>NC_081421.1:101357588-101957588 GCF_949786415.1 Peromyscus eremicus | reverse complement strand
ATATGAAGAAATAGATTAGTCCACGTTGTTGTTTCCAGGGCTCGGGATGTACCTTAGTGGCAGAGTGCTAGCCCAGCGTGTGTGAGACCCTAGACCCAGTCTCTAGCATTGAAAATGAAACATAACAACGAAGAAGTCTCCAACAACAAGCTTCCCCATGAAAAGGACAGTTATGTCAAAAAAGCCAGACAATATGCCATGTGTGGAAACCCTGTGCACTGTGGAGTTAAAAATGACATGTTCAAATTCTAGCTTTGGCACACAGTGGTACCCTCACTCCAGAATAAGGAATACAAAGAGCACTGCATCCACCTCGAGGATGGATGTATTAATTGTGATAACAAACATCAGAGCCTCGGGTTAGTGAGTCACGGATTGAACTTTCAATAATTGGTACATACACCGAGAACAAATAAAAACAACATCTACCTGAGGAGAGACAGCAGTTAGATTACTTCCAAACTTCACAAATATAACCTAAAATATTGCTATGGCCTCTGGAGAAGACAGGACTGGCCCCTGTTCCTTAGCCCATCATAAAGCTGCACATTTTACCCTTGAAGAGACACTAATTTGAGCAAGGAAATGTGAGTTGTATTGACTCGTATTCCTTCTGTGTGAAAGCTTAAAGAGGCCATGTAAATTTTCATTTAGCTTTGGAAGTACTGGTGAGCCCATATTTTTGAATTAGCTGCTTTTGATCTTACTCTATTTATTTATTTATTTATTGACAAGGTCTTATTTGTTTGTTTATTTATTTATTTATTTATGGACAAGGTCTTGTTTGTTTGTTTGTTTGTTTGTTTATGGGCAAGGTCTTGTTTGTTTGTTTGTTTGTTTGTTTGTTTGTTTGTTTATGGGCAAGGTCTCACGAGGCAGCCCTGCCCTGGAACTCATAGACCAGGTTGGACTCAAACTCCCAGAGATCTGCCTGCCTCTCCCTCCCAGGTGCCGTAATTAAAGGCACAGGTATCTCAATGCCAGAACTCTCTTCTTTCTTTCTTTCTTTCTTTCTTTTTTTTTTCTTCCCAATTGTGGTTGCTTTTGCTATACAGCAGCTCTACAAATGGGCTCGCTTTGTGGCTATCGACAACTTGAAGTGTGGCTACCAAGATGAATAAATCGAAATCTTAATTTAACTTAAAACTAAAGCAACATTTGGGTAAATATATAACTCATTCTGTTTTATCATGTAAGAACTACCATTTTGCTATGGTGCAAGTCTGATTTCTCATAATATTCATAAACACGTGCTCAATGTAGCCAGTGTCAACGGGCTAATTCCGTTTGATGTTTTTTCTATGTACTTAGGTTGTACTATGATATATTTATTTGACTATTGTGCCAGTTAGTTTTTGGTCAGTTTGACAATGTCATCTAAGGAGAAGGAACCTCACTTGAGAAGATGCCTCAGTCAGATTGGCCTGGAGGCCAGCCCGTGGGAGCGTATTTTTAGTTAATGATGGCTATGGGAGCCTATTGTAAGTGATGCCAGCCCTGGGCAGCTGGTCCTGGCTTGCACAAAACAATCAAGCTGAGCAGTTCACAGGGAGCAAGTCAGAAAGCAGCACTCCTTCATGGCCTCTGCTCCAGTTCCTGCATTTCCACCCTGAATTCCCTCACCAAAGGGTAAGATGAAACAAACTTTCCTTCCCAAGTCGCTTTTGGTCACGGTCTTTATCACAGCAATAGAAATCAAAGTAGGACAACTATTTTGGTCAAACAGCGTGAGTTGGAATGGCACCTATTTAAACTTCAACTGAAGATTGATTCCCTCTGCCCATCTCCGCTAAGCTTCGGTCTACTGTTAACGGTCCGCTCTGTTCCTATTCCTGTCTCCCCTTTCTTGCTGTCCTATGGCTGTCTTCTCTTTGGGGAGAGGGAGGCTCAAAAAGGCTCACGAGACTCCTTAGAGACACCAAGACTCTGGAAGACCACCCCCCAGTAGCATGGCTGCCTGCCAGCTGCACAGGGGATGATGTAGCTTTTGTAAATCATCACCCATGCTGTGGTGGACTTCCCAGGGTTGCAGGTGCCCAGCTCATCCATGTGCCTGTAACTGAGCACGCTCACACGTCTCTATAGAACTCCAATAACAGCACTGCTTCACCAAAGTAGACTTGAATGGAAGAGTTCTTTGGGTCTGTCATTGTCTTCCGTACCTGGAGTGACTAGAAACAGTCCACCCAGGAAGAGTCACAGAATACCTGCCTTCCCCTGAGTCACTTAAACACTTGTTGGGAGTTTCGTTGTATTTCCTCATATTTTACACTATATTTCTTCGTGCAGTTTTCTTAGTGGCTCCTCTGGCTAATATGATACACAGGTACAATTATCACCATCTAACAGAGATACCACTTGGAGTGAAATATAAAAGAGGAATGAGGAAATGGAACAGGAGAGGAGAGGGGAGATGAAGGGAGATGGTCGGAGGAGGGGTCAGTTTTAGACAGAGAACATAACAGAAAGTATTTATGATGGAAATATTGCCAGGAAATTATGAGAAAAGTCCTCGCGAGAGCATTTTATGAACAATAAGTGGTTTCCAACTAAGCCACCAAAAGCTTGTCCACGGGTGGGTCTGATATGGGACACAAGATTTGGCTCTGTGTTTCTTATTTAATAAGACTGTTCATCTACAGGTAGGGAGATGGTGCAGAGGGTCAAGTGATGACTGCCCAAGCGTGAGGGCCCGAGTTCAGGTCTCCAGTACCTATGTAAAAGCCAGGCGTGGTGGCATGCATCTGTAACCCAGTCCTGGGGATCGAACCCGGGTCCTTATGTTTCTGCAACCAGCACTTGACGGACTGAGTCATCTCAACCTCATGTTTTTGTTTGTTTTGCTTTCTGACTTTAAAAATAGTTACCATCCAGAGAACAATGGAATACTTCAGTGGGACAGTGCTCACTTAGCATATTTATCCTGTTTATAAACCATATTCTATGAAAAGCCTTACTGATAGACACTACGTAATTTTTAAAGAGAGTTGAAGAGATGTCTCAGGGGTAATAATTACTTGCTGCTCTTCTAGATGACTCAAGTTTAGTCCCAAGCACCCAGGTCAGGAGTCCCACAACCACCTGTAATCCACTTACCTTCTTCGGGCCTCCATGGGCACCCACAGACATGTTACATACACTCACATGGACACACAAAAAAAATAAGAATAAATCTTTGTCAAAAGCATTTGAAAAGTAGAGAACTGTTAACGAAATGGCACTTAGTGCTCTTGTATTCTTCCTCAGTGCTCACGATACAGTTGTAAAGGAGTCGAGTACTATTAACTCCAACTCAGTCCTGTCCTGAAATGGAATAGGTGTATGCTAAATAGTAATCAAAGACAGTGTTGGTATTTCTCACAGATACTACATATTAACACCTCAATCACTTAAATCTGAAACTCCAAAAGAAATGACAACTAACCTGTGACTTAACCAAAAAGGTAACAATTTACATCAAAACTGAAATTATTGATAATGCAAGCTAATAATAACATCACACATTTTAACATGAGTTGAATTACAGAAGCCTTGAGTTATGATCAAATATGGTTATATAATCTGACTGAAAAAAATGTATACAAAACTGGAAGAACACTTTGTTAATATTGTTAGATATAATTGCTTTTGAAATAATGCCAAACATCCTCTGAAGTTCATGTTGGTAACAGTATGTTGGCTGCTAGTTAGTAAACTGACTTAATTTGTATTAATGTCATTTCTAAACTAATATGCTTTTGCTACAAGCTCTTATTAGTCCTTCTAAAAATGAATGACATTTGTCAACATGGATGCAAATGGTAACGGGATTTTTCTTTTTTTAATTTCACACAGCTAATTGGAAAGTTTTAAAGTGTGTGTTGGGGGGGCTTGGGATAAAGCTTAGTTGGTAGAGCACATAAGGGTTAGAGGTACAAGGTCCTTCTCTGCCACATAGGAGTTCAAAGTTAGCCTAGGACACTTGAGAGCTTGTCCCGATAAATAAACAAATAAGTAAATAGCAAAATTAATAAGAGTGGAAGTACTTGGGCATTAAATCCACCTTTAATGAAATATACATATCATGTATTTCCAATTAAAATCTGTTCGAAATGAGATGAGCTATAAGAGCGAGACTTCGGATGCTTATTATAAAAGTATAGAATATTTCAACAAAAATGTTATTTCACAGTTATGTGAAATTGTACCATTTTAAATATATGGGTAAAATGTGTTACTAATTTCACTTGTTTTTTATCTTTCAATGTGACTGACAGAAAATGCTATTATGGGAATCATTTTGTTTCTGCTGGACAAAACCCTGACTTTAGTGTTATCCTGTTAGTTAGCAACTGTCTTCTGCTCTGTTTAAGTTTCCAGTATCCTTTGCTGAACAAAGAACCTCAATACTAATATAGATAGATTGTAAGATTTTTCACTCACCATTTGTGATGTGTGGCTTAAACTTCACAAAGATATTCATTATTTTTTTCAACTGGCTCTGAGTCTTTCCTTCTCTCATTCACGTTTTTCATTCATTTGGATTCCATCTTCATGTAGGAGATGGGTAATGAGTTAGTTGTCCCAATATCATATATCAAACAAAACATTTCTTACTACTTTGTTTATTTACCATATATCAAGCTCAATTACACAGATCTGGACTTTCCATTTTATTCCATTGCCTGTTTCTACATAATATTCCCTTATAACTAATAGTTCCAATTATTCCTCTATTTTATGCTGACATAAACATAACCACCAAAATATCCTACCCAACGAGTTTTATACTCTCCTCTTCATCTGCTACATGGGTCTGGCTTTTTAGGTAGCATAACACCTTTTCCTAAGAGTGTTATTCTTAGTGCTGTGGATATCGCTCTGTATAAATAAAATGCTGATTGGCCAGTAGCCAGGCAGCCATGGCCATACAGTTTGTAAGCAATATAAGTCTCTGTGTGTTTACTCAGTTGGGTCTGAGTGGCTGTGGGACTGGCGGGTGTGAGATTTGTCCTGACTGTGGGCCAGGCAGGATTGGAGAAAACTTCAGCTACACCGTGATAGACTGCCATATGCTTTGCTCACATCTGATGCATTCTGTGGGAGTGAGCAAACCTCTGCTGGGCACCTACTGCCACTTCTACCTCCCATGTCAGAGTGTTCTGCCTTCTGGTAGGAAGTGTCAACTGAAGACAAAAGGCACAGTTTAAGAGCCATCCACTCTGGGAGACTGAGGCATTACGATTGCTTCCAGTTGTGGATGACGTGGTTTGTTCCAGGCTAGCCTGAGCTACGCAGTGAGATCCTCCCCTTCCCTCCTCACCAGCCCCCACCCAAAAAAATAAGAACCACAGCTAAGACAGCTCTGTGCATTAAGGGAACCAGGATTAGGCTCTTCAAGGAGAAGTGTTCAGGTCCAGTTTCCTTCCTCTTTGCTTTACTCCACTCATGAGCCAGTCTCCTGTGGGCGGCAGGTCTACCGGCACCTGCGGGGAAGGGCCTGTCTCTCCTGGGGACCGTCCTTGGCTTTTTCCACTGAATTCTGTTACCTGTCCGCCAAGCAGCCCCACACTGCTCCCCTTCATTCCTTATGCAAAGTTGCCTTCTGCTGCCTGCTGCTGAGGAACCCCAACACACTCTTCTTCCTCCTGTCATGTCACGTGACACAACTACTCTGTGTTTATTTTGGTCTGGCTTTGACTGAGCACTTACGGTAAATCTAAAATTAGAAGTGTTTAAAAATGTCGTTTTCCCCTTACGTTTGGTAAGGTATAATAGGTAAGGCTGAGAATTGGGACTGGAAAGAACATTTAGAAAAAACAACAACAAAAAGCTGGCACTGGCTGTCAACTCCAGGAGGAATGGAAAGAACTTGGGGTAGGAAAATTGTAGCGAATGGTCAAAGCTTTAAGGATTCCTCACTTTTTTTGGACAGGAGAATGATGGACTCAAAGCCAGACAGAGCAGAAAGCCCCCTGAGAGCCTGCAGCCAGGCTGAGGGAGTGGAGGTTGAGTCTGGAGCCGCACAAAGCATTAACAAGACTAGTTTGCTTTATTATTTTTATTTATTTGTTTGTTTGTTTGTTTGTTTGTTTTACATAGGGTTTCTCTACATATCCCTGGCTGTCCTGGAACTCACTATGTAGACCAGGCTGGCCTCAAATTCACAGAGATCCACTTGCTAGGATCAAAGGCGGGGCGCACCCAGCTCTGGTTTTCAATTTTTTTTTAAAGTTAATAAACTGGGCGTGGTGGTGCATGTCTTTAATCCCCATACCCAGGAGGCAGAGGCTTGAGGATCTCTGTGAGTTCAAGGCCAGCCTGGTCTACATAGTGAGTTCCTACTATATAGACCAGTTAGGGCTATATAGTGAAGCTCTGTTTTAAAAAGAGAAAGTAAAAAACATGAATAAATTATTACTTAGGTAACTTTTATTTGGAGTTGGAGTGTCGGAGCCTGCTGACAGTCAGCTGGGTAGCTGGGTAGAGGCGTGCGGATTGTAGAGACAATGAAGAAGACAGAAAAGAGTCAAGAGGTCTGCCGGTCAATGCCGGACAGCCCCAAGTTTATTTCACAGCCAGCTTGTATACAGTTTTGAAGGACAGCGGTAGAACAATGCACAGCACAGGCATTCAACCACTATCTATCCTGCCTTGCATCAAGGAGCAGGCAGTTTCATTTTCTATCTCAATGTACCTCCGGTTGGCATCAGTAGCCTGTGTCTAGCTAGATAGT
This sequence comes from Peromyscus eremicus, assembly GCF_949786415.1. NCBI lineage: Eukaryota > Metazoa > Chordata > Mammalia > Rodentia > Cricetidae > Peromyscus > Peromyscus eremicus. The sequence continues at coordinate 101,950,873 of NC_081421.1, read as the reverse complement.
ATGTTCCTTCCTGTGGGCTAATCAGGACTTTCTCACAGCCCTGGAGCAAGCAAACTTGAACTCTATTGACTCAGAATAGACTTCAGATTCACACTGGGAAACTGAGTCAGTTGTTGGCTCCCGAATTGGAGTTAGGAGACACTAAAGTAGTGAGTAGGGATGAAAGCACAGGGAATTACCAGCTTGGAGAGCCAAGGTTATCGTTGTCTTGTGTATTAAAAATACACAGACAAACAAAACCTCAAGTGCTATGAATAGGTGGCCAAATGAAGAACTGAATAGATTAAAGTTTGAAGAAGTTTGAGCTCACAAGGACTTCAGAAATGCTACAGATCTGCAAGCCCTATGAGAAAGACTCCTATACATTCAGTTAAACTCAATTTTCCCTTAAATACAAACTCTGCTCTGCATTGTACTTGGGAAAGATAAAATACATAGTAGTCTCTCTACTCCTTCAGAACACGCCCATTCTACCCATAAATGGGGGACATCTGAGCATTAATAACGCTAACATAAGATCAAAGATACCATATGGCAAAAAAAATAGGTAAAACAGCTGGATTTGACAGCAGACACCTGCAGTACTTGGGAGGGTAAGGCAGGAGGAATGCCATGAATTCAAGGCTAGTTCGGGCTGAAAAGTGAGTGCCAGGTCTGCCTAGGTCTCAAAGTGAGGTTGTCTCAAAAAAATAGAAAAGAAAAGAAAATGAAAGTAGGCAAAACAAGTGTAAGAGAAACCTTAGAAAAGCCAAGTCTTAATGAGTGAGAGTCACCAGCTCTGATGACGGAGCACTGAAAATAGGCCTTGAGGGGCTGGTGCACTTCCCAGACTCAGATACATCACTGACAACAAATAGCATCAAGCACAGCAGGAAGGGGAATGATGGAAGCACAGGGCATGCTCAGGAAGACGGTGAGATCCTACTAATAGTGTCTGGTGCTGGTGGGATGGCTGGGGTCAAGGCGCTTGCTGCCAAGCCTGATGACCCGAGTTCAATCCCCAGGACCCACGTGCAAGGAAATAACTGATTCCAAAAACATATACCCTGACCTCTACACTAAATAAACACGTGTAATAAAAAAATATTTTTGAAAAGAGACCTTGAATGCCAGAGATGATGGTCAATATAAACAGATCTAGAATCACTGGAAAGACGATCCCTCTGGCCGTGTCTGTGAGGAAATATCTAGATTGAGTTCATTAAGATGGAGAGACCCACTGGAAATGTGAGCAGTACCATGTCATGGACTGGGATTTGAAAAAGAATAAAAGAAAGAAAGAAAGAAAGAAAGAAAGAAAGAAAGAAAGAAAGAAAGAAAGAAAGGAAGGAAGGAAGAAAGAAAGAAAGAAAAAGGCACCTGAGCACCAGCATTCATCTCCCTCTGCTTCCTTGTAGTCAGACATTTCTCTCCCACCTGCTTATTTCCAAATAATTACTCTGAAATTTATTTTAATTGTAAATGATCAGCCAATAGCTCAGGCTTGTTGCTAGCTAACTCTTACACTAAATTAACCCATAATTTTATATATGTTTAGTCACATGGTTTGGTTCCCTTTCTCAGTACAACATTCTCATCTTGCTTCTCTGCATTTGCCAGCGACTCTCTGACTCCACCCTTCTCCTTCCCGTCATCCTTAATTTGGTCACCCCATGTATATTTCCTGCCTGGCCACTGGCCAATAAGTGTTTTATTAACCCAATTCAAGTGACAAATCTTTACAGTATACAAGAGGATTATTCCACAGCACTTCCTGGTTGAGGATGCGAAGTAACCAGCTGCCCCAAGCTCCTGCCACTGTGACTTTACACCATGATGAACCACACCCCCTGTCTTAGGGTTTCTATTACTGTGATAAAACACCATGATCAAAAGTAACTTGAGACACAAATAGTTTCTTTCATTTTATAGTACATCATCCAGGGAAGTCAGGCCAGGAACTCAAGACAGGAACCTGAAGGTAGGAGCTGATGCAGGGGCCATGGACAAGTGCTGCTTACTCGCTTGTTCCTTATGGCTTGCTCAGCCTGTTTTTTTTACATGCCCCAGGGCCATCTGTCCAGGCGTGTCCCTACCCACAATGGGCTGGGACCTCTCATATCAATCACCAATTAATTAAAAAGATGCCTCATAGGCTTGCCTACAGACCTTTTATAAATTAGGAGGCATTTTCTAAATTAAGACGGACTCTTTCCAAATGTCTAGGCTTGTGTCAAGTTGACAAAATCAAGCAGGACACTGAACTGTGAGTCGGAACAAATCCTTCCTTCCTTAAATCGCCTGTCAAGTATTTGTCCTCAAAACAAGGAAAGAAACTAATATACCCGGCTAATAGGAATCTGTGGTTAATTCTAAGTTTTGGAGGTCACCTAAGGTTTCTGAATGACAGTCACGTAGTTCAAAACCGTTTGGGGGAAATGCGTTTGCCAGTTTTGTATGACATTGCCACACAAAACAGCGAGGAGCAGCAGCCTGGGTTCCCTTAGGATCTGACAGGAGATTCAGAATCTCAGGCCCACTCCACACCCACCGTCCCTGACCTAGGAGTGAGCATGAGCTCCAGAAGATGCTCTTGTGTAGGATGCTGTGGAAGAGAAACACCTGACCTGAGGAGATGCATGACAGGACTAAGAAAGGTACACGGAGATCGTACTGTGGAGTAATGGAGACTTGAAAGGCCAGAAAGCGTGGTCACAAAAGACCCGGGACTCAGGCTTCTGTCACACTGCTTTTCCTGATCCCGCTCTCTAAGTCCATCTAAGTCATTGTTTCTTCCTGTCTCTCCTCTTCATCAGCAAGCACTGATTCTCTCTGCTGCCCCACCAGCAGGTGAGAAACATTCTGAAGGAGGTGGGTCCCAGCCTGGGTGGCCTCCGTGGGCTGGAATAAAGAAGTCACTGCGGGGACAGGGGGAGAAGGAATAAAGGGGAAAGCACCTGCTCTTGGGTATCAAGAGCTTCCCTCTGAGGTGAACAGGAATCACACAGGTGTGTGTGTGTGTGTGTGTGTGTGTGTGTGTGTGTGTGTGTGTGTGTCTGTGTGTGTGTGCAAACGTCTCTTCATCAGCGTTGAATCTTCAGCTTCAAGAAAATCCAGAACTCTCGGAAAGGGGGAAAGTAAACAGCTGAGTGCTGTGACTCATTTACACTTCAAATATACTTTGAATTGGTTATTCCTCAATTAATCAAATAGCTGGTGCATCCCTAAAGTAGTATAAAGTGACACACTGTGTGAAATCAATTTTTCTTTCCAAAATCATTAAATCCAGTAGCATGTGACTCTATCCCTGCTAATTCTGGTACCCATCCTTTCATCCTCCATTAACTTTGGCACGCCTAACAGGCTGTCAGGAATAATTTCCCAGGACGTAAATAATTCAGAAATTAAAAATTAATAAATAATAACAGAGAACTACTGGGAAATAGGCTGGGTCAATTAGTGCGCTCCACATTCTGTTTCTTCGCAGCAGGGGGGACAGCACATTCGTTACTTGAATCTTTCCTCCGATTCTGAGCTCTGATTTACAGCTCTTCATTATTGGATCCAGTCAGACGCAATTACCTCCATCACTATCTCAGTTGCTAACTTCAAAGAAATGAGCGTGTTCTCGTCTGCTTTTTTTCTCCTTGCAGCAGGCTCAGCTTGACATCCCTGGAATTTCTTCCACACAGACTAATTAATAAGTCTTCCACTTATCATATTCACTTCTCTTCTTTGATGTGCTACCTTAGTCAATCATCCCATTTAATTAGAATTGCAATGATAACTTTACTTATCTTGTGGCTAGATGTAAATTAAAATAACAGGATTTTAATTCTCTCTTGGATGAGGTTATGACATTTCGGAAGAAAAAGTTTCAACACAAACATGATATTATGTACTTCTTAATGTGGGGGTGGAGGAGCATCCTGCAAAATTATTTGCCCTTTGTAACAAAACAGTATGACTGTTGGGCAAGCAACAGTGGAAATAAATGCATTAGCATCTTCTCCAGCATCGTCTCACAAGTCTTTCCCATGAAAACAACTACCTTGCTTTCCATTAAAAAAAAAAAAAAAAAAAAAAAACAATTAGGCAAAGACACAGGTCTAGTTTTTCCCAAAAGCAATGTCTGTTTCCAGGAGAAACGTAACCTCAGAAAACCAAGGCTCTGATCCATCAACACCTTTCTCCCTTGCTTACCATTTCTGTGACTCCGCTGTTTTCCAACTTGATAAATTCTATGGTGCTTCCTTTAGATGCTTCAAAACCGCCACAAGGAAATGAAACAGAAATATCTGTAACAAGATATGATCATGGAGTGTGAAGCTGGGCAGTCAGAGGGACCAGAAAGCAATAATCCTTTTCTAGAAAACAAGGCTAAGGCCAGAATTCATAGAGCACCTACTATGTGCCAGCCTCAGTCTATGCCGCACCTCTCATTCCTACAGGATGTCCACAATATAATAGTCCCATGTAACAGATATGGAGACAATCTGTGAGGTTAACGTGCTTTCCCAAGGACACAGAGGCAGTACATGAAGAGGTCAAAATCAAAAGAAACAGCATGAGAAAAACACAGTCAAAGCCACTGAGCACACACGTTGACGCCTTCCATGGTCTGCTTCCAACTCTCGGCTAAATTCCTGCTCTCTCTAGGATGTTAAGCCAGCTGAAAGAAATCCCCTGGCGTTAACCCACTGCCAGGGTTTAGTACATGCCTCTTATGCCTTTTTAATAATACACATTTGCTTAATATATTTCCAATGGTTTAGAGACCTGGGTAAAAATTTGGCATTGTGTCATGGTTTTGAAATAGTCACGTGATTCCAACTAGCACACTTCCATTTCCTTTACATAACAAGTAGAGCGAAAAAACCATAAACAGTAGTCTGTGCGTATATACACATACACGCTTTGAAACATGAACATACAGTTTTCTCATGTTTTCTTAAACTGTTTTCCTCCAGGAATGAAAATTTTAGCCGCGTTGTCGTCTGTTATTTTTTTTTAAGTTACTAACAATAGGAACATGATGGTGAGCTTCCCGTAACTCTTCTATCCTTGTTCTTCCAGCCACCCCACCCCCACCCCCACTCTCCGAGACCGTGTCCAGCCAGACAACAAACAGAGGTTACAGCGACCAACAGAAACCTTATTTCATTAGCAAGAGATGAAACCATTGCACCAACACTGTTTTGAAGCTAACCTTTGGGGGATTTAATGCAGTTGTTCTCTGACAATAGAACTTGGTTCATTTGCTACTTAAGACATGATTATTTAAATTAAAGCTAATTGGTTTCCTTACTCCCCTTTAGGGCTTTAGGCTCAGAAACATTTCTATTAGGAAAATCTAATTTGTTCTCAAATTCCTATTTCTAAAACTTAGGATGTTAAATGCTGTGGTATTTTAACCCTTTGGAGGGAAAATGATCCCTAAATTCTGGTACATGCTAACAAAGCTGATTGCATTGAAGACATAGTAACATTTTCAGAGAAGGGCTTGAGAGGGGTCAAGAGCGAAGCCCGCAGTGGAAATACAATGACCAATGGTCTCTATGAGGGTTCAAAGATTGGACCTCTTCTTGATAATTCAGTTTTTGTTTTTTGTTTTTTGTTTTTTGTTTTTGAGACAGATATTCTCTGTGTAAAGGCCCTGGCTGTCCTGGAACTCGCTCTGTTGACCAGGCTGGCCTGGAATTGACAGAGATCCGCCTGGCTTTGCCTCCTAAGTACTGGGATTAAAGGCGTGCGCCGCCGCCGCTGCCGCCCCTGCCACCACCACCACCCGGCTATTTAAGTTCTTTTAATGAGAACCAGATAGAAAATGTGACAAGGGCTGATTGACAGGTTAGGCTCAATAATGCGGAGCGGTTGGAATGCTGCAAATTCAGACCCGAATTATTTTAGGGCATCTTCAGCCCCCTTAATGGCCATTTATTGCCCTTCTCTGTAACTGACCTATCATCTTTGTGACCACTGGGCAAACCCTCTGGAATGTACAAACAGACCCCCAGGATCCACCACCCAAAGGGCTAAAAATACTGTCAGGTAGCACGGGAGGCCCCTAAGTCTTTCCGACCTGCTGTAACCTGCCTGCCCAAGGCACCATGCAATGTATTAAAGAGTGTCTTATGGGTTTCTTAGTTCTGTTGCTATCAAAAGCTCTTGTAACTGCTGGTTCAATGGAATGTGAACATTTGCAGAACTCTAAATCCACGTTCTTGGGCCATGGGCACTCATATCCGGCTCCACGCCCAACCATCTCTTCTCCTCATATCCGGCTCCACGCCCAACCATCTCTTCTCCTTATGTCCGGCTCCACACCAAACCATCTCTTCTTCCTTTGAGGTGGAGGGCTGTTTCTTTCATCGCCATGCTCAATGTAAGTCTTTAAATGAAGACATGTCAAAGCAAGATCATCAAACTAATGACCTATTTTAAATGTTTATACCCAATATATTCATGTTTTCAATGCATAAAATGTAATGCGGTATTAGAATCGGTTACCCACAAACAACCACAGTTAATAAAATGCACAGTTCTGTGGTATGCTACAGATGCTGGGCCTGTAACGGTGCAAAAGGAAAAAGGTTCTCTAGGTTTTCAGACCTTCCAATCTCCCTATCTCAATGAAGATAAACACGGTCCTACTTAGAAATGACATAAAAAAAATTATATCTGAGCCTTGTTTCAAATAAAAGGCTCAGGTTTAAATGTTCCCTCCCACCTTGCCTTAATTGACTCCATCACAACCCAGTCATTCATTTAAAAATTAGCATAGGCCAGATTGACATCCTATGCCTTTTACTCTACCAGAGACAGGTAGAGTGTCATGAGTTAGAGGCTAACTTGATCTACATACATCTGTTCAGAGGAAGTCTATGTAGCAATGAGAATAAAAAATAAGCTAGGTAGTGGTGACACATGATTTTAATCCCAGCACTTGGAAGGCAGAGGCAGGCGGATCTCTGAGTTCAAGGCCAGCCTGGTCTATGGAGGGAGTTCCAGGATATCCAGGGCTACACAGAGAAACCCTGTCTGGAAAAACCAAGTAATAATAATAGTAATAATAATAATGAATCTTACAAGCATTAGGTTGAGCAAAAGAATTTAGGTGTCATCTATATAAAGTACAGAAATAAGAGAAATCACAACTGAGTTAGAGTCAGTATTGTGTTGTCTTTGGAGGAAGAGGCAGAGAATACATTTGGAGTGTTGATCATATTGTCTTGATGTGTGTGTTATATTTGAGAACTTTTATGTTATCAAGTCACATACTTATTACTCATTATAAACATTTAAAATTACTGCTTCTAAAGAATCTTAGAAAACAAGGCTGGAGAGATGGCTTAGCAGTTTAGAGCATTTGCTGCTCTTCCAGAGGACTGGGTTCAGTTCCCAGCATCCACGTGGTGGCTCACAACATCCCTGACTCCCATTCTAGGGAATTTGATGCCACCTGCTGGCCTTGTGGGAACCAAATCTGCAGACCGTACAGACATACATGCAGACCAAACACCCATACCCTTAAAATAAAATGGACCTAAAAAGGTTTTTTAAATCTTTGTATAAATTATTAGAAGTTATAAAGGAATTTAACAAGATGACTGAAAGTAAATATACAATCAATTACAATTCTAAATACAAGCAAAAAACTAGAATTAATAATGTAAAGGTACCATTTGAAATAAAGTTATTAATTATAGAGAGTTAATTAAATGTGGAATGGATAAAACAAAGACATTATGACCAATGAAACAGAATAGAAAGCCAGATCACAGACCAGTAGATGTAGGTAGCTTTGGTTGAAGACAGAGATTACATATTATATTGGCTGCAGTAAAAATACAGTAATTGAACTTGGAGACAGTTATACATGTTATCTTAATTAAGGTTTCTATTGCTGTGAAGAGACACCATGACCACGGAAACTCTTATAAAAGAAAAACATTTGATTGTGGTGGCTTACATTTTCAGAGGTTTAGTCCATTATCATCATGGTGTGACATGGTGGCATGCAGGCAGACATGTTGTTGGAGAAGTAGCCAAGTATTCTACATCTTCGCTTGCAGGCAATAGGAAGTGGTCTGTCTCATTGGGCATGCCTTGAGCATACATGAGACCTCAAAGCCCGCCTCCAAAGTAATGTACTTCCTCCAACAAGGCCACACTTACTCCAACAAAACCACACCTCCTAATAGTGCTACTCCCTTTGGGGGCCATTTTTCTTCAAACCACCTCAGGTGGAAAAAAATGATACCCCTAGTCACTCTATATAGAAATAACTCTAAATGAATCTGTGAATATGCTTTATTTTATTTTAAAGCGAGAGCTCAGGATGGCCTCAAATTCATGCTCCTCCTGCCTCAGGCTGCCAAATGCTATAATATAATTGTAGGCATGTGGCTCCATACTTGGCTTCCATGAGGCATTACATTATTGAAGATACAGGTCAAATACATGCTTATTGCTACACTATGAACAACAGCCAAGATATGAAAACAGCGTGAATTCCTCTCAACAGATGACTGGAGAAAGAAAATGTGATTGATACAGACACACACACACACACACACACACACACACACACACACACACGTTTTATTCAACTGTAATGAAGAATAAAGCTACAGTATTTGCAGGGACAAAATGGAACTGGAGATTATATTAAGCAACATAAGCCAGACTCAGAAAGACAAATATCGTAAGTTTTCTCTCACATGGCGTTAAAGGGAGGGGGCAGGAAAAGGTTATAAGGGGAAAAGAAAATATTGCATGTTTCCTTTCATATGCAGAATCTAGATGTAGGTGTGTGTGTGTGTGTGTGTGTGTGTGTGTGTGTGTGTGTGTGTGATGAAAGCATAAGGGGTAGGAAGGGGGCCAGCAAGAAGAGGGAGAGCAGGCGGGGTGGTGGTGGAGCACACCTTTAATCCCAGCACTTGGGAGGCAAAGACAGGCGGATCTCTGGTTTCGAGGCCAGCCTGGTCTACAGAGTGAGTTCAAGGACAGCCAGGGATACACAGAGAAACCCTGCCTCAAAAAAACAAAAAAACAAAAAACAAAAAAGAGGTGGGAGAGGAAGAAGGAGGGCAGTTAGAACAAAAATTAGCCAGGCACAGTGACATACATATGAAATAGCAGAACGGACCTATTATTTTGTATGCTAGCAAAAAATAATTTTTAAAAAAGGTATAAACAAAATTATCCAGAGATACATAGTCAACCAGTATTTCTAAATCATGTGAAATGGAGTGGGTTTTTAGTTTAAGGTAATTTGTCATACACAAACTGATGTCAAAACCAAAAATGAAGAGATGGTGACGAAGACGTAGGTGAGTTTTTGTTTGTTTGTTTTGTTTTGTTTTGTTTTCTTTGAGACAGGGTTTCCCTGTGTAGCCCTGGATTTCCTGGAACTCTGCTGTATAGACCAGGCTGCCTTTTGCTTCCTGAGTACTGGGATCAAAGGCACGTGACACCACTGCCCAGCATAGGTGACTATTTTAAAGAGGTTATGAATTTTTTTAAAAAAATAAGACACAAACTGCACAAATTCCAAGTGTTGAATTTGATTCCATTAAAATGAACTCTTATCAAAAGCCCTTAAAAATGACATTTAAAAAATGTTAAACCTCCAATGTCCACAGTCCAAACCAGAAAAGTATTTTAGATTCACCTTTTAGTTTTACGAAAATTATAAAAATAATATTCAGAGAAATTAGTGCCAAGACGAACAGAGACCTAAGCAAAGGGGATTAATAAAAGCAAATGAGGGTCTCTTGAGGATCTTACCAAGACTCCTGGATTTTCAAGCAAGACTAATCAATAAAAATGCAAATGCAGATTGAAAGAGAAGAAAACTCACACAGTAGGGTTAAGTATAACCTGGGGAAATCACAACAGCGAGACCATTTTCTACTGGGATGGAGGGGCGTGCATAGAACTGTATTAACAACGTGCACTGTATAATGTTGTAAGAGCGCCCATCTCCCACGGAACTCTGCCCCGCAAAGTCTCTCCAGAAATAAAGAGATAGGATCTCAGGAAATGTATTCATTCAATCATTCATTCAAAAACTATGCTTGTCTTTCTACTCCAGCCTTTATCTGATGCCTGCCACAGGGAAAGAAGGGGACTCCGGAGTTGGAAGAACCGAGACCACAGGCCAGAGAGCTATTTCAGAGCCAGGGGAAGGACTTAATCAGAACGGTTTACTAGTGTCTTGACAAAGATGGCAGTGATGTGGGACTCTTCTTTAATGCCCAAGGAAAGTGTTCATTGCCTTTGACAATATGATGAAAACTAAGGACGCATAATGTAAATGTTCACACAGACAATTGGAGGTTGCTGGCCCGCTCTGGTCCGCATCTTCATCTCGCAGACCAAACTTTGCCACCCAAGTAAAGCCTCACCCAAGTAAGAAGTAGCTGTCTGCGCTCAGTAATAAATTAACCACCCTTTACAGCGCACTTGCTCTTTGTGAGCCTTCTGTGTTAATTGCTGTAACTTCAGGATGCCTTTGATCATAGCACTGCAAGGGTGCGTAGTAACGTTCTCCTTTTAGAGACTTAGGGACTCGCCCAAAACGAGATAGCTAGTAATTAGCAAATGCTCGTTTCAAAGTCTGTAAGGTTTGCGCTCTGCCTAAATGACCTAAGGGTTGAAAACAAGAGGGGCCAGGTCACCTTATGGGCTGTCAGTAGAAATTTAAACCCAGGTCTAACCACCCTAGCGCCCGTGGTTTTTGTTTTTTTTTTTTTAGTGGCGTGGAGAGGGCTCCTCTGTCATTGACTTTTGCTCCCACAGCTGCGCTCCACCGGGTTTTTCGCGTGACGTTCCTGCGCGTGGCTCGAGAACGTGTCGCCTACGGAAGCCTCACTACAAACCCGAAGCTCCGCGAGTTCCCGTCTACGCAGGTCCGGGCGTCCGCTTCCGTACAACATGGCGGCGCACAATCGGACACGCCTCTTCCCACGCCCAACCCCCCCCCCCCGCCTCTGACATACTTCCTGTCCTGCGCAGTCCTACTTGACCCTTGAACTCGCCCGCCCTTTCCTTTTCCTCTTCCGGGGACGGTGCTTAGAGGTATGGTGGCTTGTTTCTGCTCTGCGTTTGCCCTGTTTACGATCCGCAGCCATCCGGGGAGCTGGGCGGGCGGGACGCCTTAGGGGACAGTGCTGCAGCTGGCGTGAGGGTGAGGGGCGAGGAGGGGAGTGTGGCGGCCGGGTCCTCGGCTCGTCGCTTCGGGAAGCCCCCGGTCTCTGCAGCGCTGCCGGAGCGGAGGGTAGCCCGGCGGCTCGGGTCGTGGTGGTAAAGCGCGCAGCGACCGCGACGGGGGAGCCCTCGGGTGGGGACCGCAGCCTCCGGTTGCCCCGCTGTGGACGTCTGTCTGTCCTGATGGCGAATAGCGAGCGAGACGTGATAGCAGGGATGGTGGCGGAGTGTGCCTTGGTGATGGAGACACGGATCAGATGGTGGCGGCTTAGGTTGTTGTTACACCGGTCACCGGTGTGGGTTCAGGTGCCCGGCAGCTGGGGTCCCTTTAAATAAGGTGGGTAAGGTCTGGAAGGCAGGTTAGCGTGGCTGCGCTTGGCTGGCCTGTGCTTCTGTTACTTGGGAGTAGCTCACTTGAAAGCCAAGTTGCATGGGCCGTGTGTGTGTGTGTGTGTGTGTGTGAAGCTCGTGTGTAGATCGCTTGTCCAGCAAGTTCAGGATCTGGGTTCCAAACGCATTGCCGCTGCCGGTTGGAGGGTTGTTTACATGCTGTGAACGGCACGAAAACGGGGCCTGTTAATAGATCTACGTCTCGGGGATGCCGCTTTGGACAACATCTAGGTCCTAAACGGATACCTTACCAGGTGCCAGCCAGCGCCATGGGGGATGAGACAGTTTATGTCTTCATCCTGTTGGTAGCTGTATAAACTAGGGGGAAATACTGTCCTAGAAGAGGCCAGCTGTTGGCATTGCTGAGGATTCACCTCGACGGCCTCACCTGTTCTCAGTTTTTAAATGGGTGTTTCTCCGGCTTTCCTGGTGAGTATTTTGTCTAGACGCCAAACAAAACAGGCTCCTTGAGGAATGAGCCTATGGTCAGGATTTAACCAGTTCCATACTTGACTACCAGTAGTCTACTACCAGTTATCTCTAAATGCAAATAGTTTTTAAATGTGGAATTCTTTAGAATGCATAAATGTATGCAAGTATGTAAGATGCATTATGTGATGATGCTGTGAAATGTGATTTATGTTTACAGTGAAAAGATGATTTTTTTTTTTTTAAATTTTAATTTTAGGCACTCAGAATGGTCCAGCGTTTGACATACCGTCGTAGGCTTTCCTACAACACAGCCTCTAACAAGACTAGGCTGTAAGTATTTTCTTTCAAATTTAAAATTTAAAACATTGCCACCTCCTGACACTGAGCTGCTCACACCCTCCCTTCCTAGGTCTCGAACCCCTGGCAACAGGATTGTTTACCTTTATACCAAGAAGGTTGGAAAAGCACCTAAATCGGCATGTGGTGTGTGCCCAGGCAGGCTTCGAGGGGTGAGTACCCTTTGAGAGTTGAATGTGCCGATGGGGAATTGACTGAAGGCAGCTGACTACTAAGATAGGCGATTGGGAATTGTTAAATATCCGGGATCCACATCTGCCAAGAACATAGATCATTTTCTTAAATACCCAGTGTGAGAAATGGCTGAAATCCGGAAAGCAGAAGGCTTTTCCTTCTGTAGCCTGGTTTCCCATTTGCAGTTCTACTAGGAAATGCCTGTTTTTACTTAAGCTTCGCGAGGTGATTGCAGTCTGTTCGTTATACAGGTTCGTGCTGTGAGACCGAAAGTCCTTATGAGGTTGTCTAAGACCAAGAAGCATGTCAGCAGGGCCTATGGTGGGTCCATGTGTGCCAAGTGTGTCCGTGACAGGTGAGTGAGGTGCCAGACACTGTTTCTTTTGTGCTGTGTGCCAGCGTTAACAAGTCTTCCCTTGACAGCTAATGGGTAGGTGTTGTACAAATCACTGATACTCGTATCATGTCTGGATTTGGGGGGTATCTTTCACATAGCTTTGGTTTTGAGAGAAAAGACAGGAAAGAAACGGTGAATTAGTATTTGGTAGTGGGCTGCTGGGGAGGAGACTGTTTAGAAGGTATAGGAACCTTAGTCTTAGGATATAGGAACAGGTAAATTTGAAGCAGAGCTGAGAATCATTTAGTTAACCAGAAACGGACTCCAGCAGAGTAAGTGGTGAAGTCGTTTGTGTAACAAGATGAGGGGTTTTACAGGGAAGAGGAAATGTGCTTGCCTTACCCCCTAAGGCCAACTTGGAGGGGGTTTGGCAGGGAGGGGCTAAATCTTTTGGATGTTACAGAGAATTGTCAGGGTGGTGTAGTGATAATTGCAGAGCAACGGCTAACATTCACATGCACCTGGATGAGTTTTCTGGGTTGGTTTTTGGTGAAGAAACCAGCACTTAGGTTTAAGTTGAGATGACTAGAAAGGGTCAGTGCCTAGAGTATCTGTGGGAAGGACAGAGAGAGTTGGTGAGCAGGGGATTTGGAGGTGGATGCAGTTTGGACTCTGGTTTATTTGGGTAGTTTTTACAAAATGCTCTAGCCAAGTGTTTAGATAAATTTTTTTTTTTTACAATCTACCTGCCCTGTTTTTGGAAGTAGTTCATTAGGAAGTAAGGCCTAGTACATTAATACAAACACAGGGCAAATATTCTGTGAAACAGGTGAACAGAACTTTATATAAGGTTTAAAAGATAAAATTCATGTAGTTGAAGAAACTGGGGTGGCATTTGAGGCTGAGCCTGAATGATACAAACAGAAAGGATAGTCCAGACTCTGAGAAGTAATGGGGCGGGGGTGAGGGGACTAGAGGAATTGTATGGTGGGTATAGTTGATTCATGGCCTACAGAATCTAGGTTTGGGCCCATCTGCTAAAATGGTGTCCTTGACTCTTTCTTTGCCCCTGAGATCTAGTTTTTAGCAGCTAGCTGGTTTTTAAGGAAAACATGTCCTGGATCCAGGTGTAGGAAATATATTTCCAAGAAGTTGTCTTAACTGATAGTCCTGTCATCTTTGGGTATTCATTGTCTTTGTGAGGTTTCCATTGCTTGATAACACCATGACCAAAGGCAACTTGGGGAGGGTTTATTTCATCTTACACTTCAGGTAGCAGTCCCATCGCAGAGGGAAATCGGGGCAGGGGCTGAAGCAGAGGCCATGGAAGAGTGCTGTTTACTGGCTTGTCTCTGTGACTTCTCAGCCTGCCACCTCATAGCACTGCCCCAAACATTTTCTTGATTGAGGTTCCCTCTTCCCATAGGAGTAGCTTGTGTTCGAGTTGACAAAAACTAGCCAGCACAACCTATTTTATTTAGTTATCATGAAGCAGGCAAGACTGCTTAGAATTGGAGAATTGCCATCCGTAAATGTTGGTTCATGTACTCTCACAAGCTGTGGATGTTGGTACATTTTTCAGGCTCTTGTTTCACTCCATCTTATAATGATAACTTTCCTGTGTTAAATGATAATTGAAGTTTGTTTTTCTTCCTAGGATCAAGCGGGCTTTCCTTATTGAGGAGCAGAAAATTGTTGTGAAGGTGTTGAAGGCACAAGCACAGAGTCAGAAAGCGAAATAAATATGCAGCTTTTTTAAATAATAAAGGTCAAGGCTTGGTCTGTGGTTCTGTTACCTGTGATTTGTTTAGTAGTTAAGGACTAATAGATAATGGGTTGCTTTCTCGTAGGGAAGCAATAGCTGGATGTCATGGTTACTAGAATCTTGGGTAGTTACTCTGATTGGGAGTGGCTTGAGAATGGTCCCTGTCTTAATGCCACTTAAGCCATTTCATAATATCTCCCTTACACCACCAAACCAGAGACTCTAGCTTCAGGCTATGGAATGACATCTTTTAAAACTATTTAAATCCTCTTTTTTAAAGGGACTTGGAACACCCACTTCTATGAAAACCCTGAATGATACTCAGATTTCGGGTTTTTGTTGGATTTATAGTTCAGGTTGGGACATTAAAATATGGGCTTTATTTTGGGTTGTTAATGCTGGTTTGAACAAGTTTTCTGAGGCTCTTTAATGCTGAGAGAGCTAGCATGGGTCCAAGAGCCATATAAATCCCATTTATATTTCCTGATGTATTTCTTTTGTGTCGCCTCTTGACCCAGATTTAGCCATTACCTCATTAGCTAGTGCTGAAACATGTCTACAGAGGTTTTTGAGCAGTTGCTGTTGAGGAGTTACTTAGTTCCCAGCACCCTCCTGGTAACTCCTAACTGCATCTGGGGTTCCAGTGACTGTCACCCTCTTCTGGCTTCCATTGGCATTGCATGCATTTGCTGCAATTAGAAACAACACTCTTGCAAATGCCTTTAATCCTAGCACATGGGAGGCAGAGGCAGGTGGATCTGAGTTTGAGGACTGCCAGGGCTGTGCAAGGAAACCCTATCTGAACCAACCCCCTCCCTCAAAAAAAAATTCATGGATTTTTATTGATTATTTTGTTTTTCAGTTGAAATATGTAACTTCCCTCCAGCTCCTTCTCAAATTGATAACCTGTAAATAAAAGATACTTTTGGTTGTTAAAGGCAGGGCTGGAAAGATGGCTCAGCAATTAAGAGCACTTGTTACTCTTGCAGAGGACCTGGGTTCTGTTTCAGTTATCTACATGGTGTCCATATATGTAGGTAAACACTCCTACACAAAAATCTTGAGACATAGTCTAGCTGTATAGCTCAGGCTAACTTGAACTTGGGGTTCCTGTGTGAACAGGACCCCTTAAAACCTCCCCAGTACTGAGAGTCTAGGTGTGTACCCTTGTGTTTGGCTAGGTAAAGTTAATTGGCAGTTTGCAAAATGCTAATAGGATCCCAGAAAGTGGCTAAGCTGGCATTTGAACATTGAGTTTAAGTAAGGTGCCAACACTTGTTGAAAACTCCCACTGTTTGCCCTGCAGCCTTCATGCTCACCTCAAATGATGGGAACATAGATACTGTTGCTGGAGTATTGGAAGGTGGTATCTTAAATGTACCAGGCGGTGGTGGCGCATGCCTTTAATCCCAGCATGCAGTAAGCAGAGCCAGGCGGATCTCTGCGTTCGAGGCCAGCCTGGTCTACAGAGTGAGATCCAGGATAGGCATCAAAACTACAGAAAAAAAAACAAAAAAATGTGGTCAACTGGATACACATTACCTTTGTTCCAGCACTCAGGAGAGAATTGTGAGTTAGGACAGCCGGAGTTACATTACAAGACCTGTCTCAAACTGGGTTTGGGGGAAGGCTGGATCTGGGTGCCTTGATGAATGATAGCAGAGGGATTATTACTCCCACTGTCCTGGACAACTGAGATCCATCAGATGCCCCAAGTACCACTTCTGAGAGTTAACTAGCTAGGACAGCACAGTTATCTTACGTCATAATAACATTTTTCATGGTTTGAGAATTGGCTCAGAAAATAATCTGAGAAGCCTTGGCACCTGTAAAAGAATATGATGTCTGTAGCCCCAGTTGTGGAAGTGGGAGGGCGTGTATAACTAGTAGAGAGATTGGCCGGCCAGCGTAGCCAAAACAGGCTCCACATTTAGTAAGTGACCGGACAGCAATGGAGGATGACAGTATTGAAAGTACACACAAGGTAATTCAAATGGGAATCTAATCGCAGAGCCTTGGCCTCAGCTTAACTCCTCTTGACAGGTTAGTGAGTTGTACCGCACAAAGCGCTTTGTAGTCCTGTGGTGTTGGCATTAGAAACCTAACAGCACTTTGTAATGTTTAAATTGATAATTTGTTAATAGATCTACAGGCTAGTTTTTGAAGATCGAGGCCCAGAGTTCATAAACACCAGAAGGGAAAGCTCCAGTTTGCCAACTCTTTTTTTTTTAATTTTTTTTTAATTTTTTTTTTATTTTAAGATTTATTTATTATGTATACAGTGTTCTGTCTGCATGTGTCCCTACAGGCCAGAAGAGGGCACCAGATCTCATTATAGATGGTTGTGAGCCACCATGTGGGTGCTGGGAATTGAACTCAGGACCTCTGGAAGAACAGCCAGTGTTCTTAACCTCTGAGCCATCTCTCCAGCCCCAGTTTGCCAACTCTTACAAGTTCTTGCTGTCCAGGGATGTAGTGGGTAGCCATTCCAGCTTTGTTCTGGAAGTTCCAACCCCCATTGAGACTTCGGCAACTGTCACGCCTACAAGGCGGGGCCAAGGGAGGCGCCTGGGGACCCGAGATCCGGATCGGCGAACGCTCGCTTGGTTCCAGGACGCTGGATGGTGGAGGTAGACAGAGGAGAGCTCCAGAGAACACCGCTGGACTGCGATACACCTTCCCCAGACCCCGCGACCTACCTATCCCTTAATTTGTAAGTTACGCCATTAAATAAATCTCCTTTTAACTACGTGGAGTGGCCTAAATAATTTCACCAATATCTGGCGTAACTTACAAATTAAGGGATAGGTAGGTCGCGGGGTCTGGGGAAGGTGTATCGCAGTCCAGCGGTGTTCTCTGGAGCTCTCCTCTGTCTACCTCCACCATCCAGCGTCCTGGAACCAAGCGAGCGTTCGCCGATCCGGATCTCGGGTCCCCAGGCGCCTCCCTTGGCCCCGCCTTGTAGGCGTGACAGTTGCCGAAGTCTCAATGGGGGTTGGAACTTCCAGAACAAAGCTGGAATGGCTACCCACTACACAGGCCCAACTAGTCCATGTTAGGTTGAGAAACTTGACCAAACACAGGCTTTTCTAAAATGCATTTTATTTTTAATGATAAATGGATGGGGGTATGTACATGTATGTTTAGTGCCCTCAGAGGCCAGACGCATCGGCGCTACACAGGTGATGGGTGCTGGGAATCAACTGAGCAGTACCAATTCTGAACCTAGTGGATCCTGTCAACATTTCAGCCAAATAAATGGGTTAACAGCTTTGAGAATGCTGCTTACTGTATTAAAACTCATACTTTACAAGCGATTCACGTAAGCTTTTCTAAATTAAACGTATTTATACTTATCTTCAAAATCTTTGTAGACAATTTGGAAAGTATAGAAACATCTTTTTTTTTTTTTTTTTTTTTTTCAAGACAAGGTTTCTCTGTGTAACAGTCCTGACTGTCCTGGAACTCACTTTGTAGACCAGGCTAGCCTCAAACTCACTGAGATCCACCTGCCTCTGCCTCCCAAGTGCTGAGATTAAAGATGCGCCACTATGCCCCCAGCTCTGGGAAAAACAACATATTCTTTCACTACTTAGAATATTAATAGTGGATATTTTCCCTTTTTCTATTCTGTTTGTAAGGCAAAACGATAATGAAAAATTAAAAGCATAGTACTGTGTACATTTCCAGTTCTTTTCCACACACAACCCCCTGAGATAACTTTTTGAAATGCATGTTAGTGTCTTGGTATGGCCATAATTTAAATACTGCTTTCTTGAAAATTCAAGCTAGTTCCAGTTTTCTCTTTTAAAATCTGAATTTTCATACATATTTGGCTTTCCCACTTGAAATACCGAAATGATACTGTGGTGTAAATGTGGTCCCAGCTGTCCAATCACCCAAGAGGATTCTGTAACTGCTGTTTCAACTATCCAAGTCACCCAAGAGGATTCTGTAACTGCTGTTTCAATTTTCTCCGGGGTGGGGGGGTGGGGAATCAAGTTTTTATTGAATCCAGTTTTGTGTGTGACAAAGTCGTCTTGACAGGCCCCTAAAAGGACATGTGAATGTAGTCAGTGGTTTTCTTTTTTAAAGTCTAGTATTTCTCCTTCCATTGAATCGCTTATAAATTCCATCAGAAGGTTGAGGGGGTCTTTTACCCTTAAAAGCAGAAAAATCTCCATATGTTTAAGCAAATCAAGTTTGTTTTCAGCAGCTAAATATTAATAACATACCATTTTTCAGCCTAATGATTAGCTTGAAAACAACTACCTGCAAACTGCGTTTTCCAACTGAAGTCACGGTCTCTGGGTTAAGATGGTGCTTAGTTCCAAATGTTGGTTTTTCTCTAGTGTACGTTACTTAGTCATTATATAATTATTGGCATCACCGCTACCTCTTCTTGGCTTGGGAAAGCAGTTGTGTGCATCTCTGCAGCACTGAAATGGCAGTGTGAGTATGTAGACCTAGACAACGGCACCCTCCACAGCCCTTTTCCCTGGAGAGCTGCGTGGTGAGCATGGCACCCCCCACAGTTTACACAGGACGCACTGGGATGCTCTGTTTATTTGGTACTTATTTGATAAAGAGGTGCACTTTTAGAAGTTGTAATTAGTTATTAATAACTTGATTCTGTAAATCTCTAGGTTTAATTTTTTATGTTTTTTTTTGGGGGGGGGTTGTTTTGTTGAGACAGGATGTCACTATGTAGCTCTGGCTATCATCAAACTCAATATGTAGACCAGGCTGGCCTCAAAGTCACAGAGGTCCTCCTGCATCTGCCTCCCAAGTGCTGGAATTAAAGGTGTGCACCACCACACCTGGCTAGTTTTGAAAAATCCTAAATCATTTGTTGAATCCAGTTCTGTATGTGTACATGTAGGAGACAATATAAATCTCAGAGTTCTCTTTAAACAATGAAAATTGTTTATTCAGTGTAGTGAATGTGTTGTAAATCAGGAATAGAAAAGTTCACCTTGTCTTCATGAGTTTTATTTCTTATTTGGTTTGGGCTACTGGAACAAGTTACCGTATACTGGGCAATTTAAACAACAAACACTTACTTCTCAAAGTAAGGCTAAGAAGTCCAGGGTGGTGGTAGATCAGCATCTAGCAACGCCTTCTTCCTGGTTGGTTACTACTGGCCATCTTTTTGCCTTATCCATTTCTAAAGTCACAGGCTCATCTCATCATGAATGACCCATTTTCTCCCCAGTGCCCCAGATCCTATGACCATCCCTTTGGAAGTCTATTGAACATACACATGTTGAGGACGCAGATACTTCAGCCTAGAATGCTTCCCGAGTTAAGATTTACAATCCTGAATAAAAAAATGTTTCTGCTCTTCTCAAATCCCAGCTGCCAATCATTAGCAGGCTTTCTTATGTTAGTCTGGTAAACATGAAGGATTGTACAAAGATTCCCTCCTATGTAACTGACTTCAGTGTGCTCTTATTCATTCATCTAGCTGGTGCTTCAAATATGCTAAGTGCTGTAAGGTAAATACTAGTACGGTAGCTAGTAAACCCTGTTAAGTGTGTGGATCTCTCTCTCTCTCTCTCTCTCTCTCTCTCTCACACACACACACACACACACACACACACACACACACAGAGAGAGAGAGAGAGAGAGAGAGAGAGAGAGAGAGAGAGAGAGAGAGAGAGAGAAATGAAGGGAAAGCCCTGATTAAGAAAGTTTGGGCTGGAAAGATGGTTCAGTGATTAAGAACACTGGCTGCTCTTCCAGAGGTTCTGAGTTCAATTCCCAGCAACCACATGGTGGCTCACAACCATCTGTAATGAGATCTGGCACACAGGCAGAACACTGTATACATAATAAATAAATAAATCTTTTTTTTAAAAAAGGAGTTTAATGGACAGTTAAACCAGGCTTTTCTGAGGGAATGATACATAGGCTCTAGGCAAGGATAAGTGGTCCCTAGCTAACTAGTAAGCAGAACATCCCAGACAAAGGAACTGACCTAGGCAAATACCAGGAGCCAAGAAACAGCTTGCATAAAGATAGTTAATTCAGTGCAATGCTATCCTTTCTGTGTTTACAACCCTCGAGCCTGAAATGTGTGAACATTGCCAGTTACTAAGAGGGAGCATGCCTGTCACCATATAGATTTTAATAAAGGGCCACATCTGTAATGTAGTTTTTTCCATCCCAAAGAAGATCAATGAAAGAAAGGCTTTCTATACTGCCTATTTCAGCGAGGACAAAAACTCTTTTGCTACGTTAGGGAATATTTAAATTACAAAAAGCCCTAGGTAATTTACACAGTGGCCTACTATACTGTTAAGGAGGGAAAGGATCAAATGTATTGACTGAAGTCCCCTGACACTCATCCGGCTTCTGTATTCCTTGGCCTGCACAAACAGCCCGAGGGCTCTGCTCTCTTAACTCGCTTTAGGCTTGGAAATAAGCTTACAGCTTGACATGCCCAAAGAACAAATGGTCTTGAGGAAAATTCAGATATTTCCTTCACCTGAGTGTTAGTCGTACAAAAACTAGGGCATATGGTGTCTGTCATACTTTTCAGCTCTTCCGCCGTAGAGTGAAAGTAGCCGTAGACAATGCACAAATGAGTGGGCATAGCTGTATTCCAGTACATCTTTATTAGCAAAAAACGTGTCCGATTTGGCCCAGAAGTCACAGTTTGTGAACTCCATACTCTCTGTGATCCAACTTCTAGGCACAGCTACTATCTGACTACGACTGCATGATTAATTTCAGCAAATTGTTGCCCTCTTAGAGCTCATCGGCCCGTGGACAGTAGGACAATGAAAGGACTTCTTGCTCTCAGCCTGCTTAACTTTTCCGTAGTCTGTTAGAGTACCACATCACTAACGCAGGTGTGTAGTGCAATGGCCAGTCCTTCCTTTTGCCTGCATACTCTCACAACGTTTTTGAAAAGTGTTTCGACCCTGGCAGATGTTTAGATTGCCCTCTAAAACTTCTCATTAGGATTTTAAATCGTGGGCTGGGGAGATGGCTCAGTGGTTAAGAGCAATGGCTGCTCTTCCAGAGGACTCGGGTTCGATTCCCAGCACCTACATGGCAGCTCACAGCTGTCTGTGACTCCAGTTCCAGGGGATCCTCACACAGACATACATGCAGGCAATGCACATTGTAGTGGTCTGAAAGAAAACGGCCCCCAAAGGGAGTGGCACTATCAGGAGGTGTGGCTTTGTTGGAGAAAGTGTGTCATTGGGAGGGTGGGCTCTGAGGTCTCTTTTGCTCAAGCTTCCTTCACTGACTGTTGTTAGTTGACTTCTGTTGCCTGCAAGATGTAGCACTCTCAGCTCCAGCACCACATCTGCCTGCCTATCCCCCATCATGATGATAATGAACTGAACCTCTGGAACTTAGTGAGCCACTCCAATTAAATGTTTTCTTTATGAGTTGCCATGGTCATGATGTATCTTCACAGCAATGAAAACCCTAAGACACACTTAAAAATCTAAAAAAAAAAAAAAAAACCCAAAAAACTGGACAGTGGTGGCACATGCCTTTAATCTCAGCACTTGGGAGGCAGAGGCAAGTGATCTCTGTGAGTTCATGACCAGCCTGGTCTACAGAGTGAGATCCAGGACAGGCTACAAAGCTACACAGAGAAATCCTGTTTCGAAACCCCTCTCCCCCCACCTGCCAAAAAAAAAAATCTTAAAAAAAAGAATTTTAATTCTTTGCACAGAATGTCATTTCCAGCAGAGTAAATGTTTGAATAATTTTAAAGTAAATCATTCCACCAACCTTTTAATGGATTGAATAAGGCTACATAGTATCTAATTTTTTTGTTTGTTTGTTTGTTTGTTTTTTCCAGCCAGGGTTTCTCTGTGTAGCCCTGGCTGTCCTGGAACTCACACTGTCAGGCTGACCTCACACTCACAGAGATCTACTTCCTGGCCACAGTGGCTGTTTTTAAAAGACAGAAATGGACAGCTGTGTGTTATTCCCTTTTCCAGACACACCACTGCGGTATTCCCCCCATAGAATGTTAGCTGGCATGACTGCATGTTGGAAGTCCCTTCCTCATCAGCAATTTTCACAGATGTGGGCATAAGAGCCACAGTCTGTCCGCCCTGCTCCCATGGACAGAGAAAGGGATCACTGCTTCCAAACTGGATTCTCTTTGTTTCGATCTCAAAGAACTCCTCAGAATGACCCATTTCTTTGCCATGTGAGATGGTACAATGGTGGGGATATTAAATGAAAATGATCATAATCCCTCCACCATTCTACATCTCCTCTGAGTTTAGAGGATCCTCATTGTGGGCCAGGATAGCCTGCCGGAGCGCCTGATGCTTCTCTTCTGCGTCGGACAGGGAGAGACAAGCTAGCAACTTTTTCTTCCGCTGCAATCATTCAGAAACTACAAACGCTTGTGGATGTGAAGGATCAGCAACACAGACAAAACCCTCCTTGGCAGGGACTTCATTCTGTTGAGGATTGACAATGAAAAGTGGGGTGAATAAAGTGCGTGCCACAACCACAACGGAGATGTGCATGGAGAAAGATAAAGCGGCCAAAGGACACGGAACAAAAGGTGCGAATCCAGAGCTGCCCTGAGTGGGTCAAGCTGCTGGGTGGGAGTGAGGAGCCACAGTTCTAGAGAGCGTGGGAGCAGGGTGGTGCCACAGGGCTGACGTGGGGAGAGAAAGCAGTAAAGACGAGCTTACGGAGCTCCTAGGGTGCTGGACTGTATTGGTCCTTAGGGTTCCCTGTTAGGATCTATGTGGCCATCAGTTCTGGTCAAGAGAACCTCTCCTCTGGTCCCCATGCTTTAGAGGACATGGCTCTAGTTTTCTCCTGGAGACAGTTTATCCTATAATCAGAGTCCAGGATACCCCAGGTTGCTGTGTATTCCCTGTCTAGACATGACCCCAGAAATTCCTGCCCTGGGCTCTCCCCAAACCCATTTATGGTGTATCCCTCTTCTCTGGAGTGTTACTCAAGAGAGGATCTTGTTGATGTACTCACCTGAAGTCTGCCTGTGGGCATTTGAGGGAGGTAGGAAGGAGTATGGGTGTGTGCTGAACTACCCACACATCTGCAAATGAGGCCCTTCAAGGTAGAAACAGCCAGAGGTCTGGGAAAATCCAGGCTAGACAGGGAACAAGCTGTATCTGTAATGCCCATGTTTGAAAAATGAAATCTAAAGAGTTCTAGGAATCTAATGTCAGACCCACCTTCAACACCTATTCCAAGTGGCAAGCTAGAACATGTCTTTCGGAACCATTCATTGGCATGATTTCTATGATTTCTGTAAATGTGTGACATAAAGTGTTGTCCTGTATTTCCTTGCTCTGGGTCCTGCAGATGTCAAGGCAGTTCTGGGTTTCTGGCTCCTCAGTGGATGGAAAGCCATGGGAGCTGCCTAGCCTGAAAGCAGCTGTGCTCATCCTGGATGCAAAAGTATTCATGGACGGCCCTCAGACTGTGCGTCGTCTCCAGTCAATTCACCGCGGGCCATCAGATGGCTTTGTGGCTTCCTTTCTTCTGTAAAATGGAAGAAAAGTGGAACAGTTGTAAAAGATGGGACGGGAAGAAGAATTAACATGCTGTCTTCTTGGGGGAAATCAGTTTTCAGAAACCCTTTGTGGAATTTAAAACCGATCATCCTCCATGGTCCCTTGGGCTATCTTTGGGTAACCTTGCAAAGAAAGTGGGTAACCCACCTGAAGAGCTCAGCTGGGATGGAGAGAGTGTTTAGTGGAAGCTCAGAGGCCTGGAATACAGTGTTGGCTCAGCCACGGTTTCTGTCTCCTTGGGTAAGCCGCTTGTCCTGGGAGTTTGGAGTAGTGACTTCCACAGGCTCCCATTTGTGCCTCCATTGATACATGTTACTGACCTGGTGGTGAACTGCGCATCTGCTGTGCTTCAAGCACCATAAGGGGCTCAAGTGTTGACACGATGGCACCAGTGCCCCCTGGGAGTTCAGGTCTAGCTCGTGGTAGATTTGCTTAGCCAATGGTTCCAGCCAGGGGAGCACCTGCGCCACATCAGGGAAATTTGCTGGACACTTATGGAATGTACAGGTCAGTCCTGCTAACCAAATTGTCCCGAGTCCATGACTTTTCAGCATCCAATTAGCTTTTTATGTGTGTTGTTTATTATCCAGGCCTTGGTAGACTCCATGTAAATAAAGGCACACAAAGCATTTTCAGAATGGTTTTAATAAATACCTAAATTTCTAAGAATGCAACCACTATGTAAAACTAGGGAAGATTATATTTTTCTTCTAAACATTAATCTGGAGAAATCTAACATGTGGGGAAAAGGTAATAGTCCATAAAACTTTGATCTCTTGCCAGGTAATCTGAGATTCTCAGAAGTAAAAAAAAATAAATAAATAAAAATGTAAGTGTGTGGGTAAACTTGCTGATTTACATTTTAAAAAATTCTTTGGTGCTAGATATTGTTTGCACAAAATCTGATTAATGATAAATTTGTTTGTAGCGTAATACAAAAGTCTATCATGTTTTGCCAAGAGCATCGTGACTCCTGAGTTCCTTGCTTTTTTACAAGTTTGTGAACCTCTACGGTTGGCGGTTGGAAAACATCAAAGGGTTTTAAGCCCATTAAGACTTAGAAAGCTCCTTTGATGACTTGAAGTACTCACGTTCATTCACTCAGCAAACACTGTGCGCTGTGTGTGCTCAGCACTGTGTTGACACTACTGCTGAGGAGGACTTCGGAAGGCACCCGTGTCTCCTAGGTCCCAGGTCCCTATAGAGAGAGCTCTGTGTCCACGCACTCGGGTACGGGGCACGGTGCGGAGCGTGCATGGGAAGGTGCCGGTCTCTCCTAGGTCCCAGGTCCCTATAATGCTCTGCGTCCATACACTTGGGTACGGGCATGGTGCAGTACGTATAGCACAGGCTCCCTTTGCTTGCTCATATGGCCTTGAGAAGTCACTTCAAGTTTGTGTTTTTTGAAAATCCTAAATTAAAATACATTTTTTTCCAAGGTTGTCGTAAGAATAGACATACCTGCCACTTAGTTGGCAATTAATACATGTTACTTCTGGTTCCCTTTCCATCTCTCTTTAAAAACCTAAACTCAGAACACACCCACCTTTAAACATGTGTGAGTTATGAGCCAATGTGTTTCCTTAAGGACTATTTCTATTTGTAGTTTATAATTCCCAGTGGTGGGGAGGAAGCCTAGACTCCGCTGGAGGAAAGAAGAGCAGGTGAGACCGGGAAACCAATCTGTTCAAAGCTGGGCACCGCCTGTTCATAGAGACCCGGGCCACAGAAAGAGTGGACGAGCATGCAGGAACATGCCTGCTTCAGTGTAAACATCAGGGGTGTGAGGTGGCCCGGTGGTTAGAGCACCCACACAGTCAGTGTGACACTAACAGTGTCTGTAATTCCAGTTTCAGGGGATAGGATGCCCTTTTCCAGACTCCATGGTACATGTACACATATAGGCAAAACACTCAAATGAAAAGAAATGGAGCCGGGCGGTGGTGGCACATGACTTTAATCCCAGCACTTGGGAGGCAGAAGCAGGCAGATGTCTGTCAGTTCGAGGCCAATCTGGGCTACAGAGCGAGTTCCAGGACAGGCTCCAAAGCTACACAGAGAAACCTTGTCTCGAAAAACCAAAAAAAAAAAAAAAAAAAAAAAAAGGAAATAAATAAATCTTTAAAAACAGAAATCAGGGTTCCAAGTTCAGGAGGCCCACCACCTGAACTCCCCTTTGCCATTTCATAAATCTGAGCTTGACCATGTCGTCCAGTTTTACACTTGGGATACTGACTTTAGGAAATTTCTGGGGAGACTATTCCTTAAGGGATGGTTGAACAAATAGCCCGACCCAAACAAGATACATCTATATCATCCCATCTAAGCCTCAGGGAGGAGGGGATGGAAACAAGACAGCGTGAAAGAAAGCAGGGAGGGAGGGAGGGAGGGAGGGAGGAAGGGAGGGAGGGAGGGAAAGAGTCAGAAGATGGGGAGAGGGGCTGTGAAAAGCTGTCTGTGTGGCATAATACAGCCATTGCAATCCTGATGCCACAGCAGGTGAGCCGCCTTCCTGCACAAGCCTGGGCCGCCACTAGTCCTGGAGGGCCTTATGGAGGCCTTTCCCTCCCTGCTGAACTATCAGCTATTGGTGGATTCTGGAGGAGGGAGTCCTTGCCTTCAACCATGTATTCACAGGTGAGCCCACCAGGCACCCTTGGACAGTTCCTAACCCATGGTCCACCCTGGTTAAATAAACTCCGTGGTCACAACACAAAACAAACGACGCAAATGTGAAAAGGGGACTTGTAGGGAAGAGCAACTGACTGGTGGGAGGGAGAGCAGAGAAGCTCCAGTGTGAGGGTAGCCAGAATGTATTACATACACATGATGTTGTCAAAGAACAAATTTAATAAACATCATACTTCAAAGAAAATCAGACTCCAAGATGGGTGTGCTGGCACACCCTTTTAATCCTAGCACTCGGGAGGCAGAGATAGGCAGATCTCTGAGTTCAAGGTGAGCCAGGGCTACACAGAGAAACCCTGTCTCGAAAAATCAAAAAACTAAAATAAAAAAAGAACAAAAAATCAGGGGGCTGGAGAGAGATGGCTCAGTGGTAAGAGCACTGGCTGCTCTTCCAGAGGACCTGGGTTCAATTCCCAGCACCCACATGACAGCTCATAACTGTCTGTAACTCTGATTCCAGGGGATCTGAAACATTCAGAGCAATGCTCATAAAATAAAGTTAAATAATTAAAAAAAATCAGACTCCTAAGCTCAAGTAAAGACCC
This sequence comes from Peromyscus eremicus, assembly GCF_949786415.1. Lineage (NCBI taxonomy): Eukaryota > Metazoa > Chordata > Mammalia > Rodentia > Cricetidae > Peromyscus > Peromyscus eremicus. The sequence goes on along the minus strand of NC_081421.1, from coordinate 101,923,456 downwards.
CTCTCAGTCAGAATCTCTAAAAATTGGACCCCAAACCTACATTTAAACACATTCTCATCAACCTACATCTTGGACTGTCATTTCACAAAGATGGGAGTAAGTATAACTGTTTGATGGATAAGATTTTCATCACTCATAGATGATTCTGAATAAATCTCTTAGCTTCTCTCTGTCTCGGCCACCTGACCTATAAATATGGAGAAGCTAATGTGGATTTCGGTGAAATGGCTTCTGCTGTCCATGCCTGAATCTGTGTGGTCAGTACTCTGTGTCTCAGCCACCTGACCTATAAACATGGAGAAGCTAATGCTGATTTCGGTGAAATGGCTTCTGCTCTCCATGCCTGAATCTGTGTGGTCAGTTCTCTCTGAATGATGAAAGGAAAGTGACTGTGTTGGAAATAAGCAAAAAGTCAACTGATGCCATCCAAAATGTTTTGTGTCTTTGTGAGGAATTGTGGGCGTGCGCACATACACACACACACACACACACACACACACACACACACACACACACAGAGAGAGGTTGAAGTGCCAAGCTGCATTTGATTAGTTCTGGGCAGAAGTGCATTACGGCATCTGAAAACCACAACTGGAGGCATCTATTCTGATGGACCTAATGTTCTGCGTCTTTCCTTTCAACTGAACTTGAGGGAAAGTACTTTGATATAATGTACATCTGGAAATATTTTACAGCATTCTTAAAAAGTTAGATATTTCATTTAATATATATAAAACATACTTTTTCTTTTCAATGCTCCTGAGTAAAGCCAAATCAGTGCCTTAAAGGGTCCTTCATCATTTCAGCCTGAATATTTTTGTTTTGTTTCTTTCTGTGTTGTTAAAGAGACCTCAGTGTGTTTGGAAGGGCTGGCTGACAGCCCTGGAGACAGGGTCTTTGCTCGAGGCTTCTGGCCATCCGCAGCATCAGCAGCTGCTCAGATGTACTCCAAATTCTTACCTCTGGGAAGATCATTTCTGGAGGTGAGAAGGCGCTTTGATTTCCCAGCATCTCTGAAAGGTGTTGATGAGAATAGCAGGGTTATGCCCACCGCCCATTTGCAAGGACTCTTTAGTTCTGAGGCCACTGCCATATTTCACATGTGCATTGAAATTGCAATCTGGGTGTTAGTTCAAATTCTTTGCAAAGATTAAAGTCTGTTCATTTAGATGCTATTCCTAACCTTGGGGTAAAGTATGCCTTGGAAAGACAGTGCTCAGTCAAAAGAATCCATTCCTGGTGGTCACGTTGAAAGAGAGAGAATAGAGAGAGGGACAGACGATGGGAGATGGTGTTCATTGTTCAGGTTTCTATCCTGGAGTTTAATGACTTTTGAAAAACACTTACTAATGTGTGTCTGTGCATGTCTGTGTATGTGTGCAGGCCTGTGAGCACATGCATGCCACAGCAGACACATGGATGTCGGAAGGCAACTTGTGGGAGTCGGCTCTCTCCTTCCACCATGTGGGTTCCTGCGTATTAATTAAAAGGTGTATTGTATTAAAAGATTCATAGAATTAGTCTTTGTAAAAATATTCAGTTGGCCAAAATTGGCCAAACCCATTTTTTAAAATTTTATATTTTATAAAATTTTATAAGTATATATGATTTTCAAGGCAACTAGATATATAAAAAAATCCTTGGTTTGATATTTTATTCATCTGAAAATGATGCTTTCAGGAGATTTTTCTTTCATCTTTAAAGGAGTAAACCATTTGCATTTTAAAGATATGCTTGAGTGCCCCCAGGAAGCAGCCTTTTCTATTTATGTTACATTTAATTGCACTTATTTGATCATAGCATCGAGGCAAGTTTTTAAAAAATAAGTTTGCCTTCTTATTATGCTAATCTCAAGGTACCAAAAATACATTTTGGCCAGAGTTGAACGATGCATAACAGTCCTAGAAAAGAGAAAGCCTGCCCCACTGTGGCTACAGAAAGGAATTACAAGTGGGACGTTCAAACAGTTATTTGAATTACACCAGCTTTGCAGGAAAGATTTTAATTCAAATGTATGTAGTTATTTTTCTACCAAAATGGTTATGTGTTTGTGTTTATGTATGCATATATTTAAATCTAGACTCTGAATTCTATGTAGCAATACAACCCTCTTTTGACACTCCCTCCCAGCAGCCAAGTGACACTGAAAACAAGCTCAGCCGTGTACTCCAGCAGTTCCCTTTCTCTGTTGAGCACTTCAGAACTCGAATGTTCATGAGGCACAAAGGAAGGCCTCAGCCGCGTTCGGCCATGTCAGTACCAGCCTTTTGACCATGCTTATAGGTTAGAAACTGTGCATCTGAAGAGTAAGTTAACATCTACTCCAGAGACTGATTGGATGCCTTAGATAAGACGACACAGCAGTTCCTATGCACAGTGGACGTAAATATTGGTTGCCTAATAACTGATTTTTCTGCTCTTTCTTTTTCTAAGCCGGGTGTCTGTGGTAGCACACGTCTGGAATCTCAGCTACTTGGGAGGATAAGGCAGATAGATCAAAAGTTCAAGGTCAGTCCTGGTAACTGTCATTAGTTTGCCTCAAAAATTAAAGTGGGAGAGCCTGGAAAGGTGGCTCTGTGGATAAGAGCCCTGCTTTTCCAGAGGACCTGGGCTCAGTTCTTAGCACCCACATGGCAGCTCACAACTGTCTCTAACTCCCATTCCAAGGGACCCAAGGGACACACATAAAGACAGGCAAAAGACACATACATATAAAATAATATTTAAAAACAATTTAAAGATGGCCCAGTGGGTAAAGACACGTGGCACACATGCACATGCTTGCTCACACATATAAATATAAAATTAAAAATAGTAATAAGGATTTTTAAAGGACTGGGGATGTAATCTCAGAGGATGTAATTCTCTAGCATGTGTATAATCTTCCCTGGCCATGTTCAATTCTCAGTACTGAAAAAAAAATCTTTTTCCAAGATAAATTTCCTCTGTTGGGCTGTGCCTCACACTCTGGCCATTGCCCTGGCAATTCACAGTTATTTAATCCCCTTCTGGAGCATTAATCTAATTTATCTTATCAATAAAAAATTGGGAGTCAGATATCAGGGCAAAACCCAGAAAGATCAGAGAGGCAGGGGAGCAGCCACAGCTGCTTCCTACCTCTTCCATTCCTCCAACCAGAAGGGAGGGCCTAGATCCTGTCTCCGCTCCACCTTATTACTTCCTGTCTCCTCTCTGTGCAGACCTCCAGACCTCTATGGTTAACTAGTGGCTACTCTGCCCTGCTGTGGGATGGTCTGTATGTCAAGTGTGTTGCTGATTGGTCAGTAAATAAATCACTGATTGGCCATTGGCTAGGCAGGAAGTATAGGCGGGACAAGGAGAAGAATTCTGGGAAGTGGAAGGCTGAGAGAGAGACACTGCCAGCCGCCACCATGACAAACCGCATGGGAAGATCCCGGTAAGCCATGAGCCATGTGGCAAGGTATAGATTAATGGAAATGGATTAATTTAAGATATAAGAACAGTTAGCAAGAAGCCTGCCACGGCCATACAGTTTGTAACTAATATAAGTCTCTGTGTTTACTTGATCGGGTCTGAGTGGCTGTGGGACTGGCGGGTGAGAGAGATCTGTCTTGACTGTGGGTCAGGCAGGAAAACTCTAGCTACACTGTCCTTTGACTCCAAGCAAGCTTTATTTGTCAGAACACAAACAAAATATCACACAACGTGCTTCCTTCCCTCTGGCATCTTTAGTCTTTTAATTTTTTTCTGTGATCTTCCTTCATTTTATAGAAACATGTCCAAGTTTTCCATCCTTAAACATCCTCTCTGCTACCACTTCAACTCTCTTTATGCATATATACATACATAATACATATACACATACATAATACATATACACATACATGATACATATATACATACACGATACATATATACATACATAATACATATATAATACATACATATACACATAATACATATATACTCACATAATACATATATACACACAATACATATATACATACATAATACACACATAATACATATATACTCACATAATACATATATACACACAATACATATATACACACATAATACACATATACATATAATACATATATACATACACAATATATACATACATAATACATATATACATACATAATACATATATATATATACATATGTCTCCAAGTGTGATAAGTGAACAGATCCATTATTAATTCACTACGTTTTGTTTCTCTTTTTGAGGCAGGGTCGTATTTTGTAGCTCAGGCTGACTTTGAACTTTTGATGACCCTGTCTTAGCCTTGCAAGTGCTGGGATTACAGATATATGCCATCCACATCTATCTCACTATCGTAATTTTTTTTCTCTCTTTTGGAGACAGAGTTTCTCTGTGTAGCCCAGGCTGTCCTGGAACTCTGTAGACCAGGCTGGCCTCAAACTCAAAGCTCTGCCTGTCTCCACCTCTCAAGCACTGGGATTAAAGGTTTGTACCACCACACCTGGCTCACTATCATTATTTTTCAAGTTCCCATCCACCTTTTCCCATTCTTCAATCTGGCTTCTGTCACTGTGCTACTGAAATGAATGGATTCATTTACCAAATATTTCTGGGCACGGGGTGCCTATGAAGGATTCAGATCTGTTTGCTCACCGTTATAACACTGTGTACTTGACATGCGCAATGGCTAGTGGTCACCAAGGGCCATTTGTCCAATGCAGTGGCTTCTTTCTGTTTTCCTTTATCTGGCATGTGGAAACTCTCTCCTGCCGCTTCTCTGTGTCTGCACCTTTGATCTTCTGTATTTCCTTTGTAGTATCCTCCTCATCATGTGGGCGAGTCCCTGGGCATCCGTCTGCAGCTCTCTTCCTTCTCTTTTAACTTGAGTCTGTGAACTTCCTATAATTATACTCTACGTTGGCTAGATGGGTGTTGGCATTTTTTTTTTCTGGGAAAAGGGTTTATAGGTTTTTTTTTTTTCTTAACCAGCTTCACAAGGAGGTCTATGACCCTTCAAAAACATCAAAACAAGCAAAACAAATGACCCTTCTTAAAAAAAAAAAAAAGCTGATGTGGTGGCACACATCTTTAATCCCAGCACCCAAGAGGCAGAGACAGGCAGATCCCTGAGTTCAAGGCCAGCCTGGTCTACAGACTTCCAGGCCAGCCAGGGCTACATAGAGAAGCTCTGTTTCAAAAAGCCAAGCAAGCAATCAAGCAACCAACCAACCAAACAAACAAACAAACACCATAAAAATAATTTAAAAACCCAATAAACAAACAAACAAGTCCCACCCTCACTGGCTCCACACCACACTCAGATACATCAACTATATTTGAATTTCTTCCTGTGCTGGTACAACAGCTACTTTGGCTGGCCACAAACTCATGATCCTCCTGCTTCAGCCCCCTGAGTGCCCAGAGTATAGGCCTATGCAACTGCCCCTGGCTGCCAAGCAGTTTGGTGAGGGTGAGAGTCATGTGCTGGTTACCTTGAAGCCACTGGCTCACAGGGGACAGCTTGTGCCCATTACTTACTCCACAAATCTGTGGGGGATGCATGGAAGAGTAAATGGTAAAGAGCACACTGCTGAACCCCTGATGACCCCAGCTCTGTAGGGGTAGGGAGGAACGCGTGTGAGGTCAGACCACTGTCTGCAGAGCATGCTCACAATGTCCACAAAGCAAGTATCAACATAGGAAAAGAAGATGTAAGATAGGAAAGAAAGAGAGTAATGACTACAAAGCACTCCAGTGTAAAGATGGTGTCTCGATGGATATTATGAAATGTGTTCAGTCTCCTAGAAACAGAAATATGGGCGGATCCAGAGGCAGGAGATGATGTCCCTGGACTGGTGATGGCAGAGACACCGAGCAAGGAACAAACCAAAGGCAGATCAAGGGAGCACAATCATCACATGACACATTGACTGGTCCCAAGCTACAGGAGAGGCTCTGACTGATTCATTCAACACATCGTCCTACTGTGGGCCAACCTGTGAAAAGTTCTGAGAAATCAGTGATAAAGCGGACATTGTCCTTGAACTTACGGCACTGAGTTTTTGATCATAATAAATATCCACTCTCTCTTGGGTATAAGCAGACCTCTACTCTACTACACTATAACCCACCTATTCCTTACAGAATACAGCGTTTACTCTCTGGTAGATGTGCTAGTGTTAAGACCAGAAAGAAACTGCTGTTTTATAACAAGTAGCTATTTAAAAATTTTAATTATAAAATCAACACATATAAATTACATACAAATTAGGCAATACTTGCAATTTTGGAAAAAAGCACAATCTATAATTTCATCACACATGCATTTTTTTTATGTTCTTTTAGACCAACGGTTCTCAACCTTCCTAATGCTGTGACCCTTTAATATAGTTCCTCATGTTGTGGTGACCCCCAACCATAAAATTATTTTTTGTTCCTACTTCATGATTGTAATTTTGCTACTATTATGAATCATAATGTAAATGTTTGATATGCAGGATATCATACGTGACCCTGTAAGAGGTTTGAAACCATTGCTTTAGATGTTTTTCCCCCAATGCACAGTGCCTGGAAAATTCACAAAATGAATGAGTCAATTCTCTACATACTCCCTCCCCCATTTTCATTTCAAACCTATTGTGAATATCTATCAATTCCAGGAAAAATAGACTTCTCTGGCATCACATGTAGAGGTTCCATAGTATTTCACTGTATTGATGCTTCACAATACATTTAGTCCATCCATTTTCTTTATTTTTTTAAATTGTGTTGGATAATTTTTTCCTTAAAATTTTTTTTTTTAGATTTATTTTATTTTATGTTTGAGTGCTTTGCCAGCATGTATGTCTCTGCAGTACTTGCATGCCTGGTGCCCAAGAAAGCCTCCATGTGGGTGCTGGAAATCAAACCTGGGTTCTTTGCAAGAACAACCCGTTCTCTTAATCTCTCTTAATCTCTCTCTCTCTCTCTCTCTCTCTCTCTCTCTCTCTCTCTCTCTCTCTCTCTCTCTCTCTCTTTTTCCCTCTGGTTTTTTGAGACAGGGTGTCTCTGTAGATCAGGCTGGCCTCGAACTCACAGAGATTTACCTGCCTCCACCTCCTGAGTGCTGGGATTAAAGGCATGCGCCACCACCGCCTGGCTTTAATCCATCTATTTTCAATCAAGTATTGTTAAAGTTTTAGAAATAAAGATCAAGTGGAAGTTTATTTCCTAGTTTAAAAAAATAATGTCTCTTAAAACGATTGATGCTTCTGTGGCCCACACTGATTAAGAACTTTGCAGTAAGCTGGTGCAAGCACTAGGCTCAAACCCAGCACCTGATAAAAATGTTGAAGAAAAGCAAAAATAATTCTGCAGTGAAAAGGATCTGGGCAATGTGGCTCCAGCTTTGTGGGTTACTGAAATACGAGCAGGCTACCGCTTGCCTTGGCATCCATATGTACGTTTTTTGAACAATACTTAATTTTCACAGCAGTATCATGCTTTCCCTAGAAATGCAATTCTCCTTTATAAAACTCAAATATGCCCCCACCCCCACCCCAAGAGGGAAAAATTCCTTCCGTCCATTTTTGGATGATAATCATCCTTTTCTTTCTTTGCTATCTAATAAGTAGTGAAAGGCTAAATGTTATTAGTAAATTTTATTTTACATGTTGTAGACGAGTAGGAGGCAGAAAGAGAAAAAACTACTGCATAAAATATTCACATTAAAGTAAGGAACAATAAGCCAGGTGGTAGTGGCACACACCTTTAACCTCAGCACTAGGGAGGCAGAGGCAGGTGATCTTTGTGAGTTCCAGGGCAGCCTGGTCTACAGAATGAGTTTCAGGACAGCCAGAGGTACCCAGAGAAACCATGTCTCGAAAAACCAAAAAACTGATAAAAATAAAATAAGAAAGAATAGTTGTAACTGTTGTGGTCTAATTTCTCTGACTGGTTAAAGATCACTGCTAGTATTTATAACTACATCTGCCAGTCCTCATTTCATATTCCTGTTGCTCATAGCAAAACTAATAGCAGCTAGTTTTAGTTCCCTGACTTCTGCTGTGGCCCCAATCTTAAAATCTAAGCGGTCTGAGCCACTAACATTTCTGTCTCTATTGACTTGTCTTGTTCCTTAAGCTTTTTATCACAGGATGTAGGAATCAGGAGGCCCCTCAGGGAGCTTCTGTATTCCAGATAGTTTTTCTCCTGGCTATTTTATAATAGCAATCGGGTTTTCCCTTGATTGATCAGGATTACTGCCTCTAGCCAGTAAAATACTCTTATTTACATTTGATTCCCTGGCAGGAGGACACCTGAAGAAGCCAGGTGACAGTATTTTTCATTCCAGTTTTAGGATTCATACCGCCAAAGCCAGCGCCCTGCTAAGTGAGAAACCAGAATAATATCAAGATTTTTGGCCTGATTGATTTTTTACCATTTACCAACACACAGGTGACTGAGAGAACTACAAATCGTTTAAAATAATATTTTGTTCTGCCACAGTTTATGGCAGAAATGGACTGGATTTAAAAAAAAAAAAGATAATATACTACATTGGCAATTATTGACAACTGTTACTATTGTTAGCACCGCTATACCGCATGAAGAAAGCCCTGGGGGGAACCTTCAATATTAAAAAGAAGCACGTTTCTAAACTTTCCCATCCATCCGGCAGCCGTGTGAACCTAGAGCTTCCAGCAGCCAATCAGCTCCCAAGTGTGTCGTCAGTAAGTGGGCGGGGCAGTGGGATGAGACTCTCTCCACTTCTCTAGCTTGGCCACGTCGGACGCCTTGCAGGTCCTGGAAGATGCGTAATAACTCACCTATCTTTCATCAAGGAAAAGAGCGTCTGACCTCCACTCAAGCTTAATTACATTCTTCATTTTATTATCTCGAATATATACATTAGCAGCTCAACGTGGTTTCTTTCTTTCTTCAGTGAGTGGATTGTCTACTTCTGACCTTTACGGACCTGCGTTCCTCGGCTAACGCACGCGCGAGAGCTAGGGAGGGCGGGCGTGTTTCCGGGCGGCGCGGGAGGCTGGAGGTCGGAGCGCCGTCCCTGCTGCTGCCGACATGGAGACGCTGTACCGAGTCCCATTCTTAGTGCTCGAGTGCCCCAACCTGAAGCTGAAGAAGCCGCCCTGGGTGCACATGCCGTCGGCCATGACGGTGTACGCGCTGGTGGTGGTGTCTTACTTCCTCATTACCGGAGGTAACTCGGCCGTGATGGGTCGGAGGCGCGTGGCCGCCGAGCCCGGCTCCGGGAGGGCCATGCTGAGCCCGTGTCCGGCTGCAGGCTGAGCCGAGCTCGGTTCACGCCCTGCCCCGGAGAGAAGTGGTCTCATTCTCTTTGCCTGCCCTCCCCGTCGAGGCTCCCATCCCGAGAGCCGAGTTGAATGTATTTGTCAAGCCCAGCTTGTTCTTTTTGTGACTTGCTGCAAGTCGGGTGTCTTGGGCACATCATATTCGAGTCACTGTATTTCCGTGGTTGGTCAAGAGGGTGTGGGACTTTTAAACTTCTCCTTGTGGTCCCTGGAACCTTGGAAGAGATCTGACAACCCTTGAGTTTGTTAGCTCAAACCCCAGGCTAGGTCTTGGGATTGCTTTGTTTCCAGTCACAAGAATGAGAAAGAAATTTTATCGAAACCACGTTTTTTGAGAAATACATGAGGTTGGAGTTGAGGCTTGCAGAAAGGTGGTGTGTTTTAGAGGGCAGAAGTTTGGGCTCCATGAAAGCACCGCTTTTCGGTCATCTGTCACCCAGTCCCCTCTTAAGTGTAAAATGCAAAGGGGTGTGGCCTCGCCTATTGGTGAGTTGGCAGTCTATCTTTATCTGTCTTTAGAGAACCTTTGGAGTATCAGTTTCAGGATTTCCTCAGGATTGTGCTTTTGGAGTTTAGGAAGTAGTGTACTTAACTCAGAAAATTAAAAAGCTCTTAAGTTAGCAGGAGTGGTTCCACTTTTTTGGGGTGGTGGTGACCGTATGATTGTCTTTGAAGAGGTACAAGACAGTCTTTAACTGTAGAGTTTATGCCCTGCCTAGCTTACATTAACAGAAACACTAAATGCCACTTTAATAGTTTTTTTGTTTGTTTCTTAAAAAAGACATCTGATGTGTCATTAGCCTTGAGTTTTGCTCAGCACATTAAGCTGAATAAATGAAACAAAATGCATTTGGCTTTTAAAAAAATTAGTCTTAATTCTTGCCAGTCTGTTTCCTAGCTCTTCTTTCCTTTGGAGAGTGAGTTTTTCCTGGAAGCCTCAGCTTTCTATTGGACCTCATTTCTGGTGTTTATAAGTGGGGTTGGGGGGGAATTCTCTGCTCTAAGCACTGGGTCAAAGTGGAAAGGACACCGGTAGTGGTCAAGGCCACATCTTGTACATTTACTGTTTGACCCTGGAAAGGACAGTCTTCTAAAAACTGTGACTGTACCTTTATACATAAACAGTGTTGCCGAGAATGGCAAGCGTTAACTGAGTTTCTGTTGACTCGGCACTAGGGTATCAGCAAACAAAATATAATTACTCTGCCCTCCTTAGAATGTGGTTGAGACGTGTTAAATACCACACAGTTGCTTCCTGCTCCATAGAGTGTTATTGAAGATAAGAGTTGGAAGCACCATTTCCATTCCATGTGCTTCCTGAAGAAATGACCTGTAAGCCTGAGTTTGAGTGGTTAGGAGAGGTGTACTAGGAAAGAAAAAAAAGAAGTATGGACAAAATGTGGGACCAGGAGACCTGTAAGGTGTTTTTTTTTTTCCTACTTATGTCAGGGTTTCTAAATCCTCCTTTGTGATCCATTTTGCCTGAGAAATTTTTACACAACCCTGGTTGTGTAAAATAGGTATATAAGATAGATATACATACCAAACTTCTACTGATAGTAACACATAAACTTACTTTACAGCAGTAGTGTGATAGACATACAATTGCACTGTTTCTTAAAACTGAAAGCAAATTCATATACTAAGGAAATGGGCAGCCGGACAGTGGTGGTGGTGGTGGTGGTGGTAGTGTACACATTTAATCCCAGCACTCAGGAGGCAGAGCCAGGCCGATCTCTGTGAGTTTGAGGCCAGCATGGTCTACAGAGGGAGATCCAGGATAGGTACCAAAACTACACAGAGAAACCCTGTCTCCAAAAAAAAAAAAAAATCAAAAGAACCAAAACCAAAACAAAAAAATGGATGTACTTATTTATTTTCACATAAAGATTTGAATCTTAGTTGAGTATTTGATACTGCAGAATATAGAGCATCCTCAGTGTCCTTCAGAGCTTAATATTTTATAATTGCCAATGCTGAGAACATGTAGTGTGAAATGGAAAACATGTTTAGGACCACCTCAGAATATGTTGGAAATTCTGCCCTAATTTGAAGTTAAAATTCATTCAACAATTTTTAAAGAAACTCAACAGCAATTTAAAAAACCAATACACTGTACAGTCCAATAATACTAATTTCATACTTAACATCATGCTTTTAGGAAAGCTAACTGTGTATGTATAATAATGTATAGTAAAAAACAACCATCATTCATAGGCTATAGTAGTCTGGAAACTGAGCTCAGATGTTTCAGGCAGTGTTTTTTGTCATTGTGTAGTGTGGAATGTGCTCAGTGTAAGGTGCATGTGCTGTGTTCAGAACCAAGGCTGTAGATAGAGCACGAACGTAATTTAGAGTTAAGTTTCCAGCTTGCATGTTCACACACCTTTTACTAGTGGCATTTTTTTTTCAATCCCCACGGCTAGTTGTGTCAGACCCATGTTAGAATCCGCAGTTTAAGAACCTGTGGCCTAGGTTACAATGCTAGGTTGGATAGCAGTGGTTTTAATTAGTCTTTTATCTGTCCAGTTTTATTTTGTTTGCCGTTTAGAAAGGGGGTTATAAACTAGACCAGGTGTTTCTGGGAAGACAGTGACTGAGTGATTGTGGGACCAGGAGGGTTGATGTAGGGAAAGAGAGCTTGAAAAGACAGGGTGGAGAAGAGATATCCAAAGGATGATGCTCCAGAGAAGGCCAGTGGGGATAGGGTCAAGGAGGAGGGACCCCTCTCCTGTAGCCCAGTGAGAGGGCGAGTAAATGCAGGTACAGTGCCTGGCTTTGTAGATTTGGCAGGAAGAAGGTAAGGGAATTTTTTGATTCTTCTGTCAGGAAGGAGACAGGCTTGCTATTGCGTAAGAAAAGCTGGAGTCAGGCTGTGTAAGAAGGGTGGGGAGGTGAGAGTGTCCCCACAGTGGAAGTTGAGAATGTCGCTGGGCATTAATGGTCAAATTGTGAGATGCTGGGGTTCACATTGATGATCGCTGACTGCCTCAGGAGGCTGCGGGAGGAAGAACAGCACATTTGAGGCAGCCTGGGCTACAGAGTAAATGCCATGGCAGCTTCTGCTATAGAGAATTCCTCTCAACTAGCCAAAAAGAAAGCGAGAAAATTTCTGTAGGCCTCTCTCAATTTACAGAAATAAATTCACGGATATGTGGCTTTATCTTGTGTGCCAAAGTAGATCCTTAGTATTAAATGTTCCTTACTTTGGAGTCATTTTAGAGTATTAGCGTGTGATACTTAGTTTCCTTCCTGAAATTGGCATCTCTATGAGATAATATTTGTTTAGATGTCATTCTAAAGTGGTTTATCCAAACATTAGAAGGTTAGCTGGATCTGGTTTGATTATAATAATACAATTAAAGCATCCCTATTTATGTGTAAATAAGTCCTATTTAAATGTAATTAGAGGCAGTGAAAACTGGAGTTCTGTTTTTCAAACTGGGAGATCTTATCTGTACTGTTGTCTCTTTAGGAATAATCTATGATGTTATTGTTGAACCTCCAAGTGTTGGCTCAATGACTGATGAACATGGACATCAGAGGCCAGTAGCTTTCTTGGCTTACAGGTAAAAGATAGCATTTGAACAACTTGATGATGGGAGAGAAGGTTGCTGGGGCATGCCTAATGATTCAGTGGGAGAAAAATGAGTGGTGGTACATGCTTATAACTCCAACAGGAGGGTCTCTGGTTATAGGCAGCCTGGGCTCCATCGTAACCTTAAGGTCAGCTTAAGCCAGAGAGACTCTGGCTCTCAGAAAAGTAACTAAAAATGAAGTACAGTAAAAATGAAGTACAGTAAAAATGCTCTTAACCATCTCTCTAGCCTCCCTCCCTCCCTTCCTTCTTTCCTTCCTTCCTTCCTTTCTCTTTCTTTCTTTTAACAATATTATCTTTTCAGTGAAATCATTTAGTTAGTGAATAATATGATGTATCTTCTTTATAATACTTGTTGATAACCATCTCCTTGATAGAAATTTGCTTTCTCTAAGAATTCAACATAACTATATTTCTTAAAAAAAACCAGATGTGGGCTGTTGAGGTGGCTCAGCAGGTAAAGACACTTGATGTCAATCTTAAACATGAGTTCAGTCCCCAGGACCCATATGCTGGAAGGAGAGAACTGACTTCAACAAGTTGTCCTATGACATCCTCATGCATGCTATAGCATGTGCACCCCTAAACATATACATACATGAAACAGTAAAAATTAATAAAAATTTTGAAAGGAAAAATCAAACATAAGCATAGATACAAATTTTCATGTAATGGTTTACAGATTGCTAGAGATGTTGTTGGGGTCATAGGGCCTTAGTTAAGAACACATGCTTTACAAATACTTACCTTTGAAATGAGAAGTTTATTCATTATTATGACTTCAAGAAACACAGCTAGTACAAATTTATTTGCAGTTGATAGAATATTATTTGTTTATAGGTAGGGTCTTACTTTGTAGTCCTGGCTGGCCTTGAATTCACAGAGACCCACCAGCCTCTGCCTAACTTAATTTCAGCTCTTAAGAGGTAGAGGCTGGCCGGGCGGTGGTGGCGCACGCCTTTAATCCCAGCACTCGGGAGGCAGAGCCAGGCGGATCTCTGAGTTCGAGGCCAGCCTGGTCTCCAAAGCGAGTTCCAGGAAAGGCGCAAAGCTACACAGACAAACCCTGTCTCGAAACCTCCCCCCCCCAAAAAAAAAAAAAAAAAGGTAGAGGCTGAGTCAGGCACTGGTGGTGCTCACCTTTAATCCCAGCACTTTGTGGGGCAGAGGTAGGCACCTCTCTTGAGTTCGAGGCCAGCCTGGTCTACATAGTGAGCTCCGAGACAGCCAGAGCTACATAGTGAGACCCTGTCTTGAAAAACTAAAGAAGAAAAAAGTGTGATAGAAATTTAAATAGCATAACTTTGGAAAATTAAAGTTCATATATGCATAAGATGTTTAACTTTTTTTTTAAAGATTTATTTATTTATTATGTATACAGTGTTCTACCTATATGTATGCCTGCAGTCAGAAGAGGGCACCAGATCTCATTACAGATGGTTGTGACTACCATGTGGTTGCTGGGAATTCAACTCAGGACCTCTAGAAGAGCAGCCAGTGTTCTTAACCCCTGAACCATTTCTTTAGCCTCTGATAGTTGACATTTTAAAACTCTTTTAAGTAAGCTACATGATGACCAAGTTTTATTTTTTTGTTTGTTTTTTGTGGTGCTTGCCCTAAGCCTTAAGTGTGCTTGTGCTAGGCAAGTTCTGCCATGGAGCTACATTCTCAGCCAAGACAGGTTTTTATCTGTTTTGTTCATTGTGTATCCTAGAACCTAGAATAATATTTGATGTATGATATACTGCTCAGTAAATAACTGTTGAGTGAATGAGCAGATGAATATCCAAAGGTATAATAAATAGCTGTAAAGGTAAGAATGAAGTGTTAGCACAAACTGTTTTAGCATAAAGCAGAAACAGAATTTCAACCTAAAGGGAGAAACATTAATTTTGTAGTAACATTCATTTGCTGTGCTGTGGTTTTCTTTTTCAGAGTAAATGGACAGTATATTATGGAAGGACTTGCGTCTAGCTTCCTGTTTACAATGGGAGGTTTAGGTTTCATAATCCTGGACCGATCCAATGCACCAAATATCCCCAAACTCAATAGGTTTCTTCTTCTCTTCATTGGCTTTGTCTGTGTCCTGCTGAGTTTCTTCATGGCTAGAGTATTCATGAGAATGAAACTGCCGTAAGTAAAATACTTGGTATAATAAACAATTTCACTTTTGTTATGAATTGCTATAATAATTACTTGGATAACATAAATTCATAGATTTAATTTAACACTCAGTTAAATGTGAAAAATGTTCAAGAACTAAAGAAATTTGTAACTTGCCTCAGGTTATAGCTATAGTTGGAACAAAATTGAGATCAGTAGGTCTTCCTGGCTGTCCATGCCATGCACGTTCAGGAAAGTCTGCTTCTGTTTTTTCAGCTGCACTGACTGGCGGTAGGAGCTAGTTTTTCTGTAATGTGCCTTTGGTTACTGGGTCCGATTCCAGTAGGATTAGTGACAGTAAAGAGGATTTTCAAGCCACGGGCTGCTGCTGCTGCTCTTTCATTATTGGTATAAGTTGTTCATTCCTAACCTGAAAAGCTAAATGCTTGACAGCCAGCATGATAGCACAGTGGAAAATGCCACACTGTTGAAACCTTTGTTTCATGTACAGAATTATTTTAAAAAATCGTATGAAGTTAACCTTTGGCTGCATGGACAAGACACATAAAGCATAAATGATGGGTTGCCAGGGCATTGTGCATGTTAGGCAGTGTCTTAGTTACTGTGCTGTGATGAAACATCGTGACCACAAGCAGCTTGGGAGGAGAGGGTTCATTTCACTTAAGTACTCCAGTCCGTTGAGGGAAACTAAGGCAGAAACTCAAACCGGGAAGGAACCTGGAGGCAGGAGCTGATGCAGAGGCCATGGAGGGGGCTGCTTACTGGCGTGCTCCTCATGGCTTGTTCAGCCTGCTTTTTTATAGAGTCCAAGACCACCAGCCTAGGGATGGCACCCCCTCCCCCCATGAGCTGGGCCCCCCTCCTTGGATCATTAATAACTAATTGGCTTGCCCCACCCGATCTGGAGGCGTCGTCTCAACTGAGGCTCCCTCCTTTCAGATAGCTCACTCCAGCCTGTGTCAGGTTGACAGAAAACTAGCCAGGTCAGTCAGGTCCTCTACCACTGAGCTACACCCCCAGTTCCTATACATGAATGTTGTGTTTAGACTTCATTCCATCCCTAAGATATCTCATTATCTATGCAGATATTAAACAGTCTGAAATGTCGGTTGGGGAGATGGCTCAACAGGTATAGGGTGTGCCGCCTAAGCATGAGGACCCGAGTTCGTATCCTGAATCTCCATGTAAAGAGCTGGGACGTGGATACATGTCTGTAATTCTGGTGCTAGGGAGGCAGAGACTGGCTGACATCTGGAGCTCACTGGCCAGCCAGCCTTTCTGTATACGTGCACACACAAATGTGCATACACAAGTGCTGCACACACACCAAACAAAAGAAAAAAATAACCCAACACTTCTGGTCCCAGGCATTTGGATACGGACTTCAGTCTGCATAAAGAAACCCCATTAAGCCTTACCCAGGAAGGAAGCACTGTTCCTTAAGATAGGAGAAAGGATTGCATTTTTTAATGTAGTATTTCAAGATTTTTTTTTCCTTTTATAGAAGATAAATTCTTTTCTCACATAATATATCCTGATAACAGTTATTTCTTCCTCTACTCACCTCCCCTTCTATCCAGATCCCCTCCCTGCCTGTCTCTCATTAGAAAAGAACAGGCTTCTAAGAGATAACACTAAAATTAAAATAAGATAAAACTATCACAGTGATGTTGTACAGGTCTGGCCAACAGAAGGAAAAGAGCCCAAACAAAGGCATAAGAATCAGGGACCCACTCTTTCACACACTCAGGAGTCCCATAAAAACACTAAACTAGAAGCCATAATGATTATTGTAACTCAGAAAATTTAAAATATTTTTAGAGAAAGGCAAATTGGTTTTATAGAAATAAATAATTCCAATTGAGGTTGTTAATTTGAAATCTAGAAAAGTTTGCTAATTAAACAAGTAGTTCGGGTTTAATTTGAAGTTAGAATTTTTTGTATATTCTGATTTTACCTCTGGCAAGCCAAACACGAAGGTCAATTCAACAATTTATTTTTCTGGAGAACTGTATTAAGCATGTGTATTAGTTCCTGTTGTATTGCTGTGATAAAATGTCGTGACCAAGGTAGCTTACGGCTCCAGAGTTAAGGGTCCATGATGCTGGAGTGTGGTGGCTGGAGCAGGAAGCTGAGGGCTCGGATCTTGAACTACAAGCACAGAAAGAGACCTGGAAATGGCATGGGTCTCCAGACTCTCAGAGCTTGTCCTCAGTGACAAGGCCACATGTCCAAATAGTGCCGTCTTTTGGGGACCAAAGTGTTCAAGTGCCCAAGACTGGAGGACATTTGTCACCTAAACCCTCACAGCATCGTGTATCAGTCATACTAATTTCTAGTGTTTGTACTTTACAATTTCACTTGGCCTGTGGCTTAGTCTGTCCTCTGCCTAGGACATGCCCATGGTAGTGGGGTGCTTGTTCTGGAGCCATATTTCCAGCTTAGTCCTGGCACGATGGAAGGTCTCACAAGAGTCTTTGCCAGCTAAGTATTTGTGTGACTGCAGTCTCTGCAGGCTTCTGTCTGTTACTCTTGTCAGAGGGAGCACTTCTGACCCCTGCCACCTTGTGAGCCCTGGGTACTGGAGCTTCTTTTTGTTCTGTCTCTGCCCCTGTTAGAAGTGATTCGTCCTGGCCTGGTAGAGTCTGCTAGTATGGGAGAGACGGGCATTTCCTATAGCATTGAGACATTTTTCTTTCTAAGCCGTGCTGTGTTGGGGTCCACCTGTAATTCTAGTACTTGAGAGGTAGAGGTAGACCACTAGGAGTTCAAGGCCAGCCTCAGCTAAAGCAGGTTTGAGGACTGCCTGGGCTACCTGGGACTCTGTTTCAGAATACAGCAACAACAGAAATTCTCAAAATTTTTTCTAAAGTGTTAAATTTGATTGTCACTTTAAACACACTCAGCAAATATGTATTTTTTTCATTTCTGAGGTATGATCTCAGTGTGTTAACCAAGTTGTTTTTAAGCTCATGAATTTAAGTGATCCTCCTGCCTCAGGCTTCTGAGTTACCCAGAGTGCTGGCACCTGCTACCATGTTCAGTTTGAACCTATTACTAGCAGGACAGTGTAAGCATGGAGTATTGCCTTTGTGCCGCAGGGTGATTTTCTATTTGTATTTATACACAGTACTACTTTTTAGTTTTTCCTTTATGGCTTCAGGGAAGGTGTGACTTCTCTTTGTTATCAGTGTGTTCCTATTTTAATTTCAACCTGTCTTTCCTCTTTTAGCTTAGCTGGTTATTCTGTAATTTGAGGAGTTAGATAACCTCTTTTAATAAAAGTTTTATTTTAATGGAGACATAGTATTTGCACATATTACAGAGTACAGTGACATACACATACAGACATGTATGCTGAGGAATATTAGGAGTTATCCGGTTGCGCCTCTGTACTTACTAGCCATATTCTCCACCCCTTCCTCGCCCACACCATTTGGATTGCCTTTAGGTTGGTCCTGGTCTAAAGAAAGCCAGTGGGTCTGTGGCCAGCCTTTCAGGTCTCTGAGGTCCGTTTCATTTGCTTCCACAATTGGAGCTGAATTAGCATCCAGTTGTGGGCTTACCACTGACTGGCTCTCTTGGACTTTGGATCAGTTCAGTGAACTTGTTTCAGATCCCAGATCTACTCAGGAAAGTTAGTAATATACCCTAGAGACTGTCAGATGAAGGGAGAACGTGTTTTATGTGCCACCAAGTATATATAATGTGCTTTGTTGTTGGGAACAACCTGAAACCTCTGTTTCAAGTTGGAGTTTGGCTAGAGTGTCAAAAAGAGATGAACAAACCATTACTGCTTCTAAAAGAGAAGTGGGATTTTCTTGGACTCTGGGGAAGGTGGTGGGATAGGCATGAGACACTGTTCAGTGCTGCTTCTGTTCTGTTCTGTTCTGGCCTGGTGCTTTGGTCCGGTTAACTGCCCCCTAAAGTCGTAGACTCTGAGCTATAAAATGAGGCTAGGGCTGGCAGGATGGCTCAGCAGGTAAAGCTCCCCTGCTGAGTGACAAACTCAACTCCATCCTTGAAACTCTCTTGGTAGAAGGAAATAGCTCACCCCTTTGAGTTTCCTCTGACCTCCACGTGTGTGCCATGGCATACATGCACACACATGTATGCACACACATGACACACAAATACTTTTTAAAATGTAAAAATGAGAAACCATTTATTTTGGACCTCAAAGCCTCATATGACTAGGCAGATGCTCTCCACTGAGCTTTCCCAAGCCCAACACCCTTTCAGGGCAATTGCAAGGATTAAATACAGTAGTGTCATACTCTTGAGAAACTTCGTCAGTGCTAACCCAGCCCAGTGCCCACCTTAATATATACAGAAGGGGCGTAGTGACTGATGAAGAGAAAAACGGTACTTCATGGTGGCTTCTGTCTGGATTATTAGTTTTTAAAATAAAGTGTGTGTGTGTGTGTGTGTGTGTGTGTGTGTGTGTGTGTGTGTGCGCATAGGGGGCATGTGAAATGGCACATGTATAGGTGAAAGGACACTGTGTGTATGTGTGTGTGTGTGTGCATAGGGGGCATGTGACATGGCACATGTATAGGTCAGAGGACTGTGTGTGTGTGTGTGTGTGTGTGTGTGTGTGTGTGTGTATGGCATGGCACATGTACAGGTCGGAGGACAGTTTGTGGAATTAGTTTCCTCCTCCTACCTTGTTGGTCCTGGGATTGAACCCAGGTCGTTTGACTGGGCAGCAAGCAACCTTACCTGCTGGACCATTTTGCTGGCCCCAATTGTGTTTAGAATTCTTGGTTTACTTTGGTTGTATTTATCTGTAGAATTCTCACTAGCCTAATATAATGACTAAGGAGTACCGAATTATCTGGTCTGTAAGAAAAAGCCAGATGTAGGAGTGGCCACAGTAAATGCGTTGTAAGGTATTAACTTTGATCCTCTACCAAAATGTATATGATAGTGGTTGATTTGGTTTTCTAACATGGTATCTCTAGAGTATTTTATATTTCTTAATGTTCTCTTTTTTAAAAAATTAAAAATATATTATTATTTTGTGTGTATGGATGTTTTACTTACATATGTGTCTGCACCACTGTGTGCTTGGTGCCCATGGAGGCCAGAGGACGATATTCTATTCCCTAAAACTGGAGTTCCATGGTGATTGTGAGCCACGATGTAGGTGCTGAGAATCGAACCCAGGTCCTCTAGAAGAGCAGTCAATGCTCTCAACTGCCAAGCCATTTCTCCACAACGCCCCACTCCCCAGTGTTTCTTCAGGTTTATAGCACGCAAGCCTAGGTCCCACACTGTCTTCAGGCAGGAACACCACGCTATTTAACTGTCATCAGATGGGGCTTTGACATGCACAGTCACATCACACAACAGATCACTGGAACCTGACTCTAAAGAGCCCCTAGTGTGATCGGGCACTGAGTGCCTTCCCGTGTGGTCCTGATGTGAACACTTGCTGGAAATCATCCAGAGCCTTTTCTGTGCTATGAAAATGACTTTCTTGTTTTGTTTTTATGATAGTAAATTTCTGTGGGGTCTTCTGAGTCAGTGTGGATATATACTCGGGGCTCTTTTTTTTTTCAGAGCTGAGGACCAAACCCAGGGCCTTGCGCTTGCTAGGCAAGCACTCTACCACTGAGCTAAATCCCCAACCCCGAAGTTTTGTTGTTGTTGTTTTTGTTGTTGTTTTGGGAGGGGGGGGCAGGTTTTGAGACAGGGTTTCTGTGTAGTTTTGGTGCCTGTCCTGGATCTTGCTCTGTAGCCCAGGCTGGCCTCGAACTCACAGAGATCCACCTGTCTCTGCCTCGCGAGTGCTGGGATTAAAGTCGTGTGCCACCACTGCCCGGCAGTCAGGGCTCTTTTTTGTGTACTCAGTCTGAGCACATGCAGGGAGGGCAGCTTGAATAAGATGAGAGTTCTCAGTAGAATGGCTGGGCAGATACTGCAGAGGAAAGAGTGAAGTTTGGATAGGTTGCATTGGCTGCACACTGATCTAGAGTCATCATGGGTCTAGCAGCTGGAAAGGAGGAAAAGCAAACCCTTAAGTGTTGGTTGTGAGATCTAATTCCTACTTTACAGACGAAAAAAACTCAACTTGCTTGATGCTAGTAGGAATACCCTGTGCTGCATGAAAACTTTGCGAGAGAATCCTCAGGCCTCCTGCAGTAATTCCACTTTGTAGTTGAGGAAACTGAGTGAGGTTTGGCCAGGCTTACTCAGTTTCCTGAGTAAGGGGTGCCTTGCAGAGGGGCTAGGCTGGAGGCCTCAGTAAGGACAGGGTGTATTCAGTCATTTGGTGGTATGGGTAGTAGTATAGCATTTATTAGTTTTGTTCTGATCTTGCAATCCCTTCTTGGTACTAGACTCGGGTGCTTATTGCCAGAGGGAAGGGTTGGAACCTGAGTACCATATTCATTCAGTTCTTAAAGGGGCTTCAACTTGGCTTACAGCTTCAGTGAAAGGAACTGTCATCCAAGCAGCTTGAAATTTGCTATCATCCATGGGCACAGCTGAAGTCTGTAACTGCTTTCTGGACACTTCCTACAGGGGCAAGACGCCTCTGCAGTTTGGGGGCTCAGAGACTCAGCTCCAGGAATGATATTTCTGGTTCTCTAGTACCTTCTCTAGTAATGATGAGGGGCTTTGCAGTCCATGCCAGTTTCCATAAAAAGGTTTTGGGTTTTTTGTTGTTGTTGTTGTTACAATTTTGAGGGTTCAAAAATTGATTCTAATTGTTAGCTTTAGCTTTTATGTAGTCTTTTCATTTTCCTGCCTTTTAGTGTCTAATTATTGTAAGTGTTTTGTTGTTTTTTCTCTTTGGGGGCCCCACCCAGCTCCCAAATAAATACATGGAGTCTTATTCTTACTTATGAATGCCCGGCCTTAGCTTGGCTTGTTTCTAGCCAGCTTTTCTTGACTTAAATTATCCCGTCTACCTTTTGCCTCTGGGCACCTTTCTGTATTCTATATATCTTTCTTTTCTTCTTACTCCATGGCTGGTTGTGTGGCTGAGTGGCTGGCCCCTGATGTCGTCTTCTCCTCTCTCGAGCCTAGATTTCTCCTCCTGTTTATTCTCTGCATACTAGCCCCACCTATTTCTCTCTCTGATTGGCTGTTCAACTCTTTATTTGACCAATCAGGTGTTTTCTAACGTTCTACAACAAAATTTATGTTAGTTTGCATATTGCTTTGTGATGTTTTACTTTTAGAGGGAAGAGTAACAGGAAGTCCACTTATTTATTGGCATAAACCAAGGGTGATGATGAGTAGCAGCATTGAGACTTTGGGATTGTCATTTGATTCATAGTGAGTGGGCACTTTTGAATTGTTGCTTCCTGTTCAGTTTCTGTGTTTATTTCTACAGGGGCTACCTGATGGGCTAGTGCCTTGTGAGAAGTCATGAGTCCTGGATTGGCTCCTGCTGATGCAGCATTAAAGGCGGAGCCACTCCCTTGTGCAGTGTGGAAAAGAATGAAGAGCAGAGGAAAAGCAGCGTTGAGTGACATCCTAGCAGGCTTCTGAAAGCTAGGACTGGAATTCATGGCATCAGAGACAAATTCATTACAGTATTTTGTCTGATGACCTATTCTGATGTACCAACTATGTCTAGTGACATTTTCTTCTTAGTTTTTTATTTGCTAAGAAAATATGCTCCATTTCTAAAACTTTGGTATTGAATAAAGTGATTATTTTTTACAACCCCCTTATTATTTTTTGGACATGATATTTCTGATTCACAGAAATTAATGCAAATCGAGAAGTATATCGTGAGAGCCGAGATACTTGGACAACTGGCCAGTTCCTCCAGCGGTGCTTTGCCTTTAAATGGTGTGTGTGGTACTCTGCCATTTCAGACACATATGGGAGACTGTTTCCTGGACAATATGATGTATGAAAGGAGCAGAAATAAATGATTTTTTCTAATTAACATTTTATGGTGTGTGGTTTTTGTCATTTTGGTTTTGATACAGGATCTCACTATGTAGCCCTGTCTGGCCTGGAATTTGCTGTGTAGATCAGTCTGCCTCTGCTTCCTGAGTGCTGAGATCAAAGGTGTGTGCCACCAGAACCAGCTTAATTGAATTAACTTTTTTATCTGTAAGTCAGTAAGTTCCATCTTGTGGTATTCCTTAGTCAAGCCCAAGATCTCCAACCTTGTTAGGTATCAGTTCCAAAGGGTACCCTTATCTCTACCAAATGGGCAGGCCCACAGATGTGTCCAAAATTGAGTAGGCCAGTTCAACCTGGACTATAGGAAGATTTCTGGCAGTTAGATAAAAGCCATCATTCCTCAGGAAGTTGTGAAACCTGTTCCCATGTGCCAAAAGGAGTCGCTTCTCTTATCTCTGGCAGAAAGACATGGATCCATTAACATATACCTATGACTGCATATCGAAGCCCATGCCAGCCTCCAGCTCCCTTAGTCCCTGTTCACAAGTACTTGTTATACATTTCAAAGCCCCTACCCTAATCTCCTGCTCCTACATATGCTCCCGTCCCCTGCTGTTTTCCCCTTTCTCCATTTCTCTGTCTCTTGCTGTGCACTCTAGTCTATTGTCTGCACTGTTCCCTCCCACTGTCCCACTTCCCCAGCCCGCATGTTCAGTCTGTCTGTCTGGACTCCTTCAGTTGCCCTTGGGTGTTTTCTCATAGTCACAGTAAAAACCTTAACCATACCATGAAGGGGTCATGTTGGCAATTCTTTACTGCGCCTTCTTGAATAGGAGAATTAGTGCTTCCTGAGCAAACAGTTCCACATTCCTATAGATCTGCAAGCACAGCTGTGTGCTCTCATCAGAGCTGTGGCTGGTAGATGACAGTTGTCTCGCGTTGGTTTTCAGTAACATGTTTTGAACACTCCTAGACCATGCTTGTGTAGTTTTTCCGGCCAGGTCTTTCAGGTCTTCAGCAGGCCATGACCCTTCTCTCAGATTAATTCATTCTACTCAGAAAATCTCTAAGTTTACAGTAAGATTCTTCCCTCAATGGAGTCTCATGCCTTCTAGTTCCAAGGGTGAGCATTCGCCGATCATTAATGAAGATACATTCATTCATTTCGAAAGCGCTGAGCACAGGATGAATAAGATGAACAAAGGTTGCACCCTCTAGAGCTGGCATTCAGTCATCAACAGATCGAAATGTTAGAAGCTGTCGGGTACTCGGGTACAACAGCAAAATGAACCACGTGTACCAGTGATGGGCACAGAGCAAAGGGGTGCCTGTGCCCATTGATATTGGTCAGAGTTCAAGGCCTGATTCAGCATGAATACCCTTTCTTATTGACTCTTGGACCGTCTTTTAAAACCGTGAGTTAGGTGGGCAAAAGTGACAGCAATACAGCCAGGTCTCCCTTTTTTCTATTGATGGGGTAGTAACAGTTCCTACTGTATAACACTAGGTGGTGCTACACTGATGGTAGATTTCTAGTTCAAAACCATTTTGGGGTAATTTTTTTTTTTAAGATTTATTTATTTTATGTGCATTGATGTTTTGCCTGCATGTATGTCTGTATGAGGGTGTTGGATTCTCTGGAACTAGAGTTACAGACAGTTGTGAGCTGCTATATGGGATCTGGGACTCAAAGGTGGGTCCTCTGGAAGAGCAGCCAGTGCTCTTAACTGTTGAGCCATCTCTCCAGCCCTGGGCAATCATTTCTTTAGCCAGTACAGTAAAATATTTAATCAGTGAAATATTAACATTTAAATCAATAATATTTTGAAGCATATAATTAATTATATAAAATATTTTGTTGGTAAAAAGTACGATGTTTATGTGAAGGAAAACTGATCCATACTAGGTATAAAGTATTTTAGGGGGCATGAGTCAACATCACAGTGTGTGGGAAAACTGCTAAGCATTATTTACAAGGTAGGTGAGTGTAGAATGAGTTTGCCTACCGGACTGGCGACAAACTTATCTTTGATTTATCATGTGGCTCTCCTGGGAGGGGATGCTGAAAAGTATAAAAAGGTTTTGTGGCCGGGCGGTGGTGGTGCACGCCTTTAATCCCAGCACTCAGGAGGCAGAGGCAGGCGGATCTTTGTGAGTTCGAGGCCAGTCTGGTCTACAGAGTGAGATCCAGGACAGGCACCAAAACTACACAGAGAAACCTTGTCTCCAAAAAAAAAAAAAAAAAGGTTTTGTGGAATTAACTTGTCGGAAAGGAAAAGGAAGGGGGTGGAATTAGGCAGGAAAAGCTGGCAGGTGATGCCAAGCCATCACGGACTGGCAGGCCATAGCTCCAGAGCGAAGCTCGCCTGTCAGGGCAGTATGGCAGGTGGAAGTGGCTGGACACTGGTCGTTGGAGGTCACCCCAAGAGCAGCATTTGACTCGGAAGTTTGGGTAAACCTGGTGGAGCCGACAGCTGGGTGTGTCATCTTGCCCCGCACTACAGTGAATCCTTTCTTCAAGGGAGAGGTGAGTGACACGTGGAGGTTTATGAATGATTTGTCTTAGTTCTCTCCTGTTGATTGGTAAAAGTACTTAAAGGAAAGGAAGTTATTCTGGCTCGGTTCAAGGGTACGCTGTGGTGGGAGGTCAGGCCAACGGAAGCCGGAAGCAGTGGGTCACTTCGAAGGTACAAAGCCGAGAGGTGAGGATCTGATGCGGCTGCTCAGCCAGCTTTCCTCTTCTTCTGTGGTCCAGGCCCCACCCCACAGAGTCACACCCCACAGGGGGCAGTTTTCCAACCTCAGTTACCTAACCAAGATAATCTCACCTAGACACACCCAGGTGATCCCATCAAATTAACGGTTGAGATGAACCATTTCAGATTTATAAAGATGTCCTAGCTGTAGGATTATGAATGAGAGCCAGATGTGGCAGAGCCAGATGGGGCATGTGCTTATCTCAGCATTCTGGACACAGAGACAGAAGTATTGAAGCAAGTTCAAGGTCAGCCTGGGCTCCATAGCAAGACCCTGTCTCAAAACAGTAGAAAACTTGAAAACAATAGAAGTGGGGGAGGGGACCTGAAAAAGAAGATTGAGCTGTGATCACTGTTAATGTTTATGTGTGTTATAAAATGTGAAGTAACGCAGGTGTCTAACTGTTCACGACGGAAGGGCAAAGTTGGAAGAATTTTGTTTGAATTGGAATGGTGCTCCTCTAGGCGGCACTGTAGCTGTTTCTGCTATATGCTGTAATCTTTCGGGTGCAGATCAGCCTGAACATAGAAATAAGACATACATGTACACATTTATTGAGTCAAAAAAGCAAGTGCCAGATAATGAATTACAGGAGATGAACGAGAAACATGGAGCTCCTGCCCCGGTAGACCTTCAGTCCAGAGCTTGCACAGGCTGAGATGTCTTACGACCAGAGCAAAGCCTGCTCTTTAGATCTCCAGAGTGTCTTCCTCCAAGTTTGGAGTATTAAAACACTTGCCAAAAGTGACTTCCTTTTCTCATGTACTCGGTCTCTTCATTACAGTACTCTGAGTTATTAGTCAGTGGACCTGTATTTCAGCTCTTCCAATGGCCAGCGTGCAACCTTTAGCAAAATACTTAGACTCTCTGAGCCTCATTTTCTCTTAGGAAACGGAAGAACATCATAGGGCGCTCTAAGAATAAAGGGAAGTAGTGCCCACTTCCTGGTTGCATTAGATGCTCTTTAAATCCTGGTTCTGAGCTTCCTTGGGGTTAGGCTTCCCCTCATTGCCATCTTTTTATTTAATCTGTATTTGTACGTTCTCCTCTGGGGGTGGGAGTGGTGGAAATGTGCACACGAAGGCATATGCGATAAATATGATTGACTACAGAATGTCTGCTCTTATTTTTACGTCCACTTAACAACGTTTTTTGAGATTTATGCAGGGTGGAAAGTTTCTAAGCAGTGTGACACCACTTGACTGAAGGCCAAGGAGCTGCCTGGTGTAATGGATGACGGCCCCTCTTCACAGAGTCTGTCTTTGGAGCTCCCTGTCAAGGATGAACCTTCACACATGCCAGTGAGTGCCTGTGTTGGCCACCGGTCCACCTCAGAACATTGTCTCCTCGTAGCAGAGGGTGAGCGCCAGTCTAAACAACACTCAGGGTATGACCACGTAAGTGCACTGGAGAAGCTGTAATTCACTGTTTTATTTTAACTGGGATGATTATTGTTTCCAAACATGACTGTAACAATAGCTCTTACCCACATGTTTTATACAGAGCAACCATCCTGATTTCCCTAGCCAGTGAAATGCCCTCGCCCTGTGACTGTTTTGATTAGAAGATGGCAGAAGTGTCACCATGCCAGTCCTGGGTAGTTTAATAGGCCTGGCAGCTTCTGCTTCCTGCCTCTTAGAAGGCTCCTTCTTGGGATGTGCCCTCTGAAAACCCAGCTTCAAGATCATAAGAATCCCAAACCACACGAGAAGCCATATGTAGCCGCTCCTGTCAACACCAGCTGAACTTGGAACTGACCACTCCATCAGCTGCTGGTCCCGGGTGCCCACACCCAGCTGTCTTCCAACTGTAGCTGTGTGAGAATACCCAAGGGAGGACTGCCTAGTGGAGCCCGGCTGGTTTGCAGGACTTGGGAGCTAGGGATAAACTTGTTTTCAGCCACTTCTAGGTTTAGGGGTGGCTTTTGCATAGTGAGAGATAACAGATGGAATTATTACTTTGGCTTTGGGAACAAGAGGTGCCTGGAAAGTGGCAGGATTTTGAGATAGAGATGGAAAACACAGGAAAGTTTTTCAGAAGACCATTAGGGACATGGAAAGACCTTGAGGGAACTCAAGCTCTGAAGACAGGGAGGAACATGACCCTGGAGGCTGGAAGTAGGGCCCTTGTGTAAGGGTGGATGCTTTGCTGACTCTGTCTACCTTTGCTAACATCAAAAACAGCTCAGAATGAACTCACTGTCCAGTAGAGGAGATCTGGCAGAAAGCATGGAGGTCGGCTTTCTTCTAGATGGATTTGGTGGAATTTGAGAAGAGAGATGAGCTAAAGAAGGGGCTGCCCTCTGGGCATAGTGGTGTACACCTTTAATCCCAGCACTTGAGAGGCAGAGGCAGGTAGGTCTCTGTGAGTTCAAAGCCAGCCTGGTCTCCACAGGACAGCCAGAGCTATATAAAGAGACCATCTTGGAAACAAACAAACAAACAAACAAACAAACAAATGAGTTGCTCAGTTCCTGAATGGAGAGGACATAGTCCAGAACAATCTTGTCCGGCAAGTGAATTCATGCTATTCTTCAAATGAGCTTATGTGAGAAAATTTCCTCAGTCTTGAAAAAAAGACTTTGTTGTTCAGTTTCATTGCTAACTGTTGGTAAGCCACCATTTCTGCGTCCAGCTCATGTTGGTTCATGAGTACTAGTTTACTAGTCTTTTCCCGCTTTCAAAGACCTTCACTCTATGTCGTCTCCTTTCTCCTCCCCATCCTGGCGTAGTGAGAGAACCACTGTTGGTACACAGTACTGAGAACAGCACAGCCGTCCCTCCGTTCCCTCCAGCCGCAGGATTCCAGCTGCTGCCTGCTTGGCACTTTCAGTAGGTCCGTCCGTCCGTCCCCCCCTCCCCCATGGTGAAGTATCTGACTCACTGTGAGGAAGGGGCATGTTAAACCAGAGACACAAGCATTAGCCATATTGGAAACACCACTGGATCCTTCCTGTACCTCCTTGTCCAAACTTCTCATCAGCCTTTGCTTTAGGGAGATATCTATTATTATTGTTGTTATTATTATTATTTATTATTATTGGCTGTTTGAAACAGGGTTTCTCTGTGCAATAGCCCTGGCTGTCCTAGAACTCTCTTAGTAGACCAGGCTGGCCTCGAACTCACAGAGATCCGCCTGCCTTTGCCTCCCTCTCCCGGGTACTGGGATTAAAGGCATGTGCAATAGCTAGCAATTTTCAACTGGAATCTTCAATAGGTGGATACTTTCTTTCATCCTATGAAATTTCAGATTCGTTATCTGTATCACAGTCGATATTTTCCAGGCTTTTTTAGGACGCTGGTGTGTGACTTCTGTTCAGCAGAAAATAGTGCTGGAGTCTTTTTTCTAGCCTTTCTTTTTTTTAACCAGGTCTAGTATCTTCTGCTTCCTGCCTGTTGATAAATTGATCGTCTGCATTCTTTGGGCTGGGAATGTGTAAGCATTGTAGTAAGTCTGCTCACGTGTGAAATCAGCATCTTGGCTCAGATGATCTCTACATCTCCGTTCCTATCTGATAGTCCTCTTCATCTTTCCTGCTCTTCTGATGCATCTGTTTTCTCAGATGCTGCAGCTCAGTCCCATTTGACCAGCAGATGGAGCTCTTGACATCCGAATAGGACTTGAGTCCTCTGGGAGCATCAATGGTTTGTTAATTCGAAGAGACGTTTACTGATTGCTTACTTTTCACATTAGACTTTGGCCTAGGCATGATCCTTCCGTGCGTTCATATTTATGTAATTATGTTCTCAGGCCCACGTCAATGATTGATTTTATGTGTGGGAAGGATTTCAGTGACACATTCACCACACAAGAGAAATGTCTCCGTGGTGAATGAAACAGACAGTGATAGAAAGAACTATAGCCCAGTGTTAATTGTCAGTCTGATTTAGTGGCCCTTGCCTTCCAGGATAGCCTAGGAGATGAAGCTCATTCTTCTGATCTGTAGCATTTAGGAACTGGAAAATACATCTTATTACTATTATGATCATAAACAGTACACAGGAGCCATGGAAATCCAAAACATTTTAAAATCACATGTAAATTTATAATACGTACAGATGTTATCTTAAATGGACACTAATGACCCACTCCACAGGTATCTTATATAATGCTTCCAAACAGGGATTTAATGATTCTCAAACTTCATTTTCTCTGCTTTTCCCAATATTCCCTGTGGCTCTCTGGTATTGGTTATTAGTCTTCACAGATAGCCACATTTCAGTTATAAGGTGTGGGCTATGTTTCTGTTTAGGATTTCTAACAAGTACCCCAAGAGCTGCACTGGAGCCTCTGACACCATCTCACGGTGTTTCAACAATCAAATGAAAACCAGGTCAAAGCCCGAAAGTTCCCCTCAAAGCTAGGGCAGGACTAACAGCCAGTCCTTGTTCCTCCACTTGGACACATGGTGTTTCCCGTGGCGTCTGGGTCTCTTCACTGGGTGTCCAGAGGTAGAAAGTACCCGTGCGGTTTGTTTCCACACATCCATCATGTCTGGACCTGGGGCTTCATGTCACGTTGAACACTGCACCCAGTCGGTATTTTGAAAAGAAGACAAAGACTGAATATCTTCAAAGAGAGGCTTGCCTTTTCTTCCCCCCCCCCCCCAGGGTCCTCTGTGGAAATGTCACATACCCTTGTAACTAAAGTAACACCTGAGTAAGCCAGTTCCCTCAAGAAGGCTGATTGTTTCCCTCATCCAGACTCGTGCTGGCCCTCTTCCTTGCTTCTGCAGCACAGGGTGAACAGAGAGCAAAGTCACCGTCTTCCTTTGCGTGGTGGGACTTTCAACACAGTAAATGCCCAGTTCTTCTCTTTCAAAGGCTTTATCGCGGGAAAGCTTTGATCTCTGTCTTAGTTCGGATTTCTATTGCTGAGATGAAACACAAGGATCGCAGAAACTTGGGGAGGAAAGGGTTTATTTGGCTCACACTTCCACATCACTGTTTATCATCAAAGGAAGTCAGGGCCGGAACTCAAACAGGGCAGGAACCCGGAGGCAGCAGCTGATGCAGAGGCCGTGGAGGAATGCTGCTTACTGGCTTGCTCCTCATGGCTTGCTCATCCTGCTTTCTTCTCTCTCTCTCTCTCTCTCTCTCTCTCTCTCTCTCTCTCTTTCCTTCCCTTCTTCCCTCCCTTTCCCTCCCTCCCTCCCTCCCTTCCTTCCTTCCTTTTTTTCCCTTTTTTTTTGGGGGGGGGTTGAAACAGGGTTTCTCTGATGTAGCTCTGGCTGTCGTGGAACTCCTTCTGTAGACCCGGCTGGCCTTGAACTCACAGAGATCCACATGCTTCTGCCTCCCCAGTGCTGGGTTTAAGGGCATGCACTACCACCACCCTGCTCAGTCTGCTTTCTTACAGAGCCCAGGACCACCAGCCCAGGGATGACACCACTCATAATGACCGTGCTTCTCAACCTTCCTAATGCTGCAACTCTTTAACACAGTTCCTCATGTCGTGGTGACCCCCAACCATAAAACTATTTTGTTGCTATTTCATAACTATAATTTTGCTACTGCTATGAATCATAATGTAAACATCTGTGTTTTCTGAAGGACTTCGGTGACCCTTGTGAAAAGGTCGTTCAACTCCCCAAAGGGGTTGCAACCCACAAGTTGAGAACCACTGCATAATGGGCTGGGCCTTCCCACATCAATTACTAATTAAGGAAACGCCATATAGGCTTGTCTACAGCCCAGCCTTACGGGGGAATCTTCTTGATTGAGGCTTCCACCTCTCGGGTGACTTTAACTTGTGTCAAGTTGACATGAGACTAGCCAGTACAATGACAAGGCAGGACTGGTAATAGAACAGCTAGAGTTTACTGAGAGCAAGTTGTGCCCTAGACATTGCTCCGGGCCCTTCTCATGTGTCAATCACAGTACTCCCCGGAATTGTTCTGCAATGGTCTCTTAGCCCCCTCCACAGCTGAGGAAAGGAGGCTCAGACAGGCTTCGAGATAGTAGGGTCTACACTGCAGCCACAGTCTACATCCAGAGTCTCTGCTCTTAACCAATGGCGGTGGCCTTCCCTATGCACAAAGGACTAGGAATCTTTCAGTACTGAGTCTTATTTTTATGTATTGTTTTTTTTTTTTCTTTTTGAGATTGGACCTGTTTATGTAGCCCTGGCTGGCCTGGAACTTGCTGTGTAGACCAGAGAGATTCACTTGGCTCTGCCTCCCCAGTGCTGAGATTAAAGGCATGTGCTGCCATGCCAGCTTCAGTACTGATTTTTAAAAAGTCAACTGGGGTGGAGATCTCAGTGTCTGATTCTGTTTTTTATTTAAGTTTTTGCAACATTTCTCATAGCTTACTTTTAGCTACATCTGCACATTTACACACTGTACCTCTTACTGTATTTTATCATTTTGGTCTTACTCATCTTTGCTTCTAAAACTACATACAATGCTTAGTGTGTAATATGATGCACTATCTCCTATATCTTAATGTTTGGGCTTTTAACTAGAATAGCTAGTGCTAAAAGCTACAAAATTAACGTAGTATATGCCCATCGATCTTCTCAGCACAACTTATATTTAACAATGGCCTTTATTTCACTGAAGTTTAGAAAAGTGTTTTCGTACAATTTTCTCCTGAAAGCATGTCTGTTTCATTCTACCTAAGTTGAGTATAGAAGATTACATTTACCTACTTGGCTTCCTTTACAATATGTAGCATCTACATTATCTTTAACAAGTTGAGGTACAAATAAAACAGTATGTTCATGAAGGTGGATCAGGTCTTCCTTCAACCATAAACTTAAAAATGAGGACCTCCTTATTAAATACTGAGAGTCTTGCAGATAATCACATTTAGATGATAGATCAAGATTCTAAAGAGATGTTTGGGAACACCCAGCTCCAATGCAGGTGGCGTGGGTGTGAGTTCAGGGGATATGTTTACTTCTCCTGCAGATGGTCCAGGTGAACAGGACATAGACAGGCTGGATCTGCTTGGACTCAAGGGAAAAATCCTCTCCTGCCAAGGTTCCCACACTTGTAGGATAGGTAGTCAGAAGACCCACTTGGAAGGTGATTTCCAGAAAGGAGGAGTACCTCAAACTCTTAGACGTTGATAGCATCACCTAATTCTCGGTATTTGAGCTCGACTCACCAACGATATTTCATTTGGCTGGTTAAGATTTTGCACCTCTGGTTAAAATCCTTCAGATAAAATGCATAGGATAAAATCCCAAGTCCTTGGGGTGATCCCAAGGGGCCTATGTGGCCCTTCTTGCCCCTCTGTGCCTCCTTTAGTGACCTCACCTCCTAGTCCACTGGTTTATGTCGTTCAGCCAACACCCCTCTGGTCATAACGCTCGCACGCACAGTCTGGGGGCCTTGCTTTCTCTTCTCTTTACCTGGATGGCTCACTCCCTTTCTTCTTTCAAACATTTGTTCGGAAAAGTAGTGTCTCCACGAGGCCTTCCTTTGCCTCCCTTTGAGAATCAAGACTCTTCCATTTCTCTCCATAGCGCTTGGCATGCTTTACTATGCTGCAAAATTGACTCATTTATTGTGTTTATCTGGATTAGAACTTGAACCACATGGAATGAAAGGTGCAGCCCGGTGTGGGGGAACACAGGGCGTGCTCAATAAACATTCAGTGCATGGCCACATCAAACTCCTCAAGCACTGGTTAGTTGTTGAGTAGCCCAGGCGGGGTGGCATCGTTTCTACTTTGTAGTTTGGTGGCTGTCTTACTCACAGTTACCCCCCATTTAATGCTGGCAGTTGAACCTGGGACCCCGCATGCTAGGAAGGTGCTCCGCCAGTTTACTCATAAACTCTTGAAGGGACTCTGAGTATCTGCCTCCTCGATTTGATCTGCACCCCTCATTCCTCCAGTGCTCTCATGTGTTTCCACTGTCTCCTTTATTTAGATGGGTGCAATCAGTAGACAGGCCATGGCTATGTAAGCCCTATAATAAACCAAGCCCTACGATAAACCATAGCGCGTACATTGCTAGGAAAGGGCTTGCTTCTTTCTCCATCCAAAATGCTGTGTCCTGTAAGATTTTATTTGACAGTAAACACATTTCCAACGAAGTGACCATCATTGATGTCACTTGAGTCCGTGAACATTCAGTGACTTGACAGGCACTGTGATTTTTGTCACTGTTTGCATTTTGTCCTATTTTGTAACCTGGGTAACTTCTAAAACACGGTCAGGCTCTGGAACTGCACCCTGTTGGCAAATTAATAAGTTGGTCTGTTACTGTTTCATGGATATTGGCAGAAACCCTGAGACTTCTGGGTCAAAGACAAAGGACTTTGTTACAGTGGAGTGAGCTGCGTGGGTTATTTAGAAACAAGCCCCTCCTCGCCCGCAGGTTGGGATAGATGCTGTGCACACAGGTGGCTGGTTCACAGCTGCAGAACACTGAGTTCAGTGATGTGCTGTTTTATAGTGCGTGGAAGGGTAGGCAGGCAAACCCTGCCCTTTGTCTGCAAGGGGATGTTATCTCATTCTTCAGTGTGGTGGGCTGCAAACACAACCCCGAGAAATGGCCTGAGGAAAGAGCAGCCATGGCTTCACATGTCCAGAAAGAAAGCACAGGGATGCTCAGAGCCCACAGCTGATGTCTTTCCCTATTATACTCAGATAAGTAGCCTTGGCACTAGTCCATTCTTTGAAACCAGCCCAGACAGGCTCAAGTCCCTGTTGTATCCCTGTCTAGTGTGGGAATTTAAACAAATCACTTAAATTCCTGCTTGTTATCTCTTTTATAATGGTGACACCTAACCCACTGATTGGTGTGGGATAATGAGTATGGAGGGGCTGAGGTTATCCAGAGTTCTGATGTGCCCATCACCCTGACTTGCCCTGTTTACGGGACAGTTTACTCAAACACTCATGTGGCTCCCTTCAGGAAATGAGGGATACTTTGTAGCACCCATGCATAGGTTCCCAGGGGACTAAGTTTATCTCTCCCAAAGAATTCTACTAATTGTGAGGTGCTCTTCCAGGTGCAGGTGATAGGACAGTAAAAACATAAATCTTTGTCTTCATGGAGATTATATTTGAGAAGGGATGTGTATCTCAAATCGGTACACAATGTATAGGTAGACAAACATGAAGAACAGTGAATCCGGCGAGGTTATGGTGATGGGAGGCACACACAGGGCAAGCTTTTGACAAACACTGTATGCTGTTGGGGTTTGTCTGAGCCCAAGGGGTGGCCATCCATGTCTTAGCTTAGAAGGAGCTACCTCGATGAGAGGCTTGGCATGAGTGATAATGTATTTCGTAAGAAATGAAGGAACAAGCCGGGTGGTGGTGGCGCACGCCTTTAATCCCAGCACTCGGGAGGCAGAAGCAGGCGGATCTCTGTGAGTTCGAGGCCAGCCTGGTCTACAGAACGAGATCCAGGACAGGCACCAAAACAACACAGAGAAACCCTGTCTCGGAAAAACCAAAACCAACCAACCAACCAACCAAACAAATAAATAAATATGTTTTAAAAAAAAGAAAGAAATGAAGGAACATTCATGTCAGGTTGTGATTTGATGTCACACCTAGGAGGAGTACTTTTAAATCCTTCAAAGGATTCTTCTAGTTGAGGATATAAGAAGGGAAACTGAAAAGATGGGGTGATTCGCTTACTTCACCCCTGTCTGTGACTCTTGTTTACTACATGACATTTCTCAGGGATGATGCCTCTCATGGAGAGAGATTCAAAGAGACCGGAGAGTTTGAAAGTGTGTACTAGATGACCCATCGGGGCTTCCACTGACATGCTTTCCTTCCAAGAGAAATGGTCACAGCCATGTTCTGAATGCTGTAGCTTAGCTGCTCTGATCTGAATTCATCCATACAGGCTGTCTATGCCCAAGGCAGTTCTGCAGGGACTGAGGGGCAGCTTTTATCAAGATTATCGGAAACAGAACACATTCAGCTGTGAAAAATGATGCAACCATACATGTTTATAATGGCAGTTGGCAGCAGCAAGAGAGTCAGATATAGTGTTCAGGAAAGCTACAGACTCAGAGATGGGGGCAGTGGAGGCGACAGCAGAGATGCTAGGTGACCAGCCTACTATGACCATGCTCAGCAACTTCACGGGGCTGATGAGCTGGCTGTGAAGGACACTTCCTCCCTTCTCCTTGGTTTTTTCCTCCTTGATCATGGAGGCTGAAAGAGCCAAGAGTCCAGACTGGATGATGCTGGGCTACCCCTGACTGAACGAGTCCTCTGTAGTCAGGTCAGGTCAAGGACAAGAGTGGAGACTGTCATTCTTTCCATGTTCTTTGCTCTAGGCCAGGACAAACACTTGAACCGGGTTCAGGGAGGACTAGCCCGGAGAATCACAGTAACCCCCAGTGCCGAGAGGCAGCGGATCTGAGCGTTCCAGCAGACTTAGGTTTGGGATTTGATTCACAGCCCTGGAAGCTGCTCTGGAGCCTCTTTAAACAAAAAGCTTAAGGCTGCCTCTGAGATTGCTTTAGACGGGAGAGAGTGTCCAGCTCAGGTTCCTGGCACTGGCTTCTCCTGGCTGCACAGACCCTTTGTAATTGAACTCACAGGGGGGGAGGAGGGACCAGACTAGAGCTGTGTTGCCCAGTTCTAGTCTGGAGGAAAGTAAGACCGGCTTGTCTTATATGGGGAATAAACTGTAGAAACTGATGGATTCACTTGATATGTCTTCCAATCAGGCCC
This sequence comes from Peromyscus eremicus, assembly GCF_949786415.1. NCBI lineage: Eukaryota > Metazoa > Chordata > Mammalia > Rodentia > Cricetidae > Peromyscus > Peromyscus eremicus. The sequence continues at coordinate 101,887,165 of NC_081421.1, read as the reverse complement.
TGTTGAAAGACAGGGTGACCGAAGTCGGCATGCACACTTGGGAAGGGCAGCCACCTTTCCCGGCCTGTGGCTTCCTCAGCAGCACAGAGGGTCAAGTGTGGACTCTGAAGTCCCAGTGGTAACAATCCCAGCCAGGATCTACCACAGGGGAGAGTCCCTTAGGATGGATCAAATGTCACAAATATGAAACATTATATAAAGTTTATAAGAAAAAAGTCAAGTTTTCACCAGAGTCTTGGAACATTGCTCGTGCTCAAAGCACTCAATGGGCCGCTCTCGTTTTGAGTTGTGTTGGTGACCAGGGGCCCTGGAAGTAGCAGGAGCAGCTATGCACACGTTTTGGGAATTCTAGATTGCAATTTCAGAAAGCAGTGTACCATTCCTAAATCTCATTTCTTCTTGTCCATCTCCTTACTCTCTGTTCAGTGTTTTTATTACTTCCTGTCCATCACTGGGCTTGCAATATTGTTGAATAAATCTGCAAGTCTATCTACCCTTCTCGACTTTGATGTCTTCAAAAACAGACCCTGGGCCATGTAATATATGTGCACCCATCCCACTGTGCATGGGACCACATCATATTCTAAATGTTTGTTGAGTGCTGAATGACACGTAATTTAAATGTTTATGCTTACACTGACCCTAAGAGACAAACTATGAAGGAAGAAACTCACAATGCAGCCAGTTTCTTAATAATTTGATGAACTCTAAATAGAAACGATCAGTTCTTTTGGGAACAAAACAAAGAGACGAAAATCCAATCAAACTGCTATCTGATGTTGAGTATTAAGAAAGGGACACACTCCCATCTGCCTCTGTCAATTAGCTAACAGTGAGATCGGCACACAACTGGCGGAGAGCCAGGCTTTCCTGAGTTCATCCCCAGCTTCTGCAGGAGAAGATGTTGTCAGCACATGATGCTGAAAAGCTGGACAGAGGGACATCTTGGCAGGCGCTTCAGCAACCCTGCAAACCTGTGGGCCACCACGGAGATGACCTAACCCATAGCAAAGACAGACTTCAACACCAACATAGAGAGTTCTATTCTTTCAGGAACAAGACTACTATAACAGGATTATCTATTTATTTCTTGTATGCATTCACTTATTTAGCAGACCTGTACCGAATACTTACTCTTTACCAGGCACAGGCATGGGAAAAAGAACACAGCTCACGCTGATTAAAAGATACATTGAGCTGGGGAGATAGCTCAGCTGATGTAGTGCTTACACTGTAGGCTGGAGGACACGGAGCTCAGACTCTGGAGTCCAGGTAAAAATGGCAGGTGTGGTGCATACCTGTACCGGTGCAGGGGAGGTAGACAGAAGATCCCAGGGGTCCCCTGGCCAGCCAGGCTAGCCTCATTGCTGAGCTCCAGGCCAATGGGAGATTCTCTTTCAAAGGACACCGATGACATTCTCGAGGATGATATTTGGGGTTTCCCTGGGTCCTCCACATAGAATGTGCACCTGCACACACATGGGTACACAGAACAATTTGTTATTTTCGTGAAACTTAGGTTCTAGTGTAAAGACAAACAACAAAAGAATGAAACTTGAGTAGGTGTGGTATGTGCTATGGACTTAGACAGGAAAGGAAGATTTGACCTGGAGAAAGGGCCGGTTTCTGACAGGAGGTAGGATGTCCAGGACAGTCTTCCCGAAAAGGGAACTCCAGTGTCAGGGAATCAAGAAACAAGGGAGCTTGGCTCGGAGCTATTTGGGAGTGAAGCAGGAGGAGGAACAAAGGTGAAGTTTCTGGAATCAGTGTGGTCTAGTGAGTGCAAGCCAAGGAGCAGTGAGGAGGCCAGCATGGCTGGAGTTCTGTGAACAAGGTGGTGACGAGCAGGAGAGAGAATCCAGGCTCGATCACAGAGGCCTGGCAGGATGCAGCAATGACTGGTTTGTGTTTCAGCGTGAGGGGAGAGGCCTCGGAGGGTTTGGGCAGAACATCTCAACTCTAATAGCATGGACTTGACTGCCGTGGGGAGGACATCCTGCAGGAATGGTAGCGTGAGGCTAGCTGCATTAACAGACGTGAAAGCTGATAGGAGCTTGGACAAGGCGAGGGCTAGTGAGGCAAACCAGAAGTGGTCTCTATTAGAAAAGAATCAATAAAGGAGACTGAGGAACTTCAGAGGAAACCCAGGCAACGGTGATGTTCTGGAAGCCAAGGGAAGAAAGCAAGGAGGAGAGAGTGAGCCACCGGGTCACCTCCCCTGCCAGGTGGAGAACGTTGGGGCTGAGAGATCACGAGGGTTATAAGAGCTGCAGTCAAAGCGACCTTAAGGAGGGCAGTTCCAGAAGGATGGTGGAGGCTTGGGCGTGGATGTAATACACAGAATAGACTGGGAGGAGAGACCGGACCCACGGCTCTACAAAACGCTGTCAAGGACTTTTGCAAAAAGAGGGAGAGAAACAAGTATCAGCTTGAGGGAAAGCAAGAGTGAAAGAATGATTTCTAGATGGACAAACAAGCAACACACATGTGTGAGGGGACAGTTGGATGGCACAGGTGACAATAAGAATGCTGGCCCAGTGTCTTAAGGCAGGTGGCAGGAAAGCATGAATGTCCCGTCTGTCAATGGAGGGAGGAATAGGGGCAGAGTGCACAGTGGTGGGAGGTCTCAGAAGTTCCCTTGACTGCTCGCATTTCTTCAACAAAGCAGGAACCAAGTTCCTCCTGCTCGGAAGGCTGGATGAAGAGCTGAGGTTATAGATGAAAGGAGAAAACATTGCGGAGCCTTTTCCTGCTAAAAGCAAGAGTCTCCCGCTGGTCATGAAGTTTAGAAAGAGGAGGTGTAGGTAGAGATGGGGTAACAGCTGCTGAGGATATCTTAGTTGGCACCCAAATACCAGAACGAGGGTGGAGGGATGGCCAAGGGTTCTGCTAGCAAATCTTGGAAAATTTCCGGAAACTAAAGACATTTTTAGAAATAAATACAGAATCTTTGTTGTGATAAGCAAATAACTATTTAAATGTAAATAAATATAAGTAGTTGTGTTTACCAATAATTCGAACTTACAGTCTTTCAGAATGCCACTCATCAAAATCAACAAAATGGTTACCAAAACGGTGAAGCTGAAAGAAACGAAATTCAAAAATTTTGATCTGAAAAATCAAAATGAAGAATTCTTATCTAGTGGGCTGAGGGAAATGTCTGCTACTTTATAAGCCCTGAAAGCCCTCAGTAATCATGCAATAACAGTACTCAGACGCTCTCAGCACTCCAGGAACTGCTGGGAAATTGCCTCATTAACCTTCATATTACCCTTGTGGGGTCCACAAGATTTGATGAGATTTCCATTCCCTACAGTAGGCAAATGGAGACAGGCAGATTTGAGGAAAATTGTAGACATAGCTCAAATATAAATAAATCTTGTGTTGAATCCTGTGAGAGTCATCAGCTTGGGGTATAAGAATGAATTCAAGTCTATTAATCACCCCAGGATGAACCGGCCGTTTTTAACCTGTGTCGTAGATTTCAAGACCAGAAAGTCATGTTAGAAGAAATGGTGGGAGCGAAGGGAAAGGAAAATAAAACCTAAGAGTACTTTCTGTTGGGTTTTTTACAATGGTCTGCATGCAGGTGCTGGAGAGGCCAGGCCTCATTCCTGTAGTGAGGGCGAGAATCAGGAGAACAACACGCAGATGATGAACCAAAGCTGGAATTCTTTGGTGGCTAAAAGGAAAGAAAGGAGTGAAAATCAGACAAGACCAGAGGATCTTCTGTGAGGTACAGAAGGGAAGCAAGGAACTGGGCTATGCTGATTCCAGGAAAGCTTGAGCTCACTGGAAATCACGTGGTCTTGAATTGGAACAAGTTTGTCTTGGGCGGAAGAGGCTTGGAGAAGAATGATAACCTTCTAAAAACCCCACTCATAGTTTGACAGAGAAATGGCCATCCATTAAAAAGCAGCAGCTAACATTTGCTGAGAACTTACAATTTTCCGGGCACTCTTCTTAGCTCTTTACAATGTGGTCATGTACTGCCTATGAGGTAAGATCTGCCGCTCTTTGGTGCCAATTGGTGAATAAAGGCACGGAGGTAAAGTGGCCTGCTCAGAGTTGGTCTAGTGATGCAGACCAGCCGTTTATATAGAACCGAGAAGACACATAACAGTTGATGCACACTCTCTATTGAATCAATAAATGAATGAACCAGTTAGTAAACAGCCTGGCATGGTAAGATGCAGAGGGGAGACCTAGGCAATGCCCAAAGTGCTCGTTATGGTTTGCATATGAAACACTCAGCCCCAGGCTCATGTGTTTGAGCCTGTTGGGCAGTTATGGAATCTTTGTGACTATGGCTTAAGCAAAGAAGTGGCTGTGTGGGGCTGGGCCTTGATGGTGCTATCTGTTTCTGGTTCTAGCTGGTGCTCTCTCCTTCCTGGTCTACCAAGATGTGAGGAGCTGCCAGTGTGTGCTTCTGCCACTCGAGATGGAGCTGCCCAGCTCCCATGACTCTGGGACATGAGTAGACGGGGTCCCCTGAAACCAGCAGCCAGAGCATCCCTTCTCCACTGAGTTGTGCTGTCAGCTATTTGGTCACAGTGGTGAGGCAGTCACTGATGCCATGCTCAGGGATCTGATGCAATGCTCTGCCTTCTCCTTCATCTTCTTTCCCTCCTCCTGGACTCTCCCTGGCCGCATCTCCTCAGGGCCCTGACTCCTTAGAGGTGGGTGCTCTCCAATCACGACATCTTCAAGTTTGTACCTGGACCCACCAACCCTCAATATTTCTACTCTCTCTTTGCCCAAAGGATCAAAACTATTAATGATCTAGTCTTTAACTCCTTTACCACCCAAATCTGCATACAAGAACAATTCTTTTCTACAGGGGTCAGGATTCCTTCCTTCCTTCCTTCCTTTCTTTTTCTTTCTTTCTTTCTTTCTTTCTTTCTTTCTTTCTTTCTTTCTTTCTTTCTTTCTTTCTTTCTTTCTTTCTTTCTTTCTTTCTTTCTTTTTGCACCTAACATGGCAATTGAAGCCATATATCCAGGGGATCCTTCCTGAAAATTTTACCCAGCTGGCCCTCTCTATTACAGCCTTTGAGTGAGAAAAAGCGCTTTTGATGGTCTGTTTTGGTGTGTGTGTGTGTGTGTGTGTGTGTGTGTGTGTGTGTGTTTGTACTTCAGGTGCTGGGAGAGAATTCCAGGACTCATGCCTGCTAAGGCAAGTGCAGAGGCAATAACACTGAGGCACACCTCTAGCCCATGAAGAATGCTTTAATAAGTACTCTGTAGTTTTAAAACCTGGAAGTGGCTGGAGAGACAGCCCAGCAGTTAAGAGTGCTTAAAGTTTTATTCTGAGGACTGGAGTTTGGATCCTGGCACCCATGTTCACGTGTTTGGAAATGCCTATAATTGTGGCTCCAGAGGATCCGACATTGTCCTCTGGCCTCCAAGGGCACTTGCACACATATGTATGCATACCCTTACATATATAAATAATAAAAATAATCTTAAAAAAGAAAATATAGGCAGAGTGGAAATTCTGAGATTCTGTGGTAGAAATCTTGTCAAGATATCAGCCATACAAATGACTGACTATCCATAGATTTAGATAGAGATAGATCTTGGCTATTTTTTTTTTTTTTTGCATATCTATGAGACTAATAGCAAGGACTTACTTACATCCTCCTACTGTGGTCTAGTATGATTCTACTAAACACTTGATTATTATTATTATTATTATTATTATTATTATTATTATTATTTTGTCATTTAATGCCTCCAATGACCCTGACAGACAAGAAATCTGAGGCCAAGGAGTTTCTTGGACTAATACAATAAACAAGCGGAGAAGGAGAGATTCCAATGAGTTCTCCACAAATCCAAACCTGGAGCTTTTTGTCCTCCAGCCGGTAACCATTCACTTTCTTCTGGTGAGAAAGCTGGAAACACTCCCACCCGGCCCTCTCCGGGGGAGATTTCACAGCAGTGAAAGCCTCACTCACCCATTGCAGTAATTAGAACATTTATTTTCTGGAAAATGTGCAGCAAATTGAGTCCCATAGGCCCTGAGGCAAGATACATGTGAGTTCTGGAGGGCGGGAGGGAGAAACACTCCGGCCCCCTCAATACTTCTCTACGCTGACCTTCAGGCAAACCAGGGATCTTCCTGCCTCAGGCCTCTCCTCCACACACATACTCAGTGCTGAGATGAAAATGGGCATTAGCACACATCCCAACACCTCCCAGAACTCTGAATTTTAATTGTCAGAATGGGTTCAGTTTGTATATCAACTTTCCTTTCTCGTCATCACAACAGTAGCCTCCTGCCTTGTAAAGGTAGGTTTCATCCAAGAGTTATTTTGTCCCGGCAAACACCTTTCAAATTTCCATAGGTTAAGTCCTGAGGGACAAGAGACATTGATTTCCTCAGTCTTGTTGGATGCCCAGCACCTAACTCTGTGCCTGACACACAGTGGAAACTCAATAGCTGTTGAAAGAAAGAACAGGTAAAACGTCATCAAACACGAAAAACAACAAAAGGCTTTAAAACATTGGCTCTGGTGTACTTGGGAATTTTGAAAATGTAGATTTTTAGACTCTGTCACAGATCTTCAAAATTGATTGTTCATGTAAGGGGCTCGGGGTGGTACGCTGGCTAGTTTTATTTCAGCCTGAGTCACCTGAGAGGAGAGAGCCTCAACGGAGAAGAGGCCTCCACAAGATCTGGTGTAAGCAAGCCTGTAAGGCATTTTCTTAATTAGTGATCCATGGAGGAGGGCCCAGCCCATTGTGGGTGGGACTACCCCTGGGCTGGTGGTCTTGGGTACTATAAGAAAACAAGCTGAAGCCGGGTGGTGGTGGTATACATCTTTAATCCCAGCACTTTGGGAAGCAGAGGCAGGCAGATCTCTGTGAGTTCAAGTCCAGCCTGGTCTACAAAGTGAGTTCCAGGACAGGCTCCAAAGATACACAGAGAAACCCTGTTGGAAACCCCGGCCCCCCCCAAAAAAAGCAAGCAGAGCAAGCCAGTAAGCAAGCCAGTAAACATCTGTCTTCCATAATCTCGGCATCAGCTCCTGCCTTCAGGTTCCTGCCTTGTTTGAGTTCCTGTCTTGACTTCCTTCAGTGATGGACTATGATGTGGAAATGTAAGCCAAATAAGCCCTTTCCTTCCCAATTTTCTTTCATCATGATTTTATTACAGCAATGATAGCCCTGACTAGGACAGAAATTGGTACCAGGATAGTGGGGTATTGCTGTGACAGACCTGACCATGGTGTTTTTGGGAGGATTGTGGAAGGACTTTGGAACTTTGGGCTAGAAAAGTAGATGAAGGTTGAGAGCCCAGTGTGATATTCTGGAGGAACTTGGAAGATAAGGATGTTGAAAGCAGATGATGGAGGCCTGGCTTGTAAAGTTTCAGAGGGAAGCAAAAACTCTATCGGGCCATTTGTGTGAGGAATCCGTGGTGTCTGGTCAGCTGGAGCTGGAGAATCAGCTGTGATTAACAAGAGACCAGAACCACTAACTAAAATTGCTTTGCTGGGCTAATGGATGCTGGTCAGCTGGAGCTAAGAATCAGCTGTGATTAAGAAGAGACCAGCTTCTTTGAGGTGAAGTCTTCTGGGAAGTGTTACCTCCAGGTCAGCACACAGAAGCTGTGGTCCAGAGACGGCGGAGGTTGGACCTTGTGCTGGCAGCTGAAATCTGTAGTGTAAGAGTCGCCCAGGTGGTGCTGCTTTTGGAGGCATGAAGGGGTCCCGGAGAGCAGCTGAGGCTTGGCACTGTGTGTCAGGGCTGGAGTCCTTAAGAGAGCTCAGGGGAGGCTACTGGTGAGGGTGCAGCTAAGGCGTTGCAGAAGACCCCCACGTCTTTGAGATGGCAGTACCACAGGACCACCACCAAGGACAGCGGCCGGTGTGGCGTGGAGACGGCCTGAGCCTAGGAGACAATCTGTGTACAGTAGAGGGACGAGCCAGAGGAGGGGCCCCAGGAGACCATGGTGAGTGGATCCCTGACATTGGATACTGAATTACTTACAGTTTTGAGTTTGGTTTTGCTTTGATTTAATTGCGACTGTGCCCCTGCTTCTTCCTCTTGAAGTAAGAAAGTATTTCACTAATTTTTTATTTTATAGGAACCCATAGTTGAGAGATATTGTATTTTAAAAGACTTTGGATTTTATTTATTTATTATTTATTTGGATTTTATTATTTTTTAAAATTTGTAATTTTTTTATCAGATGGGTGTTTTGTCTACACTTACATCTGCATACCAGAAGAGGGCATTAGATCCCATGGGACTTCAGGTACAGATGGTTGTAAGTCACCATATGGGTGCTGGGGATTGAACCCAGGACCTTTGGAAGAGCAGCTAGTGCTTTTAACCACCGAGCCATCTCTTCAGCCCAAAGACTTTGGATTTTAAAAGAGACTGGATATTTGAAAGAGACTGATTTTTTTTTTTTCTTCTGAGACAGGTTTCTCTGTGTAACCTTGGCTATCCTAGAACTAGCTCTGTAGACCAGGCTGGCCTCAAAACTCACAGAGATCTGCCTGCCTCTACCTCCCAAGTGCTGGGATTAAAAGTGTGCACTACCATCTGGCAAGAAACTGAATTTTTAAGTTTGTGAATTTTTGAAGACTTTTAAACTTAGAATGTTTATGATGTGATGCTGATATTAATGTGTGATCTCGGGGATGAGTAAGAAAAGAAAGGTTGTGCCTTGGCAATGATGTGTTTGTGTGTCAAGTGGACAAGGGATCAGTTGTACTGGCTAGTTTTATGTTAACCTGACACAAACTAGAATCATCGGGGTGGAGGAGCCTCAACTGAGAAGAGGCCTTCGTGGATTAGTCTGTGAACAAGCCTGTAAGGCATTTTCCTAATTAGTGACTCATGGAGGAGGATCCAGCCTATTGTGGGTGGTGCCAGCCCTGGGCTGGTGGTTCTGAGTTCTATAAGAAAGCAGGCTGAAGGCCAGGCGGTGGTGGAGCACGCCTTTAATCCCAGCACTGGGGAGGCAGAGGCAGGCAGATCTCTGTGAGTTCCAGGCCAGCCTGGTCTACAGAGCGAGATCCAGGACAGGCTCCAAAACTACACAGAGAAACTGTCTCAAAAAACCAAACCAAACCAAAACCAAACAAAAAAGGCAGGCTGAGCAAGCCCTGGGAAACAAACTAGTCAGTGGCACCCTCCATGGCCTCTGCATCAGCCCCTAGGTTTCTGCCCTGTTCGAATTCCTGTCCTTTCTTCAGTGACGAACAGTGATGTGGAAACCTAAGCCAAATAAACCCTTTCCTCCCCAACCTGGCTCTTGGTCATAGTGTTTCATCACAGCAGTAGCATCCATAATGAGGATAGGAGGTTTTATTTGTAATATCAACGGAACTCGAAGGGCATGGGGTCCCAAGTTCTGTAGCTCACTGCCTTGTCAAAGGAAAACTTGGAGACAGGAATTGGTTAAGAGAAAAGAGTTTATTTTGCTGAAACTGGAGAGAGAGAAACTCCTGATTTCTCTGTAGTGCTATTGGAACTACAGACAATTCAGTACCGAGCCTGGGAAGAGTGCTCATGCAGATTTAGCTGAGAGGTACTCAGCACGGGATGGGGAGGGGACTGTGCGGCACTGCCAGTACCTCAGCTGTCAATCACAGCATGAGAGCGCTGTTTCAGAGCCAAAAGAACTCTAGACATTTCTAGTAGGAGGGAGATCTTGGAAATGAGACCCTGGGGGTTGGAATAAATATGCTTCAGTACATCCTCCCGGGGGTCGACGGTTTTTTATTGAGCAACTACTGAAGTATTTGAGTCGATGCCAAGCAATTATCCCTCCCCAGCCCTCTGTATAACGTTGTTTCTATTGTGTCCAGGCTAGCCTTAGGTTAATGCCTCTTTCTCTTACTCACTTATTTGTTTGTTCATCCACTCAACAAACACCTATTAAACATTTATGATGGACCCGTTGATCTATGTAGGGTTTTGGCTGTCTGAGGGAACGTTCCCTGTGATTATAGCTCTGGCTGGCTGGTCAGCTGTTTTCACTCAGCATGACAAGCAATTTATGGTGATGGTAGAGAACTGGAGAGGAAAGGGAAGCCGGAAGAGGTGAGACTTGGCCCCTCATCCATATTATGATATGAGTCTGCCCTTGGCAGTGTGCATACTCTGAGGGACTGTCCAGATTCCATTACTGGCCATAAGTGTGGTTGGATAAAGTATGGTGTACAATATATACTGGGACTTAGAACTTACAATTTTTTCATGTGTTTTTTTGGTGGGGGTGGGTGGCGGGGAGGTGTGGGCGGCAAGCAGTATTATATTGTGACAGTTTCTGTCTCCCCAGTTGTCACACATTAAAGGCTTATTCATCAGCTCTTGTACTGCTGGGAAGTGGTAGAAACTTCAAGCAGGATCGTCGAAGTGCATGCCTTTGGAGGCTGTTTTGGGAACAAGATCCCTTCATTGCTCCCCCCCCCCCCACTGTTTCCCAGCCACAACGAGATGAACAGCTCCCGGCCATCTTCTGTCCACCAAGGTTCTCTGCCTCCCTACAAGACCAAGGGCAACAGGGCCAAGGAACAGATGGAACCCCCACCGCACACACACAAAGCAGGGCCTCCTCTTTAGTCTGGTTCCCCTAATGTCACAGTGACCTGATGGTGGCCAACATCAGGAATATCCTAATTTCCAGTGCTTGCCTCCTGCTTATATGTGAAGCCTCATTTCCTCTTCAGAAGTCGTTTGCTCTTGCCACCCTACCCATGAGCCCGCCTTTGTGTGTGGACCCTTTTGTTGGATTGTGCCATTAGTAACCATTAGTAACCATAGTTGAGACACTACCTGATTATAGACTTGGCCCCCTGCAGCTTTGTGTGTGCAATAGTTATCCAGTTATCTTCATTATTAACTTGGTTGGATTGACATCCCCTAGGAGACACACCTTTGGGTGTGTCTGTAAGAGTTTCCAGAGAGGGTTAAGCCAGGAGGGAAGGCCTACCCTGATCATTTGTTTTCTGTCTTTCTGGGTCTGTGTCTACCTAACAACACTGTTGAGCATCAGTGGGGAAGAGAGCATGCAGCTGCTCTAGCCATTTCAAATGTTATCTTTGTTCTCCGTTTTTGTTTGCTCGTGTTTCTGTTGAGACAGGGTCTTTCAGCGTAGCTCTGGTATGCCATGTCCATTCAGGCTGGCCGTTAACTCGAAACAATCCTCCTGCTTCAGCCTCCTGAGTGCTGGAATTACAGGCGTACACTGCCACACCCAGTTATCCATTTTTTTTTTTAAAGGATGAGTTTAGTCCATGCTGTTGATTGTAAAGCAGGCTCTAGTGCACCTGTGTATGAGGCCACTAACGGGCCTGGTGAGACCCGTGATTGGGTAGCATTTGGTAAGAATGGAGGGTCAGGGGAGGCTCACACAGGGCAGGGTGCATGAGCCCGCCTACACTGGATGAGCCTTTGCTGGAGGACTGGCAAGCCAATACTGAGTTCCCATTAGGAAAAGAGGGTTGCCATCTATAGCGTAGTTTAAAGAAGTGACAGACTCCAGGGCTGGTGTAGTGAACTCCAGGAGGCATCATGAAACCTCATAGCTTTCTCCTAACCTGGGATTCCTGCTACATCCCTTAGCCTTTCCTCTCTTAAATGGGCTCCTTGGACACAGCAGATGTTGCTGTGTCTTCAGAGCTCTCAAACACTACATTTCCTATTATACAAAGAGATTCCAACTGTTCAAACTACTTTGTTTCTTTCCGGATGTTTCAACAGAGGATCTCAATGGTCTCTGGTCAGGCATCTCTCGCAGCCATGCAGTAACTCTCTAAGGCCTAACCATCTCCTAATTTTAAGTGTGTCAGGCTATAAAATGGTCATGTGATAGCTGTGTCATACACTATGTGCTTTTCTTCAACTTCTCACTTTGGATGAATTTTTATTTTATGTGTATTGGTGTTTTGCCTGTATGTATCTCTGTGTCTGGTACCCACAGAGGCCAGAAGAGGGTGTCAGATCCCCTGGGACTGGAGTTACAGACAGTTGAGAGCTGTCAGGTGGGAGATGGGAATCAAGTCCCGGTCCTCTGCAAGAACAAGTGCTGTTAACCGCTGAGCCATCTCTTCAACTCCAACATCTCACTTTATGATGACAAATTAGTGCTCATCAATTGGGGGATCACTATTTTTCCATTCTGATAGGTATCCTTCATGCATGAATGCATGTCTATTCACATTTTCAATCCATACTGTGGCCCAGTACACTATTTTTCCATTCTGATAGGTACCCTTCGTGCATGAATACATGTCTATTCACATTTTCAATCCATACTGTGGCCCAGTACAAGCTAGACACATAGTAAATGTTTCCACGGTTTACTAATTGTGGTATGGGAGTATCCCAACATAAATGGGGATAAAACACTTATCATGTGACTATAACAAAGCAATAGACCTGAAGTACTTAGAAAAATGCTCAGTAGAGTTCATACATACTCAAGATAGCTTCACTTTCTTGTTTTATTACTAAGAAGCCTGTCTTGGTCCCCAGTGTTAGCATCTACGAAGACTCATATATATTAAAGGGATCTCAGCTCAGGATGCATTCTTTTTTCAAAAACTTCTGTCTTCATTTGTTACTCTCTGGCAGGGCATATTAGAGCCACAGGCCACAGGTTCACTTCCTTTAGACTCAAGAAGGACTGAGACGGAGAGAAAGCGCTTTGCCCATGTGTGACTCTGGCAGCAGGCTGGATAAGAGGTAAACACTGACAAAACTTCACTTTGCCCTCCGCCTAAGGTGACGAAACTGACGGCTGGCAGGACATAACCTCTCTGGTGGTCAATGCTGCTTTTGTACGGGACAGAGTGTGAGCACACAACCAACTGTCCTGGACGTTGTCTCTCTCCTCCGGCTCTTGCTGTAGGAGAGGGGGGAAAGAAATCAGCATTTTCTGATTGTCTGTCATAGGCAAACACTGGATCACGTGCTGTTTGCCATGTTGTGTGGGAGACAAAACTGTGTCTCCTCTGCAGATATTAGCTCTAGGTACACGTGGGAAAGTTGAAGCTTGGCTCACGAAGGACAGACTAACGTAACAAGTACACACAAACATTAGGTAAGAGGCTAGCGAGATAGCTCAGAGGATAATATGTTTACCACACAATCCTGATGACTACAGTTCAGACCCGCAGAACCCACGTAAGAGCCAGGCAGGCACCGTGGCAGCCTGCACCCCAGCACTCAGGAGGCAGAAATGGGGTCCCTGGGGCAAACTAGCCACCTAGACTGGCTGATGGGCGATCTCTGGGTTCAACTGAGAGACCCTGCCTCAATATATTAAGTGGAAAGTGATCGATGAAGACACCCAATGTGAACGTGGGGCCTCCAAATGCCTGTGTGCACACATAGGTAAACACTCATGCACACATAGACATGCAAAAAGGTTCTAGGAACCATATAAAACATGAATATATATCCTAATAAGTAATTCCTGGGAGACAGCCATCTAACTACAATCAGACAAACACTCAAGCAAAGGCTCTTTATTTTCTGATTTGTAGTCCTTCAAATTGTGATTTCTTCTCATTAGAGGTAACCACTCCTCTGTCTTGTAGCAACCAATTCCTTTCTTCACTAAAGTTTATCAACCCCTATGGGGAGCCAAGGAAGTCCTGAGTGAACGTACATTGTTGACATGGGCATAGCCATATCAAGGACCCGTGGAAATAACAAAGCCTTTCCTCTGGTCCAAGTTTGACCAGTGTATGCAAAAACTCGACCTGCAGCTTCTTCCTCACAGATGATGGCAACCCGAACCCACCTAAAAGCCAGGCATGGTGGCAGCCTGTACTCCCAGGACTCAGGAGGCAGAGATGGAGTCCCTACTGAGACCTCCTAGCAAGCTTAGATCCTTTGTTCTCCTTGTGTTGTACATAGTAAACACATTGAGGTTTTGGGGGCGGGGGTGGGGGCTATGTAGTAGGTACACTCCATCAGAGTGTGTCTGTGTGTCTGTCCTGTCTTCCTTCCTTTTCCACACAAGTGAGGTTTCCAGGCCTAAGCCACGTGGAGAACCCCTAAATATAAATTTTTATATTTAGTTTGTTACTTCATGTAAATAGACTCATACTGCATCTGAACACACATGTGCATAGGCAGACACATTCACCGTATCTCTGAAAGCAGATTTATACATTCAAAGTAACAATCCTGATGATGGGCATTTGACAAGGTAGTTGTAAAATGTTTATAGAATATACAAAGGACAGAGAATGGGTGAGATGATATAGAAAATTAATAAAGTAAAATAACCTGTCCTGCTTGATATAAAACTTACTAGCCTTACTAAGACAGTGTGGTGTTGCCTTAGGGCTGTGCAAATAGCCCAGTGGAATGGAATAGAGTCCAAAGCAGACATGTTAATATTCATATTTGATATGACACTGCAGGGCTCCAGAGAGAAGAGGCCTTGTTATAAATGTTGCTTGGACGACTCATAGGGAAAAAAACCCCTAATATGCAGAAGTCAGTTTGAAATGTAATCCATATCTAAATGTGAAATGCTGTAAAGTTTTTAGGAAATACACTGGAAAGGCTGGGGCGTAGCTCAGGGGCAGTGCAGCTGGTCTGGCATGCACAAGGCTTTGGGTTTGATCTCAGGCACCAGAATACACAGATACACTCATGTGTATGTGTTCATGCATCTAGCTAGGTGTTATGTCCTTGCAGAGATTGGGTCCCAGAATGCATGCATGTGTGAACACACACACACACACACACACACACACACACACACACACACACGTAAGCCACAGCACCCTGGAAGCTCAGTGTGTTTGTTATATGCAGTCGAACAGGGAGATGGAGTTATAGCATACAGCTGAACAAGGAAGGGGGGTCATGGTATACAGATAAACAAGGAGGCGGGGTTATTATACACAGTTGAACAAGGAGGTGAGGTTATTGATGGACAAGGAGGCGGGGTTATTATATACAGATGAACAAGGAGGCGGGGTTATTATATACAGATGAACAAGGAGGCAGGGTTATTATATACAGATGAACAAGGAGGCGAGGTTATTATACACAGATGAACAAGGAGGCAGTGTTATTATATATAGATGAACAAGGAGGCAGGGTTATTGTATACAAATGAACAAGGAGGCAGGGTTATTGTATACAGATGAACAAGGAGGCAGGGTTATTGTATACAGATGAACAAGGAGGCAGGGTTATTATACACAGATGAAAAGGAGACATTGTTATTATATACAGATGGACAAGGAGGCGGGGTTATTATATACAGATGGACAAGGAGGCGGGGTTATTATATACAGATGAACAAGGAGGCGGGGTTATTATATACAGATGAACAAGGAGGCAGGGTTATTATAGACAGATGAAAAGGAGGCGGGGTTATTATACACAGATGAACAAGGAGGCAGGGTTATTATACACAGATGAAAAGGAGACAGTGTTATTATATACAGATGGACAAGGAGGCGGGGTTATTATATACAGATGAACAAGGAGGCAAGGTTATTATACACAGATGAAAAGAAGGCAGTGTTATTATATACAGATGGACAAGGAGGCGGGGTTATTATATACAGATGGACAAGGAGGCGGGGTTATTATATACAGATGAACAAGGAGGCGGGGTTATTATATACAGATGAACAAGGAGGCGGGGTTATTATAGACAGATGAAAAGGAGGCGGGGTTATTATAGACAGATGAACAAGGAGGCGGGGTTATTGTATACAGATGGACAAGGAGGCAGTGTTATTATATACAGATGGACAAGGAGGCGGGGTTATTGTATACAGATGAACAAGGAGATGAGGTTATTATACACAGATGGACAAGGAGGCGAGGTTATTATACACAGATGGACAAGGAGGCGGGGTTATTATATACAGATGAACAAGGAGGCGGGGTTATTATATACAGATAAACAAGGAGGCGGGGTTACTATACACAGATGAAAAGGAGGCGGGGTTATTGTATACAGATGAACAAGGAGGCAGGGTTATTATATACAGATGAACAAGGAGGCGGGGTTATATACAGATGGACAAGGAGGCGGGGTTATTATACACAGATGAAAAGGAGGCGGGGTTATTATACACAGATGAACAAGGAGGCAGGGTTATTTTACACAGATGAACAAGGAGGCGGGGTTACTATACACAGATGAACAAGGAGGCGGGGTTATTATATACAGATGGACAAGGAGGCGGGGTTATTATACACAGTTGAACAAGGAGGCGGGGTTATTACATACAGATGAACAAGGAGGCAGGTTTAGCTAATCTCAGTAGCAGCAGTCTTTGTAGGAGAGCCATCTTCAGGCCATAAACATCTGGGGGAAGAAAGCTTTGGTGGACACTTTTTGCACTATCAACATTTGCACATGGACCAGGGGAAGGCCTTGCCATTTCCCATGGGTCTGAGGCAGTGGGGTCCTTGACCTGACCATGCCCATGTCTGACAGTACACATTCAGTGAGGACTTCACTGGCCCCCTACATCTAGGTGTGTGTGTGTAGGTGGCCCTCTGTACCTACAGGTTCCACATCTGTGGATTCAACCAACCATAGATGGAACATAATTCAGAAAAGGTTGTGTCTGCTCTGTTTAAACTTTGTTCTTGACAGATTTCCTAAATCATGAAATATAACAACTAGCTACATAGTGACATGTAAATATACATTTACATTAAGTGTCACAAATAATCTTGAGATAGTTTTCACTGAGTAAGGGGACATACGTACTTTATGTAAAAATACAAGGGCCATGATTATCTTCCCATCTCGGAAGAACTCCCTTTGGATGTTGAGGGGTAACTTCACAATCTGAGGTTAAACACAAGAGAAAAATTATGGCTAAAACAAAATTTGTTTAATTCCAAAGTCTTTGCTCTTTTGACCCCAACGTGCTTTAACAGGACAGATGTCTCTGACCCACTGTGACATTCTTTGCAGCTTTATTATGTTTGTGAGAAAAACTAAAACAAGCCTATTTCTTAAAAGCAAGCACCCTCAGCATCATGACCACAAAATCCTATTTTCTGGCTGTGAAGTCACGAGGAACACGCATTCAGTTCTGCTTGCTGAAGCTCAGTGCAGATGTATACACACACACACACACACACACACACACACACACACACACACACACGTAGTGGGTAGCCATTCCAGCTTTGATCTGGAAGTTCCAACCCCCGTTGAGGCTTTGGTAACTGTCACGCCTACAAGGCAGGGCCGAGAGAGGACCCTGAAGACCTGAGATCTAGATGCACCGGCCCTCTTGGTTCCTGGACCCTGAACGCTGGAGGTAGACAGAGCAGAGTTCTCCAGAGAACACCATTGTACTGTGCCACACCTTCCCAGACTCTGTAAACTATCCCTTCACTTGTAAGTTACCCCACAAAATAATTCTCCCTTTTAACTACGTGGTATTGGTGAAATTATTTAGGCCACTCCACGTAGTTAAAAGGAGATTTATTTAATGGCGTAACTTACAAATTAAGGGATAGGTAGGTCGCGGGGTCTGGGGAAGGTGTATCACAGTCCAGCGGTGTTCTCTGGAGCTCTCCTCTGTCTACCTCCACCATCCAGCGTCCTGGAACCAAGAGAGCATTCGCCGATCCGGATCTCGGGTCCCCAGGCGCCTCCCTTGGCCCCGCCTTGTAGGCGTGACAGTTGCCGAAGTCTCAATGGGGGTTGGAACTTCCAGAACAAAGCTGGAATGGCTACCCACTACAACGTGGAGTGGCCTTAATAATTTCACCAACACACACACACACACACACACACACACACACACACACACACACACACACACGTGTCTTTGTCACAGCCCTGGAGCTTGCCACCATTGGAGGCAGGGCTCTGTGGCTCTGTGTGTGATTTGTTCTATTTCACATTTGATAATGTCCCAAAACTCGGGTGCAGTTGAGACAAGGAAAAAGTTCACAGAAGGTTGGGGAGAGGTTGTTAGTGTGTTAATTGAAGATCCACCAATTGATGTGAGCATCTATTCGAGCCTACAACCTTGGCAATGCCATTTTCTTTCCTAGGCCTCTATCTTTTTCTCTATCTCAGCAAGGGTTAGGACTAAATGTTGTGTGTGTGTGTGTGGTCAATTACTGCGGCAGTTTGAACATTTTGGAGCTCAGTGGCCCTCCTTTTCACATTTGGTGGTATTTGCAGAGCTCAACAACCATCTCTGGCCACTCCTGGGGGGCATCTTATAGAAGAGCTGCCGTGTTTGTAGAACTCTTTCCTTTCTAGTTGACTTGGCTTATATTGATCTGGAAAATACATACAGACTAGGGGACCATGGAGGTGACACCGGCGTCATGCAGGGAGCCCAGTTTGAGCCACTCTCTTTCGACTTCCATACACAGGAGAAATTGCAGAAGTCTTCCAGTGGGGATGCACAAGACCTGAGAAAAACAGACTCAGTGTCCCTTCCTGGCCATGGATACGCTTTACCTTCCGGTCAAATGGCAGTGGACGGCTCATTTGCTTTAACGATGAACTTGACTCTGGACAACAGAAACAGGCAGAGAGTGAATAAAGAACCTTTCCACCAGTTAAACTCTTTCAGTTCCACCCATTTTTCCATTCCCACACCCTAGTGTGCCTTAGGTTGTTGTGGTATGCTGGTCAAGGTCACATTCTGCCTGGAGCTGCTCACACACCTTAGCTTTGTCCAGAGAATGAACAAGGCACTGGAGCTGTACTTCTCTATCTAGATGACTCCAAGTTCAGGGCTCTGGGGTCTTCACGTTTCTCCCACTACTGCCAAAGGACTCCTTTTCAGCAGGACAAACTGGCCTTTGACATCAGAAAGTCAAGCATTGCGGTGTCCCAGTATTATCCCAAAGATCCCCTGGGAGATAGACAGAGAATCTGTCTTGACAGGAATGGATGAACACCCATTTTACAAGCCCCAATTCCAAAGATCCCAAGGTGATAGACGGAGAATCTATCTTGACAGGAATGGATGAACACCCATTTTACAAGCCCCATGTGATAGTAATCGTTAAGAATAAAAATGCCATGCTTCAGAGCACGTCCTGTTTTTACAACTGTTTCTTCCCATTTTCTCAAGCTATGCTTGTCAGATGCTGTGGGGCTTTTATGTATGAAGACCCTTATCTGAGGGGACTCAAAAGAGAGCTGCAGGTGGCTGGTTAGGCTGCAAACAGGCTGTCAGTTCTCAGGATTCCCAAGGCAGAGGGCTTCGCTTACACCCTACTCTGTCCTTAGGGGGCAGCACTTTAGATGGTTCTCACTCTGCTCCCTCCTGCTGTGTGAAGGGCAGTAGAGGAGAGGAGCAAGCTTTCTGGGAATGTGAGGATGCAAACCCAGCTGTGGCTGCAGAAAGACAGGAGTTGTTCTGAGGACCTCACCTTCCACCCCCAACCATATACAAATATAGAATACTTAATATGTAAACGATGTCACAGTAATCTTAGCCCACTAACACTTACTCAGCACCTGGTTCAGAATCGTATCTACAAGTTTTCACAAATGAATTTTTACATTGTAGATTTCTCAAAGCTTCCCTTTTTGGTTTCTGTCTATTCATGCTCATATTTGGGAAGAATTTTCAGATGGGGACATAGCTTAGTGTCAGAGCACTTGGCTGTCACACACAAGGCCCAGCTTCCAATCTCTAGCACTGCACACACACAAACACATTATTTGTTTACTCCTTTCTCTTTCTACCTCCTCTTTCCTTTCTTTTCTCTCCCCCAAAATCTCATTTTTTTTTTTTTTTTTTTTTTTTTTTACATAAGGGAATTTAATCAAGTATAAGATGTAGGCTTCAGATCCTATTTTATTTTCTCCAGGAGACTTTGAAGTTCTCCCAACATCATTAAGCAATAATACATCAATTATGAGCAGTTTAAAAGCTAGATAACCAGGTTCTATTTCCAAGTTTTTGCCAGCCACATTTTATGCTTGTTTACTTATTTATTTTGCAATTTGCTCTTTTAAAAGATTTACTTATTTTATGGGTCTAGGTATGTGTCTTTATGATGTGTGTGCATCACATGCATGCCTGGTGCCTGTGTGGGCGAGAGGACAGCATCAGATCCGCTGGAAACGGAGTTCCAGATGCTTGTGAGCTGCCATGTGGGTGCTGGGAATGAATCCCGGGTCCTCTGGAAGAGCAGCCAGGGCTCTTAACTGCTGAGCCATCTCTCCAGCCCCTCTCTCTCCGGCCTCCAAGTTTGTTCTTTTTATTAAGAATTCCGTACATGCGCACAATGTGCTTTGATCAAATCTCGCCCCCCTGCGCACCCCCCCCCCCCCCCGCTTCCTCCTCTCCAGTACCTCTCCTATGATCCCCTCACACCTTCCCATCCCAATTCATGTGTTTTGTTTTTTAAACTCTCCGAGTCCATTTTATGTTGCTCACATGTGCAAGGGTATAGGACCATCTCCTAGGGCCTGGGTATCCACTCACGGGCCCCGTCTATGTAGAAAACTGACTCCCCCTTCCCCAGAAGCCCATCATCTGCCAGAGTGCCTCAGCTAGGGATGGGACTCATCCTTGCTGGGGTTTTGGATGTCAGCTCTATTTTAAAATTTCCCAACTGGAGAGTCAAAGTCAGGTTTATATGCATAGGATATGAATTATTTGGGAAAAAACTTTCTAATATGCTTGGTATATTTATAGTTATGAAATTATGCCTCTGAGGAAATGCAGAGAGAAACTCAGAATAAAAATCAGCACACAATTTAAATATTTAAGACTTACATGAGAAGGCCAAAGAAATGCTAATAAAAAGCTGTGATTGCACTTTCTTGCAAAGTCAGTGGGGTGACCCAGATAAGGGGGTGGCGTGTGTGTGTGGGGGAATCTGGGGAGAGATTTTATTGAAAGGAGGCAATTTCGTAGGGACTTTCTTAGGTCCTCGTGCAGGCAACTCAGTCCATGGATCAAAAGTGCTCGGTCCTCTGCCCTTCAGCGTTGGTAGCGTTGGCATCTCGCTGGCCTGGTGCTTTGAGGAGGTGCTGGGTACGTACAGGAATGGGCAGACTCCACCTTCAGTTTCTTTCCTTAAAGACATCTCCCTTTGACTACTGCACATAGAAACAGGAAGCGAGCGGGGACTTTCAATTCTGCAGCTGATCTTACCACTTTCCATTTACTTATACTAAATGCTTTTGAGTCCGTTTGTGAACCAAGGAAGGTAACTGAGTGGTCTTGGCTCCCTCTTTATCAGTACCCCAAAAGCCAATCCTCAAACATAGAAAAGCTAAAGGCAAACAGGAGTCTTCCTTGTTAAAACTGCTGGAGATCAAGACCCTTGTCTCAGCCATCTGATGCAGAGCTGTGTCCTGCAAGCCTGCTGTGCAGGAAATCACTCCTCTAGTATCTCCGTCTGATATTGATAACCCTAAGATTGCTGCCAGAGTTCCCTAACTTAGGCCAAAGCTCAGCAAAGAGAAACAGATACTTTGGGGAGTTCAATTTAAAAAATGTTCTTTCAAGAATCCAAGTAGCATTAAGAAAAATATTATAATGCGTTTCTTATTCATTTCTTCACTCACATTCACCCAGTGAAAGGTGAGTGAGCATCTCTAGGAAATATTGCATTGACAAGGTAGAAAGCCCAATTCTTACTAGTTTAACAAATACACAATTTATTGGCTCATTTAACTGAAAAGTCCAGACAGAGGGTAGGTTTTAGGGTTGAGTTTTTTCAGGGGTTCAGCAATGCATTTTTTTGTAAAAGTATTGCCTTTAGCCTCTTGTTCTCTGTGGAAGCTGCAGCTACACACCCTCCTGTCACAGGAGCTCTCATTGTGCCTTGCTCTCTTGACGTGGACCAGGTGAGGTCAGTGGCCTGTGCACTATGACGCAAGGATTGGAAAGTGCTGAGTGGGGAGGGAAGGGATGAAGGGACCGGGTGGAGAGAGTCTGATGGTGAGATTGAGAGTCTAGTACTTTCAGAATGTGGGAAGGAGGAAGGCGTACTGGGTCAGCAGACGGCCAATGCCCTGTAAAATGTGTCTTCCACTGTGTGGGAGATAAAAATGTGACTCAGAGCACCTACTGTTTCTAAAGCCTCAAACAGAAAGTCTGGGATTTCCTGAGTGCCTGCACATCAGTACACTTCCCTCCAGGATTACCTAACTTTGATGCTGTAATCAAAGCCTCATGAAAGAGAGCATTGTTGTGCTCTTCGGGACTCCATGACCACAGCAACCTTGGAATGACGGCACTTACATAATGGGGAAAAAAGAGAACACAATAAATGCACCAAAGCATTGGGTAAGCAGAAAAAAACCCAAAGCATCCAGAATACTAATTCCTTTCACCGGAGTCTATTTGTTAACTTTATTCCTAACAAGCTTCTCATTCTGCACGTGGGAAAAGAAAATGAAATATTATGTCCCTACCTTCCTAGGATTCTCTTGTTTCAGGTTAGTTATTCCTGGTTTTGGGGGGCAAGGGGACATTCATTTGACTTGTCTCTTCCTTGGAAGCCATCACTGTGTTAGGCTGAATAATGGCTCCCCAGAGATAGCCTCATTTGGAGTCGGCCAAACTGTGAATATTACACTATAAGGCAAAGGTACTTTGCAGATGCGACTAAGTTAAGGATCTTGAGATTATCTTGGACTAACCACCTGGGTCTAGTGTAGTCATGGAAGTCCTTATAAAGTGAGGCAGGAAGGCCAGAGGAGGAACTGGAATGATGGACAGGGGAGCTGGAGCGATGGCCTTTGGAGATGGAGGGAGTGGACCATGAGCCAAACTCCTCAGGTGGTCTGTCAGTGCTGGAAAAGACCAGAAAACCAATCCTCCCCTCAGGCCTCCCCAAGTCAGCAGCCCGGGCAATTCCTTGCTTTTTAACCCCTTAGGACTCACTTCCGACTTCTGACCTCTGGAGTGTTTGGAGAATGGATTAGTGTTGGTGTAAGCTACCAAGTTTGTGGCTCTCTGTGACAGAAGCAAGGGAAGTAGCATCAACGACTGGGCCATTTCCAGGCCTGGGTTTTGTTCTGTGCGCTGCAGCTGCAGCAGAGAAATCTTCACGAAATGCAAATCTGTCTACTCAAAGCTTTGCACAAGTCCCTAACTTGTCCAAAGGCCATCACTAGTGGCCTACTTCTCTCTATAGAACTCTTCTTTTGTTGGGGAGGGGTGTTGAGACAGGTTTCTCTAAGTAGCCCTGGCTGTCCTGGAACTCGCTCTGTAGACCAAGCCGGTTTTGAACTCATGTAGATCCCCCTGCCTTTGCTCCCCGGGCGCTGGGGTTAAAGGTGTGCACCACCACACCTGGCTTCTCTGTAACTGACTCTGCACCCATTTTCCTTCGTCCTCTTCTTCCTTTGATTCACATTCAGGACCCTGGAGCAGTTTGCACCTGCTCTTCCATCTAGAAAGGGTGCCTACTCCTCTCTGGTGAATCCTCACTCTCCCGACATCTCCTGGACAATGAAGACTTCAGTACTGCCCCGGTGAAGTTACTTGTTCCCTTGTCGGAGTTCCTACAACATCTTGATGGTGTGTAGCACGTGTTGCCACCACCCTGTTCCCATCTGTTTCTTCTGGCAGGAGCTGAGACTCTGCAAGGGTCCAATCAGTTTTTGCTGAAGGCGTGGATGATCGTTTCATGTCACCCCATCTTGTCTCCAGGTTTCTCGTCAGCTGCACCCCCCCCCCCCCCCCCCCCGCTCTAACGTCATATGATGGGCTTTGAAATCATTTCTCAGGGTTGCCTTTCACCAAACAGGCCTCCATCTCAGTCTCACGTTTCCATCCAGAGAATATGATCCCGAGGTGACTCATGGGAGACTCAGGGAAATGGATGCCTAGTTTGAGCACAACCTTCATATGTTCGCATTTAAATGCAGCAGCAGCAGCAGCAGCAGCAGCAGGAACAGCGGTGGGCTCACTTGGTAGTAGCTTGGACAATGAAGATACAAGCATTTCAAAGCATGAGAAGTCAAAGCAAACATTAAGCTTTCACTGTTATTATTATTAACATCATTTTTTTTCAAGACAGGTTTCTCTGTAGCCCTGACTGTCCTGGAACTCACTTTGTAGAGCAGGCTGGCCTTGAACTCAGAGACCTGCCTGCCTCTGCCTCCAGAGTCCTGGCTTTAAAGGCGTGCACCACCACTGCCCTGTGAACTTAGAGCTTTTCAGTAATGATCTCAAAGTACTTTCCAAAGAAAGACCTGGACATGAGGAAGGAAAGTGTTTTGATCTGGCCCTGGGTACCTTGTTGATTGGTAGTTGACTCTAACTCCTTTTCTTTAATCTGGTCACAGAGGTTGTCTTTGGTATCACTCTTTTTTTTTTTTTTTTTCCTGGAGCTGAGGACTGAACCCAGGGCCTTGTGCTTGCTAGGCAAGCACTCTACCACTGAGTTAAATCCCCAACCCCTGGTATCACTCTTTTGTCTCAGCCTCCATTAGCTCCAACAGATCATCAAAATGGAAAACAGACTAAGAAAGAGATGAGTCTCAAGAGTAAGAAAGCAAAAGGAAAAATTCTGTGCTGGGATGTAGCAGATGGTTGAATCCCTGCCTTGCCCGCACAAAGTCCTGGGTTTGATACCTAGCACCATACGAAACTAGATGTGTGTGGGCATGTCTAATTCCAGGACTACGGGATGGAGGCAGGAAGGTCAGAAGTTCAAGGTCACCCATACCTGTAGAGGGAAGTTGAGGCAGGCCTGGACTAGAGAACTTGTCTAACAACGAAAGGGAGAATTATTAAATCAAAGATTGAATATTTTCATGATGGGCTTCCAAATCACACATGCAGGCACCTAGTTACACATCCAGGTTTGTGATTCCTAAACTTAGTCTTTGAGGAAAAAATTTATAAAAACTTTACTTGCTAATTTTACAGAAACAAATGACCCAGTGAACCTGGCCTGGTTCTAAGTCTCAAGCTTACTTCATGGTATACCTTGTGCAGGGCCCAGAATGACCACAGATGGCTCTTTCTGTCTTCCTCCTTTCCTCAGCCCTAGCCCCAGGGCAGGAACTCAAATGGGCTTCTATTACTGAAGGCCATGTCGGTGTCCATGATGCTCTTTAGATCATGATGTGGCTGTTAAAGACACTGCGAAGGCTTATGTGCTATCAAAGTTACAAGTTTGATTAAGTTTCGTGTCTCCAAGCAGCATGGCTGTGACAACAACATCAGTCTCACCTGTAGAAGCAGACGTGGTTTCATCAAAAACATTTCTTCGATCTTGTTGGCACTTAGGCATTGTTATCTACTTAGACAGGGCTCTGGGGGAAATCCCCGCAGGCTTCAGTGTGTCAGACACTTGGCAGTCAGTCCCTTTGAACTACTGAGTTCTCCAGGACTGCACATGTGGGCTTTGGGAGCCTGTTCCAATGAAATCAGATCCAGTGAGGAGGTATGGGGGGCATTGACATCCTCATGGCTACTCTCAACCAGACAGGGGGTGCGGGATTCAGGATGGAGAGTAGGGAGGTGGGGGTTGGGGTGTAGAGAAGTTCTGTACCTTCCCTCTCCTACGGTGGCTCAACTGCACAGTTAGGTAGACAGCCTTAGTGCTCTGGGGGTATTCACCCCACTCTGGCCCCCTTCCTTCCCAGCCTTACTTCTTCACCTCCTTACTTCTGTTTCCTGGGATTAAATCCAAAGCAAACCTTCTGCTCTAGGTCTTTGCCTCAGGATCTGCTTTTGGGTCAGCCTAGACTGTTTAAAACACATGGCTGCTCATTAAGGAAAATCAATACTTTTGCAACTTGATTATGGGACAGAGAGGAGAAAGGTTTCTGCTCTACCATCATTTGGAGTCTCACAGACTGTCTTAATCACCTGGATACTCTTGCTTCTTTTCTCCCTGACTGGCAGCCTCTCCCTCTCCAGGGACCGTTTCCATTGTCTGCCCTCCTAAGCATAGCCCAGAGACTCAAGATCAGACAGAACAGTTGTGGGACGATGTGACGCAAGCATTGCCGTTGGGGGGAAAAAGACGATTTTATTTCACTCTTGGATCGACTGGCAGAGCTTTCGAAAGACACATGGAAACAATTGAAAGAGAAAGACTTTATGTCTTTTTGGAGCAATGCATATTTATTCAAATTATAGTTGGATCCCATCATGATAGAGGAGTTTAGGAAAAAATCTTGGGTTTCATTTTCAAAGCTATAGATTTCTTATATTGTACAGTTTTGGACAAAAACAGAATGACCTAGTTTGAGGGTTCAGTGAGAATTTTGTATTCTTCACAGAACATTTTCCCTACTGAAAACACAGATTAATTCTTTTGTCCAAAAATCTCCACAGCAGTTCTTGTTAACAGTGGTGAGTTTTCACATTTTCATGTCAAGACAGACCTCAAGTACATCACCCACTACTAACACTTTCGGCTTTCTTTCAATCCACCAGCATGGTCTTGTCTTGTCTTTTTTTTTTTTTTTTTTTTTTTTTTTTTTTTTTTTTTTTTTTTGGTAAACTTTGAATATCCAAGAAGATTCATTAACTTGACCTGCCTTTCAATTTAGCTTTGCCAGAACCCCACTGGTTGAATAAAGAGATTAAATTAACCTTGAGTTGTCAGGCAGACTATGAACTTCAAAGGCTGGGAAGGTCTGTCTTCCCTGAAGGATAGAACTTTGGCTTTTGACTCAGGAAGGATGGGACTGAAGAACACGGACTCTCCAGTGGCTTCCTTCGACCTGAACAGCATGTAAGAAAACACCTAGCTCCACACTGCCCACAGATTTGCTCCAGTGAAGACTGATTTTAGCTGAACTCCTGAATGCTTCCGTGCAAATGGGGGATTCGCTGCCTCAACCCTTCGTAGCCTACACACAGGTCTGACGCTTTGAGGCAGAAATAGACTGTAGGAATATGCTATGGACTGAATAAAGCATCACTTCTAATTTTATGCTGAACCCCAGTCTCTAAAGCGATGGTGTTTGTGAGGACTCTAAGAGATAATGGGGTCTAGATAGAGTCAGGAATGTGGGGCCCCTGTGTAGGGATTAGTGTCCTCATAGAAGAACTTGCTATCACTGTTTGAGCACAGAGCAAGGACACAGCCATCAGTAAGCCAAGGGGAGGGCTTCCATCAGAACCAGATCTTGCTGGCACTCTGATCTTAGACTTCCAGCATCCAGAACTGTGAACCAACTAACTGCTGTTAACTCAGCTCCCAGACTGTGGTGTTTTGGCAGCCCAAGCCAATGTAGAAGCACCACTAGAGTAGGCAAAGGTCTCAAATATTCTCTTTACTTTTCCCTTGGAGCTTTTTTTTTTACTTATAATTCTCCTGACATCTATAGTTATTGGAATCAAGCATATAGGGACAACAGACCAGAATGAAAAAGTGTGGGTTGCTTTCCAAATTTTTATATGTTTGTCAGTTATGAACTATATTATCAATCTGTAAACCCTAAGGAAGTGGATTTTCCTCTGTATAATTTATACTTTAATAAACCTGAATAAAAGAAAGAATATCAATGATTGGTAGATAGTTTTCCACGAGAAAAGCCTCAAATTGTTGAATTCATTTAATTTAGGAAAGACAAATGTAGAAGTAGCTTAAAGTTTTAAATCCAAATGTCTATTTCTCAGCTCACCTTTATAGTTGTTTTGTATCTTTGTATTGGGTAAAAAGGAGAAAAGAAAAGGCCCAGCCTTGAGACATCTACTTGAATGTAGGTTGGTGTGCAATGGGTTTTGACATAGTTCTCTAGGGTGATCTGCCCAAGCCTAGTCTTTTTCAAAACCATCAGACTGACTTTTGCAGAAATATGCATTTATTCTTTTAAGCGTGCAGTAGGTACATACAAGAAAATAAGCACACACCCCTACATATACTCTTACCCATTTCCTAAGGGTCAATATAAATTCTTGTAAGTGATATAGACTAAACATATAAAAAAGAACAACTTTCCCCATGACTCATAATTTTAAGGTTTACTCTTCCCACAACAAAAAAAATCCCACCCACTTGGGATTTTTTTCTTTCACTAAGCCACTCCCCCTTACTGGCAGCTTCCTTTGACACACAATCCTCTTTCTCCAGTCTTTAACCCTGCATTTATCAAAATATCAAGCAAGTTATGTAGGGTGATGGTTAAGGATCTAGATATTTGAAATGAATGTCTAAAGGGAATCTAAGATGTTCAGGAATCCAGATGTGAAAGGATACTTATTTTCATTATTGCTTCTGTAAAAAAATACCATCTTCACTCACCAAATAATTCCTTATTTCCCATAGACCCAATGACTGACATGTACATGGATCTACTTTTGAGCTCTTTATCCCATTCCACTGGTGAACTGGTCTACCTCTGTGCTAGGGCAACCATCTGTTAGTGACTAGAGCTAAGTCCTGGTTTCTAGTCAGGTATTTTCCATCTTTTTATTTATGAAATGTTGAGTAAGAATCTTGCAGCATTAGTTACTTTTCCAATAACTGTAACAAAATATTCAACAAATGCTACTTACAGAGAAAAGGAAGTGCTTCTTTATTTTGGCTCATGGTTTATGGGAACACAGTCTGTCTTGGTGGTAAAGTCGTGGCTGTGAATTGTGAGGCAGCTGGTCACAGGATTCAGAGAGAGATGAATGCTGGAATTCAGTTGGCTCTCCCCTGTCTCTACTTTTAAATTCAATCTGAGAGCTCAGCTCATGGGATTGTTCTGCCCACTTTCAGGGTAGATCTTTCTTTCCAGTTAAACCTCTCTAGAAATACCCTTCTAGACATACCCACAAATGTGTCTCCTAAACATAGTCAAGTTGAGAATGAAGATTAAGAACCCAAATATATCACTTTAAATAATAACATTCCACACCTGGCCCCTAAAACCTCATATTCACTCATCTCATAAAGCAATTCACATTTAGCTCATCTCTCAAAACCTCCCAATCCTTAGTAGTTTCAACACCGTTCAAAAGCACAGAATCTGGAAATCTCTTCTGAGCTCCAAAGCAATATCTTAGCTATGAGTCCTTGTACAATAAAATCAATTAGTTACATCCTACTGATGTTCAGTAGTACAGAATACACATTCTAGTTCTCAAACTGAGTGATGTGGGGCCAGGAAGGAAATCAACAAATCTTACCTGTTAAATTTTACCTGCTGATCCAGTGACAGGGAAGCCCTAAGTGTCTCCTTAGCAATCTCAACTGTAGTAGAATATTATTTTAAGATGTGTTACAATTGTTTATACTGTGGACCATTTGTTTTAATGATGCAAAGATGTGTTGCATTATTTTATGTTGCATTTGTTTATCTCTGTGAAACTGTGGTACTTTACCTGTCTAAAACACCTGATGGCCTAATAAAGAGCTGAATGGACAATATCAAGGCAGGAAAAAAGACAGGTAGGGCTGGCAGGTGAGGAGAATAAATAGGAGAGATCTGGGAGGAAAAGAAAGAGCAAGAAAAAAAAAGAGAGAAGGACATCAGGGGCCAGCTACACAGCAAGCCATGGAGTAAGAAATAATGAAAGGTATATAGAAACAGAGAAAGGTAAAAGCCCAGAGGCCAGAGATAGATGGGGATAATTTAAAGTTAAGAAAAGCTGGCAAGAAACAAGCCAAGCTAAGGCCAGGCATTTAAAATTAATGATAAGCCTCTGCAGGGGGAGGGGCTTGGACATGCCTCTACTAAATGTACCTCCCCATGGGAGGCCTTACCTTATTGTAGGAGGGAATGGGGGGAGTGAGTTGGGAGGGGGAGGCTGGAGGGGCAGGAGGAGGGAAGAGGAGGATCTTTGGTATGTAAAACGAATACAAAAAATTTTTTCTTAATTAAAAAAAAATAAACCTCCATGTGTGTTTTATTTGGGAGCTGGGTGGTGGCCACCCCCCCCCTCAAAGAGTAAAAGAGCAAAACCAACTTTTAGTTCAATGGAACCATTGTTGCGCCCCTCTCCCCCCATGTACAAGAGTTATTACCTTGGGACTAAGACTTCTATATTAGTAGAGCCCAAAGTTAGAGGATGCAGATGTTTTTCTTGTGGATCATTGGGGTTAATAGTGAGAAGTGCCATTGTATTTTCACCTCTTGACTTTCACTCCCATGAATCCTGGCTGTGGGAGGAAATCAATATCATCACATACTGGTTACTGGCTTAGGTCATACACTTACATCCTAGAAGGTATTTCCCTGCTTTGAAAGTTGTTGCCCTCGAGCTGACACCATAAGGGAGTCTTCAAAAGTCCATTTCGCTGTACTTGCATGCTAGTTACTTCTAGATGACAGAGAACAAGGGAAGACCAGTGAATTCCAAGAGCACAGGCCTTTTCTATAGTTCACTTGCTGTGACCAAGTAACTTCTTAGCTATAAATAGTTCATGTAAGATATCATGTCAGTGGTATCCACAAATGGTAGTTTTAGTGGAAGAACCGCAGGCAGGAGAAGAAAGGTCATAGCCAGAGCAAGCGTCTCCTTTGAAAAAACAAAGTGCTACTCTTGGAACAGTTGGAGGAGTGAACTTCCTAAATCCACCTGCTCCTAGGGGTCTGTCTGGTGCTGTAAGGAACTGTCATGCAGTGGCTTAGCATTAAACTCTTAGCATTGCTAGCTATAGCCAGATTGACTTTAGTGAGTAGAAATCCATAATACTTAGTCCAGACATGGTCTCCAACCTTGTCATCACTGTGTTCATGAACCTATTGGGCAATGATAAGAGTGCCCAAATGATCCGTTTGGAACACTGGGAAACTGGTGTTTCTAGAAGAGCAATCTGTAGGATGGAAAGTCTTTAAAATACATTTTTAATTAAAATTATTTTATAATGTATTTTCTTCATGTTTTTCCCCTCTTCCAGCTCCTCTCAGATCTTTCTCACCTCTCTATCCATGGAACTTTATGCTCTTTTTCTTTCACAAAATAAACCAAAGAAACAAAACCAAAAACAACCCCTCCCCGCAAAACATTGAAAATCAAAATAAACAAGCAAAAGACTAATAAGGAAAACAAAAAGCCAAAACAAAGCAAAATGGAGCAAAAGGGTCTGAAAAAATACCACCAAGTTCATCTTGCGGTGGTCAACTACTCCAGGGCACGGATCTGCCCTGGGTTGTGATGAATACACCCACTGACACTCTATAGGAAGAAACTGATTTTCCCTTTACCAGTGGGTGTCAACTGCAGAGAGCATCTTGATTAGGGATGTGACCCTGTGTCTACTTCCCCCCTCAGTGGACCCTGTTTAGCTTGAAACTCTGCAGGTCTTGCACATGTAGCCACAATCTTTATGAGCTCATGTGTGTATCAGTCCCACATGTGTATTGTGTCTGGAAGACATTGTTTCCTTAGAGTTATCTAATGGTTTATTTTGATTTTCATTTAGAGTCACTCAGAATTCACATCCTTTTTAAGTGTATGTAGCATTTTTTTTTTTTAAACTGACCATCGACTGGGCCACTCAACATGGTTCAACAAATTTCAAAGAGTGATAGCATGCAGAGCATATTATAGTAGGTGAGAAATCAGTTGAATTTATAACATAAGACCCTGCTACAGAGGAAATATAAGTGACCACATAGTAAATTATAGTTTACACTTTTTTTTTTTGTTTTTTTGAGACAGAGTTTCTCTGTGTAGCTTTGGCACCTGTCCTGGAAATCACTCTGTAGCCCAGGCTGGCCTTGAACTCACAGAGATCCACCTGGTTCTGCCTCCCGAGTGCTGGGATTAAAGGTGTGCGCTACCACCACCCGGCCTATAGCTTACACTTAAGGAATAAATAACGTGAAGGTTTTGTGTTGACCATGACTTCCTTGGCTTGTGGGATACAAGTTGCTACAGTGCAGAAGAGCAGCTGGGAGTCCCCAAAGTCTTCCCTTCCCACATTCTTCCTTTACTCAGCCAACATGAAAAAATGAAAGGCAATGTCCCGTTCTAGGGCATGATGGCAGAGATGAGTATCCTCCTTAAAAATCCAAAGCATAATGTGTGTGTAGGCCAGAATCGGATGTCAAGTATCTTTTCCATCTGTGCTTCACCTTAGTGGGTTTTCTCAAAAATTTGTTTATTTTTATTTTATATGTATGTATGTATAAGTACTTGCATATATACATGTGTACCACATGCATAGAATACCTTTGGAGGCCAGAAGAGGGCATTAAATCCATAGAACTGGGGTTAGTTGTGAGCTGCCATGTGGATGCTGGGAACAAAAACTCGAGTCTCTCACTGAACCTGGAGCTCACCAATTCAGCTAGACTGGGTAGCCAGTGAGTCCTAGGATTTCTTCTGTGTCCACCTCCTTATCACAAGGATTATAGGTGTGCACTGGAACTAATTCTTTTTACATGGTCCTGGGATCTGACCTCAGGTCCTCATGGTTGTATGGCAAGCATTTTACCAACAGCCCTCTCCCGACTCTTGATCATAGACTTCTCTACAGTTTTGATCTGAAGCTCTGTTAGCCTTCATGCCCTTGGTTATAAATTAGGCTGAAGAGTCTGACCATCTGGGCATCTTGGAGAAAATCCTGGTGACCAGTGCACTGATGACCCCAAGCAGATACAGCAGGAAATGCCAAGAGACGCTCTTTGACAGAAGATGGCATTATGTTGGTGGCCTGGGGAAGACACGTGTGCCCAAGAGGACAGGAGATAAACTCCATGACGATCCAAAGACCTGCCATTTCTGGATCCTGGCTGCTGGCTGCCTTAGAGCCATTCTCAACGGGGTCTTGAAAGAGTGGCAGTGGAAATGTTTTCTGGAGGCCGAGCTCTGAGTGGCATACCTGGGCATCTATGTTGTGTGGAAGAAATGAAGGGAGTGCCTAAGTGGCTGAAAATGGTCTAGCTACTTATCCAGGAACTCGGAAGTACTAGAATAAAAGAGATATGGGTAAGGCATGTGAATGACTATATTGCATAAATATTCCATGTTAAGATTTTTTAAAAATCACATTTTAAATCATCCACTACAGAAGCAACACTGGGCATCCATGCAAGGAAATGATAATGGAGTCATGAGCAGAGGGTACACAGTGTTAGAGATGAAGGCAACACGTGGGCCGGCAGCCCAGGTTCCCTCTTAGGAAGATGAATTTCACAATGCCCTTAAGAATAACTGGTCTGATTGCAGCAGAATCCACTGGTGAGCATCTGATATAACATTGTTCCTTAAAGAGGCCAATCAGCCACCTGGGGGAAAGCTGACTACATAGGCCCTCTATATCCCATAAGGACCAGTGTTTTGTTCCATTAGGAATAGACATGGTTCATAAGTTTGCCTTAAAAAAAACAACAACAAAAAGGACCCTCAGCATAACAATCCAAGGGCTTCCATGTGCTCAACCAACTCATAGGCAAGGAGTCCCATAAAATCTTATCATCCAAAGAAAAGGCTCATATTCCCATGAAGACATCCCTCCCAGTTACCAGTAAACAGGCATAGAAAAATTACAGTCTCTTTATGGAGTAAGACACAAGCCAGCAAGTTTAATAACTATTGGGAAGGCAATGGAGAGATACAGGTCAACCAAAACTAACTTAGGAAACATGGAGTGCAGGTGATGATGAACTTGGGGAAGATGAGTTCATTTTCCACCTGCCAGGTGAGCAACTTGGTTGAGGTGGCATGGCCTGTGAGTAGCCAGGACTGAAGTTCTCAACTTTGAAAGCTGGGCTTTGGCTGCTGAGGCGGTTCTAGAAACATCCTCGTGCACATGTGTGTACACATGTTCCATTTCAGTTCCCACAGGATGGCAAGTGACCAGGTTTCTTGGCAACTGCGGTTCTGTGCTCTGTGATTCCCTTTGGAATGACGTAGATTTCACCACTCTAATCCATACTGCTCTCTGCATTTTATAGTATCATTTTTGTTTATATCATCTTTTATTTTATTAAAGTCCATATACTTTATATATTAGCCAATTTAGACTGTTTCTCATTAAAATACTTTAATGTACTAATTCTCTGAAGTGACGGAATTGACTTCACTCATTTCTCTAATTTCCCACTCATTTCTCTAATTCCAAACATTAAAACACGAGAAGTAAAGCATCCAGCTGAGTTTTGCATTTGAAAACTCAGTTTTAGTAGAATAAATACTTCAGAATGGCACGTAAGGAATTAACAGGCCAGAGGTTGAATTGATAATGTTGATATAGCTTATCACTTTGTTTATTGATATTACTAATCTATCTTTTAATGTACAAATTAGGCAGATTGAAAATTCGAATTCACAGGATGACTAAGAGGTGAGAGGCATCCGCTTGCTCTTTATCCATGGGTAGTTATCTGCTGTTTAACGTTCATCTTTCATGTCTTGAGTCTTTTGCTGAGCCGTGTTTGCTCTTCTGAGCACACACCATTTCTCCTCTTGCTGTGGTTTTCTCTGGACTCGGTGGCGCTCTGGTTGGGCAATTCCACGTGGACTTCCTTAGGCACCTGCAAGACAGGACCACAAAACTCCCGTGATGTCCACCTCTGCTATTACCCAACCTCTTTAGGATGATTTAACAGGACCCCCCACCCCAAGAAAATACCAGGCATTTGAAAGGTGATGTCAACATCAATTCTGAGATTCCAGGGCAAACTTTTATGCATGTGCAATAACTCGACTAGCTTCAGGGTGCAATTCCCTACTGCAAACTCTTGTTTTTTCAAGATCCTGGCCAGTCAGCGCCGAGTGATTCCATTTAAGCAGCTGTTATTTTGACCTAGATTTGATAAACTACTCCTGCCCTTTCAATAATAATGGGTCCCCATGACTGGTTTGTGCTGTGTGAAGAGACAGAGGGTGTCTTGTTGGAAATCATTTGCTCTCATTCAAACACCCCGATGTTTTTTTAACCATGAAAAGGACTTTGCTGACTGCACTGGGTGCACAGGCAGGCTCTGGGCACTGAATGTTCCCTTAGCATCTGAGCTAGAAACAAATAATAGATTATGCAACAAAACCTCTCAAGGTTTTGCTTTTCTGTTTCCAGGCCTGGGTGCTCTTTCTGTTCTTTCTCATGGGCAGCTCAGGAAGAAAATGGAAAAGCCCTCTCTGCTGGAAATGCACCAAGGGCAGAAACTAGGCCACCCAGTGCCAGTGATTCCCCGGGCTCCCGGCTGCTGCGGAAGCTTCCTCCTTAGCTCATTCAGAACCAGTTTTCAGTGTTTCATAACCTGGCTGCTAAGGCATATGTAGATGGTGAAGAGGATTGTGGGAACTGAAGAGCATTGTGAGAACCAGGTGATTGCAGGTGGCTTTCTGAGCCACCATGAGAAAGCGCAGACCATTTGTTAGTTTCTCCCCACATTTGACAGCTGTCTCTATAGGCCAGAAGAGAAAGGCCCTTGGTTTTTATATATTGATTCTGTATGAGAATAAACCAGTGAGAACGGTTATTTGGTTTCATTTCTTGCAAATGATACATCATAGGCTATGGGAACTTAATTGTGCACTCAAAATTGCAAAGATAATCCAACCTTAGCACAGGCTGCTTTTGTTCTATTGGTCACTGTATATTAAACAAAGCTATCCCATAACCCCCAACGCTTGAAGCTTTCCCCTAAAAGCAAAGTAGCTACCTCTTACCTTTGTACTGCAAACTGTATTCTCAGAGATCACATGGTCACTCTTGGTTTCTGTGACTTCTAAAGCTAAAAGAAGATAGAGAGTTTGACCAACATAATTGAAAAAAAATATTGTATAAGAATATCCTTAATAAGGAAGGACTAGAGAGGCAATGTAATGCACTTAACAAATATTACTATTAGAATTGTTGGCTTGCATTTTTTCAAAATTCTTTTATTACTGTTAGTTTATGTGTATTGGTGTCTTGCTTCCATGTATGTTTGTGCACCAAGTGTGTGCCCGGTGCCCTTAGAAGTCAGAGGGTGATGAATCTCTTGGAAGTGGAGTTACAGAAGGTTGTAAGCCACTGTCTGGGTGCTGGGAATCGAACCCTGGTCCTTTAATAGAACAGTTAGCACTCTTAACAGCTCAGCCATCTCTCCAGCTCTAGTTTATATTTTGACTTTTGTTTTTCACTGGTAATTTGTTCACGGCACTGAGCCTGTTTTATCCGTGTCTGGTTAACATAGTCAAATTCTTCTGGGCTGCTAATAGTATCATTCAGTTCAGTCTGAGCAGGCTCAGACCTGGTGAACAAGGCACATCAGTTTGTGAGGATATTCAACAGGTTTGGGCATCAGCATGTTCTCTGAGTTCAAGGAGAGACCCTACTAGGAACACCAGGCTGAGGTAGAAGTTTCCAAACATCAATGATCTATGATGTGTTGACTTGTGACTTCTCATTGTATTTTAACCCCAACAGTTGGGAACTGAGCAGAGAGGCTGAATACATATCTATATAATATGAATAAAACTAAACAACAATGAAAATGGGCTACTATTATGGTAGTCTATGATTTCAACACTGTTTTATAGTGCTTGCTTCCTCTCCAATGCAGTTGATATATAATTGAAGTAATTTACTTTCTGTTATGAATAATATGAATGAACAGTCCAGGCTGACCTTGAGCCCCTTGTCCTCACGTCTTGTCGCCTGAACATTAGCTAGGCTTGTGAACATACACTACCAAAGCAGGCTGACACTCATCATCCTAACGGTTCAATGCTGAAACTACACAGTGTTAGTGGAGGGAGGCCCAGTGCAGACACACAGCTGGAAAAGCCCTGCTTATTGTCTACAGGAAAGAGAAATGGTTGACAAAAGAAGGTGAGCGCGGAGCGCGATGGTAACCCCAGCATTCACAAGGCTGAGGCAGGAAGATCCTAATTCTAAGGCTAGCCTGGGCTACACAGCAAGCCCTTGTCTAAAAAGCAAACAAACAACAAACACCCTTCCCCAACTAACCAAACAAGCAACAGCAGCAATGTGCTAATTTACTGGAAACTAACATTTGGATTTGTGTGAATATAAACGGAAAATTTTGATTTAATTAAGAGTCTACAATAGATTATTTTTGCAGCTATCTGGTTCTAGTTTGAAGAGGAAGTTATCCATTTATTTTTTCCCTGATGAACAGGAGGCCAGGGAAGGGCACTGCAGAGCTTGAGAGAGAAGGGAGGCATCTTTAAGATGGTAACCAACCTGTTAAAATGCCATCAAGGTGGTCCACCATGAACTTTGCGTCTTCCTCTGTGAAGCACATGGGCGGTTTTATTTTGAGCACGTTCCTGTGAGGGCCATCGGCACTGAGAAGAACTCCTTTTTCCTTCATCCTAGTCAGTGCAGGAAATGAAGGGCCGTGAGCACGTGCAGGGAGGACGAAGAGCCGTGAGCACGTGCAGGGGCGGGGGATGAAGAGCCGTGAGCACGTGCAGGGGGATGAAGAACCGTGAGCACGTGCAGGGGGGGGATGAAGGGCCGTGAGCACGTGCAGTGGGGGGGATGAAGGGCCGTGAGCACGTGCAGGGGGGGGGGGATGAAGGGTCGTGAGCACGTGCAGGGGGGATGAAGGGCTGTGAGCACGTGCAGGGGGGGATGAAGGGCCGTGAGCACGTGCGGGGGGGGGGATGAAGGGCCGTGAGCACATGCAGGGGGGGGGATGAAGGGTCGTGAGCACGTGCAGGGGGGATGAAGGGCCGTGAGCACGTGCAGGGGGATGAAGGGCCGTGAGCACGTGCAGGGGGATGAAGGGCCGTGAGCACGTGCAGGGGGATGAAGGGCCGTGAGCACGTGCAGGGGGGGGATGAAGGGCCGTGAGCACGTGCAGGGGGGGGATGAAGGGCCGTGAGCACGTGCAGGGGGGGGATGAAGGGCCGTGAGCACGTGCAGGGGGGGGATGAAGGGCCGTGAGCACGTGCAGGGGGATGAAGGGCCGTGAGCACGTGCAGGGGGGGATGAAGGGCCGTGAGCACGTGCAGGGGCGGGGGATGAAGGGCCGTGAGCACGTGCAGGGGCGGGGGATGAAGGGCCGTGAGCACGTGCAGGGGCGGGGGATGAAGGGCCGTGAGCACGTGCAGGGAGGACGAAGGGCCGTGAGCACGTGCAGGGAGGACGAAGAGCCGTGAGCACGTGCAGTGGGGGATGAAGGGCCGTGAGCACGTGCAGGGGGGATGAAGGGCCGTGAGCACGTGCAGGGGGATGAAGGGCCGTGAGCACGTGCAGGGGGGATGAAGGGCCGTGAGCACGTGCAGGGGGATGAAGGGCCGTGAGCACGTGCAGGGGGGGGATGAAGGGCCGTGAGCACGTGCAGGGGCGGGGGATGAAGGGCCGTGAGCACGTGCAGGGGCGGGGGATGAAGGGCCGTGAGCACGTGCAGGGAGGACGAAGAGCCGTGAGCACGTGCAGTGGGGATGAAGGGCCGTGAGCACGTGCAGTGGGGGATGAAGGGCCGTGAGCACGTGCAGGGGGGATGAAGGGCCGTGAGCACGTGCAGGGGGGATGAAGGGCCGTGAGCACGTGCAGGGGGATGAAGGGCCGTGAGCACGTGCAGGGGGATGAAGGGCCGTGAGCACGTGCAGGGGGGGGGATGAAGGGCCGTGAGCGCGTGCAGGGGGATGAAGGGCCATGAGCGCGTGCAGGGGGGGATGAAGGGCCGTGAGCGCGTGCAGTGGGGGATGAAGGGCCATGAGCGCATGCAGTGGGGGGGATGAAGGGCCGTGAGCACGTGCAGTGGGGGGGATGAAGGGCCGTGAGCACGTGCAGGGGGGGGGATGAAGGGCCGTGAGCACGTGCAGGGGGGGGGATGAAGGGCCGTGAGCACACAGTGCATTCATGAATCTCCACTGTAAAAGGCCCAGGTTTAACTGAGTCTTAGGGTCTCCTTTTCCAGAGAGATGAAAGGAAGTAAATCAAGTGCTCAAGGGGCCAAGACAGCAAAGAGATGCGATGAATTTACTTGTAGATGATGTGCTGGGCTTCGGCTGTTGCAGGCGTCCTTTTCTCATGGTCCTTCACCAAATCAATGCCAATAAAAAGGCCAACACCCCTGAAGAAGAGGAAAAAGAGTCCATATGTACTCTCTGAGCCCCGCACTGTCACCAAGTGACTAATGCTGAGCTGAGTGTGACATCGTTTAAGTGGAAATGCAACTGACTTTAAACTCAAGACACCTCCAGTGTCACAGTTCATGTTCAAAACATGTTTTGTCATCAGAGATCTCTCACCTCTGTGTTGATATAGTGTACACCCTGATAAACTTCCCTGGGGATCAGAGAACAGAACAGCCACTGGATTAGACATAGAGGCCAGACAGTGGTGGCACACATGTCTTTAATCCTATCACTCGGGAGGCAGAGATTCGTCTGGATCTCTGAGTTCAAGGCCACACTGGGAACAGAGCCAAGCATGGTGACACATGCCTTTAATCCCAGCACTTGAGATATCATGTCTTTGCTTGGGAAGAACACACGCTTTTAATCCCAAGACGTGAGGGCAGGAAGCAGAAAGGTATATAAGGCGTGAAGACCAGGAACTAGGAGCTTTTTAGAGCAGTTCAACTGAGACCCTCAGGGGTGAGAACTCAAAGGCTTTCAGTCTGAGGATTCGTGGAAACAGGATCAGCTGAGGAGTTGGTGAGGTAAGGCTGGCTGTGGCTTGTTCTATTCCTCTGATCTCTCAGGAAAGCTTTATTAGGGTGCACAATATATCAACCACACACCTCACTTGATTTTATAAGAGAATCATACTTTAAACAATTTTGTGTTTATATGCATGCATGTATGTATGTGTAGGGAATGTAGGTGTGCATAGACACGTGTGTGCATGTGCCCATGGTGGGCAGAGGCCAACCTCAGTGGTGTTAGGCAGGGCCTAGCCCTCTTGACACAGGGCCTGAAACTTGCTGATTAGGATAGGCTGTGAGTGCTGTGATTACAGGTGAGCACCAACACATCTGGCTTTGTTTTGTAGGTTCTGGGGACTAATTTGGGTCCCTGAGCTTATACAGCAAACTCTTCACCTTCTGAGCAATCTCCCTGGTCCTCAAACAACACTTGCCACCATTTCACTTCTCAGGGTATTCACGATTGCAAGTTTTTATAATGATCTATGACAAACACCCAGCAATGGAGATAGCATTTTCCACCTTATTCACAGACCATTCAGAGTCATCTTATCTTCCTTCCTTTCATCTCTTGGGCTTAAAATTATCCTAACTTAAAAAAAAATCCTAATTTTACAGAAAAGAAAACCTATAAATATTAGGAAAGATATGTACCCAAATGTTACCAGGGTGGTTCCCAAGTCCCGGATTAGGACCAATCTTTGCTTTCTCTGTTTCTCAGTGTATCATATACTTTCATTCAACTTTTCAAGTTTACAAGATTGTTATGGAAAAACAAATGAGTGCATGATGGTCAGTCAACAGACCTGATGTCCCCTATCATTGGGTGTTTAGCCTTCTGTTCGTTCAGTAACTTAGTGAGGTAGTTCCCCACTTTGATAGCGTTTCCTTGAAGGTTTTCATTCTCAATTACATCCAGCACAGCCAACCCAACCGCACAGGACACCGGATTCCCTCCATACTACAAAGATGAGAAAACAACAATGGAATTAGTGGTATTGCTTCATTCATGAGAAATTTGGCATTCATTCAACATACGTCTGAAAAACAAAACCAATTTTAATGCCTTCAGCAGTCCCCACAAAGGTGTCTATTATTATTAAAGGCAAGAATGCTTACTGTATATGTAAAAATTTTAACTGAATTTTCTTTTGTAATACTAACCTCTCAGGCTTAGAAGACAGAATGATTTTATTCATTGGGATTGAGTGGAAATTCACTCGTGGTTATATTCTCCAGGATGTGTATCTAGTGTGAGAGATTATAAGGGATCCATTGGTTCATCCAAATAACAACAGAAAGTGTTAGATTGTGAATTAAAGATTCCAAAGTGTGGTTCTGTAAGGTGAATCAGTGTGTCTGTCTTTAAAGATCTGAAAGAAAACAGCTAAGCACTATTTCCTCTGAAAAACAAACTCTTTCTATGATTGGCTGCTTGCTTTGGCTATAACAGTTGGTGCTGTGCATACTACAGTGACTCTTCCAAGCCTAAAGCTTCTTACTTTGGAGGAATAAAGCCACAGAAATAAAGCTTTCCAAAGGTCAACACTGAGCATTTCTTATGAGGGTTGACTAACATTCACGGTAACAAATCATCTAAAGGATTTCAAAGTGTTCAGGAAATTTCAATATGACACAAAGATCACATTGTATGTTAATAAAGCACCGAAGATTAGCAGGATAGCGGTCTGTAACCAGAAACCTAACAAGAATGTTATCGGAAGAGGAAATGCACAAGGAAAGAATACAAGGGGAATAAAGTCTGGTTTGGATGAAGTTTGACAAGAATATTAGAGTGGTTTAGGGTAACATGGAGCACTTTTCTTTATTGTGTTGGAAAAAAGTCTAAGAATATGCAAGATTTTCCCCTCTTAGAATTAGAGCTGTGAACCCAAACTTACTGTGTTAAAATACTCCATGCCAGAGCTGCTGAAGGCTTCTGCAATTTCTTTGGTTGTCACCACACAGGACATGGGGTGACCATTGCCCATTGGTTTCCCCATGGTGACAATGTCTGGAACGAAGTCTTCACCATGCATTTGAAAGCTCCAGAAATGCTTCCCAATTCTGCCAAAGCCTACTTGAACTTCGTCAGCAATGAACACGCCCCCTGCTCTGCGAACATGTCTAAAAAGCAAAGATCTATGTTGATGCCCTCAGACCATCGAGTGTCCCCAGAACTGCCCAAGGAGACTATTGAAGACAGAGAAGTGTTAACCCAAAGCCTCTGTCTGTGTTAAAAATATTCTAGGACTCAAAACCTTGGAGAGACATTATAGGGTAATCACATGATTTCTAGATGAGATTTATCCCATACTACCTGGATGTATGCTACTTAAAGTAAGCTGTACTGCAACATTTCACTTGGAAAGAGATTTGGACAAGTGGCTCTTACCAGGGTTAATCTTCACGTGTTTACTAATTAGC
The DNA here is from genome assembly GCF_949786415.1 of Peromyscus eremicus. NCBI lineage: Eukaryota > Metazoa > Chordata > Mammalia > Rodentia > Cricetidae > Peromyscus > Peromyscus eremicus. Next base: position 101,845,303 of record NC_081421.1, on the reverse strand, counting down.
AAGGTGTAAGGTATGGGCCAATGAGACAGGATGCCCTGCAGGAGCTTGAGTATATAGAGTTCTGGACAGTGGACCATGTTAAACTCTATACTTGCTGGATCTTGGTTATGATCAGGGGACATCTAGAGTCTCGAGGCTACAGGCAGTCAGCAGCAGCTTTTTGCCAGCTAATCTGGAAGTATGACCTTGTAGACTTTGCCACAGTGCCCTCAGCTTGACCAAGGATGCCCAAGTCAAGTACATACTCAGCCACTTTCTGGAAGTAGCCTGCTGGAGGAATAATTTGTCCACCACAACTCTGCATGGATTCAGCAATAAAGGCAGCAATCTATACAAGAGAAGATGGGATCAAAATCTAGACAAGATAGGCTCCCCTCCTACCCCCTAAAAGGGAGAGTTTCCTCCTAAACAATAGGTTTTTATTTTAAAGGTTTATTTTTATTAATGTGTATGGGTGTTTTGCATGCATGTATGTCCATGTACCATGTATGTGCAGTGCCCAAGGAGGCCAGAAGAGGGCATTGGATCCTCTGCAACTGAAGTTACAGATAGTTCTTAAGCTGCCATGTAGGTGCTGGGAACCAAACCTGGGACTTGCGAGAATAAGTGCTCTTAATGGCTGAGTCATCTCTCCAGCCCCAAGAACACACTATTGTAAAGAAGATTTATCTTTAGTTTTATGTATGTGCACCCCCGCCTCTGTGTATATGTGTATGTACATGTGTGCAGATGCTCAAGGAAATCCGAAGCCCTCTGGAGATGGAGTTATAAGTAGTTGTGAACCACCTGACATTGGTGCTGGGAACCACACTTGGGTCCTTGGGTCCTCTGCAAGAGAAGTATGTGTTCTTGATGGCTGAGTCATCTTTCCAGCCCTTCGAGTAGGTTTAAAATGGCTAGAAACAGACCCATGGGGAGTGCTACATAGACTGTTAGTTACAAATAAAAGCTATCTGTGGCAGAAGAGCATGGATCTAAATGAAGTCCTGGGATGCCAGGAAAGCCACCACCGGAAATGGAGGCCATGAGAGGAGGGCTTCATAATTAAGAGGCAATCTTTTTTTTTCTTTCTTTTTTTTTTTTTCGAGACAGGGTTTCTCTGTGTAGCTTTGGCACCTGTCCTGGAACTCTCTCTGTAGTCCAGGCTGGCCTTGAACTCACAGAGATCCACCTGCCTCTGCCTCCCGAGTGCTGGGATTAAAGGCGTGCACCACCACCGCCTGGCTTAAGAGGCAATCTTTTTGTTAGGTTATGCTGAGTAAAAGTAATGTTTTGATGTCTGGGATAGGAACTTTTGCAAACTGATCTAGGATCAAAAGGCATGAGCTTGGTGCCCATTCCCAAGTCAGTAAAATAGGATTGCTTGAGGCTAGAGCCCAGCACCAAGGGAGTGGGTTCACAGCCTCTGGCTCCACACCAGGGCTACATTGCTATACCTCTAGGTCTGGATTTGAACCAGCCTTTCCTTCAAAGCTGGGCATCTCAACAGAAACCAGAGGGGAAGTGTGTCAGAGGTCATGGGAGAAGTTCAAAGTGGCCATCACCGAAGGAAGAGGAGGAAGCTAAAGAAAGGCACGAGGAAAGAACTCCAGAGAACCAAGTCTGCCTCCAGACTGCTTATCAGCTGCCTGAACATGGGTTAGCCTGTACCTCAGAGTTATTCAGTATCTTAGCTATAAAATGAGGCTGCTGACTCCAGAGATCTCTGTTCTGACCTTCCATGACTTCCCAAGCACAGCTAACATTTAAAAGTATATGCCCCCTATTTATTTCTTCATAGCCTTGGTAACACGATGGCATCAAACCCCAAACTGTATAGTACTGATAATGTTAAAAACAAAACAAAACAAAACCAAAAACCCAAACCAAAGCACAACAAAAAACCAAAAATCACCTAGGCCCCCCATTAGCCGCAGAATTCATATCCTCTTGTTGAGGAAAAAAAAAAAACTTTTTTGAAAGCATTATTTAGCATCTGAAAGTACAGGAAGGAGACTCCTAAGCTCCTATAGTAGGTAGACCTTTGGGCCCATCTGCACAGAGGTGTTACAAGGACCTTGAAAGCAAAGCAGGGATGGGGATGAGAGTGTGGAAGTACGAGTGTGTGTGTGTGTGTGGGTGGGTGGGTGGAGAGGGGAGAGACACTCTAGAAACAAGAATGGCTCTCCTGTCATGAAGGCAAAAATATTTTAATTCACTAGAAAGGGCAAATCGATTCTATTTGTATCGTCATGTCTATGCCACAAACCAAGGGATGTCAAGTTGTGTTTAATCTGCACCCAAGTAGCCCCGCGGTGGGTGGAGAATAGAATGTGAATCTGTGGACAGCAGGGCAAAGTCTGAAAACATGAATGCTTTTCTTGCTCTTGAGAACTCCGGTGCTGTCTGGGAAGTCCGGGCCCAGGTGGAAAGGCCTTGTTTCTGCCTTGGCTTAGTGAGGAGCTGAGCCTCAGTTCTGTGGTTCCGGGAAGCCCACTAGCTCTGGGCAGTACCACAGCTCCCCCGAGGATCTGAAAGCTTGGACTGGTCCTGACACTGAAGCCCCTCTGCCTCTTTGCTTCCCCCATGATCTTCACAGTTGGAAGAGCCTGACCTTAGGAATGAGACCCTGTCTAGTACCTGAGAGATCAGAGTTAGGCCATCAGCACTGGAGAAGGAAGGGTAAGTGATTATATTTCTAAGATGAATAAAAATTTACCAGGACAGTGCACTGTTGAAACACAAACCAAGTGAAAATGTAACCAGCAAAGAACAGAAGGGAATTTTAGATTTAATCCTCTTTCTTCTTTGTAGAGAATTCCAACTATTATAACTATTTCCATAAAAGACTTTAAAAGCATTTCCCACAATGCCCACCTTCCTTCCGTTGCTATGAGCATCTTCAATGATTTTCTTCACTTCGTCTGCGTATGCTGTGGCTGCATCTTTGTGGTCCTCTCTGTATTTCCCTCTGTAAGTATCTGGACTTGGTGCCTAGAACATCAGATGGTACAATTTCTCATTATTTGCCTCTTGACCAAACTTGAAAACCAAGGAAACATCTATTTCCCCACCAGGGCATGTTGGAAGGTGGCCATGTTGACCCAAGCACCCCCCAGTGCCTCTTATCTTTCTGTACGTTTCTGAATGCTGTGAAGAATTGACATCTTTGAATTGTGAGCTGGAGCTTAGAAATCCCAGACCCTCTAAATCAAAACTTTATCCCTATTCACATAGAAAGCAAATTCAGATTGAGAAGTGCAATGACATCATATAAAAATAACAAGCAGTGGAGACTGAACTAATGACTGTATGTAAAAAAAACTCGGACTATTGATTATATCACATACCGTGATCTCGTAGGAAACTTGGATGCCTTAGCGCTTATTCTTTTTTTTTTTTTTTTTTTTTTTTTGGTTTTTCGAGACAGGGTTTCTCTGTGTAGCTTTGCACCTTTCCTGGAACTCACTTTGGAGACCAGGCTGGCCTCGAACTCACAGAGATCCGCCTGGCTCTGCCTCCCGAGTGCTGGGATTAAAGATGCGCCACCTTAAGGTCTTGAAATAAAGCAGTGAGAATTCTCAGAGAGTCTACTGACCCTTGATTAACAAACCATAGGAAATGAATTTCACTGTTTTGACAACTTGTCTGGCTTCTCTATTTGATGTACTAGACCTTTATAACAATTCACAGTATTTACATAATTACGATTTATATAAATTATTTTTTAAAATTTTATCATTCTTTTTTAAAAACTTTTTATTGATTCTTTGTGGATTTCACATCCTGCATCCTGATCCCATTCATTTCCCCGTCCCTTCATATCTACCCTTTGCCCTTGCAACCTCCCCCCCCCAAAATAAAATAAATTTTAAAGGAAAAATGAAAAAACAAAAGTAAACAAAGCAAAACAAAAAGTCTCGGTATGGATGTAGTGGGACACAAGGGTCACACAGTGAACCCTTCAGTCCACACATCTTTGCTTGTAAGTGTTCATTGCAATGAGTCATTGGTCTGGTTTGAGGCCTCTGGCTTCTGCTTTATGTAAATTATTTTTATGACAGTCATAGAAACTCATTTAGCTCTCTGAGTGTTGATCTAGTACTAGTAATCGGAAGAGTAAGCGAAGATGAGCAGGCACAAAAATGAAACGACAGCTGTTAAAAATCTGATGTGCCAATTCTACCACTAAACTTTTCTACCACGATTCTCACTGTGAGCCACATACTGCCGGTGTGTGGCCCCGAGTTCAGCACGTGACATAACTGCTCTGGACCTTCGTTTCTTTCCCCTGGTTCCGCTCTGCTTTGAGGGTTGGGCTGGATGACAGTAGACATTCTAGCCTCAGCATTCTCATCACAGGACTTGGGGATATTTACCACGTGCACAAATTCCTTCTTGTCATCTTTGCCCTTCTGAAACTTATAGGGACTGATCTCAATTAATGATGACAGGTGGCCATGGTAAGCACTGAAATGAAAAAGAAAAGCAATGGAAATTTTTCCAAGAAAGGTGTTTTTCTAGTATATGAAAACAGTGTTTATAATCACCCTGTGTTAGTCATCTGGGGAGAATTTCAATGCCGGTGCCACATTTAACTGTATAGCCAGATCTAGTCTGTCACGATAGTACTGGCCATTTGATATGTCCATTTCCCCGCATACATGAATGAAGTACATGAAAAGTCCAGTATGTGTCCTCATAGGCAATGGTTTTTATTACAGTAGGAAAAAATAAACATTTTTTGAATTATATTGCTAAATTAGATTCTCTAAACTTGAACGTTTTTATATCTTCATGCAGTCTTGAGATTTGAGTTTTCTACATTCTTTTTTGGTTTTGTTTTGGTTTTTTTTTTGAGACAAGGTTTCCCTGTGTAACAGTCCTGGCTGTTCTGGAACTCACTTTGTAGATCAGAGATCCACCTGCCTCTGCCTCCCAAGTGCTGGGATTAAAGGCATGCGCCACCATTGCCTGGTTGAGTTTTCTATGTTCTTAAACATTTTAAACATTCATTCATTTCTTGTGTGCGCATGTGCAGCGTGGCACAGCTTGCAGGAGTTGGGACTCTCCTTTTACCGGGTGGGTCCAGGGGACCAGACTCAGGGTGTCAGGCTTGCCAAGCAAGTGCCTGCTGAGCCACCTTACCAGCCTACATTTTTAAAACATAGACCTCGGCCTTGAACTCCTGGCCTCAAGTGATTCTTCTGTCTCAGTTGGGCCTACAGGCATGTGCCACCGTGCCTGGCTAATAAGTCTGAAATATATTTTGTTTTCCTTTTCTTCCTCCCCTTCCTTCTCCTCTTCTTCTTGTGTCCTTCTTTTAATTTTCCTGTTTTTACATCCTAACCAAAGCTTCCCCTCCCTTCCCTCTTCCCAGCTCCTCCCCTTACCTCCTCCCTCCACCCCATCCACTCCTTTCCCACTGTTTCTCTTCAGATACAGGTGGGTATCCCATGGATATCAGCCAGCCATGGTTTATCAAGCTGCAGTGAGACCAGTCACCCCCTCGTCCACTAAGGTTGGATGAGGTAATCTGGCAGGAGGAATGGGTCCCCAAATCAGGCCACAGAGTCAGAGACATCCCCCGCTCTCACTGCTAGGAGTGTCACAATTTTATATGGAAGCATTGACATGGTTTTCTGATTGGGATGCTATCTAAAGGATGCTCGATTGGAGACATCAGGCAAACACTAGATCTTCTGAGAGATGACTGAGTAGCTACAAAATTCTTTTCTTTCACTTAACACACACATGGCAATGGTATTTCTCTTTCTATTTCTTGCCCAGAAGTGTGATCCGCAGATGTGGAGAGAAAAAGTCTAAAAGCCCATCCACAGACAATTCCAAATAGAGATCCCCTGGCCTAGATTGTACAGGAAACTGCAAACCAGTAACAAAAGGATGAGAATCCTAACTGAAAAAAATGGTAAAGGATACGAAAAGGAAATCTCCAAGAGATGATAAAATCATAAAATTTATATGAGAAGATTTTCAAATCAACAATGCCAATTAAGATATGATATACCCATTAGATTAGCAACAACTAGAAAAAAGCAGAAAGCTGGTTAGTGTTGGGTTTGGTGACCTACAGAGAGGGGGACCTTTCTCGTGCTGTGTCTGGGGTTGCAACCACGTTGGAGACAAATATAGAAACATTCAGTCAAATTAACAGCACCTTCCTATACCTTGCTGGCCAGCCATCTTGTTTCTGGAATTTATCCCTAAGGAATTCTCAGAATGTCCTGTGGAGGACCAAGTAGAAGGATCTCCGCTTGTGCTGGGAGCAGATGTAGTCAGTGCCTATCATTGGGGGTGCTGCACAGTGAAAACAGCACCGTAACACCGTATGGCGGCAACTCCCCGCTTGGAGCCACGGACACTGGCAAGCATCACTGGTCTGATTTGAGATGTGTTGTAGTGTAAAACAAACGTTGGATTTTTGATACTCAGTGAGAAAAAAAGAATGTAATACATGTCAATATAGTTTATGGTGATTACATATTAAAATGACAACATGTTGGCTACCCCAAACTACAAGAACATTTAAAACCCCATACATAGCTTACTCTATGTTTCTATTGGTCAGAATTGAGTTAGAGGAATGGAACATATTTCAAGAATTCTGAGTGGGATGAAATATGAAAACAGTCCTACAGTAACTTTGGTAAAGTAGATGCATGTAAGATACCACATGTTTTATGTGATATAAAAAGTAAAAGGTGTGAAAGTGAATGCAGAGTTAGTTGGGAGGATGAAAGGGGTCACTAGAAGGGTGAGGTAGACAAGAGGGCAATGGTGGTGAATATGATTAGAAAACACAATGCACAGGTATGAAAATGTCATAATGAAATCCATTATTATACATAGTTAATATGGACTAGTAAAACATTTCAAATAGCATAAAATAGATACATTAAACATATTATCATTTCCCATAATAATATGTTTATTACATTGTTTTTATTATAGTAGGAAAAAAAATTTTTGCATTATATTGCTTAATTAGATTCTCATAAATTATATATATAAATTCTCATTTATATATATATACATATATATACAAAATACATTATTATAGTTGTCCATAGGTGATGGAGGATGAGAATTTTAAAAGAGAAATGCCCCACCCCAGGTATGTTTATGTTCTAATACATAGAATCTAAGAATATGCTTCATGGCAAAGGTGATTTTTCAGGTCTATTAAGGACCACTCAATGAGGGCATTATTCTGGATCATCTGAGTGGAGCCCACATAGTCACAAATGCCCTATAAGTAAAAGTAGGAGACAGGAGCATGATGAGCAAAGATGGAGGTGTGAGGCTAGAAGCAAAGGCTGAGTGAGGTGATGGGTGACTTTGAAGATGAAGGCTGGGACTGTGAGCCGTGAGACACAGATGTAAGTGGAAGAGCCACATTGCCCCCAGATGACCCTGATTTCAGCTCAGTGAGTTAGCTTAGCTTTCTGACTCACAGAAGTAACACAATAATTTTGTATTATTTGAACCCATATGCTTGCAGCAACAAATGCAGCAGCAATAGAAAATGGATAATCCCATCAAGGAGTCTACAGGATGATACGAAATGAGGTTCCATGTTTAGTTCCACTCTGGGTTTGTGGAGTGAGGGGGTAGACAAAGTCATTTAGAAAATGTTAGAAATAGGGCTGTCAAATTTTTTTGTTTAAAATGAGCAAATCCATGTTGGGGAGGTAATGCGACCATTAGTATTTGTGAACAAATGAAAAGTACTAAAGTTTTAAATCTGCTATAAATTGCTACCTTTAACATTAAGTACAGTGGTTAATCACAACAGTGAAGCAAATGTTTGGATTTAAGAAATTAATTATGGTTTTCTTTTTTCTTTTGGAAACGATTAAGTTATGCAGAGGCAGCAGTAGATGCAATTGTGTCAAATGTCAGCCCAGATTTACAAGTCCACAAGGCTGCAGCTGTCAAGACATGCAGGAAAGTCTCCTGCATTTTCAGGAGCTTAGAGAGAGTGAGTTAGCCTCTGGATTTAAGCTAGACTCGACACCTCATTGTGTCATTTCAAAACACTGTTCCATGGATCTGCCCTCTTCCATAAGGGCCTTAGTACAGATAAGTTCGGTATAGATTGGCACACTTCTGGCTCTGAAGGGGCTTCTCCCTTGGAGACCTTGTGCCTAAGACTTACTGGTCAAGAGTGATCACATCCTGGTGGCCTCGGAACTGCCGCGCCAGGCGTAAGGCTAAGTCATTGGCTTCGGATCTATTGAGATAAGACAGAGAAGGGACAAAGTGACAATCTCTTCTTAGAATGGCTCAGAGTTAGTTACAAAAATTGTAAGATGACATTCAGAAATGCATAATGTGGAATTGAGGTCCTCTTTCCCGGTCCATCTTGGTCACCTTAAATTCTCAATGTCACTTTTTAACACGTGTCACAGCCATTAAGGACTAAAACACATAGAAGAAACCCAGAAAAATTACAGCCAACCTTCCCACTTCACACAGCCGCATCAACGATGACTAGCTTTAAGGATACTGTAGCTTTAAGGATACTGAAAAGCCCCATTGTCGCCCTATCTCAGGAGGGATGGAAGACCCTCTAGCCTGGCTGCCAATCCATGTTGCATGGACTCAATACTTGATTAGTTTCCTTATCTTTAAGATGAACATCATACATTTTTCTACCTAGTTCAAGAGTCTAAATATACTGTTCTTATGTGGAGAGAAATTGCTCAAGGGATGCTTATGATCAGCTAAGTGTTTGCTTCTGTTTATTTTCACAATAATGCTGCAAGGCAAGTATTGCCATCTCCTTTTCTATGGGCGAGGCAACAGCCTTGGAGAGGCTAAGCAACCAGAACACGATTGACAGTGGATTGGACATATTGCCAGGATTTAGACAGGCACCTGTGTGATTTTGAGACTATTTTTTTTTTGCAGTAACTGTGCAGTATCACATGTGTTCTTGAAGGACAGTGCTGTTTAGAACCATCCCTCTTTGATAGTCTAGGATCCTCCTCTAGAGATGAAAGTTAAATATTATATTTATAAAAGGCAAGAATGATTTAGAACAACACGGGAGACTCTCAAATACCTCCTCAGTTCTTTATAAGACAAAATAATGATGCTCTCATTATAAAATACCTTGTGGAAAAATGAGTCACAGAAAATCATACAAGTAGACATTATAGCTTTCTAAATATCAAATTCAATGCATTTGTCACTTTTGAAAATAGGAACACTATATTCAGCTTTCCCCAAACACCACATCACACTTCCAGCTTCACACATCCTTGGGCATGTATGTGCAAGCCACACTTTCTAATGTCTCTATAGTTGTCCATAGAATAGATACATAGCCATTTGTGCTTACAGAATTTAAAAGTTGGAATGTATTGTTACTTGGATTTTCTTGTGTTTGTGTTGGGAAAATATGCTCATTTTTGTAGGAAAGCAAGTCGGTAGAAAATCTTATGAAATGATCACTTGTTTAGTAGGATAATTTATTGGCTGAAATCTGCATTTATGTATTGAAAGGATTATGTGAGCCCGATGTTTTTATTACACTTTACTTTGTGACAAGATGATGTCACTGGATCCTGTTAGGCTCAGAGTCTTTTTTTTTTTTCTTTTTGGAGCTGAGGATTGAACCCAGGGCCTTGCTCTTGCACAAGCGCTCTACCACTGAGCTAAATCCCCAACCTCAGGTTCAGAGTCTTAAACAACACAAAAAAGCTCCGCTCCTAATAAAGGTCACTTAGTGAGTGGCAAGAATTTCCGTAAATCTTTCTAAACATCTGTGTCATGCCACACATCAAACGGAAAAGGTACACAGGTGTAAAGGGGGAGTGAGGACGCCAGAAACCAGACACGTACCCCGAATTTGTGAAGTAGCAAACCGAGAGCGTCTGTGGCAGGGTGGCTGTAAGGCGCTTGGCGTACTCCACGATGTTGTCATGCAGGAAGCGAGAATTCGTATTTAGTATTTCCATCTGTTTCGCCGCGGCTTTGACCACTTCTGGGTGACAGTGTCCCACTAAAATGTAGGACATAAAGGAACAGTCAACAGTTCTAAGAGCTTGGGAGGAGAGGGGGATTTTGACGGGAAAGAAGAGGGGGTTGGGTTCCGTTCTCCCCTCATTTTGCTGAAGCTTTTCCCTTTCAGGGCGACTCAGCAGAGGGGTAGCTGTCACAAATTTTCCGAGATGAACTGGGCTCTAGTCCTTTCCTCCAATGCCCCGTGCACAGGATGCTTACCGTGAGCCACGTTGTTGATGCAGTCCAAGTACCTTTCGCCTTTCTCATCAAACATGTACTGCCCCTGGGCTCGCAGGATTTTGATGGGATCCGCAGCAAAGAAAACTTTGCACGAGGGCCTAGACGTAGGCAAAGCAGATACTTTGGTCTGGTCAGACAACGCAGCATTTTTCCTTCTCAATGGAGGTCAACCGTCAGTGGAAAATTACAGTTTTATAAGGAAAGGGGAAAACAGCCCAGGGGACCGCATTATTTTTTCATTTTATATTAGCTTGAAATCCCTCATCTTACTGCACTGTTGGTATCACTGCTTACATTCTCTGTTAAAATGCCCACAATTCAACAGCTCTTTTAAGTAAGAATCAATCAGCTTACTTAAAACTCATTTTTCTTAGGGAAATTTTATTCTATTAGAAAAAACAGTTGACATAGGGTTTCTGATATGTCAAAAACTGCTATATATTTTAATAAATATTATCTCATGTAATCCCTACACCTATTTCCCTCTTCTTTCTCCAAATAATTAGGAAATTAATAGCTAACTATAAATAACTTAAGAGTTAAATACTACAAAGAGGATTTTCATGTATTTTGAGTGGCACTTGTCCTGATTAAATAAATGGCTTCCCCATCTTAAATACTTAAATTCATTTGTTCTGGAATGCTTCTGTGAGCAAAATCAGAAGTCCCTGTTAGTTTTGGTTATTTCTGTGAACATTTATGGCACAACATATAACAAAACACAAATGTTACTGAGGTTTCTGATCTTGGCTCAATAGACATTTAAGACCTAAAACTTGTTTGTATTTTGGTGTTTTTGCATGTGGAAAAGAACTCTGCATATATTCTAGGGGGGTTGTGGAGACTTTGTAATACTTATTTATTAGGGTGATATGCAACTGTTTAGAAAGTGCATTGGTTATTGGGAATAGTGGGTAACCTCAAACTTTAAAGTGACTTGCGGCTGTGGTACAGGTTCCTGTAGGATTTTGTGCAACATTAGGGACAGGATTCAGCACTTGTGTCTGTTAGACAAGCATTCCACCAGAGAGGAATACCCCATCTCCTAGTTTATATAGGTGTTTTGGTGTTTTTGTTTTTGTTTTTGTTTGTTTTGAGACAGGGTTTCTCTGTATAGTCCTGGCTGTCCTGGAATTCACTCTGTAGACCAGGCTGGCCTGGAACTCAGAGATCCACCTGCCTCTGCCTCCCCATTGTTGCTGGGATTAAAGGCATGTGCCACTACTTCCAGGCTAGTTGATAGGAATCAGCTAAAAAAAAAAAAAAAGAAAGAAAAAGAAAAAGAAAAAGAAAAGAAAAAAGAATTCCCGAGGTTCAAACTGAACAATTACTTTGTATCTTCAAATTAAGAGGCCTACAGAAAACGGCCTTCCTGAGAGCTGCAGGCTACAGAGGACTCTGCCTTTTAAAGTTATGTCTCACCTTGGCTATCAGACTTTATGTAAAATTCTCCCTTATCTCATCAGTCCATACCGCATTCCTCCTTTCACAAACTTTGCCATTTCCTCCCAGAAACTGTTTCCAAAGGAATCTAGTTTTTAAAGGTGGCAATCAGTGATTGGGGAAGGAATTTGGGCCACTGTGAGAGGTCTTGGTCCCCTCAACCTTTTTAGAACCTTCCTGGTGAAAGCTAGGAGCTTCTGTACTAGAACCTGCTCAGCATTTCTGCCCGGAACACATTGCTTCTTTCCCTTATCCCTTGGTCTGGACCTTGGTGACTGCACCATCTACACATGCACTTTAGACAGCTGCTTCCTCTGTGTTAGGGCACAGTCATCTTTCATATGAAGTGTGTTTTGTCCTTTAAAAACAATAGCCGGGCGATGGTGGCACACGCCTTTAATCCCAGTACTCGGGAGGCAGAGCCAGGTGGGTCTTTGTGAGTTTGAGGTCAGTCTGGTCTACAGAGCGAGATCCAGAATAGGCACCAAAAACTACACAGAGAAACCTTGTCTCAAAAAAACCAACCAAACAAACAAAACAAAACCAAACCAAACAACAACAACAAAAAAACCCAACCCAGACACAGTATCCCTCATTCTCCTTTGCTCCTGGAATGTTACTAATATGCCTTGGATGGATGAGCAAGACACCTAACTAGGACCAGAGCTCAGACCAGTCTTTTATATACACTGCTATATTATTAACACATAACACGGACAAAACAAATGCCAGGAGAACACAGCATTTAGAAATCGACGTGAAGACACAGCTTAGGAGGAAGCTATAATGCGCCCACGAAATCCCTGCTTTTTATACAGGTGATTTAAGTTTTTCCACTAGCTGCTTAAACCCTCTATTGCCTCACCAAACACATGGAAAAAGTTCACTTTAAACAAAAGTTGTCAGACTGAGTTTGTTTTCAGAGCCATCATTCAAAGGATTTCTGGGTTCAGCTGCAGCGCTGATGAGCATGGAGGCGTGCTCACCGTCTCGCCCGCTGCACACATTTCCCACGGCTGTGTAACCTCTTCTAGGACAGTGAGCGGAGGAGCTATCACCTCGAGCAGCTTGCTCACCCACCTCGGGGAGCCACAGAAGGCGCCGGCTGGAGCTCTCAGGTGCCAGTCCTGTCGCGGCAGAGCCCGCGGGTGTGGCACTCTGTCTCTCCCACCCGGTTCCAGCTGTTTGCCCTCTGCCCCTTCCTGCCAGCCAGGGCTCCTTACCCGATGTGCTTCCCCCGCAGCGCCAGGGTGTCCTGCTTGCAATACAGCTCGCACATGGTGGTCGTACCCTTCCAGTCAGTGTGCCTCTTTCCCGAGCAGCCTGGGACACAAAGGATATTTTTTCCTCCGGAGGTCTCCTGCCCTGGGCGTCGGAGGTCACCGGTGGCATTAACCATCTAGGGTCATTCCCTATTTAAGTGTTGCCTGCCCTTGCCCTTCGCCAAGTCCCTCCCTCCTGCGCCCCTCCTCCACCTGGTGCCTGCTAGGCTAGTCAGCAGCCAGGCCACCTCCGCTCCCAGTCTGACTGGCTCCGGTCCCTTCCCTGCAGATGTCCACTGCCCCTCCCCATCTGGTAATTCCATTGAACTCACCTTTTGTTTTCCTAACTTTGCCTGGGTTCTGTCTTTCTTCCTCCTCTGCCTGTAAATTCCCTCCTTCCCACTATCTACTTACTTGCCTTTTAGTGCATTTCTATATTATCTTGTAAATCAAACCTGCCATTTACTGTGCACAAGTAATAGGTCACATACTCCCACATCACATGACTGGGGCTCAGCCTGTGTCTCAGGTGGGGAGTGGTCGGTCTATCTGGTATTCCAAACATCTACTCTTTTTTTTTTTTTTTTTTTTTTTTTTTTTTTTTTTTTTGGTTTTTCGAGACAGGGTTTCCCTGTGTAGCTTTGCGACTTTCCTGGAACTCATTTGGTAGCCCAGGCTGGCCTTGAACTCACAGAGATCCACCTGGCTCTGCCTCCCGAGTGCTGGGATTAAAGGCGTGTGCCACCACCGCCCGGCTCCAAACATCTGCTCTTAACAGTTCCATATAGACACCTCCAATCTCCCATGTGAAGCCAGGCCATTTCTTATTCCACATTCCCTCCATTCCCAGTAGTGAACATGGAACTCATTCTTGGTCCCCTGCCCTCCCCTCTCCCCCCAGGATGGCTTCTCATACTGATGGAATTTGAAGTTAAGTACCGAGATTGATTAAACCTTAATTAGTGATAACCACTGGGGCATAAATTACTTTTAGAACTAGAAGTCACCTTGTAGGTTCTGTTGATAAGAAGGAGAGTCGTTAGGGAGGGGTCAGCTTATTCAAGGTTGCACAGCTGCTTAGCCAGAGTCCAGGCTGTAGAATTCCAGTCAACTCTGTGTTTTGGAAGACCAGCAGAGAAAGCCTACTTTGCTTGTTTCAATTCACCTAATAACCATTTGGATGAAGATATGAATTTATATTAAGGTACTTCTAGGACATTCTATTTTCTAAGAGAAATGGAGAAGTGGAGTCCCACATCACAAAGAAAGGGCAAACACCAGGTATTTGGACGAAATCCCACATGTAATCGTGATCTAGTTCTGAAAGACGCTGTCTACTGTAGGGCATACCCTCACATCACTCAGACCAGCAGAAATCACGAATGGTCATGCCCTTTCTACAAACCCCATGTTCCTTGATAGTCTCTGTAACATGAATCTTAAAAGGTCTTATAATAAAAAACCCAGAGCCAGATATTGGGGTGAAAGCTGAAAGATCAGAGAAGCAGAACAGGCCAGCCACAAGTTTTTACCTCTATAAATCTTCAGTCTAAGGAGAGAGTTCCTGCTTCCTCATGCCTTGTATACCTTTCTGTGTCCTGCCATATTACTTCCTGTGTTTAAAGGCATGTGTCTTTCCCAGGCAAAGACATGAGATCTCAAGTGCTGGGATTAAAGGTGTGTGCCACCATGCCTAGCTCTATTCCCAGTGTGGCCTTGAACTCACAGAGATCCGTCTCCCAAATGATAGGATTAAGGGTGTGTGCCACCACTGCCTGACCTCTATGTCTAATTTAGTGGCTGGCTCTGTCCTCTGATCCCCAGGTAAGCTTTATTGGGGTACTCAATATGTCACCACAAGTCTCCATACCTTAAACTACATTCTTCACACTATCTCTTAGCGTTTTGGGGTCTACATCCATCTCATCCATAAGCGAGCTGGTCTTCTTCATATCTGGGGGTCATATTTCTTAGAATTGAAAAATGATCTCTCTTGGCTTTAAAGTAATGTAAATAAATCTTAAATGAAGTCATGACTTGGTGTCTGGGAAGGAGTGTCCCAAACCCCTTCCTTTCTGGTTACTTTGCATTCTTTCTCAGTGATCTGATGATTCCTTCGGGTGTTGATGTCAGGATGTGCCAAGTTCACGGCTCCCTGCCTGCCCTCTCCACCCTTTCTTCTCAGTCTTAGGCTCACCCTCTTCCTTTCCCGATGTCTCCACTTAGATGTCTCCTAGACACTTCAGTCTTACTAGTTCAAAATGAAAGCTTTGATCCACCTCACTAGAGGTTGTTTTGAAGCCGCAAATGATTGCTTTAGAAAGTCTTCCTTTGCTAGGCATTTATTGGCTCATTCACTAGCTAGCAAGTGCTCACCCTCTTCCAGGAATGATGTCCTAGAGGCAGGACAGTGAACTGGATGGAGTAGCCCTACCTCCTAGGGTTCACTACCCTCAGCAGCTCCCTCATCCCCAGAGGCTCTCTCACTCATTCACTAGTGCTGGCTCTGATCTGTTCAGTACACAAGCAGTCGCCACAGGTAGTTACAGACTGATGTGTGAGGTCAGTCAGACCTGAGATTTGCTGTGCCAACATACAACTCACATTCAAGTTCACCTCTTTTTTTTTCCTTTTTAATGTGGCTGTTAGCATGTTTAAATGATGAATATAAGCTTGACTTGGTTTCTATTAATCAACACTAGTGTTGAAGGACAGAGTGATAAAAAAATAACAAATTGTTTAACAATGTAATAGTTTAAATTGCTTCAATCATGATAAATGACCCCAAAGAAACAGACCAAGAAAGTGTAGGAGCACTAGAAAATTCCATTTCCCCCCAATCCCGTTCCCATATCAAATTATTTTCAAGTCCCATTAACTCCATTTCCGAGCACTCTGCCCACAGCACCTGCGGAAAGCGCATCTGCATTTCTGTCATTTCTTCCCAGGATCCCACTTCCGCCTCTGCATCGCGGTGGTGATGTCCCCTTTCTGACACTCCCAGCGACTGACCGCCAGTGTGCCTCTCCAGGCTCATCTTGGACCTTTCCACACGGGTTTTGATTACTCTTTGTCAGCTGAAGACTTAGCATTTGCTTCAAATTTCAGTTTCAATGTCACAGACAGCCTCAGAGAGGTCATTCTTGATTACCAACGCCAGCTCTCAACTAATTAAAAAACAAAACCAAGGGTGCCCTCTCCTCTTTCCCTTCCATGACCAGCCTCTTTCCTCTCGATAGGTGTTGTTTACCAGTGTACCCCACTAGCATCCTGCTTGCAACACAGTAGGCTTTGATAAATCTGTATTGACTGACTGACTGACTGGACACACATTTCAATATTTACAAAATAAAAGCTGTTGTGGGTCTCTACTTGTACATTGGCTGTTTCTTGATACTTAGGTTCATTATCTTTTATGAAGGGAAGCAACTGTTGCTTTAACAGACCATTTCTCCACTGTTTAACTTATTTCACAACGTGGAATATATAATATTAACTAAGTACAAAGGCCAGTCTTAAATCGAGAGCTACCACAGAATGCGCCCAAATCAAGGTATTTGAAAGAGAGCAGGCATCCAACCTCTAACGAAACTCTACCAAAAAGAGATTTTTTTTTTTTTTTTTTTTTTTTGGAGCATGTTTCCCACTGTGTTTGTCAGGAATGCCTGTGGTAGTGCTCTTGCCCTCTCGAGGCTGATGTTCCCTTTATTGGAGCTCTGACCATGTTGATAGACTGCCCCTATTTTTGGGTGAGTCCTGACCTGAAGGTCACAGATTTCTCAATAGTCTAGGCTTAGCTGAATCAATTGTACATGTGCATGACTAAAAGGAGGGATAGTTCACACAAGCCAGAGATGATCAAAATTCCATTCAGTAATCTGAGTGGCAGGCTTACATTTTCTTCTCTATAAAATTATGCAAAGGTGGGTGAACCACATGTGCAGAGCAGCAGATTCTCCTGCTTGTGACACGGGCCTCATGGTGGAATGTGGGCATCCAGTAGGTCCTTGCCATTTCCTTTGACCTGCCTGGCCCTAACCTCCCTATCTTGCACAAGGATGTGCCTTTTTGAAAACTGCCCATCATCTTCAACACATGGTGGGTGTGGTACTTTCCCAACATGACACACTTACCCAGAGGGTCTTTATTGCTCTGGGTAGCACATCGCAATTTGTGGGTTGCATGTCCAAGCTCTACCTGGTGTGCACATGGAGGTCACCTTGTGACTGTACTGCATACATACTCCCGCTTCAGATCAGGAGGCACTTGACAGATCAAAGCTGTGTGTCCCACCCTTGGGAGGACTGGAAAAGGAGATGTTCAACCATTGGTAGTATATATATCTAGTCCTCTCAGTGCTAGTTACTTTTTTTTTTTTTTTTGGTTCTGTGATCAAAATACATGATAGAAGCAATGGGAGACAGGTTTATTTTAGTTCAGGATTTCAGTCCATCATGGTGGGGAAAGCTGGCAGTGTTCATGGCGGATGGATTGTGTGGGAGAGGGCCTCCTAACTGCCAGACAGAATCAGGGCTTAGGATATAAGTTCCAAAGGCCTGCCCCTGGTGAACCATTTCTGGCAGCAATCCTTCCTTCCTAATGGCCCCACAGCCTTCAAAGCAACATCATTGGCTGGAAATAAGTGTTCCAAACCATGGTCTGTGATGGGTTCAATCTAGATTCAA
Organism: Peromyscus eremicus; assembly: GCF_949786415.1. Taxonomy (NCBI): domain Eukaryota; kingdom Metazoa; phylum Chordata; class Mammalia; order Rodentia; family Cricetidae; genus Peromyscus; species Peromyscus eremicus. Next base: position 101,827,662 of record NC_081421.1, on the reverse strand, counting down.
AACAAACACTTTTTTCTCACTCCCTAAACTTCAGGAGCCTTCCAGACTTGGGTGTGGGCGGTGGGAGTCCTTGGAAAGGTTATATTTTAAATACCACAAGTGTACTGTGGTTCTTGATGGCGCAAGTTGCCTGCCTGGAAGCCACATATGAACTCCAGAAACAGGTTGCTGGGGCCTATACTTTTCTCCAGGTGAGTCTGGGATCTGGAGGACAGCAACTATTTCTAATACCAAAGGGGCACAGCAGTGAAGGTCCATTTGAGAATCGACAGAGGCCAGGACTCCTCTCTAATTGTCTAAAAGCAGAGCCACCAAAAGGAGCCCTGTCACCACACACCTCTCCAGGAGTTTCAGGACTAGAGAAGATTGGCTCTTGTCCCTGCTACTCAAAAGTCAGCACCAGGACAGGAGATTGCAGAGAGAGGCATCGACACCAGCCTTCTGTTCTATGTGCCTTCTGTTTTAAGGACTACCTATCACTTTCTCTACGGCCATTACCCATCCTTTTCACTTTCTGTCCTCTTTTCCTTTCTCCACTGTATATATACAAATGAAAATTTTATCTCTCTTGTTAAAATTTCTTCATCAGTTTAATTCACAGGCCCCAAGCTCTCAATCTAAATGGGCAGAGGGAAAAATTTTCATCTATGACAGTATCAACTTTCCAGAGCAAAAGCTCATAAACTAGGACCTATTTTTATAGGGCCTATGAGCTAAGAATGATTTTTATTTTCTTAGATGGGCAAAGAAATAAAAGCCCATAAAATTCAAATAAAGTTTTATTGGAAGCTAACCACGCTTAATGGCTTGTGTAGTGTCTCTGACTGCTCTTACTGCATGAAGTGGCATAGCCAAGAAGCTGCAGCCTGCTAAGCTGAGAATCTAAGGAAGTCTCCACGTCCGCTCCATCAGATCGCTCTTTCAGTCTCCCTAGCATTTTCTGCTGTCTCCGTTTCATTTCGTTGTTTTGCCTGTGCCCATTAGAACTAAGCTTCCAGAGGACAGAGCCCTTACAGCTTGTTGTATACCAAATCTCTGCACTCCAACCACCGTCATAGCCAGCTGCTTGGTGTAAATGAGTGGCTAACGCTAGCTGTTTGTTAAACACTTCCTGTGTGTCAATCACCTATGTCATCTTTCCATCCTGTCAATCACTTGGTGTTGGATCATGCCATTTGTTGTGTGCTTTCGTTGGCCTCTCCTCCATTCATATGTTGCAATTCTAACCCTCAATAACTCAGAATGTGACAGTGCAGATGCCTTTTGACTTAGGAGGGGCTTTCGTGCCAATCTGAAGTTGAGAATACTGTCAGTCAAAGATGGGTGTAGTGTCCTTAGTCTATCAACATCGTAGCCTAGCAACGCAGTGTGCTGTGGAGTGTGGGCTGGCCACCTACCTGATCTTGAGGCTGTCGGGAGGTTTCAGCTTACTGTTGCTGTCTTCTTTATGAGAGAAAATGAGCTCATATATTGCTAGCTTGGGAAAAAACAGCAATTCATCGTACAATTTCTATTCAGTGCATAGTAATTGGAGGCTGGTGTCAAGCTGAAAATTTTTACTTGGGGCCACAGTGGCTCAGGGCCTGTCTGTGTTTGGAGACAGAACCTTTAAAAGGGTCATTGGGAAGACTACTGATCTGATCTGTTTGGGATCCTTACAAATCTAGATGACTCAGATACAGGCACACAGGAAACACCAAGTAAATATGCAGGAAGATGGCCACCTTCAGGCCAGATTAGACAAAAATCAACATGACCACACCTCGATAATCTCAGATTTCAAGATGCCACAATGTTAAAGTTAATTTCTAGACGGGCGGTGGTGGCGCATGCCTTTAATCCCAGCACTCATGAGGCAGAGGCAGGCGGATCTCTGTGAGTTCAAGGCCAGCCTGGGCTACCAAGTGAGTTCCAGGAAAAGGCGCAAAGCTACACAGAGAAACCCTGTCTCGGAAAACCAAAAAAAAAAAAAAAAAAAAGTTAATTTCTATAATATAAGTCACCTAGCCCATAACACTTTGTCATGTTGGTCCAATAAACAAATATACCACTGTTAGTTTCTTTTTCAGATGAGAAAAGTGGAGTACAACCTACAGTTAATGCATAGAGAGCTAGAATTTGAACACTGGGAGTGGGTCTCTTGTTTCTTAAAACCACAACACCATGCCGTCTCTCTGTGGGTGAGTAGATAGGAGACTCCCTGGATAGACATGCTGTGTAGATACACAAACTTCCCTCCTCACTGGAGAATGTATAAGATTCCCAAGGGCACACTTAGATCACACCACCACTCTCCTCCTCTTCCTCCTCCTCCTCTTCCTCTTCCTTCTCCTCCTCTTACTGCATCAATAACTGATTGTAGCACAAGAGAGAGCAGGGTGCCATTATAAAATAGAGTACTGTGTACATATACCCAACAGCTGGGGCAGTTCCTTCCCAGCCCCCTAGCATCTGCCTAACCAAATGAAATCTCTGTCAGAATCTGCTGTAAGGTTTTGTTTTGTTTTTGTTTTTCGAGACAAGGTTTCTCTGTGTGGCCCTGGCTGTCTTGGGTCTCACTCTGTAGACCAGGCTGGCCTTGAACTCACAGAGATCCAACTGCCTCTGCCTCCTCAATGCTGGGATTAAAGGTACCACCACCTTAAGTTTTATTTGTTGTTGTTTTTTTTATTTAGCATAAAATGTATTGCTTCATTGTTAAGTTTTCATACATATATATGTGATTTATTTTGTTTTTATTATTCTGTTTCCTTGTTACCCTCCCCCATCTTCCTCTGCTCCCTTTCTTTCCTTTCCACAAATAGTCTCTCCTTCTGCTTTCATGCCATATATAATACTGTTCTTCATTTTGTGTGTGTGTGTGTGTGTGTGTGTGTGTGTGTGTGTGTGTGTGTGCACATTCAAGTGCATGTGGAGGTCAGAGGACAGCCTGCTGGAGTCATGTCTTTCTTTCTACCATGCATATCCTGGGACTCAATTCAAATCTTCAGGCTCGGTGGCAGACTCTTTACTCCTCAGCCATCTTGCCAGTCCTAATACTGTACTTGTTAATGCTTTCTCATTTTCCTTCATAATAAAACCCATGACCATACATGAGGGCTGTGAACCGCATACCTCCTCACCTTACCTCTTTCTCTTTTTGTGTTGTTTGCCTCAGTTCAGCCACACCAGCCAACAGCTGGGTTCTCAGCTGTGAAGGGCTCTTGGTACCTCAGTCCCTGTCCCCGTTTATCTCCACAACCTCAGGCATCAGCTTGAGTGAGGCTTGCTCATGGTGCCTTCACAAGGCAGTGGTACCCCCTGTCCTTCCTAAAAGGAAAAAGTACCTGGTCCCTATATTTAGCATTTTCATAGCATCCCACAATTTCCCTGGTAGCACTTTTCATGACTGGGGTTAGAGAGTAAATTACCTGCATCAGGGCTCCGTGGTAGGATGTTCTAGGCCATGAGTTTGATCTCCAGCATCTCTCTCTCCCCTCTTCTGTCTCTGTCTCTGTCTCTGTCTCTCTCTCTCACACACACACATACAGACACACACACACACACACACACACACACACACACCCCACTCACTCACACAATCTATCATTTGTTGTTTACAGCCAATTTTTTTTCCCTAGAACTGAAGTTCTGCAGGTCACGGACTGGGTCTGATCTTTTCTCATCGTATCTATGGCTCAAGTCCAAAGTCTGCCATACACCACATGCTTAGTAAATAAACCCTTTGAAAATCATCAAATTTAGGGATCAGGGCAGAATCAGTCACAGCTGCTGGTCACTGCCCCTCTCTATAATGTGGCTGTGGGGGACATTTCATGCTGGGAACTCTGACATACCTTTTCAGGATTCCCGTAAGCCATGTAGCTAGCATTAGCTCCATGTTCAGAGAAGGAACCAGAGGTTCAGAAAGTTGTGAGGTTTGGCACAGAGCAGGAGGCTGCTCTTAGGCAGAGCCAGGGCAAAATCCCAAGTCAACTTTGTTCTAAATTTCATGTCCTTCCAGTGTGGTGGGGTACCCACCAGAGAAGACCGTTCAGACATGGATTTAAACCAATAGAAAATATGTAACAGGCAGCCAGTGACTGCACTGGGTGTTCAGGGTCCCAGCGTAGCACGGCACCTTTCTCAGAATGAGCTTTTAAGCACCGAAAACATTTTCTGAGTTGACATACTTCAGTTAACAAGAACAGTTACCAGAAGCAGAACTACAATAGCCAAAAAGCAAAGTTAGTACATTTAGAGACTTTCCCATAACTATAGACTTTGATGGATTAGGTCTTTGTTTTCACTATGGCAGGTGATACTGTCTGCATGCTGAGATTTATAGCCTGAATGGTACTTCCATCATGGAGTTAGTCGTGCTAAGGTCTGGGGCCTACTGAGGTCTGGGGCCCTGTTATACCATCTGCCTGATTGCTTTGAGTGACTAGCTAGTTATATGTTAACTTGACACAAGCTATAGTCATCTAAGGGAAGGGAAACTCAATTGAGAAAATGCTTCCCTAAGATCAGGCTGTAGGCAAACCTGTAGGGCATTTTCTTAATTTGTGACTGATAGGGGACGGCCCATCCTATGTGGATGTGGATACCCCTGAGAGAGCTGGTGGTCTTAAGTTCTACAAAAAAGCAGGCTGAGCAAGCCACGAGGAACCAGGCACTAAGTAGCACCCTTCCATGGCCTCAGTTCCTGCCTCCAGGTTCCTGCTCAGTTTGGGTTCCTGCCCTGGCTTCCATCAGTGAACTGTGATTAAGGACATGTAAGCCACATAAACCCTTTCCTGCTCAAGGTGCTATTGGTCATGGTGTTTCATCACAGCAATAGAAACTCCAAGATAGAGAACTCCCTTTTCTTATTGCTTACTGTTTTTCCTTTCTCTTTTCACACTGCGCAGTGAGTCTGCTAACACATAGGACACAGGTCTTTGTAGGTGAGGATACGACATCAGCTTCTTTTCCTGGAGAAGTCTGTATCTGAATGTTGCAGCCATGTTGGGCATTCTCTTTTTCCTTCTGGTTTTGAACTGTTTCTTTTTCTTTTTAAGACAGGGTCTTACTATGTAGCTCAGCTGACTTAGGATTCAGTATGTGGTTCAGGCTAAGTTGGGACTTCCTATATGGTCCAGGCTGGCCTTGAACTCATGAACTTTCTGTCTAATAAATTCTCTTATTTGTGTGTCTTCCAGGTTTACCTAGAGCTTGTTTTTCATCCTTTTAGGTATAATGTAGAGGCTTTGGGGAATCTGATTCTTTTTTGTCTACAGTGGTAGTAACATTTGTCCAAAATATTGTATAAATCTCTTTTCTGTTATTAGAGCCAAATAGTAGAGGATGGATACTATCTTAGTTAGGGTTTCTATTGCAAGTACCTTGAAGGCAGTAACTGTGTGTCTTCAGTCTTACTCTGATGTACAACGTGTGCTCCATACCGAAGAGTTTTCTACTGAGGTAAAATAAAGAGTAGGGGTTGGCAAAGAGGTGGAAGAAATAGATAAAAACAGGAAACAAATCTCACCTTTTGAAATAGTTTATCTCAGGTGAATATTTAGATTTTGTTATCAATTTGAAAATAGTGACTGTCGACATTGCTATTTTAAAATGTATGTACATAATTCATTGAGTTTGGAACATTAAGGCTTCAGGAACCCTCTGGCAAGTCCTTCCTGCTAGCTTGGCTGGACAAATGTTTGTTTGTGGTTTATTCATTATAAAAGCTTTTAATTGAAATATAAATCTTCATTTTAACTACTGCCCAGATTTCTGGATTTTATCAAGAACACTTTTTTTGAACTATGTACATATTAGGCCATATTCTAATCTTGTTTTATTTGTACCTGGTAGTAGAAACATTTAAAAAATGTATTCCTTTAAAAACAGTGGATACCATTTATAAGATAAGATGTATATGTAGAGGAGATACATTTCAAGTGAGTTAGACTCAAGGTCACTAACTTTAGCAGAAGAACTTGAAGATGTCCCAACTCTAATCTTTATTATTTATTATGTGTACACTTAGAAACTTGGGCTCAAAGGCTTTCATGAATGCCCAGCTCTTCAAGGTATTCAGGGTCTGCCCTCTATTGGTGAGATGTCCACAAAAATGCACTTTTGGGCCGGACAGGAGCTAGCATAGTCAGTACAGTGCTGGCTGTGAAGGCATGCAGTTGGAGTTTGATCCTAGAACCTACATAAAAATGCCAGGCATGGCAGTGTGTGCCCAGAATCCCAGCACTGGGGAGGAGGAGTCCAGGGAATCCCTGGGCTCACCAGCCAGCCCCCCTAACCAGACTGGCAAGTTCCAACCAGTAAGAGCCCCTGTCTCAAAGATCAGTGTGGATGGTGAACAGGAGAATGACACCCAAGGTTGACTGCTAGCGTCTACATGTATGCATACACAGGTGCACACACACAAGCATGTACACACATGTATGTGTTCGCATGCACCCATCCAATGTACCATGCTTTAAAAAAATATTCCTAAGCCGGGAGGTGACGGTGCACGCCTTTAATCCCAGCACTCGGGAGGCAGAGCCAGGTGAATCTTTGTGAGTTCAAGGCCAGCCTGGGCTACCAAGTGAGTTCCAGGAAAGGTGCAAAGCTACACAGAGAAACCCTGTCTTGAAACAAACAAACAAACAAATAATAAATAAAAATAATAATGAAAAAAATTTATTCTTTCAAAATTATGTAGTAAATTGAAATAAATTTTATTGATTAGGCATAGTGTTTATGGTAAGTCCAAGTATACCCTTTTACAACTCAAAATTGGACTATGATGTTTCTAGTGTGAGATTTATAGTTAGCACAGAAGGGAACTGAGATAATACTAAGCTCAAATAGAACAATTATGAGGTGTTTTTAGTTTCATAGTTAAGAGAATATTGTATTAATTAATGTTTCTGAAAAAAAATCACCATAACCAAAATGGTACTATAGTGCAACTTAAGGAAGTACTTCTTTGGTCCGCTGTTTCAGGGCTCCGCCTATGGCTGCCTGGCCCCATGCTCTTGGGCAGAGGATCACTGTGGCAGGAGTGTGTGGTGGAAGGGGCTTCTTTTTTTCTTGGCTACAGACGAAAGAGTAAGGGGCACAGACAAGATATCCTCAGGGTGTGACCCCAGTGACCTAGATCCCATCTCCTACAGTTTCCAGAATTTCTCAAGATAATGCCACCAGCATGGGGAACAAACATTTAATACAGGAGCCTGTGGGGGACATTTCATGCGTATGTCTACTTTAAAAATCTCAAACATTAGATTGGGAATGTTAATTGAAGGGGGAATAAAGTTCACCCCATTTTCCTCATGTATCAAATACCTATTTTCATTTTTCATAAAGGTGTTTTCATCCTTTTCCTATGGTGTTGACCATAGGAAAAGAATAAAGAAGTATTCTTGTTAGTTATTAATGAGATGCTGGGTTTTTATTTTTTATTTTATTTTTTTGTGAGGAAGAGAAGGTTCTTGGAGCTCAAACCCAGGGTCTCATACTCTAAGCCTGCACTTCATCACTGAGCTGCATGTCCAGCCCAAGTCTCTAAAAATTTTGAGCTGCACAAATTTTCAGTTCATTATGGATAGATCAATTTATTCATTTCTGATTTATTAATTTAATCATAAATTTGGAAAACAAGGTAATAAACTCATTGAAAAATTAAAGTCTAGGTGAAATACCTAAAATTAATATAAAAAATATTTTAATTATATATTTGACTTTTTATATTTTATATGATCTTTTCACTTAAAATTTATGTGCAAAGTCTTAGAGAGGAAAAAACTTTTCATGTATTTCTTCCTATGTAGAAGAAACCCAAATTTTAATGTATTTCTCTCCATGAGGTAAATGGTTCAAGAGTGGGCTGAGACTCCCAGCTGGATTTTCATGTGGATATTTTCATCATTTAATAACTGTCCTGGTGACTACAATTTAAAGTGAGTTGCCTACTTATCTGTTCTGGTTAATTGGCATGCAAACCTCAATACCGTCTGAAGCAAATTCATGAATCAGCTATATAAAATTGCTCCTTAATTCAAGTGAGTATATAATTTCCTTTATTATGAATCTCCATCTTATTTTTTTTTGCAGCATGGGAGGTCAAATCTAAGGCTTCACAAATACCAGACAGTCACGCTACTACCACTGACTTATACTATACACCCTTAGCTGTCAAAGCCCAGCTTTGTGGAAAGACACATCATCAGCTAAGCCTTTTGCTTTTCAAGTGTTGGTGTAATTCCTAGATTGTTACTCCAAGCTTCATAGCTGTTAGCTAGGTCTCATGGTTTAGGGGGTCAGGAAATTAAACATCCCAAGGTGATTCTTGTAGTGTCCCTTAGTTACTTTTAAATTACTGTGACAAGAGCCCATGCCACCTTGACCAAGGTGACTTATAAAAGAAAGCATTTAATTTGGGGCTCATGGTTCCAGAGGGTCAGAGTCCATGATCATCATGGTGAGGAGCATGGCAGCAGGCAGGCAGGCAGGCATGGTGCTGGAGCAGTAGCTGAGAGATTATACCTCAGTCTACAAGCAGGAGGCAGGGAACTAACTGGGAATGGCTTGACCTTTTGAAACCCAAAGACTGGCCCAAGTAACACACCCCCTTCACCAAGGCCATACCTCCTGATCATTCCCAAACTGTTCCAAGTATTCAAATATATGACCTCTGGGGGCCATTCTCTACCAAAGTACCACACCTACATTCTACTCTTCTTTTTCCTTCTTGTTATTAAATTGTGGTTTCCCCCTCCTCAAAGATGTTCGTAATGCTAATCTTGGCTGTTAACTTGAATACTTCTAGCAACAACTAAAACCCAAGCAGCTGGGCATGCCTGAGAGGAATGTTCTTGATCATTTGAGATATCATAAGAGCATAGTAAATATAAAAAAATCACACCTTATGTAATGAGTTGTCTCCATTTTTTCTTTCTTACACACACACACACACACACACACACACACACACACACACACACACACCAAACAGGATCTCATTTAGTGAAGGCTGGCTCAGAACTCATTATGTACCTGAGGATTGCTTTGAACTCTTGATCTTCCTGCTTCCACCTCCAAAGATCTGGGATTGCAGGTGTACACTAGCAGGACTAGCTCTCTGTGCATAGTTTAGAATGCTGATTACAGGTTTCTATACCACAAGAGTGGTTCTTGCTGTCCCAAGACATAAAGGTCTGTGTCTATGTGTCTTCTCCCACAGAGTATTTACATATCTATATTTTTTCACTTAATATTTAAAAGTATATATTTTCATAGATATTCACATTTAAAAGTTGTGTGTGTGTGTGCGCGCGCGTGCGTGTACATGCGTGCGTGTGTGTACATGCGTGCGTGTGTGTACGTGCGTGCGTGTGTGTGTGTGTGTGTGTGTATGTGTGTGTAGGTGGAGTCTAAAATCTCTCATTAGGCCAGTACTCTATCCTTAAGCCACACCCACATCCTGGTCTATCTTTTAAAAAAAAAAGAATCTTAGTCTTTGCTGATATTACAATGTGCAGCATATCATCATGCTGGCACTATGAAACTGGGAGTTCTGAAAGCGTTCCAGCATGTGTGATTGCTGGAGTAAACTCCGGGGATTGGAGCTTGGCTCTAGCTGTGCAAACATTTGGGGTGAAATGCAGCAGGAGGCAGCCTTCCAGTGGTTCTCAGCACAGCTGTCTTTGATGGCTTTCCCCTGAATCTCTGGTCCCTAGGGGACCTCTCTTTCCCCTATCAGTCAGTGGCTTACCAGTTTTATACAATGAAGCTTGTCAAGTGTCTTGGGAGGTGGCGACATTACTTTTGAATTCAAGCTATCAGAAGCAAACTTGCTTGCTTATTAGGTTGTGTGTCACTGGTCGTGCTTAAGCTCATTTACACACTGTGCTCGGATACCCTTGGAGTAGTGATATACTCAGCGAGATGCAAGGACCAGCATTTAGCTTTTAATGATGGATGGTTCTCTTTCTCAACACGGAATAGGACGTTGGGTCATTGCAGAAACTCTAGGAAGGCTATGTTTTATTTTAAAGATAGCAATAGGAGCTGAGGCTGTAGCTCAGCTGGTAGAGGGCTTACCTAGAATGTGTGAAAGTCTTGGTTCAATTCCCCAGCACCTTACAAACCAGGTGTGGTAGTGCAGTTCCTGTAGCCCCAACACTGAGAGATGGTGGCAGCAGGATCAGAAATTTAAGGTCATCCTTGACTATATAGCAAGTTCAAGGCCAGCCTGGGATATCTGTGACCCTGTCTTAAGGGGAGAGGGAAAGAGAGGAGAGTGGAGAGCTTGTGCTGTGGCCCTCTTCTGCACTAAGCATGTATTGGAGCAAACTTATTGATATCTGTGTTACATGCCACCTTGAATAGGTAATTCTTCGTTCTCATTCTGAGCTCTTTTTATTTATTTTTTCCGAGACAGGGTTTCTCTGTGTAGCTTTGTGCCTCTCCAGAAACTCATTCTGTAGCCCAAGCTGGTCTCGAACTCACAGAGATCCACCTGGCTCTGCCTCCCGAGTGCTGGGATTAAAGCATGCGCCACCACCGCCCGGTTCGTTCTCATTCTGTAAATCTAAAAATTGGAACTCATCAAGGTCAGATACATTGTCTTAGTAAGTGGCTGAACAGAGATTCAAACTCAGCCCATTGGATTCCAGTGATTAGATTTGATATTACAGTCTGCTGGATGACAGGAAACTTTGCAAATACCATTTGAGAGCATTCTAGAAGTAATTTATAAATAATATGAAAAAGGGAAAGGAAAACTTAACTTAAAAGAAAATGATGAGAATTTAGAAATTTTCTTGCCTGAACATCTCATAGAGAATCCACATTAGCACAGCTGTCATTCCCGTTTTCAGACTTGGAAAGTTCTGGTTGTACTGTCTGCTACTGAATCACGTCACCCTGGGTTTGTTACTCCTCCTCTCTGGATTCTTTTCTCAAATAAAAATACTGCCACTCTGTTATTCACACCGTCCAGATATAATAAGGTCATAGACAAAACTGATAGAAAATTATTTTTAAAATAGGACTGTTAGGGAAACAAGTTGCTATTATTTCTCATTGTCACCTGTCATGGATGGAATTGCACAATCTCAGAACTGGAAGGAGTGTGTTTGTTACAGTTTGGAGCTGAAGTGTCTTCCCCAAGGTTCAGGTGCTGAAGGCCTGGTTTCTATAGCAGCGTGGTTCAGAAGTGTGGCTTTGGGGAGGTGAGGGGATCATATGGCCTCTGTTTCTGATGGTTGATGAATCTGCTTTAGCGAAGTCTTTGTGTCTATGAATGGATAGTTGTGTGAAAATGAGGAAATAAGGAGCAAGGCAGACAACCAGCTTTCTTTCCCTGGAGAATGTAGATGCAGTGTGAGTGTGAGCAGCTTCTACCTGAGGGAGCTGCGAAAGAATGGTCTGAGAGGATAAAACACTGATAAGGCAAGAAAATATCTGGAAGGGTTCTCAGTAAAGGAAATCTACCATCTTTGCCTTAGGACACTTCAAGTTACTAAGGTCATTAAAGACACAAACTAGAACAGACTAACACTTCTTCCAAGGGTAGGCCTTGAATCAAGTTCATCACCACCACTTAGGACCTACTGGGTCAGAAACTAAGCCATTTTCACAAGGTCTCCAGTGATTCTGATGGATGCCAAAATTTGAGCACTAGAGTCAGTCTAGAAGCAATGGGGAGAAGGGTGATTAGAATGCCCAGCCTGTGGTGTTTATGGGGTGGTAACCCCTCGCACACTGAACAGAGATAGACACTTGCACCAGAACCAATTTATTCTAAGCCTCAATGGCCTGCTCTAAGTCACTCAGCAACCACCCCATGCTCCTGATCCATGATGCCCTGGGCCTTCAAGGACAGAGCTTCTCTTTCTGGATTTGGAGTAAGATCTTTTCGTCACTGCAAACACTACTAAAGTAATGGGCGTGCAGGGATTTGGTTCTAAGAGAGTAAGGGCTGAGGACGCAGCCCAGTCGGTAGAGAATTCAACCTTCCTTTAACTGCAAACTTATACTTCTCTCTGGCTTCTTAGTAGGTGACAGTACACCAAGTTGGTGATATTACTCCCAGCTTGTACTTGGACTTAGAAATAGTCATAACACATCTTCCTTTAGTTTTAGGAGCTACATCCAGGCATGCTCTGAATTAGCCATGTGGATTAACTATCATGCACATTAACTTCATAGGATCCAGTGACTTTTGTTACTTTGAACCTTGTTATTCATTCATCGATTTGGGTTCATGTTTTCCCCTTCACTGTCCAGCAGAGGAGACAAACATGTAGTTACTAAAAACTTGACACGTGCTAAGTAGTGATAAGCACAAGACGCGGCCGGGGCGCAGGAGTAGCTCATCTTGGCAGGAAGGCACGTTTAGTAAGCTGATGCACATGTCTTGGAAGAACAGCATGTGTTCTTCAGCTGGATCATGGGCACGGGAATAGGGACTATTTCAGACTCAAAAGCAGTGGAAGATTTGTTGAGTAGTTTGCCATGGGAAAACTTTTGGGTAAGTGTTCCTGGCCTGCAGGACAGGATGTTATATAAAGCTCTTCACATGGGCTTCACAGCAAAGGGTCTGCATCAAGAGGGACGGCTCCTGGGGGGTTTAAAGCAAGGGATAGGGGGAGTACAGTTCAGGTTCCCTGCAGAGTTGTCTCCGTAAAGTTGTGTTAACACATGCTCTTGGGTTATACTGAGAAACAGTATCAAAACTACAGATCATTTATAACTTTTGTTTATTTAGCATGTGTATGTGCATGTCATGGTGTGTATGTGTGTGTGTGTGTGTGTGTGTGTGTGTGTGTGTGTGTGTGTGCGTGCGCGCGCGCCCGAAGGTCAGAGGACAACGTTTTGGAATTGGCTCTCTCTTTCCACCAGGGGTTGAACTCAGGTTGTCAGGCTTGGCGGCAAGTATCCTTATCTGTTGACCCATCTCCCTGGGCTCTGAAGTTGCAACGCTGTCGGGGTCCTCTAAAAGGCAATGTTCTTCATGAGAAATCTCACGTGGCACACCTTTTTAGTTAACTTTTTACTTTCTTTTGAAACATTGCCCTCAAGATGAGAGAGTATGAAGAGAAGGGAAAGGGATTATTAGTCGTAGGAGGTCTGTTAGGAAAGTACAGGAGAGGTTGGAGTATAGTCTAGACTGAGTCAGTGTGTGTATGGGAGGGGGTGGGGAGACGGAGAGAAGGGGTGGATCTGAGACTTAGGAGTTACGACGACATCGAAGTGCAGTGATGGGATGGATAAGCACTGTGTATTAGCAGAAAGGGGCGGGGGGGGGGGGCCGGCGGCTATGAGAAGTGGCTGTGTCCCAAGTGACTGAGGTGTAGGCAGGGGAAGGTAGCTGTTTCCTAGGATTTGTAATTCTGGAAGAAAAGCAGGGGTGAACGCGAATATAATGAGCACTTGTGGGGAGTCCAGGCAGGTGTGGCTACATGTCAGCTGGTCAGGAAGCCAGTGTGGAGTTAGGAAGCGCTGACTCCCTCTTCACCCTGGACATGAAGGAGCGCCTCCAGAGAGGACCATTTCTGGGCAAGGCAGCACCTGAAGAGATGCAGATTACAGTCCTGAGGGCTGATAGTGAGGGAGGGAGGAGGAGGAGGACCTAGCAGAGAGGACAGGAGCATGAGGACTTAGTGCTGAGAAGCGCAGCAACAAGAAAGGAGTTCGGGAAGGGCTTTGGCATTTGCTGATCACTGGTGCCTTGCGCGGGCGTCCAGTCGTCGGTCACGTGGTGCATCGGTGTGAAATGAAATTATGCACTGCACTCCGATGTGGTGAGGGAGAGGAAGAAGTGACCCAGTGTGAGGCGACTTATATCATACAAATAGGGAATTCCAGAACAAAGTGGCTTTGGAGTGGGAGCCGAGTTTGGAAGCATTATTACACGACCCAGAAAACATTAAAAAAAAAAATCACACTATGGTGTGGTGTGAATGGTAGGGTTGCAATAATGAAGAAAAGTAGAATAAAATTATTTGTCAACTGTTTCTAAATAAAAGAGAATAGGACAAAGTTCTCAGGAATATCATTAAAACTTTATAACAATACAATTCATTATCATTGTTTGGGTTAATATTGTAATAATTACACACTTTTTACATTATGAAAATAAGTCATAAATAGTGTAAAAATAATTCCGAAGATCAACTTCTCACAAACTAGGAACCCTGAAAACAATTTTTAAAAGTAAATTAGAAACAAATTAGAAAATGAACCCAAAGCAATTATCTCCAAATTGCAAATCAGAACCTTCACAGGCCTTTGAGTCAATAATGGCAGTTGGAAAAAAACGACAATTCAAATAAGAAATCAAACAGGAAAGTCCAATCTTTTAAATATTTACACTGCTGAGACAATCAGGTTTGCACCATATACACAGTGAAAAGATACAACACATTATTAGAATAACCAAGTACATGAGACTAGCCCATGGAACATTTAAAAAAAAATAAAAAAACCCACAAGGCAGTGTGTGCCGTTTTTTTTTTTTTTTCCATTTCCCTCTTACTATGCATTTATGTGAGTTTTTGGCAATATAAAAATAGCTGCACATAGAGATGAACTTTAAAATGTAAAAAATACAAATAAAAATATAATATTTCCCAAAGATAAATCAGATACATACATCTTTTTAAAATGTCCACCTTAATGAAACATTTACAACACTATGAAGAATATCCACGCAAATGCCAACAATACGTGAAACATTCTTTGTGAACCCGACTCATTAATATTTCTGTGATATGTGAGAATATGATTTATTTGGAGAAGAGTTGGTATTTTCTTTGTTGTCAAGAAATCAAGCATAACAAGGTCCATCCTCCTGTCTCCAAAACGTCCTACCCATAAGCAGAGTAGGCAGTCTATACATGTAAAATATATTTTGGTGAAAAAAGAAGCCATTAAAATGTTTGTTACCATAGAAGTTACAAAAACCCTAAATAAATTCATGAGCAATCTAAGTTAGAGGAGTGTCTCTGAGCGAGCAGATGTGCTAAGAGAATAGGAGGAGGGGCGGAGGGCCTTTATATCCTAACCCAGTTTGGCAGGTTTATAACTGGTCAGACCTGTCAATCACCAGTATCACAGCTGATCATTTTTAGTATTTTTGGAATGATAAGGCTACGGTGAACCTTATAAAATAGTAGGGATTTTTTTTTGGTAAAAATTATTAAATTCTATGTTTTTGGTAGCATTAAACATGAAAATAATCTGAATATCAAGAAAGGAAGGAAATGGAGGTTTTAGATGTCAGCATCCAAGTTTCTCATGA
Organism: Peromyscus eremicus; assembly: GCF_949786415.1. Taxonomy (NCBI): domain Eukaryota; kingdom Metazoa; phylum Chordata; class Mammalia; order Rodentia; family Cricetidae; genus Peromyscus; species Peromyscus eremicus. The sequence goes on along the minus strand of NC_081421.1, from coordinate 101,812,385 downwards.
CCTCTTTTGAGAAGATGTTGAACTACCAGACAAATGTAGTGGGAGAGGGATTAAAATGTTATTTTTTGTGTTAAATACTTGGTATTTTGGGCACTTATGAAATGTGCCTAATTTCCAAGGACAATTTCCCCATAGGTACAGAATGGTGATCTGACAATTTCCTTAAGCTAGCAGATACATACACAAGTACATGTATGTAAACTGCCCCACTAACACATCATATGCACAGAGTGGAAATCCCAAACCAAGAACTTCCTATTGGTGGGAGTGAGAGACATTCCAATATTCTCCATAAAATAACAGGATAAAGGAAAATCCTCCAAGGCTGCATTTGATAATGGAAAAGGAAAGCCAGGGGAGGGATTCAGGCACAGTTATGTACCAGGCACCCTGCATGGCATGTGCAGATTTCTCTAACACTGGTTGTGTCAAGCTTACAGTATGCAAGCTGGAAGGTGAGTGAACTCAAAAGAGAAGGCAAATGGAGACTGATAAAGGTATATGGTATATAAAATGAATACAGAATAAGGGGACCACATAACGCTGTTTTATACAAGGAAAGGCTGGTTATTGAAATACATTTACAACAGATTCATGAACTTCAAAATCAAATCACACACTAAAGCTTAGGAATGCCATTAAATAGAGAAATGAAATTGCCCACAGTAGAGGTCCACTATCCATAAAGATAAAAAGGCAGGCAATTCACCAGCAGCAAACAACGTTAATGGAGAACAATGTAAATTGACAACATAACAATGGCATCTTAGAGACATCTGTTGTCTCTACGGTAAAACCTGACCTTGACCTATTTCCAGTGGGTGTTCCATACCTATTTTTCTTAATTCTCCTAAAGAACTCTTTACAAAAAAGAATGCTATCTATAAATATATGTATCAACAATGATAATCCATTATTGATTCCTTTGGAAATTATTCAGTTTGATGACATAATGATAAAGATGTTTCAAATAGTCCAAAGTTTCAGGTTCACTCATGGTGGTTAACCTAGCAATCCACGGAGTGCAGAGGACTCTCGGGGTCCCGCTGTCTGTTCCAAGGAAGTACACGAAACAGAAGTTTACACGTTCCTTTACATGTGTCTTAGGAGCAACACCCCAGTGCACACACAGTCCAGGCAGTGTTCTTTCCAGGGGTATGTCCAGTGCTGCTTTCGCTGATGAGTTAGTCTCATTTTAATCTCTTTCAATTTTAAACAGTGATCCCTCTCTATACCTCTTTCTAATGGAGAAACAGAAAGGAAGGCAGGAGGAAATACAGTCATCATATTGTCTATAGTTGCTTTGTTTTGTTCTTGAAGATGATGTGTAATCTCGGGCTCATTTTTGTGCCCCAAATGATTTAAGACGAATTGTTTCATATATTGAGAAATACCTTACCCTAACCACATCATACAAGAACTTGTTAGAAGATACTCTCCACCAAAGGAAAAAAAAAGCTAAATTGGCTTAGGAGTGTGGAATGTTATTAGAAATGTTACCAGATAGTCTGATTTAACATTTAAATTCTAACCCCAGAAATGACATAAAGAAAAAAGATGACATCATTTTGTATGATTGAGCATTTGCTTACACGATATGAAAGACATCTTAAGATCTTCTTTGAAATTGTATCTTCTTTGTTGTGATCCTAAGCAGGAACTAATTTTCCCTGTGGGGGTGAAAATCCAAACCCCAAACTAGAAATGTTTCCACAAAAATGACATTTAATCACCGAGGGGAATGAAATTCTCTAAGGAGCTGCTAGGATCACTGCTCCCACGGATGGTGCTTTTCCCAGGCAACCCTTCCACTTAGAATAAGTCATTTCAAAACATGTCACAGACTCGGCAAAGAGTAAGTCTAAGTCTGCGTAGGTAGGTTTTGAGCAAGTTGGTAAAAACAAGACCTTTTTTCTGGCAACTGTATTTCAGGGCTTTCTGAGATCTCAAATTTGGTCTGTGTATAAGACAAACACTTAGAAATGTAAAAAACAAAACTTGAGAAATAAACTTCAATACAGAAAAAACTTACAAGAAGCAAGTTCATGCCATTAAATGTGATAAAATCCTAACTCTACAATAACTGACAGGTAAATTTTGTCAATGTAAATCAAAAAGTAGTGAAAAATGCTTAATCTTCATACTTTATAATGATTAAGTAAAAAATGAAGCCTCCCTATAATCTCCTCAATTATCTCAAACAAACAAACAAAAAGGAGATGTTAAAAGGTTATTTTTACTATTGGATTCAAATTACTAAGATTTGAAAACTTTTCTTAAAAAATGTTCTTTAAAAACTATGAGACCCAAACTGAAGCAAATATTTTCTGTCCCTGGACTAGGAAAAGAAAAAGTATGAGAAAGAATGGAAACTACATCGTGTTTCTGGAACTTGTAGCAAAAGATTTGGTATGGGTCAACCCCAGAAGGGAGGGAGAGAGGGATGCTTTCTGGCCACCTTTGGTTGAGTGAGCACAAGGAACTTCCCAGCATTTGCAGCACAGCTTATTATGTCTGATCCCTTCTTGGGACACAGTCTGTCTTCAGCAACCTGAGCTCTGATGGGATGTCCGCACCTTTCAATCTGCACAAATGGGGACTTCCATTCCAAGGCTCCGCCGTCTCCAGAACACTGCCGCATTACCTCTGACATTTCCCCAAAGCGCCCTGATCAACACCTGCGGGAAGTCAGTTCATCTAGAAAAACAATTTCTGCTGTTCTGGGTGTTCATGGTTATAAACCTCCTTCCAACTTGGTCACACGAAAGACAGTGCAGGACGTAGAACCGGTCCTCTTCCGGCGTCTTCACTGCCAAGCGCAGCCCAAGGAAAACTAGCGGTAGTAATCGGCTCCACCCTTTGGTGTTTCAACCAAGGCGGTCACAGGAGCCCGCTTTATTAGGAGCTGTGGATCTGCAGTCGGGACTGCAACTCCCTCAAAATATAAGACCAACTGTGTGGGTGCTCTCCATCAACTTATCTCTTTTTGGCGATTAGCCACGGTGTAACCCCCTTGGGACGACAAAGGGACAAAAGCTCAGATGTCATCAAAGAACTCGGGAGGCAGCATGCAAGCATCTGCGTTTACACAAGCAGGGCTGGCACACAGTCATGCTGTTTTTAGTCAGTTTCAGTAGGTGGTGTGGGCGTGAATGAATGAATGCTACTAGGAATGTGCGCTACACGTTCATCGCTTTGAGTCCGTATTTGGTCACAGTTTCATGTAAACTATTTCATGGCACTCTTTGTCCATGCAATTAACAGGCCCCGAATAAGAAAATAGCGAGAGCAATCGTTCCTTTATCACTGATGTCCATATAAATACACATGTTCACATAAAATAGAGACACTGGTCTATCTTTCCTTCCGTGAACTGCCTAACCTCTGATGTGAGAAAAGATGGACGTCTGCACTACTGTGAACAGGGGGAAGCAGTGCCAGCCAGGTGAGCAGATTCCACACTTGCAAAATCTGCAACTCAGTTTTTCAACTATAAATACAAAAGGTGGACCGTTATATACACAACTTCATGCTTGGAAGGTTAGATTCATCACTGCAGAAAAACAGACAACAGAAAGACACCCGCGGAGTTAGTGGTTCTTTGGTAACAATTCCAAGTTAGCAGTTATTTTACAAACACTGGGAGAACCCTGGAGTCTTTTCTTTTTCAAGTCAGCAAGCTAATTTGACCATTTGATGTTTCCCGTATCACATCCAGTTTACCAAAATTCTCATCTTAGTTCCAACCCACATTTCCCCATTGCCACTAAGAGCTTTATAAGTGATTGTCTTAGTCACTGCGCTGGGAAAGCAGAAAACGGTGGTTTTTATTACAGGTATGCTTTCACCACTACACACAATGTCTGCAGGCATTACAACATAACCTAATAATGGCCCAAGGGTCTAAGCTCAAAGGCAGCGGACCAACACCTTCCTGTATACAACTCATATGCAGTTCCTAGTCTCTTTTTTCCTATGACTAGCCCTGCCCAGGAAGCAGCCCGGCAAGGTAAACCTGCCCACTATCAGTTCTCATGCAGTGTGACAGTTCCACTTTGACAAAAATCAATCAATCAATCATCAATCAATCATCTCCTCCAAATCTTTGGTTCCTCATTGAGAAGAGCCATTGTCCTGAACGTCTTTCCAGAACTGCCATTAACTCTGAGACTAAGAAGCAATTTTCACTGTGTTGTTAGGTCATAGAGCAGATCATAGAGACTGCTTTTAGGACTTGGGTTTATTTTGTTTTTTGAGACAGGGCTTCACTGTGGAGCTCTGCCTGGCCTCAAACTCAAAGAGGTCTGCCTCCCTTCTGGGTGCTGGGACTAAAGGCATGTGCCACCATGTCTGGTGCTTCCTTTAGTTTTATTCAAAGAAAAATCAATGAGAAAAGTAAAATGCAGAGGAGAGTGAGCTAATGGATGCCTTCTGGCCCATCCTCCACAGGTAACTAGTCCAGAGTCCCCCTTCAATGATTTCATTAATAACACCTTTTTTTTTTCTTTTTCCAAGAAAAACTGAGTAAGAATGAACTTGTGAATACCCTAGTATGGAGGACCTATACGTAGTTAGTGGTGGATGGATAGACATTTTCTTCAACAGTCTAATTACTACTAAGGTGTCCACACTCCTGTGAACAATCCTGTATCTATGCTTCCCTAAGCAACCTAATGAAATTCATTAGACCATCAAAATAGCAGGGGAACTAGTGGGAAAGGAACTCAGTGGGAGTAGGGGAGAGACAGGAGAAGGTAATGGGTGGATGAACATGATCAAATACATTGTATACATGTATGAAAATGTCATAATGGACCCATTATGTGTAATTAGTATATGCTAATAAAACATTTACATTCCACAAACATGTTTACACTGGCTAGCCTAAATAAAATACGACTAACCAGAAGCCACCTATGGGCTTTATTTATAGCATATCAATAAAAAATTACTTGAATATTTGAGATATCTAAATTGGCTATCTAAAAAAATCTGAGAAAATTTCATTTTTCTAATTATTTCATTTATATTGGGGGAGGGGAGATGTTGATTGGAGTTCATATGTGCTGTGTGGAGATACTAAGCAATACCAAAGTGTTATAATTGGGTTATTTTTCTTTGTAGAAGGGGCTAGATTCACGAGATCCTTAATCTTATGTAGAATATAGTATCCGTTTCATAGAAAGCGGAATATTTATATGGACAATTCTGATTCTATCACACTATCTGTGTTCCTACCAGGTTTTCATTCCAGGGGCTAACAAGACAAACAGCTTTTCACTTGTTGGCATTATCTTTATGTCTTTATGAAGAGGAAGATGATTTAGAAGTACCCCAGACCAAAAGTGACCTTGAGTTCTTTGTGGTGTCACAGTGTGGGGGAAATGAACTGTTAGTTCTCTAGGAGCAGTGTGCTGATAACTAGCTTAAAAAAAATCATCATCTCATTGAATTACAAGGGGGAGGTTAGAGAGCCAATGGACATCCCTGCACAAGATGATGTTACAATGTCTGTGCATGGCAGAGAAGCTGGCAAGAAGCTGGTCTTTCCAGGTCAGGAAGAATCTGATGAGGGGGTCTGTATCCAGAGACCCTCTTGACCTCAGATGCAACTGAGCTAATTATCTGATAGGCTCAAAGGGGAGCCTGGGAAGCTAATAAATAAATGATGCTGTTATGAGAGAAGGCTTTTCTGTCCCTAGCTAAGTGGCTGAAGTTAGTTGAGAAAGCAAATTACTTAAGATTTCCTGATGGTTGAGTTGCTGACTTGAGAAACCACCAAGAACCAATGTCTCCTCATGTTTCCATACTCTGGCTTACATAGTTTGTTCTAATTTTGCCAATGAAGTGTGGCTGTCTACAATTACTGGATAAGCTACAAAGCACTGGAGATAAAATTTCAAAACTATCAAAGCAACCTGGATGCTTCCTTTATCATATTGCTATTTCTAGGCATTCCTCTGCCCTCTGGTAACCTGCACACTGGGCTTACAGCATTACTGTAATTACTCCCTGGGCAGTACAGAATGCACAGAGCTCCGTCTGCCTGCTGGAAACGCTGCCACAACTTCCTACTGTTTCTCCTTCCGAGCCCTGGTAGCTACCACCTTGCTGTTCTTGGAGGTTTCTTCACATTTCCAAATTTATATTACTCATGTGTAGGTTACTGTATGGAATTAACTGAAACAATATCCCTGTATGACAGGGTATGACATATATAGCCTTTGTGCACAGAAGGTTCTCTGGGTAGAGCCATCTGTACCGAATGCATTCACAGTGACTGTGGGCAGTCATGTGATGAGGGTTAAACAAACGGATATAAAAGATGCCAGTATAAACTCAAGCAGACACTACTAAATAAATCAAGATATTACTGATATATGTTATGTTTGTATTTTCTGCTTTCCCAGTTGTGTGACTAATACTGACAGGGTTCTACCATATATCTGATTTGTCAATGCAACTGATATATAGGGAAAATCATAATTCAAAATAATTTTTAAATAATAGAAGGAAAGAGTTCATTGACAGAGAGCCAAACAATCTTTTTTGTTTGTTTGTTTGTTTGTTTGTTTTTTTCAAGACAAAGTTTCTCTGTGTAGTTTTTGGTGCCTGTCCTGGATCTTGCTTTGTAGATCAGGCTGGCTTCGAACTCACAGAGATCCGCCTGGCTCTGTCTCCCAAGTGCTGGGATTAAAGGCATGTGCCACCACCGCCCAAGAGCCAAACAATCTTAACAGATATACTGTGCCTTTCCATCACAAACAATGACTTTGAAGTTCCAGATTATAATTTGTCAACAACCGTTTTTGCTCACTGGTTTGGGAAGAAATCAGTAAGAAACACATTCATCCAAAGACTGCCTAGAGCTTGCATATTTGCTTTCAAATACCCAAAGAGTTTTCAAGAATGTCAAATGTAAAAGGTCTGTTTTGCAGTGGAAAGGGCCTGGTCAAAATTAGGGTTTCTTTTCAGAAAAACAAACAAACAAACAAAAAGCCATAAGGCCTACCTACCTTTTGCCAGCAGCCAGGCATGGGTAATCCATCAGGTCCCTGGTTTTGAAGGGAAGAAAAAGAATTCCTCAGGCTCCTTATAAGTAATCAGATTTAGTTCACAAGCTCAGAGACTTCTAAAATTATTTCTATTAGGTGGCTTCAGTCATAGACGTCTTATACTAAGTGGTGGCTCATGATATTTTGCCTACTGTTAGTTAGAATGAAGGTAATTCAAATGTTTTCCAGACTGAGCACACATCTGAAAAATACATACGTGAATACAGAAAAAGCTATGTCTAATTTTGAAGATGGAATTTACAAAGCATAGTTGCCTAGTGCTCTGCTCACAGGCACATCTTTAGATAATACATCTGCACTGTACCTCTTAATATCATTAAAACATCTCACACTTATCTTTGCTAAATGAATCAGAGTTTCATTTCCTTGTGGTCACTATGGTTTGTGGCAATGGTAATCAATGGCAAAGCATTTCTATCTGAAGTTTATAGCTCTCCATATGCCGGTGTTTTCCACTTTCTTATACTGTAAGTAGATATTACAAAATATACTCATTGGAAACACGGCAGTCTATCTACATATCATAGTAAATGTCATCCATAGTGTTTACCACCACTTTTGTTTAAATCTTGAGTATTGGTTAACATTCTGAATGGAGGTTTCTAAATACTACAAAATATACTTTAAGATGTAAGCATCTTCAGATACAAATGAGACTGGAAGATGTGATACAGTCGAAGGCATGCATTTTCCTCCAATGAAGGGTTTATAAAATGTGACTTATCAACAGCAAGCAAACAAAAGACAGAGTACTCCATAAACTATAACAATTGACTGAATATTTTTCTATACACATAATCTCTTAAAAGACTCACAAAATCTACATTTACCTTTAAAGAATCATGCTTATAACTGAAGAATCATGTAAGGCCATGCAGACCAAGTGGAACATGATGATAAAAAGCTTTCTTTATACTCCACAAAATATAATCACACTACCTTTTTAATTGTAACAAAAAAAATCTAGCTTTGTAACATATTTGGGAGAAATTGGTGATGCCAGATTGGTACAAGGAAAAGGATCAGCCAGTAGAATTTTAGATTTTAGTTATAAGGAGGATTTTGAGTTCATGCCAATGGAGGAGGGAGTTCCGTCTACTTTAGGAAAGTGAGTTTTCAAAGGAGAGACCATGACGTCGAAAAGGTTATGTGACAGAACAGGGTTTGGGCTGCAGACAATGATCAGCTTTAGATGTGCAGGGCCATTGCTTTCTTTCCTATGGTCTCTTAATAACGTTGCTTCGAATTGGTTAACTCTTGACCATAGAAGCTTCGTTATGTAGGTTTGACCTTATTTATGGCCTGATAAGATTGTAATGGGAGAGAGAAAAATACCATTATTTCTTTTAGAGGAAAGGAAAAAAATAAGCAGGGTAAAAGCCCAAAGTTCTGGCCTACCAGTGTCTTTGCATCATGTATTCTCATCTACCTTACAGATAATCTCTGAAAATTTATTGGATAAATTTATATTCCAAGCAACATAGAGATGGACACGCCAGTAGTGAGGACAATGTTAGAAGATTAATTTGCATTTGTTGATGACACGTGCTTGCTCTCTCCCCTCTGCAGAGCCTGGGGAGGAGCCTGCTCATGCACATGCATGTAGTATGTTTATCATGTAAAGCTTGCTTCAGAAAGAAGCCCTTTACACTGATACAGACGAATACATAATAAAGGAATGGCATGCAGGATGGTAGGAAAGAGAAATACTGTACCAATTGGCAAGGGGCATCCAGCCCATCCAGGCCAGGCTGGCCTGGCTCCCCCTTTTCCCCCTTAACGCCACGGAATCCCTGTTTGTAAAGATTAACTCATAACGTTACTAATGGCAAGAATTCATCGAAAGCAAAAATTTGCTAAAGAAACAACTAGATGAAAAGCTGGGAGAGGAACAATTTAGAAGGATCAGTAACGTGCGGAGAAGTTTCACATTATCAGGACGAGGCCTTGTCAGGAGACCATAGCCTCCTCTTTGGAGGGGTATGGGATGGTGCTGGCTCTTCTCACATCCTATGGTCGGGCTCGAGTCAGCCAGCACTGTTGAGAGTGCAGAAATAGAGTGGAGCGAACGGTCAGCAACCCGATGTGAAGCACATCCGTGTATACTGGGTACAAACTTCTGAGCGCCTGTCTGCAGGTCCATGTGAAAAGACCCTCTTGGTAACCAGCTGTTCCTGGTCCCTCTGGCCTGCTCCTCTCCCTTGCACCCCTCACACAACATCTGGAGACAGTTGCACAAGTCAGACATACCAACGGGCAGGGTGCATCTAATCCAGGAGCGCCCTGTTCTCCTTTCTCCCCCTTGGGCCCCTTTTTGCCTTTCTTTCCCTTTTCCCCCTGTGAATACAAGGGTTTAAATAAAAGACAGATTTTATTTCGGGGGGGGGGCGGTGTAGAATAAAAAAATGATTCACAATGTGGCTTAGCTAAGAGTAGTCTGGAAGGGCATTTACCACTGTGTTCTGATGTAGAGAAGACATGATGCCATAAAAAAACAAACTGCCATGGTGACAATAGATTCAGGCAGCAGGATTCATTATTAATTATCAATCAATAAATCAATTAATTAATTAATGACATTCAGCAAGAAGAAAGGAGGAGACCAAAAGAGTTGATACATCGGAAAGGCAGATCAGTGCCGACCGCCACAATGCTGGAGTCAGTTGTGAATTGGGGATTTGTGCTGTGGACCTGGTATAAACGGCGGGTATCAGCGGTACCGAAGCCAGTCAGTAGCAGGTGGAGCTGGAGGTGGGTAATGGATACTCCACCCAATTGAGAACCTTTCAACTTGCCTTTTCCCATCCTGTTCTTTAACATGTGAAGGCTACACAGACTCAGGGAGAGGCAATGGCTTCTGTCTCTCCTGGGGATGTCCAATCATACTCTATTTTTCAGCTCTCAGTAAAAATATGTAGGTATTAAAATGTGCTTCTACTGTGTTTTGCTTTTTTCTCCCCAGCAAAAATAAAAGTGAATACTCGACTTATTGAGTTAAATAAAAGTTTCAGGTGCTAATACTCGGCAACCATGCCAACAGGAGAAACCGACATCTATAAACCTAGGCGGTCTTCTTCAATCTCTTGTTGACCTCATGCCTGTTGTTCACAATGGTAAATGAGTTTCCAGCTCACAGTGCTGCAGGTAGGAAAAGCAGTATGGGCTCATTAAAATGAGGTAGGCAGGATAATTATACAGTGGGAACGTAGCTGTGGAAATTAGTATTTGGGAATCAAGGTCAAGGTTGTGGGACGTCTGCACGGATCACAGGGATGGAGGAATTGCGGAAAGGAGGCAAAAGGAGGGGAAGGAAGGAATGCACCCCAGCTGTTTTGCATTAACATACACATCTGCAGACTTATAGACAGGGAGCTGGTGCTGTGCAGAATGCAGAAGATGACACAGAGATACATACGTAAATGAGAACATTCACTCTGCAGTCTGGATGGCAGTTACAATAAAATTGAACAGTCTTTGAAGCAAACAGCATGAATGTTCAGAGGGAAAAGACAGAACAATGTATAGCACAGACATGTATGAGACTCTCATTCAAATGAAAACATTCACGGTGACAGCAGGAACCGAAGCTCCTCGTTCATCTCCTGTGTGCCAAAAACACTGCGGCGTCGGAAGGCTCGGAATCAAAACCACGTGGGCGTCTTGAATACAGGGGAAAGAAATTCTGTGTAGTTCAGTTGTGCATGATTGAAGACAAAGATGTGGTAGGAGGGTGAAGAAAAAGCAGATTGACAGAAGTGGGTGATGGCACTCAGAAGTAAGCGCTCATTCATGGAGACTCAACACCCTCCCATACCAAGTAGCTTCCATGCCATGACATAAACTGAAACTTTTTTTTTTTCTTTTTTGGTGTGCTCTGCCCTCCATGTAGCCATGACTCATCTTTGAGTAGGTCTAACTGAGGCCAAGCATGTTGGTTGTTAAGTGGAATTCATTATTTGATTGGCCAATGGGTTTAAGATTAACTACTCAAATTCTGTGATAGGCAATTTTGTTGTTAAAATTTTAGTGAACAGCAAGCTTTATGGAAAAGGGACATTAAAAGAATAATATGGCCGGGTAGTGGTGGCGCACGCCTTTAATCCCAGCACTCGGGAGGCAGAGCCAGGCGGATCTCTGTGAGTTCGAGGCCAGCCTGGGCTACCAAGTGAGTTCCAGGAAAGGCGCAAAGCTACACAGAGAAACCCTGTCTCGAAAAACCAAAAAAAAAAAAAAAAAAAAAAAAGTCAATGTTATTAATCAATATCATGCTGTGAAATAAAGTGATTATCTGTGTACCACAAAGTTACCTATCTCTCATTGAGTGTATGAGCAGTTGAAATTGATAATTATTGTCAATTTTTAATATATCAAAGAAAAAGGCCGGGCGGTGGTGGCACACGCCTTTGATCCCAGGACTCGGGAGGCGGAGGCAGGCGGATCTCTGTGAGTTCTAGGCCAGCCTGGGCTACAGAGTGTGTTCCAGGAAAGGTGCAAAGCTACACAGGGAAACCTTGTCTTGAAAAACCAAAAAGAAAAAGATACACAAAGTGTTGTTCAACATCGAGAATCTAATTTTCCTGAATATACATCTTCTAATCATGGAAATATTTTCATATGGGAGATTAACATTTTTATGAGGGTGGGTTTGAAAGTTTGTGCTTCTATTAGCTACACTGATGGGAATTTCTCTTCTCTCCCACCCACTCCTCCTCCTTCTCTTTGCAATGTTGGGGAATGAACTCAGGGCCATGCGCATGCTGGATAAGGACTTTACCATTGAGCCAAATGAGTAATTTCTAACTTCTTTAAAGATCATAAAATTGAGTACCACATGTTATTTTTTTCTTGAGTAAGATTTTAGATTCATACAACTTACTGGGTCAATATAAAATAAGTGACCATGGCCTTCAAGACAGTTTGTCTTGTGTTGAATGCTCTTGCACAAAACTTATCTCAGACCACATAAAATTTGTAGTCAGGATTTACAGTGTGGAAACGAACGTTTTAGGATATACTTTTCCCTGTTTGTGAAGTGAGGAAATGATAGCACCCACCTCAGCATGGTGGTGTGAAGATGTCAAGGTTCATCTTGTGTAAAGCTCTTGGGGAAAGGAATGCACAGGTGCTCGGCATGTGTGATGCTGTTGATGGTGGTGCTTTGGGAAGACCACTGTGTGGGCTCTTACCCACGAGAGGCCGAGTAACTTAATTCTTAAGACATATCCAGCGGGCTTCATACCCCTTCTTTGGCATACCCCCTTTGGTCTTGCATCATAACAGGGAAGAGTTTCACTGTTCAAGAGAATTCACTGGGTTTTAAAAACAATGTATTGTTAACTCTATCAGGGCATGAATTAATCTAAGCAGGAGAACTGGTTTAAACTGGAATCATGAGATAGATGTTTGAATATTTTCATTATTGAATTTTTGTTGCCTTTTGTTTCACCCAATATAAAAACTTATTTGATTTACAAATGGATTAAAGACTCTAGCAAACTAGAGAGAAGACAAGACAGGACAGAACTAAAGAGAAATGGAAAAAGTGATGTTTAAAATTTACAATCCAAACTTTTCTTTTAGTCATAAAATCATGTTGCTTGATATTGGCCCCTATAGCCTGCGGAGTTGACTGATGGTCCAGAGGAATCCTCAATATCAAGCCATAACCAATGTCTTCACTGAAAAGCCTACAACTGTTGGCTTTCCAGCTAACAGAGCAGCCTCTGCACAGCGGGCATACTGTGGTCTCTCTCTCACAATGTTTCTCTTCTACCTCTGAATTTAAAAAATCAAAATGTACCATGCATCAGTCTCTCTCTTAGGAATGTCATGAAGATAAATGAGATCCCGGCCTTCGGGTGAGACCAGGCTTTGCCAACATACCCGTGAGGTTTGTGTGATGTGATTTTACTTTTGTGAAAAAATTTACAATCCTCCCCACCCCCGGACATGACCTTTTAAATAATTGGTGTCAGGAAGTTGAAAGACTGTAGCTTTGATATCTAGGGGCTGAAATCTTCCTCCTATGCTGGATGGTACCCTCATTTCTAGCTGTGTAGCCTTCAATAGTCCTCTCTGAAGACCCGATTCCTTAGATCAGCCGTCTGTATGTTTTTGGGACACAGGACAGAGACAGGAAAGGCGTATGATGGAATCGCACAGGTTCAGCAGCAGAGCAGACAGTGTTAGCAGAGACACACAAGGTGCATGCTGGGAGAAGTCACCTTTTCTCCCTTTTCTCCCAGGTCACCCTTCTCGCCTCGAGGACCAGGGAAGCCCTAGGGGATAAAAAGCAAACTCCAGTTATCTAATGGTGTAACTGTGGTAAAATCATATCAAAATCAACAAACACCACTAAGCACAGTTCATTGGTCTGAACTCACATATAATAACGGACACGTCAATCTTTAAACCCACAAAGAACAGTAGCACTTAGAAATAGTACTTTTTACCATTTTGATAAGCTATGCACAACAAGTTTCTTGCTTTATTTCTCCTAAAAAATGCAGGAGAAAGAGCACAAGAATATTAATTTGAATCCTGGCACACTTACTAACGTGTGTGGGTTTGGGCAAATCACTTACCTCTGCCCTTTAGTCCCTTGACTATAAAATAAGGTTAATGACTATCACACAGCTGTTGTGGATGTTAAATGAGATGGTGGATGCCAAGTGCCAGAATGATGCCTGCACATAACAGGTGCTCAATAAACAGCAACTACTGTAACTTCATTACTCACACAATATTGACAAGCTATGACAGTTCCTAGAGGCATTTACTTTTGACAGTCTATATTTTTATATAATATTTTAGCATAAGAGAAAATGTACATAGAGACTTAATGGAAAAAGAAAAAGAACATTATAATAGCTTTGACAAAACACCATTCCCCAAGGGCAGCACATGAGAGGCAGACTGATTTGATTCACAGTTATTTTTTTCTATAACTGGGTTATGTTGATGCTGAGTATCCTTAATTTAGGAAAAGATTTTGAAGTATCACTATCCAGTGTCAATTACTAATTTACATAAATTATTTTTCCTTTATCTCATGCAAATACTAGTGTTGCAAATACTAGTGTATTTTATATTGCTGTCTACATGCACAGTAATTATATATCTACTATATACATATATATGATGTGTGTGTGTGTGTGTTCATAACGCATACATAGACAAAATATTCTGTACTCTTAGTGTTCCCTGATGATGGAGACCATTGACTGTATCAATTACAATTGAAAGATGTTTGCTGTGCAGATTACTTACATCAAGACCAGGCTCTCCATCTTTGCCCTGCCAAAGAACCACAGTGGCTACATTAGTGTTACTAAGTTTCAATAGGTTCTTGTTTAAGGCTGCTCTGGCCATGCAACATTAGTATTAGAAAGACTATGCTAGAATTGTGAAAAAGCCTTCTTGATTAGTCATATTTCTTTAAATCAAGTGAGGGGACAGTTAGTTGAAGTTATGGGGCATGAGGTATTTAAACTCTTTACTGGGTTAAATAGGTAGTTTTGCTCAAATTCTATGCTTGCTGTCTGACTTAGCAGCTCAGTAATGAAGTGCAAAATAAAAACAAAAAAATGTTTAGTTGAGTTAAAAAATACACCAACACTAATGGAAGATGTAAATCAATGCTCCTTTAGTTTGAGAACTCAGCTTTTCAATTAATGGAGAACCTAAAAATTGTTTATCATTAAATATAGTTTGAATTTGACTAGACAATCACCTTGAATACAAGGAGTGTAAACATAACAACTTCAAAAGCTGCTTTACAGTGAACTTTGTAGAAGAGGAATTCCCAAGAGGGTTGGTTGAAGACCGTTTACACAAGATAATTTTACCCCTGCATGGTGGTAATGTTGGATCAGACTATGTTCCATCAAAAGTTCCCCAAAGCTACGCTCATTCCATTAGTACACTTTGACATCTATTTCAAAGCGAGTATCTTGTTGAGCACTGAAATGATTGTGAATGAAGTTTGTTTTCTGAGTTCATAAAAAGCCCGTGGAAAGCACAGGCAGGTTAAAAACCTAAATGCAACCCTTGCTTTGAGTCTTCCTCTACACAACTGACTGGAACCACAGTGCAGAGCATTTCTACAGAAACCTGGGACCTCAGTTCGGTTCTGCACAGTTCAGAATTTTAGAAGGCAGAACACTGCCAACCTTCTATGTTCTGAAGATCATCTGTCCTCTCAGGAATTTAGAAAGGTCATAAACACTGTCATCATGAATAGAAATTTAATTTGAATCATAATTTCCACTTGCAAAAGAATTTTTTTTGCTAATCTATGAGAATGGACAAGGAATGAAGGTTATTATAAATGAAATTTTCACATCCAATTGACACCAGTGATCCATCAAGGGACTGCCAGTTATGGATGTCCACTCAGATGGCATGGAAGGGTGCCATCTGTCAGGCAGAACTTTGCTTTCTAGTTGGTGCTGTTTGTCCCCTTGTCTCTGATCTTCAATCACATGACCTGCTTGGGTGTGTCTCTATGTACAGAGATCATTTGAGACTATGACCTTTCTGTAGTACAGAATTCTCTGTGTTGTGACTACTTATTGGATTGCCTTTGCTCCTATAATGAGATTAGTCTGCCCACTAGGGAAGGGTTAACCATGTCAGTAGCAGGTCACAGTAGCATGCTGATGGTGGCGGTCACGTGATAGTGAACTCACAGGCAGCCCATAGGGCCCTCTGGGTCCAGGCTCTCCCACAGCTCCTTTTTCTCCCTAAAGTGAAAAAGCAGAAAGTTCCAGTCATACATGAACCCTTACATTCCCATGTAGCTCACACAGAAAGCTGCCATTTAAGTGTTCTATCAGAACGCCAATGATTCATGCTCCTTTAAAATTGTAGTGACAGTCATCCACCATAGCAGATGTTACTAGATGGCCATTGATAGACAGGAAGAAGCCACCACCCTTAGCCATCCAGATGTGCTGAAGGATTCCTATGTGTAGAATGCTCTGCTTGGGTTCCTCTGGCACTGTGGAGAGCATTACTGTTTGTTTTAAAGTGGAGGTTCCTATCCCTTTCCAGACATGCTTAGGAGCAGAGCTGAATTTGAATTTGATATTTGGGGGATGAGACACAACATAAACTACAAAATCCATTTGTTTTAGACATGAATCCTTTACACATCCCCTACAAGTTAACTTTATACAATATTTTTATTATGCTTCTGTTTCTACTGCAACGTGTCATATAAGGCCAGGGTAGAATTCCCATCTGTGGTGTTCCGTTAGGGCTCAAAGGTTTTTGGATTTTAGAGGGATTCACAATTTGAATTTTTGGATTAGGGATATTTGGCCTGTATTGCCGCCACCTTCTCCTTCTCCTTCCTCTTCCTCTTCTCCTTCCTCTTCTCCTTCTCCTTCTCCTTCATGTAAGATTTCTTAAAAATCAAGTCTCTTCAGAGAGCCCTTCCTTGACACTCTCCCCATTTCCACAGCTGTACCTCAGCTGCACCTTCTGGTCCCTGCACTCCGTGAGACACACAGAGTTACTACTATTGTCTGTCTGTGGCTCTCACTAGAATGGGCACACTGGGGCCCCAGGGCTCCCAGCTTTGTTTCCATCAGCCATACTTTAGAAAAGTGCTCAGCGCATTAGTAAATATTAGTTGAACAAATTAATCACACGGGGTCATACATTGTTATACACATCTTGTCTTCTTTTTGAAAAAGAAGATTTAAAACCTTTATGCCTTCAGCAAGTGCTTGGTGGGTAGACACATATTATCTTTACTATTCTAACTGTCCATTAGCATAAATGATAATCCAGAATGCTTGTGAAGAATCAGGATTATTTTAGGTGGTCCATGGATAGAAATAACCTAATAAAGATATATTTTTCATTTTAAGGGTGTTTTTGGGCTGCTTCCTCCAGATTAAGGTGTGTGTTACCATGTAGCATGAAAATGTCAGGGGCTTCCGTGAGTACCTCCATAGAAAGTTCTATCTTCATTCTTTTATTGTGTCATCAGAGGGGCTTAAAGCTCAGTCCATATTTTGTGTGTATGGGTGGAAAGCCAGGAAATCTACCAGCAGAGGCATGGGATAGGCATTTACTTCTCTGTTCTCGAATTATATTTTTGTCTCTTTCTGGTGGTAAGGCTTCCAGAACGCTAGAACTTTCTCAACCCTTCTTTGCTTGGGTTATATCAGTCATAGATAAAAATAGTGATAAATAGTCTGTGAAATTGTCCTGAAGACTAAATGTGATAGTAATATATGACATTATACAGCGTTAAATAATTGATGTCTCAAGTGCTAGCTACTACACAAGTAGAGGTCATATTTTTAGTGGAAAGAGTTTTAAAGTATGCTAATTTAAAACTGATTTCTTTCGATAGGCTTGGCAGTGTTATTTATGAGTTTTAAAATGGTGTGTGCGCGAGTGTGCGTGTGTTCATGGGGTGTAGAGGCAGATTCACAGAAAGTAGACCAGGTCTAGTCTAAATATCACCATGGCACTTCCTACTTCTCCATCCCCACCTCCACAGAGAACCTTGGCTTGCTTTGTTTTTTAAAAGGAACACACTGTGGCTTATCTAAACAGTAAGCAGTTACTCCAACACTTGTCTGCAGGATTTCTCTTCTAGACTAGCCTGCCCCTCACAGCGGAGCACCATGAGAAGTGAATCCATTAGCCAGTGCGGGTCAGGGAGGCCTTGGGAACACTCAGCTACAAGTTCCTTGGAAGGTGGTTCCCCCTAAGATGATCTCCCTTGGGGTCGGGGAGCCTTGTCCTTGGTTCAAGTCTCCCTGAGTGACCCTTGGACTGACAGCTAGGATTCTGCCTGGGTAGAAGCAGAGCCTAGATTCCTCCTTGGGCTTTTGGTTATATGAAAGAAACATTCCTGTCTTGTTCAAGCCACATGGAATTCGGATCTTTGCCTCAGCACCAAAGCACCAACCCCAGCGGTTGCGTCTTGGGTACCCTCAGAAATGAAATATTAACCCAGGGATTTTAATGTATAGTTTTATCCCCCCCTGGATTAAGGAGTTCCAAAAGAACCTTTGATCCTTTCACACTTAAAACATTACAGAGTTCTAAGGCCAGAGGAAGAATTCAGTATTCAGAACAAAACCACTAGCACGCTTTCAGCTCGGGAGGAGAGACCTAACATCTAAGGGGCTTGAAGGAGAAAGTGTTTTGCTCGATGTAAGGAGTCGAAGGAGGGCTCTAGGAGCGGCTTCAAGGCCCTGTCCTTTACCCAGACGAAGAAATCAGTGGGAGGCAGGGAGCATGGGGGGCTGCACATGAGTGTGTCCCTCACCTATTGAGAAGGCTTGCATGTGAAGGGCTCCATCTTTTTTTTTTTTAGGCTGGCCGAATTTCATGCAGGCTCATTCATTTGCATATCAGTACCCAGGACTTGTTCTAGAGGGCCTGCCTTTGCTTTCAAAGCAGAAACATCTGCAGGAGCCTCCAGATGGCACCTCCGTTAGCTGTGAGATTCACACTCCAGTCTGGCACTCTGAGTGAGGGCACTCTCTGCATACTGACACACGATCCCGTTTGAGGAGACACAAGTGTGGCACTTCACACCGCATGCACCTGGCTTCAACTATGCATTCACAAATTCTTAGAGACTTCATTGGCTCTTCTGGTTAATTCTGCACCAGCACTGAGACCTGATACCCTTGAGACACTGTTGAGCTATCGGAAGTAACAGCTGATTTACCAAACAGCAAACCCTCTTGAGCCCCAGGGCACTTTGCCAACAGACTGCCTGAGCTTTGCTGCTCCAATTTTAGGATGGACTGAGTTTCTTCATCCAGTGCTTGAAAATGAATCTTTATCAGCAGCAGGATGCTCTTAGCTTTGAAGTATTTTTAATGAAGCTAATTATCGGAAGTTGTTGGTTTGATCTACAATAGTGGATTCAGAAAATACATTCTTAAGGACTCATCTCTTTCTGGAACTCTTCTTGGATAAGGCCAGTCTTCACTGGGGTCTAGCCCATGTAGTTGTATTGACTTTGGCCTTATTCTCTGGCTATTTTTTTTTGCATAGATTTCTTCTTTGCAATATAAACTCTTCTAGATTAATGAAGGTAGATGCTTTCTTATTCAACCCTAAAGGGGATGTCTCAATCAAACCCCTCCCCCTCAGAGCTCAGGGAACCCCATGGAAGAGGTGGCAGAAAGAGAGTAAGAGCCAGAGGGAATGGAGGACACTAAGAAAACAAGGTCCTGTGAATCAACATGTGCAAAGCTCATATGAACTCACAGAGACTATGGCAGCATGCACAGGGCCTGCACAAGGTCTTCTGCACATATATTATGGCTTCCAGATTCGTGTTTTTATGGGATACTTGAGTGTGCCAATGAGTGGGTCCCTGATTCCTGTGCCTTCTCTTGGGCTCTTTTCCTTCTGTTGGTGTGCCTTGTCCAACCTTGATTTTTTTGCTTTACCTTATATTTCATTTTGTTATATTTTAATATTATCTCTTAGAAGCCTGTTCTCTTCTAATGGGAGACAGGATGGGAGAGGATGTGGGGAGGAACTGGGTGAGTACAGGGAGCAGACGCCATAATCAGGACATATTATGTGAGAAAAGAATCTATTTTCAATAATAGAAAAAAAAACCCAGATGCTTCCTCTGCAGCATTATTTATATAGTGTGTATATACTTATGATCATTAATAAAAGTTTCTGTGATGATGATGAATCAATTATAATGGTATTATTAATGTAGCAGAGCAACCAGCAAAGGGTGTTTTCTTTAAGTAGGAGGAGAGTTTCTTTCACCCCAAAGGATTGCATTGTACACGGTTGCATTTGATAAGCATTTATTGCATGCATGAACTTACTTTACAGAACACAGGACTAGGGAATTAGAAGGCATGTCAGAGACATTACTACCTGGTCCTTTCTTTAAAAATCAAATTAGCCCAGACTGATGAAAACTCTCATTTTAAAAAGCCCACAAACTTACACGGTGAACCATGCCAACATCATGAAATGCTCACATTCAGCATACTTTCCTCATCTTGTACAGTGCCTGGTAGGGAAATTGATGACACAGTTCTACACACACACACACACACACACACACACACACACACACACACACACGTTTGCAGTTTTTCAAGGTGAAGAAAAGAAAAAGTAGGTGAAAAATGGAAAGGAAGAGGTTCCAGACACATGAGCAGCTGCTGAGGCTGCTGCACATTTTTTGTGTGTCAGATATTCATCTTCCCCCGAGTGTCTCTCTCTTTCTTTTCCTTCCAAGGATATGGAAGCATAGACTAGAACAGTGAGGTTCGTGAAAGGGTCCCGCTTTATAACTCACTGAAATCATTTCCTTATGGCTACAGGAAAACAGGTCATTCTTTAACTCACAAAAGAAAAATGAGAGCATGGGTAACTGAATGGAGAAGAACACGTAGGTTTTGTAATTTCCTTTGGAAAAACATTATAATTTACTCGGAATGAATACAGTAGCTTTGTATTAAGATTATCAACCAGAATATGTAGTTCTGGAAATTTTAGCCCCATTGACTTCAACTTTCTGGATGAAGGCCCAATGAAAATATCTTCCTTATGGGTTGAGAAGGAATAATGGGAGCTATTTATTTCAGCTATGGAAATGTATATATTGTTTTCATTAAGGCAGACTGATCCCATGTCATACTGTGTGGTTTTCTTCTCTTGGTCTTAGGACTCTGAACAGAACTCCGAATGGTGACATTTTCATTTAGTACTAGATAGCCCTCCATCTTTCCTGGACATTGAATAGTTTGAGATTGTCTCAAAGCCATGCTTTGTTTCCTACAGTGTTCAGCCTAAGTGTGATAACACAAAGAGAGACTTACTCTTTCTCCTTTGGGACCTGCAGGGCCATGGGGTCCTATAGGACCATCTGCACCCTAAAAAAGATAAAAATAAAATACCATGAGACGAGTGAGAGACAAGGACTGCAAGAAAAGTTCTGTTTTACTTGTCTGGGAGAATGATGTCTTAGGATAACTTATCTGATTTTAAAGCACTTTATTCTTGATGGTTTTTCATGCCAGTTATTTTTGAGAAATCCATGCAACAGGGAGGAAATATCTAACTGCATGCTTCAACAAAGAGTATACACAAAAGCCATATTTCACAGTTATTTATTCTTATCTGATGAAGTATCTTCATTTTGCTCTCATCATTCTTTTCCCAGATTTATTTTTATTTTATGTGTGTGTGTGAGTGCTTGCATGTATGTAGACATCATGTGTGTGCAGTTTCCATGGAGGCCAGAAGAGGGCACCAGATCCCTGGAAGTGGAGTTAGAGATGCTGGTGAGCCACCACATGGGTGGCTGAATCTGGGAACTGAATCTGGGTCCTCTGCAAGAGAAGCCAGTGCTCTTAACTGCTGAGCCATCTCTCCAGCCCCATGCCTCCATAATCTTAACCAGGAAAATATAACCATCCTTCCGTTCTACCATCTTTTCCCAGAGTCTTTTCTCCACAGCCTCTGACACCCATGGCCAAAGCCTCAAAACTTTGTTTTCAGCGATTTAAAACATATGAATGAGAAGTGTTTAACTTTCAAAACAACATTCTGCAGCTCCATTGGGACAGCAGGGGCTCCTGAGGTGGAGGGGTTGTTCTTCTAGGCTTTGCCCATAATTTGCACATCAGGCAGGTAAAATGATTTGACTGACAGAATTGGTTTCTGTGGCAGAGAAGATAATATCTGAAAGGATGTAAGAACTCTGGGGTCCGGCAGAGAATAATAACTGCCTGAAGGTTTTTAGAACTGAAAATCTGGATTCTTAAAAATGTAGCAAGGATTTCAAATATATTTGCTCGATTATCAGGAAGACAATGCCTAGCGTGGTGAAGAGTGCAAAATGGTATTTGCACACACAAGGATTATTTCAACCTGTCTAGCACATTCCCCTCATTGTCCCGGCAGGTTGGTGGATTCTGTTAGACTCTCTGGATAGGAAAGAATTCAGAGTTTCGAATTCATTCTCCTGTTGGTGAATTCTTAGTGTCTTAATCACTCTCTTATTGCTTCAACTCAAAGTTCACCTCCACAATGCTTCTAAATACTGAGTGACTATGGCTAAAATTTAAAAGTTGAGCTGCTAAAAACAAAAAAGTGGTAAAAATGATGGAGACCCATGCCTTGCTTCATGAATAGAGACTTGGAAGTTAATTTCTAAGGAAGATATTGCATTTCTAGGATGGACAAAAATAAATTCTTCATTTTTCACCATCTCAGGGCCTTTCCCATGGGAATGCAGGGAAGGTGTTATGAACTGTTTTAGGTCGCTGAGACACTGAAGGCAGCTGGACCCAGCACTCTTCTCATTCAGTAAATTATCCAGACTTGAACTTCTGAAGGTGTCCTGGCAGCTCGGGCCATACTTTCGAGTTGTGACCCATTCTCTGTCCCTCTTTCTCCCTTTCCAACGTCCTCATCCACTTCCCCTCTGATTCTCGCCCTAAGCGACCCCTCCTCATCTGGGAAGCCCACAAGGAACGAAGGGGTCTTCCCCGGTGGAGCACACAATCCACGGAGCGCACACACATCGGAGCAGGACGCGGGGCTGACTCACCCGGGATCCTGGCTTCCCGTCTAAGCCAGATGCTCCCTGTGTGATTGGGTTGGTCGGGATTGGCACACGAATGACAAGAACAGAGATTAGTAGGAGGCACTGGTGAGCAAATGCAACACTTCAAGCAACATCATACACAGTCACAGAATTCTGGGGTGAATACCACAGTGCTACAAATAGTTAGTTTAAAAAAAAATCACATGACAATACATGCCCCACAGGTGATGGCATTTTAGTGACATTTCTGCCAGGAAATTCTTCTCTAGAAGTCTGGTGAAGGAGGTCTTACAGTGGCCTACAGAGTACTTGCTGACAACACACAAGAAAGGGGTTTCTAGCTCTATGTCCACATCAAATTCATTTTCTAAAGAGAGAGAAAGTAAGGGAAATCTCCTAAGAAAGGGCTCCAGAGCTCTGGCTACACTTGTTAAAACGCTTTTATGAACAAAAAAGCTGTGCTTGATTTTATGTGGACATTATTTGTGTGTTGGACCTAAAATTCACATTAGTCACCACTAGAGGGACTTCTAGGAACAAGAAAAAAAATATGGGCTCAAGTTAAAATAAGTCCCAGTCTGTCCCCCGGTTCAGTTCAAATAATCTTTACACTGATGTTTGTATGAGAAATGACTTAAAACCTACTCGTCTCAGATTAATGCATGCTTTTCCTTAGTTTCGATTGAGGGCTACCCATGGAGGAATGATAAAATGGCACTTTCTGTGTCTGTAGCAAGAGTAACTATAACCCTTCTTGATTAGGCTCTTATAGAGCAAACTCCTGATACTTGTTACTTCAAAGACACACACTACGTCATGGAATATTTAAGAAGACATCGTGTTAGCACTTTCGATTCTCTTGGCCAGGCTGGAGAACTCTTTCTCAGCTTCATGCTTCAGGTGCAGTTAATAATAAAAAAATAAAAATAAAAATAAAAATGAAAGAAAAAAATCAATTCCAGCTGCCAGCAACGCCAACACATATTTTTTTTTTAATTTAAAAATTCTTTCAGTATGATCTTGTCATGATCAATGCTGTAAGTACAAAACAGAGCTTTAGGTAGCAACGATTATGAACAGTAGGTATTGCTGTTGCTTGTTTAGGAATAACTTTTGGCTAAATGGGCTGTAAAAATCCCCAGCAGCCGTAAATTTGACAGTAGGGGGAAGTTTAGAGAAACTAGACTAAACGTTTAGGAAATGCAAAGCTTCTTAAGCCTTTTTTTTAAAGTCACTATTATAACATTTGAAGATAAATGTTAAAATGATATTTATATTGATGATAAGATTCTTTATCTAACTGGGGTGTGGAACTAAGGGCTTACAAATGTTTTGTGTCTATGCTCCATTGATCCAATTGGCACAATTTAACTTGAACTATAACATAAAGCTCCCATGATTCACTCAGTAAGTAAATGTGTACGAAACAGCTGCGGTGTCTGACTTAGAAGCCATGGGCTTTTGAGTGGATGTTAGTCCTGAAAACACAATACCCATGGGGAAAATGAGATAGGGACCATCAACATTTTTTATCTCACATCTCTACTATACAACTATTTTCTGTTACAGGTTTTACGTCATATTTTACAAATGTAACCTACAATATTTTTACTGACCCTTATCTTCATTTACTGAATAAACAATGTATTAAAAGCCCCAAATTAAACCATTACACTCAATAATAATTTAAAAACCCTTTCAAGTTGTTGTGGGAAGAATATTGGCATAAAGCATATGAATGGGTGAAACCCCCTTTTTCATGATGAATGAAAATCTTTACAACTGCAGAATATGTCTTCCGTACTATCCACTATTCTCCCATGAACCTCATAACAGGGAAATCTCCAAAACGGACAACACAAAACATACAGAACACAATGCAGTCAACTAATATAAGGGGCCACAGCACTGACCTCAACGACGGCCAATTGCATACGTGCCACCAACAGAGCACTAGAGATTGTACAGACTCCGAGAGATCAAAACAACGGAGTACGGGGCTTACCCTGTATTAGACCATGAAAGTGCTTGGGAGAGATCATGAAACAATAAGCATCGCTTTTTAGAAGAGACAGTGGCAGAACTTGCCTGTCAGCCCCACAAGAGCAAGGTTGGCATGTATGTAATTGACGTGTGACGGGACATTTGTGGCACTGCTTGTTATGGGGTCACCCTGAGACACGAGATCAAGACATCAGGGAAAACAAAACTGGACTGTGCTCTGCTCTGACATAGTGTGTGTTCTAATGACAGGACTCTCGACTGTAAGACAGCCGCCGAGCAAACCGGCATGGTTACTTAGGGTAGAAAGAAAAATCTGAGATTTGCCCCCAAATGGAAAGTTTTCTTTACTTACTGGAAGACCAAGGGGTCCTCTGTCACCCTTTTGGCCTGGTTCACCCTTCAATCCTTTAACACCATTTAACCCTGGTTCACCCTAAATGCAAAAGCAAATGCCAATTTTGGTTGCTATCATGGGTGTTTCAACTGTGAGAGAAGAGACCCAGTCTCTGAAACACTTGCAGATTCCAGTTTTAGGTGACAGCAGAGTGAGGCTAGCTTGGTTGTGCATCAGTTAATAACCTAATTTAAAGCTTAACAAGCTAGAGATGACAAATAATATTCTAGAAAGCGCTGAAACTCAAGGAAAAAACGTGTTGAGTATCACCACAAGATGTACAGCTGACATCATGGATCCTGGAGTTCTACCTCAAGGAACTTAGTGTTACATTGTTTTGACTAAGCAAATCAGAGACAATCAGAGTGGTGGATACTGAAGGGATCAGTAGGAAACCCCACTCTGCTGGGATTGAAAACTGGAATATGCAGGGCAGTGTTATAGACAGACATTTTAAGCCTTTAAGCATTTTGCCCAGGAGAATGAACTGAAAACGTAGACACTGATGTTTGAAGTAATGCCATTCTGCAAGTCCTCATTCCCCGACATTGCCAAGTCGGGTTCCTGCATGGATTAATCAATATAGTTAACCACAAATTGACAGTCCCAGAGGAGACTATGAAGATCAGAGAACTTGAATATAGTTTCCCTGACTGTCTGCGCCATGTTAGAATGAAGGAAGAACAGTTTAACATGGGATGACATTACAAGAGCCCTGATAAGTGGCAAATCCTCCTGACTCAGTTCAGGAAAAATCCAGGGATATAGCATGCCGATTGCCCAGCAGTAATAGCACATTACAGATAGAGAGTTCGGACACATACACTTTTCAGCTTTTAAGTATGGGCATTCATTTGTCAAGAAAACATGGAAAGACTTGTGAAAGGAAGGTGACCTTACTGTATGGAGGGCATGTTCATATTGGCTGAAGGGACTTTTAACCTTTGAAGTACTATCCAATCTGTCTGATAGTGAAAACCAGTGTGCTGCTCATTTAGAGCAGAGCCTAGAGTCTCATAACTAAGCGAGCATAGGAATGGGTATAATTAACGGCTGCCTAAATGAGAATGCTCATGAGAAAATTATGGGAAACCCTGATATGGATGCACCCATGAAAGCATGCTATATAGTTGAACTTTCAGAGGGCCCACACACTGTCATAGCATAGTAGAATTTGTAGAACTTGAAAATGTGAGTCTGTAGTGTAGCCACGGTTGAAAACCCAAATCTGCTATAATTGACCAGGTCTAATCCTGAGGTACCAGTGCCATAGTTAACAATGCACTGAGGCCAAGGCCCAGTGGCCACTGTTCTAAACTTGAGATTCATGGCTTTGCATGTGAGCTCATTTCTAGTGTGTGGTTTTAAGATGATGAACAGGCAGGGCAGACTTAGCGGGCCCTGAAATTCTTTGGTGGGAAACCACATATTGATAAGAGTAGATGTTTCATATTTCAATCCAAAAGCAGTCAAATCAAGTGGCAAAAAGACCAAATTTCATATCTGCACCAAATTCTATTACCAATCTGGTCATCATCTCTTCCTGTAATTTACATTAAATAAGTGAACTGCTCTGGGTCTGTGTAGCTTATCAGTTGCAGAGTCAAGGAACTAACATAGGTCATCTGAGGTCTTTACAATTTTATAATTTGTTGATAGCAATGATGGAAATAACAACTGTTGTGGAAAAAGGACTTAATGTCATTTTCTGTATCAAAAGGATCTTGGGCCTCATCTAATTGAATGATTATGGTGTGTGTCAATCACCTCAGAATTAAAACAGTCTTGGAAGTCTTACTCTCAGTCATTATAGTAACTAATACACTATCCACTGGCTTAACCTGAAGGTAAGGCATTCTAAGAAGAACGAGGTGACCAATTCTTCCCCTTCTTGTGTTACCTGCCTGCCCCTGAAAAGGAAAGCCAAGGATTCTTGTGTCAAGCCAGTATTGCTGGCAACACTTTATAGCTGGGAGAGCCAAAGGGGGCCTTGCCAACCCCCAGGAGAGCGTGGCTGCTCTGGGCTTTCAGAAGCCTAGTGCTAATACTGCATTTGAAGATGCTCTCTGGGTCTCTGTAGAAGAAAAGAACAGGCAGAGACCGTCTTTCCAGTGTAAGCTCTACTGGTTCTGTCAAGGAGGACCTATTCTCCATTGCTCCTTTTTACACGTACATAAATTCTGTGACGTCACAGCTGATATACCTCATCCTATTCTAGATTATGACCCATGGGAAGGAAGACACTGAGATGCTAGAAAGCCAAAGCAGGTAGATGCAGTAGTAGTGTGTGGCAAGCAAGACCTTCAGTTGACAGCAAATACAGAGCTATTGCCACCATAAAAAGATAAAGCTCCTGACTTAGTCTGAGAATTTCATCAGACGACCCTTACGTGGCAGATTTTAATATGCCATGTATTTAAAAAAAACTTACATAATGACAAGGGTAAAAGCAAAATGCGGAATGATTTATTTCCAGGTGTTAGCACTTAAGCTCATTGTGAGTCGCGTTGTACTGTGAGAGTTAAACATCTGGGTGCTTAAAGGCTTAAAGACTATCAACATTACTTGACAAGTAAATAAGACAGGACAGACATGCTTCCGTCATGCTTGCCTGTGACCATCAAGGAAATAGAAATCAAATAATCAAGGGATTTGCTGGTACCTTTGGTCCAGGAAGTCCATGGGGTCCCTGAAAATGGAAAGCACAGCTTTAATTAAAAACTCACTGCTTCCTGTAGAAATGAGTA
Organism: Peromyscus eremicus; assembly: GCF_949786415.1. Classification (NCBI taxonomy): domain Eukaryota; kingdom Metazoa; phylum Chordata; class Mammalia; order Rodentia; family Cricetidae; genus Peromyscus; species Peromyscus eremicus. The sequence continues at coordinate 101,784,590 of NC_081421.1, read as the reverse complement.
TTATATCAAGTATAAAATGAGATGTAAGGCAAGAATCTTCTTGTCTGAGCTCTAGCCAGAGGCAGGTCAGTGGAATGTTATTTATTACCTACCAAATGTTCCTTCCAGCTCTTGGGTTGCTCTGTAATAGGAAATTCATTAAGAGCAATTCTGTCTGCTAAATGCCTGCGAGAGGAGAAAGCTGCTGGGGTTTTCATGGAAGAAAAGTTAGGCAAAAAGAGAGCCCCTGTTTTGTATTTACATTACAGGTACTTCTCAAATTACCATTTTATAACCTGGTGGAATATTTGAGATAACTCATGAATTTTTATGGAATAGAGGTAGAACGTAAAAGCCAGAAATTCAGGGGGAAAAAAATCTCTACAGTCTGGGTAGCAAGAAGAGGAGATCTTTGTCCTTCACTCTTCATAACCAAGGTGTTGAAGAATCCAAAGGCGGCAGGAAGATGGCATCCAAGCTTGGGAGTCTGGAAAGCCTAGTTTAAGATCAAAGAGTCCTAAGTGTTATGATTTGGATTGCATTTATTGTTACAGAAGTGAATAATAGTTGTTTATCAAAGAAAGGAGGTCATAATGAATGTATGAATCAGGATAAAAAGAAAGTTGTTTGGTGGAAAATACAAATATAGAAACTAATTATCAATTTAAATTAACTGAAGGTTATTCTGGATTGCTTTGAACTTTTAAAGAGATTCTAATAAGCTATTCAGGGAGATGCATATTTAAATATCCATCAGTGAAATAAAGCAGAGGGAAAAATCCGCTGACCATGTTCGCTGAGATATTTGTTACATATGTCTACATTAGAGTAATGTTTTCCTTCTTGATAAGTTGTGAATAAACATTTTCAGGAAATGGCTCTCATTATTGAGTATTTTTATCTCATGTTAATAATGGTTTCAAATTCCTTTAAGCTAATTAACTTTATCATTTGAACAGGATGTAGCATTTTCTAATTTAACCTTCTAACTTAAAGTGAAAGGAGTATAAAAAGCCAAAAACATGCCATTTGATTAATTCTTAATGGACTATTTGGTGTTACGAGAACAAGGTTAATGGAAGTTGTTTACCAAAGAAAGGAGGCAATTAGTGAGACCTGGGTGACCAGGCTACCCTGTGGCTGGGATCATTCCCACGATGCTCTCTCTAGAGTGCAGTTGGAATAGAGGGTGGCCACACGTGCCTTCCTCTTTGTTATTGATGTCTTCTGGTTTATGAAGACACCCGAGAGATGAGTGTAACCCTATATCCTTCCTGCCTTGTTCCTTGCTGTGTCAAAGGCCCTTGAAGCACTCTGCTGTCCCCATCCGAGCCTAAGCACAACTGTCGGCAGGCACTCCAGCAGTTAGAGAACCGCGCTTGCTTCAGGGCTGCCCTCCCCGCTCGCAGCTCTATGGAGTCAGGAATGCTGTCTCCATTGCTCACGGGGAGACAACCGCAGCAAGCATGGCCTGGCTCCATGAATCACCAGAAGAGCCATCGACACGGAAGGAGAAAGATCCAACACTCCATCATCTGTGGGAGCCAGCCTGAGTCTTTATCACACTGTTTTACACAGGTTCTCATTCGATAGTTCAGGGAGGGGTCTCAAGCTTCAAAGCTGCTTAGAAACCCTCTTCACTGGCTTGATAATCACCTTAACTAGCTACTAACAGCCTACAATGAGAGGGTAAGATGACTTGCCAGTGTTCATGGGCCCTTGGAGTAAAGCTTGCCCGATCTGCCTCTCCTCGGCTCTACGTCTTTCTAATGCTCGTGTTTAGGGGAATGAAAGGCAGCCCTGTGAAGTAGGCAGAACACCTCACTTTTTCTGTTCACTCCCCAGAGAGCAGTACAAAACAAACGCTGCCTGTGTTCATCTTTTCCCTAGTAGCACATGATAGATAAATGATTACATTTCAGGGAGAAGGAAACTTACCATGGGGCCAGGCGGGCCATGGGGACCTGGAGGGCCTGGGGGGCCTATGATCTGTATGTCCAAAAAATAAACATGGGTGTGGTTACTTCATTTAGATAAGGCAGTAGAGCAGGGGTCTTGTTCTAGGGCTCTGCTAATGGCATCAGCAGTCACAGAGGAAAGAGGACATGGTGAGGAGTGCCGTGCTTGATTCCCTGGCTTTAGCAATTCCTCTATGAGAATCAAATAACTTCAAACACTACAGTTGTTCTACAAAAACCCAGAGTAAATCAAAACTATATTAAAAGAAAAGGAAGCAACTGATTATCGAGACATTCTATAATGCTGCAACCACTATTAAACCCTCCGTTATTTCACTAAGCACAAACAGGACTCTGGAGAGAAAGAGAATGCAAGTTCTTATTTCACTAGGCTTTCCCTAGAAGCACTATGGGAAATCCACTGATTTTTCTCTCCAGAGCTCTGCACAATTGCTTCCAACTCAAACTTCTGAGATACGCTGTCTCTCATGGTACAAGACTAACATATATCATGTATAGTTTGATCCACCAAGTGGGTGACTGTATTTCTATTACAGATTAGCCATCTGGCACAGGCGGATCTAGGCAAATAATAATCCCGTGTGAAGAGTCAGCCCCATGAACTTACAGAAGGACCCTGAGGACCTGGCAACCCAGAGTCTCCTTTCTCTCCTTTCACTCCATTGGCACCCTACAAATAACCAGGAAGCAGATTTAGCAGGAATATTATTTCCGAGGTCTAACAGACAACTGAACTTTGACTGCCTGGAATTTTTATATTATGCACATAATACATAACAAGTTTTATCCCCATCTATTTTTAGTCCAAAGCAGTAAATTTACTAAAACCCCTAGGATTATGAGTGTTATATACAGCAAAATACAATGTAAATAGAAACTAGACTGAGCCTGATTTCACAGTATGAAATACACTGGATTACAAATGTTATTTTTTTACAGTGTGCTCACTTTAAATAGCAAAGGTGAAGCTTTAGTCCCGCTGACATTTATTTATAGTTGCTTCTTTAAAAACACGTAAAAGATCCAGGCCTGGTGGCACGGGCCTGAGATCTTGGCTACTTGGGAGACTGAGGCAGAGAGCAAACATTCAAGGCCAGCCTATGTTTCAGAGTGTGTTCAAGCCAGCCTACACAACTTTTTAACATAGAAAGTTAAAACAAAAGGATCTGAGATACAGCTCAGTGGTAGAGTGTGTGCCTGGCATGTATGGGCCCTAGGTGTAATCTCCAGTACCTGGTGTAGGGTAGGAGGGGGTGGGAGGAAGTTCCTCTACTTTTTTCTTATAATTTCTGTATTTTCCCTTCCAAAGTTTCTGAGAAACAGTAACTCAGGGGGAATAAGCACCACCCCAAAGTATAGACCACCCCAAAGTATAGACACATAGACTAATCTGTTCTACAATGGCTCTAAAGTTTTGTGATAATTTATTTCTTTATTGTGGCTTACTTTATGATAATTACTTGATTATACATATTAAATTCAAATGGCCAATTCTATTTTCTTTATTATCTTCTAAAGAAAACAATCCAGGAAAAATAAACCAAACACTTACTTTTAAATTGATTCGGCTATACTTTAAAATTTTAGTGTCTCACTTGGAAAAAAACTAAGCAACAATACTTCAAATTATTTCAAAAATAAAGACAGTTTGGAAACCACTGGCTGAGAGTACAGTTGAGATTATAATTCTTTCCTAGTCACTTATTTTAGTAAGAGCACATCATAAAGTGTGAACATACCGGGAGTCCAGGAAGGCCAATTCCTCCTTTTTCACCTGGCATACCTGGGTCCCCCATATCTCCCTTTGAGCCTTTGAGTCCCTACAAGTGATAGAGTTGGCATGTGAGAAGCACAGTGACAACCTGATAGGCACATCCTATGGCTAATGGGATTCCAGATAAATCTGCCAAGAGGTGGAGATGACTATGAGTTTTGTTTTCAGGTATTTTCTTTTTACAGCCTTCTGCATTGGATCAATAATATTTCCCCATGTAATAGGATTAAGTTCTATAGACCATTTAAATACAAAAACCATGAACACAGGGTTTGGCATTATTTCTCCTGGTTTCCTAAATCTGCTTGGCAACTAACTGCATCCTACCAGTCCAGAAGACAATGTAATGACCATAATTCTTAACAGTCCAGAAAATATTTGAACCAGGACTTAGCGTTGTAATAGCAAAGATCCAAGTCCACGCAGCCATTCCTTCCTCTTCATTGTGTGTATAAGATCTAGCTGTCATCAGTTTCCAGCACCAATGTTCAATCAATGCTTTAAAACACTCATCTTGTTCAGTGTTCCTGTTGGTTCTCATGACATTGCTACATGGTGAGCCAAATGCAATTACTATTCTTTTAGAATGAGAAAATAGATGTGTGGGTTTTGAATGCTAACAAATGTGAGTTATGGAACACTAACATTGAAATTAATTGATATTTTTAAGCATTTTCATCCTAGCAACCTTGTGGCAACATGAGCAGATGGTTATGGTTACCATGGTAGGGGATTCACAAGCTGCACAGACCTGTTCATCTTAGGGACAAGAACACATATTAATTTGTTAACTATCTTTATACTGAGTTCAGAATCACATACTGGGGGAGTGGGAAAGTACCAGCAAAGATAAATTTATTTTTCTGGTTAATCAGCAAGGTCAGTTGGTTTTAGGGGTCCCGTGACAGGGAAAAGCAACAAGGCCAATTCAACAGGCTGAGTAGGAGAACAGGACCTTGCAAAGACTATAGAAAAAACATCCAGCTACTGTATATATTGAATATTTAGGCACATTCAGTATGCTACTGTACAAGTCTAATTTGTTATCTTTAATTACTAACAATGGGGAAAGGTTATCATTAATGTGATCTCTGATTGACATGGAAAATTGACTAAATTATCTTTCTATAGTATTTGTTTAATGTGACATTATGTGACTGCAATATCCAACTCTGTTATTAAAAATAACTCTTCTCCTAAGTTAAGTATTTTTTTGGTCTAATACTTTCTCCTGAAGAGTATATGGTTGACTTAGTACATCAAAAATTCCACTGACTTCTTATTAATTAATTCAAGCTATGTCTTAAATATATTCAACTATATTTTTCTTTTATTCTGTGTGTGGGCCTGAATATGATGATGTGCACCACATGTGTGCGGGTACCTGTGGAGCCAGATGGGGGCATCTGACACCCTGGAATTGGAGTGACAGGTGGTTATGAGCTGCCTGGTGTGGATGTGGGGAACCAAACCCATGTCTTCTGCAAGAGCAATACATGCTTTCAACCAATAAGCCATCTTTCCATCCCTTGAGCCATTTCTTGAGAAAATAGTTGAAGTCCATATAACCTCCAAGATTTTGAAACTAATCCTTGTGGTTTGATTCCTAATGCTGTCTGCATTCTCTTAGTAAAATTCTTAAAAGGTGGGGGTTGCCAAGCCACAGCAGACATGCCAAGTCCAGCCTAGGGACTGTTTTTTATTTATGTTGAATTAAAAAAAAAAGTAAGACATGTTTAAAGAAAAGGATACACGAAAGAGACCATATGCACCCACACAATCTAAAGTATTTCCATCAGAATTTTAGAGAAATTTTATCAGTTTCTATGTTGAGGACACTCTGAAAGATACTGCTATCATGTGCAAGCTTACCGTGCTTCACTTTTTGTCTGAGTTTTCAAAATATTTAGAAAATCAGGGGAAATCATTATACACAAAAAAGAGACATTATCAAATGACTGTAGATAAGCAATGCTATTAATCATGAAAACCATGGCCACTGATTTTGATATTGAATTGCTTATATTCACTGAAAAAAACCAAACCCAAACCCCAAGCTATTCTTACTAATGTAATGATTTCAGAGTCTATTAGAATGTGTTGAGGTAGTATCAAGCACAAAACTAAGAAACATATAGCTTTACATTTCTACAACAAAATTTATATCTAATTTAAAACCAATTGCATTTTTAGATTTCAAGTGGAATGGAAAAAAGAGGATGCATCATCTATCAAAAGACATGACTTTCAGCTTTAAACCTGTCATAAAAGCAGTGATCGATAGTGGTGCTTTAAATAATGGTATGTATCTTTGAAAATTACCTGTTCTCCATCAACTCCGGGAATTCCTGGAGATCCTTGCTCACCCTGACAAAACAAAAAGCAAGAACTTGCCTGCATTTATGATTGCTATAGAAACCATGCTAGTTGGTAAAAGTACAGTTTGACTTTTAGCAAATACATTTTAACCCAAGAATATGCTGGTCCGGTACATATATCGAAGCTAAGTGAAGGGATGATCTTTCTTGAGAATTGTGTGTAATAATACCCATATGTAGCAAATACCCACTGTTTTTATTTTTCTTCCGTTGGTCATACACAATTTAATGGCTGACCACATCCTACAGCAACGCTTCTATGGCTTTGCTAATTCTCTTTTCCCATAAGGAAGGAATCAGTACAGACTGTCTAATTTTCAGTAACAATCAAAACATAATACTTGACTAAGAGAGACTAAAAGGCAAAGTTTGGTAAATGTATAGCAATATTCTAACTGGCACAATGTGAAACTTTCATAATGGCTGTGAGTGTGCCCTGCCCAGAAAAGCCCCATTGGAGGATCTAATAAATCAGGTATCTCAATCCACATGAGGTAACTTTCAGACCCATTCCATTTCCTATACTATGCTAGACATGAAATAAACGGACTTTTAATAGCATGATTTATTAGAATGTTTGACAAACTCAGAATACAGAGATTTATTTTTTAATGGAAGATGTTTAATTTAAAACAAATCTAAACAGCATGCTAGACATTATTTAAATAATACATGTTTAGTCATCTTTCAGATTTGAATGATAACTGAACAAAAATCCTTTGAAAGGTAAGGCGTGGTTTTATACCACCGAACTGTCTGTATGGATGCTGTTATAAGCCCCCATTTCTACCCTGTGCGAAGTGTGAAGACAGTCTGGGTGTGAGCAAGCCCCTCACAGAGAGGTTTTTCCAGGTGCAGTCCTGAGGCTGTGTTTTCTAGGAAGGGTTTTTGGCGATAGTATAAACCACAATGCTCCATCTGCTACAACTCCCTTTCCTGGTAAAAAACTGTAAGAGCTGAAGGCCACAGTCTGAAACCTGAGCTTTCCCAGTGTTTAAGGAAGGCAGGATCTTGTGGTTTCCAACCAATGAAATCAAAAAAGGCCTTTCCTCATTTTGGATTTCCGGTTCTTTGCGGCAGTAGCAAAGTTTATTTTGCCACAAACAATTTCTGTTGAGGTTGGATGCACCCGACTGAGCCCCAGCTTCATTCTGAGTCTGGATACCTGTCAACACTCTAGTCCAATCACCATAGCTTTGCTGAACTGTTACCTTTAGAAATGTGGACCAGGGAGGCTGAAAGAACAAGATTCATAGATCCTCCATCACTCAAATGTGGTTAGTAAGAGTTGTTTGATGTGTAAAAAATTAAAATCCCTCTTATTTGACACTGGAAGGAGAAATACCAAGTGAACAGACTACCGTCAGTCTGAGGCAGTGAGTCCAGAGCTGGGAATGTGTCCTATTCTGGCCTCGGGAGAAGCTGTGCTGTCTCACAGTGACAGACATACCCACCTCAATGATCCCAACTTTCTCAAGAAGGATCCTGGGAAGTATAAAGGCTTGTCATACAACACGGTATTAGTCACCGGGATGGGTGGGCTGAAGGGGTCAGTATGGTGACAGGATGGGGAAGTGGCGGGTAGTGAGGAGGGATTTGATGCCCCTCTGCCGCCACATGTTCAGATTTCCATATGGTTACCACCCCTCTGCCTTTCTTCAGTTTCAACTCAAACCCATCTTGGACTTCCAGACCTAGAGAGGCAGTCCTATGCATATCCAGCCCACACACTCCTTTTAAAAAAGATTTATTTTTATGTGTATTTTGCCTGCATGTATGTCTTTGCGCCATGGGTGTGCCTGGTGCTCTCAGAGGCCAGAAGAGAGCGTCAGATCCTCTGAGACTGGAGTTATAGATGGTTGCGAGCTACCTACCGTATGGGTGCTGGGAATGGAATCTGGGTTCTCTAGAAGAGCAGCCAATGCTCTTAACCGCTGAGCCATCACATCCTAGCCCTCATCTACATCCACATCAGAGCACTTACTCTATTAGTGGTCATGCCGTTTGGTGCCTGTCTCAGACCTGGGTTCTACGTTCGTAGTAAAACCTCTTACTGGTATCTCTGCAGATTCAAAACCATATCAGAGAGTGAAGGCTCATAATTACCTCCTGGGCAATAGAATTAACAAGTGATTATGAAAGAAGAGATGGCAGTTCAGTGAGAGCCTTTTTTAGCTGGGTAACCCTTTTTATTTCTTTAGATCAAAGCATGGATGCCTTTTCTAGGCCTCAGAGCTGTGGAGAAATCACAGAAACCTTTGAGCTTTGTGGGAAATGTATTTATTTAGCTTTGGAGAAAATTCTAGTTACGAAAGGAGATGAAGCAAGAAATCTCATCTGGATTGACACTACACAAAGGAGGAGAGAATCTCCAAAGTTCCTTCTACGTCTAGCCCAGATCATCAAACTGTTAAGAGGAGAGGGACCAGGAAGACTGGTCATCAGAGACAAGCACAGTGTATGACTGTTGCGTGTTTGGTGCGACGCTTTCAGGGACAAGACTATGTAGAAAACTAGTTAAGTTCCATATCATACATTAATATGTGGAACATGTTTATGTTACACAAAAAATATTTTGGTAATTAGGATCTATGCCCTGAATACAACTCAAAAAGACAATAACCTCACTAATATTTTATTTTATAGTCTTTTAATAGAGAAATAAATCTCTATACACTGGACATTTATTTTTAAGTATCCAGAGAGAGTACAAAAGCTGATGTGTGCACGAATGTGTGTATGTATGCTAGGCACAGCAAATAAACCAACTTAAGAAGCATAAATAAAAAATGAATTTCGAAACCACTTGAATCTCCTACAAGAATCCAATGACGAAAGTCGTATTTCAACACGTGTAGCTCAGTTCTGAACAGCCAGAATTCCTGGACATGTGTTAATTGCTCAAACATGGTTGGATGATGGGGCTTTAGTTTGGGGAGTAAAGCTACCACCACTAGCAAAGCTGATGTACAATCAAGGAAATTTTGTATTGTGCTGTTTGTGGGGAGTAGGCTTCATTCGATAAAGCACACGGCAGAAAGTCTGAACGTGTGATAAAGAGAAGGCATGTAAAACAGGTCTCGAGAATGGCTCCTGAACCTGTCAGTCACTTATGAATGCATTATAGGAAGGTTCTCCTTGTTCTCCCCTTACAAAAGAATTGAAAACAAAAAAAAGGGTCTTTCTTAGGGGCAAGAGTAAACTCCCTTCAATCCTCACTTGTTTGAATATTTACCTTTTCCCATAAGCCATGCTGAGCATCTCTTTGCATTTATAATTTCTATGAAGCTTGTACTTCCCTTGTTTAATACTCTGTACTTTTCTCAGTGTCCTTTCCTAAATTTGTCTCCCTCCATTTCTCTGCCCTCTTTCCTCATTTCCTTTCTTCCTTTAGCTGAGACTCCAATGCTGTTTCCTAGTCCTCTAAAACACTGTTTCTGGCCTCGCTTCTCTAAAGACATACACTCTCAACATGGCATCTCTGCACTGTAGAAGGTAAAGGGGAGCAAGGAAGGAAGGAAGGATAACCTTTGGCCCTTGTAGTCCTTGAGGTCCAGGAGGTCCAGGGGGGCCCTGAAGCAAGAGAAGACATGTTGTAAAACATACCAAGTAGACATGTTAAAATTTCAGGCTTTAGAACTAACAAGCACACCGCATGTTTCTATCATAATTAGATATTTCTAGATATTGATTTTCAATGGGACACTATTTCATCAGTTACATAATGATAAATCAAGAGAACTCTCAGTATGCTCTTCAAGTCACCATGCTACAGAAGCAGCTTTGGATTCGGTAAGACAGTTGACAATTGCTGCCTCCTCTTCTGCACACATCTTCTTGTGATGAATGACCTGACTGTTGTAACCCTTCCTTCTCAGCCATCTACTTCACAGGCTTTGATTTCTTCTCTCTCTCCTTCCTTCCTTCTTTCCTTTTATTTTTCTTCCTTCTCTTTCTCTCCTTTCTCCCTCCCTCCCTCTCTCCCTCCCCCTCCTCTCTCGAGATGGGGTCTCTCTATGCAGTCCTGGCTGTCCTGGAACTTGCTATGTAGACCAGGCTGGCTTCAAACTTACAGAGATCCACCTGTCTCTGCCTTGAGAGTCTTGGGCTTAAAGGTGTGCCACACAATGCTCTGGCAAGGCTTTGATTTCTAAGCCACAAAAGATAAAGCTATCTTATTAACCGGAGGCTAAAGTCTTTAAAAAAAAAAGTAATAACTTTTTCTGGACTTTCCCATAGAACAGATAGTAATTGAACGAGGTCAAATGTCTTAAAAGGTTAATAACATAAACATAAAGTAAACGCCCGATAAAAACCCACTGCTACATTAGTCCAGTCTTGCCCTGCATGCATCCATACTGAACTCAAAGCCACAGACCACAGAGATCATGCAAAAGGAGTTACCGTGACAGTTAAGGTGGTGATCCTCTGTTGGGAAATGGATCGACAGAGACAAGAGTTACCTATTCTGTGTCAAAACCAAGTGACAGACTTCCGAAAAAATCCACTTCTAAAGTATATCTTGTCAAGTCAGATGTCTTTTAAGTCACAGAGAGCTGCAGCAAACACACTAGCCTATCTCATTACCGCATACTTGTCAAGGGTTGGGAAAGATTTTTAGAATTTTATTTTAAAAATTATAAGAAAACAAAGCATAAAATTTTCCATTTGCCTGATTTTTAAAACTCACATAATTTAAAAAAAATTATATAGTTAAGTACCTGTATGCTAAAGGTTGGTCAGCCTAATTGTGAATTGTGAAATTTGCTATTGATAAAAAGCTCCATTCTAGATTTTGATTAGGGAAGAGTGAAATATCTTTCTTCTCTTACTCTGTAGTTCATTTTTTACATTATAATTGACCCCTGCTATGTGCTATAATCAAAGAAACTGACATTGAACTTATCTAGTTTGTTGACATGCTAAATATTTTAACAGAATATATTGTCTCAAAGCATGGGTTTCCACAACATGATTCCCTATTCTGTGATTACGTTTGTGCATCTAATAGTTTTATATCTTGTGCTAAGAGCTCTACATGGATTATTGAAACAATAGAAAGGAGTAATTTACCATTCAGGACTTTTGGTTATAAGAGGCATTGTCTGATTATACGTGAACTTGAGGGTATGGTTTTAATACCACTCCTCGGTGTACCATCACTCCATTCCAATCTCTGATTCAAACCTTTGTTGCCATTTTTATTATTGTTGTTGTTGTAAAAATTAATCTTAACATTATCTATTTCATTTTAAATATTTCAATAATTCTTTAGTGACATAGTTACTAACATCCTTTAGAAAACACTATGCGTATACATGTGTTAATGATCCAAGTTTGTATTGCATGATAAAAGCAGTCAGTGTGATTACAGCTTCAGATAATGCAATAAACAAGTCGGATGTTTCTGAGACAAAGGCAAAAAATCTCAATAAACTAAGAGCAAGTTCTTATACATACTCAGAATTTTATGCCATCAGACCTGGACAATACAAGGTAATGCTTACACTATTTTAAAGAGGTTTCCCTAGACACAACAACTGGATTTACAGCCATGAGAAAACTGTTCTCTTCCTAGGATGTAAATGAGTCATTTACTAAAACAAGGAAATTATAGAGTAAAAAGAACTTCTTCACCATTGTCCTTCAATCATGAGTTGCATTTTTAACTAGAAAGCAGAATTGCAAAATTTTATGAAGGTAAGCAGTTTTACAATTTGAATTCTCTCAGATTTTCTAACAAGGTCATATATATATAAATTCACATCCTTACATAAATAAACACTTCTTGTTTGTCCTTTTTCTTAAAAATGTTAATGCTAAAAACAGTTTTTTAAAAAAAATAATGAGTTGCATAATGAAAGAATACCATTAGTGGTAATTAAACCAACAGAAGAAGTTGAAATGATGTACTAATAACTGTTTGAGAGACCTCAAAATTGGGAAGGTTCCACTGTAGCTCAGAAGGGAGCAAGTGTCACCAAAGCCAGCTAAGTTCACCAGCACACCACCTTGACCTCCACCTGGAAGCAGCCACGTGCAGTTCCCAGAGTCATCCTACAATGTTGGCTCTTCAACACTGAAGCTAGATCATCCCAGCAGGGCTCCCTCATGAAGGCCAGTAACAGTTTGAAAACCAGAATGTTTGGAAGTGATGGGGAACGACATGAAATTCCAGTGAGACATGATATAGGATGGGAGGTGGGAGCTAACAGCAAATGTCAATCTTGTGCTTTATGATTCATTTTGAGATGTTTGTGTGAAAATCCTACTCAAGTTATAGGTTATTATTCTTCACTTTTCATAATGATGGGTGCTTATGCTCCTTTTTACTGAAGGAGGAGACCATAACAGAAAGCCATAACTCATCAAATTGCAGAGAGCAACTAACCATGATGGGGGCCCTGTCCCAACTGATACATGCACAACTCTTTCACCTCAAGACTTAGCAAACATCTGGGAAGAGGGAACAGAAAGATTCTAAGAGCCAGAGGAAGTCTTCTGTGAAACTGTTTCTTCTAGTTATGACAGGGAAGCTACATCTGTAAAATGTCAACAGCATGGCTGCCACAACAAGACCTGAGCAATTCCAATAGTTGACATCCCAATGTAGAAGGGAGAAATATCCCAGCACCCTCCCCTCCTAGATGAGGCAAGCAATTAATAACTTCCAAGAGAGAAAAAATTAGTATTCCCCAGGAATACACCCCTGCTGTGGAACAATCTTTGTATACTGTTAAATATGTATGACTCTCATTGATTAATAAAGAGCTGACTGGCCTATAGCTGAGCAGGAAGAGATTGGGTGGGAGAGCCAGGCTAGGAGGATGCTGGAAAGACGAAGGGCAGAGTCTCAGGAGTCTCAAGCAAGACACAGAGGAAGGAGGAGATAAGTATGCCGTACTGAGATTAGGTACCGAGCCATGTGGTAGAATATAGATAGAAATATGGGTCAAAGTTGTAAGAACTAGTTAGTAACAAGCTATTGGCCAAGCATTTATAATTAATATTAATTCTCTGTGTGGTTATTTGGGATCATTTCACTGTGGGGAAGTCAAGACTGGGAGGTCCGGAAGAATGCTGGACAGGGAGAAAAGATGGATCAGAGGAGTTGAGATAAATTCCTTTTTATGTTGTTTGTTATCAAAAAGAAAAATAATGAGCTGTGTTAGGTTTTTATTTTGCTCCATAACTTCAGCTCTAGTCAAAAGGATATAATCAGCAGTTTGGTTATATGATTTTAAATTTTGTTGCTCATTTAACTATAAATGAATGGATGAAAATTGTAAATACCATAACCAAATATCTTAGGTACATAATATGCATAGTACTTCAACTATTTTATCTCCCATACTGGATATTGGATAGAGAGGTTACAAACTACTTTTGATATTTTTTCATAATCTGAACTATTTTATAGAACAACATAGTTCTAATGTGATATTGCAACTGTAATATGTTCATATCCATGTAGTCACTCTAGAGTGTTAGATACAATGTTTTTTAAAGGATACAATAATGAAATAAGCATCATCCATCACTGGTTAGAGATTGAGGAGAAGAAATACCAGCTATTCTTCCTCTAATGCTTTTCTGACTTAATTGATTGATCTTGTTAAGGACATTTAATCCACCAGAGTACGATGTCAGCAGGAGGATGAACAAATGCCTTCAACTGAAAAATGACTTTAAGCTCTTTATAAACACACCATACGGTTGACCCAATGGGAATATATCATTAGGTTTGGAGACAGTATAAAATCATTGACTATGATGGATATTAACTGGATACTGTTTACAGTCATATAGAACTTGAGATGGAAAAAAAAGAAACTGGAAGTGTGTATCCTTTCATTTCAAGGAACAGCTACCAGATTTATTTTCCAAAAAGTACATTACTTTCAGGAACTCCAGTAAAGTGTTCATGAGTGCCTAAAAACAACCCTAAGGATAACACTGTATTTTATGAGCTCAAACAAAAACATCTACTCCATTTTGTAGACAAGGTCAGTGAAGCATAGATAGTGATTTCCCTAAAATGACCGTGCTCCTCACTGGTAGAGGGGAGAAGGAAACAGAAATGTCCACTTCAGTATAAGCATAGCCCATATGCTTGTTCATGCAAAAAATGTTTTAAAAACACTTAAAAACTTTGCAGAAAATGCCAGTAATATGGGAGCATTTCTTGGAAGAGTAGAGAGTGGGCACCCCTTGTGATAGTTTGGATGAGAAATGTCCCCTGTGCATTTGAATGCTTGGTCCCCAGCTGGTGGCACTGTTTGGGAAGGTCATAGAACCTTTAGGAGGTGGAGCCTTTCTGGAGGAAGTACGTGATTAGAGGTGGGCTTTGAGGGTTTATAGCCCATCCCATCCCTGCTCTCTCTCTGTTTCCTGTGTATGGACACAGTGTAAACAGCCATCCCCCTATTTTGCTTCCAGACCTTCACTGCCTTTCACATGTCTGTTCTACCGTGATGGACACTATCCCACTAAAAGGCCCCTCTAAGTTGGTTTTTTTTTGGTCAGGTAGTCTACACAACACAGAAAGTAACTGGAACACTGTTTACAGGCAGAGACAAGGCCCATAGGGCAACTGGAAGTAGTTTAAGGGAAATGTATAACATTGCCAATAAAGTTTAAGAGCTGTCCCTGTTTTACTGTGCAAGAATTTTGAAAACATTGTAGGTCCAAAAAAACCTGCCTGTTCCTTGTCTCTGACCCTCCATATATAATTATCAACTTGTAGGGGGAAAGGGAAACATTTAGAAAATTGGCTCAAGAATTTGACCATAACCCCAAGGTTACTGTTTATGTTTAAGCCGCTTGTAATGAGGAATGCTAAATCAGGCAGTTGGCTGAATATACTATCCAATCCACATTTGTCCAAATAGGAAACATAGAAATAAAAAAGGCTAGTAGTGGTAGTGAAGACCACATAAAAGTATAGGTCTACGAAAATTAGACCACAGTGGTGAAATCATGAGGACAGAAATATTAGAATAGGTATAAAATAGAGAGACTTTAAGTATCTGGTTTGTTTTTAAGCAAAGAAATGGTTTGTACATAAAAAGTACAGTCATTCATCCAACCACTAAATACTAACTGTTCATTGCACATTTACAGGCCCAGGCAATGTAAACATAAGGCATATTTTCTGTTACTAAGAAACTTACAATATGGTCATGGAAAAACTAAAACCAATTATGTGATTAGAGAGTAATCATATGTTACAGTATTGGCCCCTGACTTCTCATGTATGGACTTTGAGGAAGAACTCAGCTGGTGAGAGCAGTGAATTTATGGATCAGATTCCATGAACAAAAGAAAGGAAAAATAATGGGATGAGCCTAGGCAAAAGAGATTTGTAGGGATATGATAAAAATGACTATGTCATAGGAAATGAAAAAATATCTTGGCAGAAAAGATAGTACTGTAGAGACTTAACTGATGTCAGCTGGAGGAATTTGGTCTTGATCGAGTAGACAAGGACTCACGAAGAGATTTGAGCAAATTAGAACAATCAAAGTAATGACAGCTTATGAAAAATCAGCCTTAGAGACAAATACTGGTTACGTTAGAAGGTCCAGGTGACACCAGGGAGGCGGGATTGGCCATGGGACTGGGACAGGGTTAGACAAGAAATAAACAGGCTGTGGACCAATATTTGGGAATGGACAGAATGAGTAGTGCTGAGATGTGTTTTGAGAGAGCTCCTGGTGTGAGACTGTAAGAAGGACTAAGAACAGTTGTAAGAAGCTTCTAAACCTTCTGTCTCGAGCGAAAGGAAGGAACATGGGATCATCAATCGCTAGCAGTTAGTTGATCAGGTGAGTCCTCTAGCAGGTGGGAAAAGTACCCAGGAGAACTCGGGGTATTTGTGGAAGTCAGTAAGAAACACACGTGGCCGTGGAAGGGCTCTTCCAAACAGGTGGAGCTGTACACAGGCTAGACCCCAGAAATGGCCGAACTGTCAGGGAACCACTTGCTACAACCCAGAGAGGGCAACTCTTCTGCCTCAGGAAAGGTCAGAGACTTTAGGCTAGCAAAGAAGTTAGGATGGATGGAAGATGTGGAATACCAAAATAGAAGGGCTTCACTAGAGGGAAAGAATGGAGGAGACGAAAGCGGAAGGCCAGATGAAGCACGAAGATTTTCGGAAGGAAGGTGATTTGGTATAAATGTCACAGGAAAGTCCAGGGTGACGGTTATTACGGACTTTCCCTGCAGGTCACCACTGGGTGACGATAGATACTATAATGCGCATGTGTAAATGTGGAAAAGATGACTAAGAAGCAAGGGTGGTAGAGCAAACCACGTGCACTATTTCGTGAACTACTTTTCACTGAAAAGAAACAAACTGAAACAAAAACACATAGGTCAGTATGCACCAAGGACTGTCTGTGCAAAGTGTATGTCATATACTTAGCCATTTGCTATCAACAACCCAAAGAGGTAGATACTGCTAGCATCTTCATTTCAAATATGGAGAGATAGAGGCACACAGAAGTGAAAGACCTGGCCAGGTCACGTCTCTAGTTAAAGACGACAATTGAAGTCAGAACTCAAGCAGTTCCTGCTCAGCTTTGTAAAATTCCCTATTAGAGCAAGGAAGCAAAAATTTGCCTAAACTAACACCATGTTTATACTTGATAAGGTTTAGGAAAGTATAAGGGAAACAAAAAATCAGGAATTTTAAATGCTATAAATTAAAGCTTCCTGGGGCAGGAGACAGGAGGGCTCAGAAGAGAAGCGAAAAAATGTGCTTCATGTGAGTGGTGAAGAGAACTCATCCCACTGAGTGACAGGGACCCATTGTGGTGGTGTGAATCAGAATGTCCCCCAGGCTCGGGCATTTGCACACTTAGTCTCCAGCTGGTGATTCTGTGTGGGGAGGTGCTGCAGCCTTGCTGGAGGAAGGCCATCACTGGGGCAGGCTTTGAGAATTCATCACCTCACTCCACATCCAGTTAGCTCTCTACTTCATGTTTGCAGATGTGAGCGCTCAGCTTCCTGCTCCTGATGGCATGCCTTGATGCCATTGTGAACTCCAGCATTTTGAAACCATAAGCTAAAATAAACTCTTTCTTCCCTAAGTTGCTTTTGCTCCTGGTATTTTATCACAGCCACAGAAGACCAATACACATATCTGTGTGTGTCATTCTCCATGTGTCCTAGGGCAGAGAATGGTCACTTGCCTGTAAGGCCTCGTGGAGGTTGCCATTGTAGTCTATGATCTCAGTAGCTCCTGGATCTCCCTTTTGCCCAGGTGGACCCTGTGACAAAACACAGACCAAGGCAAAGTCATGAGTGTTAGATGACTAGTCTACAAGATGGCGGCCCAGGTAGAGTTGCTCGAGTCCTCCCTGACTGTTATTTCCTTACTATGACGCAAGTGCATTTCAGAGTAATAATTATGTTTAAATGTTTTCCATATTGTAAAGGAGATGGCCACTTCTAACTTTCTGTCTATCGTAGATGTGAAGCTGGCTCCAAACACACACGTTAATCTTTGTGTCTTGCAAAATACTATTGACTTCCTTTGTATTTATTAAGGCAACCCCTAACCTCTTTCTGCTCATCTGTGTATCATAGGTTGCTTCCTCATTCCCTAAGAAGAGAGAGCAATGATGAACAATATTCTGTAGGAAATACTCGGCGTCCCCAATAAGAATCTTATCCCATATGCCCCAACTTATCCAAAACTAGAGGAAATGGAAGACAAGAATATTATACACCCACAAATACACATCCCCCAATCAAGATTACATAGTCTAGACTTTTATCTTACTCATTATATCTGTTGCACAATTTCTATGACCTGTGTTCTAGTTTTTTGACTTTTCTAAAGTGTATAAACATATGGACTGTTATCTTAACAGCTATGGGCTTCATACTACTTTTTTTTTCCAGAATAAAGTTTATTATATGGTAAGAATCTCTACATGACCTGATCTTGGATAACAAAATAAAGAGCAAGGAGGAGGCTAACAGTGGGAATAATCCCAGTCTACCACTAATGGCTTTGATTGTATACTGTCCATTCAGATGCCTCTCACAGTCACACCAACATGACCTCAAATCTGAGTTTAGATGAGAGGAATGCTCACCCGTGGTCCCAGAGCTCCAGAGTCTCCTTTGTCTCCATGATCACCCTTTGCCCATGAAAAAAGAAAATAACAAATTAGCAGCAGGGCCGCCGATGTAGAAATCTGTCACATTTAACGAGTTACTTGTACCATACAGCAGCACTTTAAACCTGAACTGCAAACACATGAAGCAACCACCATCACCATTATAAAGGCCTCCTAAGGATGCCATCGATGGGTAGTTAACTGTCCTCCTCAGAAACAGGGGATCTTGGAAAAATCAGACAGTACTCTCTGGCTAGCATTGGCAAAAGCAAAGTGAGTGATTTCTATGGTACCCAAAGTAACTTTTATCTTCAGACTGAGCGGGATTGTTTTCCTCTGAAGGGACTTGAATAAAGGGAAAAGGGCCAAGCCACTGTGGCGTCTGTCCTCACAGAAGAGAAATAGAGAAAACTGGCACAGGAAGGAATGGAGAGTTCATGCTAGGGAGAATGGGAACGTACAGTCAGAGGCTAGATGTCCCTCTGATGACAATTAGCTACCTGTAGCTATTTTTAACACTCTACTGAAGTTGACAGCAGCCAGCTACACCAGGCTGGCCAGACTTCCTTTATCTCATCTCTCCCCTTCTCCTTCTCCTCTCTGACCTGCCCTTTCTGCCTCCTCCCCATTTCTATTTCAAAGCAATACGAAATCATCTCTGGAGTTTTATTTATGGTGTCATAACCCCACCTACAGAGACACCAAGAATAGACTATACTCTCCAAATGATCAGAAGTCTAAATTGCAAGTAGTAGAAAATACTTAAATTCGTGTATATTAAAAGGTTCTTTAAAATTAGAGCCCCCTCTATACAGAACTCAAAGCATCTTTCTGTCTTCCTACAAATTTACATAAACGGATAAGGACCAATGAAGACAAAGGCAAAGGGGGGCTGTAATGTTTTCCAGGCAGGTTATACTAGTAACACGGGCCATGATAATCAACTTCACCACGGAGAGGGAATTAATAGCCTCTGATCTCTAGTCCGTTTTGTACTTTTCCATGGTATTAGCTTATGACATTGTAAGTGACAGAATACACGCTGTTTCAGGGTCTCTTCGGTAGTTTCCACTGGGTAAGCCAGGCTAGCTGTGGGGAGTCTCTCACCCTTCCTCCTATCTTCTCGCAGGGGTGCAGGGATTACAGACGTTTCAGTTATTTTGTGGGTTCTGGGGATCCAAACTCAAACCGTCAGTTCTACTCACTGAGCCACGTTCTAGTCCTAGGGTGATGTTCTAACTCTCGGAATGGAGTTATGTAACAAACCAAAGTATGACATGAACATTTGTCAATAAAGATAGTTTATGCATTGTATGCTCTTACTTTTCATTTCCTGTCTCTTTTCCCAAAGAAGCTAATTTCAAGAAACAGGACACACACCATCTCTGAAAGAATAGTCTGAGGGTGGCTGGCAAATGACTCAGCAGGTAGAGGGACCTGCCACCAAGCCTGACAACTGAGTTCCATCTCTAGATCCCAAATGGTGGACAGAAAGAATCAACTCCCACAAATTATCCTCTGACCTCCACGTGTGTTCTGAAACACACACATGCATACACACACACACACACACACACACACACGAATGTATGCACACATACCCACATGCATACACCATAACACCACACACACACACACACACACTGTTATAAAAGGAATAATCTGACGGGTAAGAGCAGACAAAAACAAGGAAAACTAAGCCAGTGTCTTGTGATATCATCACAGGGACAAACCGAATGTAAGCCCTGAAGGAAAGGTTTCATCTACAGCAGGACTCTTTGTGGAAAAAGCAAAGGACACATATCTTGACGGCCTGAAGTCACATCAAAATGGTTATTGGTTACTGACCTTTGACCCCTTTGGGCCTCTAGCTCCTGATTCACCTTGTTTCCCCTATTGTGAGAGAGTATGCAGATGAGAAAAAGAACGACAGGGAAGATCAGAACAGAGGCTCAGGCTAAAGAGGATCACGGACACACTGTATCTTCACCGCCCCACCCAGTGCGATAGATACAGTGTCGGTTACTAGAACACAGAGGATACACATGGCAGCGGGAGCTCACTCTCCGGTCTCCACCAATCTCTATTCCATTATGACTCTGAGGACTGTTTTCCATCAGTGGCTGGAGAGAGCTCTGTAAGTGGCTCTTATGAGTCTCCACAGTGCTTCTGTGCTCAGATCTCTTTTTCATCAGAGATTACATCACCCCCGTCTCCAAGAGGGGCGGGTTAGTAGAATAGAGTATGACCACGTTAGTTTGCATAATGTTTAGGTAAATAGAGGTTGCACAGGCAAATAAATCCTTAGTTCTAATATTTTCAAGGTATTACACTCCATCAAGTTACCATGGAAACGAACAGGGCACTCGGCAATGAGGTTTTTCTCAGCCAGCTGTAACACACATTTAGCAATAATGTGTAACATGACAGCACCTCTCCCTTTACATTCAGATATGTTATTAAATTACTTCACTGGGCTGCACAGAGAAAATAAACAAGGAAAGTCAGACTGTAAAAATCGCTACCCATCAGTGTACAGTTCAATGAAGTGTTTGTGATTTGGGTCATTTTAGTATCTGTTGAAGAGTTAGTTGCATATTCCACAGCAAGAGGCATGCACTCCCTAACTAAAGAATGCTCTCTTCCAATGTAACAATAACTGACCTTTGGGCCTGGGGCTCCAGGATCCCCTCGTTCACCTCTCCCAGGAGGCCCTGCCTCTCCACGTTCACCCTGTAATAAATTACCAAACAGATAAATAGCAGCCTCCCCACGGCTGTTCCCTGGAGAGGAATATGGGAGTTCTATAAAACCGAGGTAAGCAGAGCACCATTACTCATTTACATGCTGGCCCTGTGTTAATGTCTGAACATGAATGATCCCATTTCATACACAAAACAACCTGAGATTGTTAATTGTTGGTGCCATCTTGGCTGGGTTAAGGAACATCTATGGAGCTGCTGAAGCATTCTGATTGTTCTCATCAGGGTGTTGTCAGAGGAGATTGCACATTGGTCAGTGGACTGAGAACGGAAGGTTTACCCTTAAAATATGTGGTTGTTGCCAACTTGGCTTGGGGATGGTTAGAACAAAAGGCAGAGGACAGGCAAGCTGTCTCTGTCCCTCTGGAGCACCTGCTCATGATACCACAGTTTCTGCCTTGATGTCAAGACTAGTGCCAGGCACTGCATCTAAGACCTTTAACTCTGCCCAGGAGTTGCAGACCAGCTTCCACGATTCTGAAACCTTCAGACCTGGACAGAGCCATGTTACTAGCATCCTTCTACTTGCAGATAGCTGGCTTCTGTGGGACATCTTTGCCTCTGTAATCACATGAGCCAAATCTCCTAATAAACCCCTTTCTTAGCCATGTATATACATGTACGTATATATGCATACATGTATATACATACATATTTACCTACCTAACCACTGACCCACCCACCCATTTGTTCATTGATGTTGGTTCTGTGTCTTTAGAATACCCTGAGTAATACATAAATATGTAATTTTGCCCTATAATCCCCATTTTATAAATACAGAAAGAGTTTAGTAAATGTCCATTAGGTAGCTATGTATATAAATGTAAAGACTTTTAAAGGGTATCAGTATGGCCCCTTCTACTACTACTACTTCTTCCTCTTTTCATTATTATGATTATGATTATTGAATGGACATTTATTCACATTATGTAGCAAATATTAAGGAATTCCAGCAAAATGTATAGCACAGTAGTGAAGTCCCATGCTTTATGCTCTGATATCCTGTTTTTTGGTTTTTTTTTGGTAGTCTGACTGAAATCGAATTTTTCTAGGCAGACGTAGCTCTGACAAAGGCATTGGGACAGGCTCTCCGGACACACCATCCCCACTACAGATATCTAGATGCCTTTAGTCTCTCGTCCTTAGGATATGTCTTCACTGCCCTCCGAGGAAGACACACCATTTTGTTTATTTTTCAGATCTGTTGATAGGGGTACAAACCCAGACCATCCATAAAAATGGTAAGAGCCATTGTTGGCTCAAAATAGATTTTCAAATTGGAAATCTCCCCTTAGGACACAACTGTTTTTGAGATAGGCAACCCAACTAACAATTAAGTATAGAGTATTGCTAAAACATGACTTTCTAGGCACATAGTTGTTTGTAGAAACGCCACACAGGTGCATCACAGCCCTCCCCTCTCCTAGAGGTACAGAGTAAAGCATTTGTCCTTCAGAGTCATGCTGAGGCCTTCACAACAGCAATTACTGCTTTGTGGCTCTATGTATGGCGCTCTCTCTCTCTCTCTCTCTCTCTCTCTCTCTCTCTCTGAAACTATGGAATATTTAGGGATGACTAGCTCTACCAGATGGGTCTCTTCTACCTTCCCCTGTCTAGAAAAACCTTCTAGAAGCAGTTCCCAAGGGCTTTGCCTGCTGGAACTCCTCTCCCCCTGTGGTAGTGGATATGCTCCTTCACCTGGCCACCTTTTCCTCTCTCCTGGCTTTAAGGCTTTACGTTCAATCAATCTAACAGCTCTCATATCAGCAGACAATTTATTTCCTCTCTGTCTCTGTCTTTCCCGCTCAGAAAGGTCTCTCTTGTGTGAATCTGTTCAGGCTAACACAGAATTTCTTTAATGGGCCTGATAGCTCATTGTGTGAAAATGGGATTTCTTTTGAAAACAAGTTTGCATAATCCTACGAGGAGTCCCAGTCCCCTTAGGCAATGAATAGTTTCCACTTGCTAGGATTAGAGTTCATTTCACTTGACCAAAGCAGAAAGGAGGACTAGTCTGTCTGAATAGACCATGACATATTTCTCTAACTATTGGAAATTACCCCTGGCCTATTTCTGGTGGACTCAGAACTCACCGAGGCAGAGTCTGCCGTGGTTTAAAAATAAGCGAATATAAGTTGCTGCCACTTTGTACCTTTGATTCATGAGTCTGTCATGAGCACAACTCCATCATCAGATTCCTATCTTTTTATGTCTTACTGGGTAGACAAAGGCAGACTTGACTCTGTCTGTAGCTCTGTATTCTTTTTGCATGGCAGCATATAGCTTTTGCTTTCAGGGTCCTCTTTAAGGTTGCCAAATAGAACACTAAGAGATGGTTTTCATTATAGAATACTTCTACAAATATCATTCAGGGTAGATCTTTTTGGAGTGAAGTATTTAGAAATCTCTGTGACATCCATGGGGATGGGATTAATGTCTAATTTACAAGTGTATCCTAAAACGGATGAGGAAGAGCAGGGGTTGGTGAGCTCCAGCCCTCCTCTCTCTCTGCTACCTTTCTATGTCGCCGGGAGGCCAGTGACATCACACTTACTGAGGAATCCGGAGGGCAAACTTGAACTACTACTATAAGTCACCCACCGGCTGATGTGCCTAGAGCTTCCTACGTGTAACTTCCGCCTACATGCCGTTAACAGGTGGATCAGGCTGCCTTGGTTCTAAGGCAGAAATATGTGGCCATCTGAACAGCAGAGTCCTCCCACCTTTCTTTCAGCAGGGATGACACAAATTTCTCAGGAAAGCAAGGGGAAATAAAGGTCTACTTACTTTTGTTCCTGGTAACCCTGGTAAGCCGGGTTCTCCTTGAGGACCAATGAAGCCTGGTTCTCCCTTAAAAAAGATGGGCACACGAGGCATTATTCATCTGACAGCACACTCAGTTCTTCCCACTGTGACTTTACTTCCTTGATTGTGAACAAGTGTTCTGGCTGAGATCAAACTACTTACTATAAGACGATCATCAGTGAAAACTGAGCGGAGCTCCAGAGACGCTTTAGAAAGTGACAAGGCTGTTGGACAAATGTCTTTATAATAATTTCTAAATTATTCTAAGGAGATCACAGTCCTGGATGCCTGCCTCACTGCAGTCTGTTCAGCGACTCAGAGGCAGAGGCACCTGCCATGCTCTGCTTGAATTCCTCTCTTTCAGAGACTATCAGCCAACAGTTTCCAGCAATTGCTTTCTAGGGTAAAGTGGTAGGCAACAATACATAACTGATACAATGAATATGGCCAGGGAAAAGATTTAATAATGTTTAGCATGAAAGGAAAAGTCCCTTTTCTTGCCATATCTCTCAAACATCATCTCTACTACCTGGAGGAAATTCATCCGTGTTATAATAAATGGTACCCAGGTCTTGGCATAGATCTTCTAAGCCTCAGATTCCTCTGGGCTACAGGAATGGTGAATGACATCTTTTGCTGCTTGTAACTAGTCCCTTCCAACTACACATGAATTGATACAAGCAGGAGACGCTAAGTGAGCCCCCTAGATAGTGTCAAAGTGTAAGGAACCAATCTGATGGCTAGAAGGCTGGAATTTTCCGTTATGTGTCTTAACCTATGGGAAGGGGAGAACGGCTGGAGTTTGAGTTCAATCACAGAGGGTGGTGATTTCATCAATCATCCAATGGAATCCCCATAGAAACCCCTAAATGACAGGGCCAGTGTAGACTTTCCAAGTCAGCAGACAGTTATGTGCCAGGAGGGTGGAGCACTCAGACCTACAGGACAGGGGCTGTTGTGGCCAGCATTCCTCTAGACATTCAGTGGGCCGTTCTTTTTCAGCCTTTGTTATAAACTATAACGGAAAGCACAGCCCTGCGTCTTCCTGAACTGTGACTCATTTGAGCCATTTCTTAAAATGGGTATTCCCCAAAAGGTCTAAATCCATAGCCACATCAGAAAAAGTGCAGATAATCCAAGTAGCCTGGGAATTTGCTACATGCAACTGAAATGAAGTTAATCTTTCAGGGTTGGTCCTGAAACCTGTTACATCTGAGGCTAACCAGGGCAGCGTCAGACAGGACTGAACTTCAGGCCAAATTCAGTGAGTGTCTGAATCAGAAAATTGGAGACCTGGTGTTAGAAAAGAAACTACATATTTGGTGGCAAAAAGAATACCTGAACCAGTGTTTACATTGTCTTGATATTCATAACGTTTTATTTTCTTTTTTAATTAGTCAAGGGAAACAAAACATTAAGAGTCTAACCATTTAAAATATAAAATACATAACCAAAATTTAAAGCATATCCCACAAGGGTCCTGTTTTCATATTTCCTGTTTTATTCATGCTCGGACTATTTCTGGAAAAATTATCAGTTCAGTTGATTTCCCTCTAAGTCAGCTGTTGCTGAACCTGTTTCCTGGTCCTTGGAATTAAGCAGGAAAGCATGGGGGCGGGGGGGGGGGGTGCTCCTCAAGGTGTGTTAAAATGTCTGCATCTATGTTTCAAACAAATGAAATTTTCAAACGTGCCATATAAAAGTTAGATGTTGGGTATTGAGAACAGAAGGATGTAGTCACCATAAAACATTTTGGGCGACACACTACTCAACGATCTACTCTGACGTAGGCACTCAGAGGGTAGAAAGGTGGGGGCTTGGGCCTTGGAACTGAGGTGAATGGTAAGGTTATTTCCTATGGTTCTCGTTCTACTTGGCACCACAGTCTACCACCTCCAGGAAGGAAAAACCTGGTAAATATGCCATACCTCTTAATATTTCAAAATAAAAATCTGAACTCAACACAGAGAAATCATTTGTGAGTAATTCCACCTTTAGCAAAATAATTTGATTTGTTATTTTATAAACAAAATACTATAAGGGACATATTTATTTATAAATAAAATATTTCTTCTAATAAAGTAATATTTAGCACGAATAGGTATCTTCTTCCCACTTTCAAGAGCAATTCTGGAATGAACATTAAAGTCATTGGCCAATACAGATACCCTGAAATAGTAATGTAGAGGTTGAATATTTGCTTGTCAACTTGAACTCTTTATACATTTTTAAGCAAAAATAAAATGATATCTTTAGCCCATCAAGTGTAAGCTTCATTAAAGCATACTAATAAAAAAAGAAAGGACCGAAATCTCAGAAACACATTCCTTATTTGAGTTAGTGTTTAGTTTATAAAAAAATCAAGCATGCAGTTGCATTATTCACAAATAAATAAGGCTCTGTTATCTCAGCAGCTAGATAAAGGAATTTTTTTCTTCCTTTTAAAGACACATTAAATTTCCTTTAATAGACGGTTCAGGGTAGAATTATTTAATTTTAAGAGATAAAATCAGAGCAGATTTGATTGTCTCGGTTATTTTAGTACTGTTACTCTTGTATGCTTTGAAAGGCTTTTAGTGTGATTAGTTGCTCATGATCACTCCAAGAAAGTAGCAGTCACATATGTACAACTTGACACACTTCATATTCCAATGTATTCAAAGCAAAACCCGGCATATCTAGCTATAGGATCGCAGGTTTGTGTCTACTTCTTCTGAGAGTGCTCGGTCCCTTTAGGGCCGTGGCTCCATCTTCCCCATCTCGTGGTGGGATGGGGTGGGGATACTTATTGGTCTCTTCTCTCTCAGACTTCAGAAACTACTGCTGATATAGACAGGACATGAAGATCCTTCTCTTTATTTCTTTTCTTTTTTTCCTTCCTCTCTCCTTCTCTCCCTCCTTCCCTTCCTTTCTTCCTTCCTGTCTTTCGAGATAGGGTATCACAGTATAGTCCCATCTGTCCTGGACTCACTTTGTAAACCAGGCTGTGCTTAAACTTAGAGATCCACCTACCTCTGCCTCCTGAGAGCTGGGATTAAAGGCGTGTGTCACCACCTTCTTAAGCTTTTTAAGCTTACTTATCTCCTGACCTTATCCTAGGGGTTCTGAAAGTGTTTTGGGAAACCCTGGTTCTCTCAGACTGTGGAAGAGGACTCAAAAGTTGGATGGCTTCACAATATGCAAAGACATTGCTTGCTCTTGCCCTTCAGCATCTGAGCATGAATGACTCATGATGTGGCTTCAGAGTCTGTATGGAGTCTAATGTTTAAGACACAGCCACTCATGGAGCTTGGAAGTTACATCAAAGAACACCAGCAACTCGATCTGATTAAGTTGTTAAAATAACCTTTCCTTGTCCAATTACCTAAATGAGATGTGTAAAATTCTTCACCCTGAACAACAAACTGATAAATGGGATGTAGAAGAGTAGATGAGAATCCAGCTGCAGTCTTTTAAGCCAGACATTAAAGAGATTTTAGGGGGAAAAAACCTTTACATACCAATGTTATCTTTCTTACATTTTTTCTGGTCTTATTTGTCAAAATTCAGTTTTATTTCATAGGACACTCAATTTAACTAACATTGAGCAAAATGTCTCCAGTTTAATTTTGAATAAGAGATGTTTTGGGTTGAAGTCAGTTTTCTCAACTCATCTGCTAGTACCTATCCACCCGCCAAAAGCAACCAACCCAAATATCTCACTGTAACAGCAACTTATATGGGAAATCTTCTGGATAAAAGCTAAAGAGCAAACAGACTACGGAGCCACATTAACCACAACAGTCCTGTCTACCAACCATGAAAGCAGCGACAACTGCCCTTCTGTATTATAAAAACACAAAGCAAAGCCGGGAAACTTCTAGGAACGAGGCTTTTCTGAAATCTAATGACTGCTGAAGATTTCATGAAGTCTTATGATTCCATAATAGAATCTTAACTGACTTTCTAAACACATCAGGGGAATATTTCAGACAGTCCCACTCTTCCTGATGAGTGGTCACTGGGACACCATTCATAAAAGTGAGAAGAACCAACAAATACTAAGCAGGAGATGTTAGTCCAATGAAGAGAGGAAGGAAAGAAGAAAGAAAGAGGCAGTTTCATTTTCACAGAAATGGCTTGCCAGATGTTTCCAGATAGTCTTCCAGAGCATCATTCCATCTGTTAGGCAAAATGGTAGCCAGAAAGTCCTAACTGATTAGTTCTTGCTTGCAGAAAAATATCTGGTTTTTCATTTATTACTATTTGTTTTATTTTTATAAGCTAGTGTCAATTAAGAAGTAAAATATATCATTTTCTTAACCTGTCTAAAAACACTCTCTAGACCAAGTCATGTTTCTGTGATATTTTTTGTTCCTGAGCAGATCTGATTTTCATTGTCCCCTAAAATAGAACAACAGTGTTTGAAAAATATGTGCTGATTAGCCTGGGTGCTAAAAACATGCCCCAAAATGTTGATTAATGTGTCTTGACACAGAATGCATTAGCCAGTCTTGCTTGGAGGCTAATTAGAATTCAAGTCAGCATGATACCTGCTTTTGAGAATTACAGCAATAACATTTGTTATACTAAGAACCATGAGGCAGCCAGTTTTGGTAATTTGGACTGATTTCTAAAATTATTGAGACAAAAAAAAGAAAATAAAAGAAAAAAATGAGAAGTAGAGTTTGCCTCTAAAATACTTATTACTCATAAGAATAAAATCTGAGTAGACACTAAAACATCTTAATTGCTCTGTTGAAAATGAACTAAATAGTGAATTTATTTAAAACCCAGAAAACCTATCTTTTGCATTTTTCTTTGTCTTAACAGAATTGCACCATGAAGGACATGCAGTGTAATTGTTGGAGGTTTCATTATGATTGCTAAAAATCTTTGATTTCTGTTGCATGAGTTTCCTAATTAGACTCAAGTTACCTATGTCTTCAGGTAGAGTCTGTGCAAGCAGGAAGTAGTTACAAGCAATAATAACACAGTGTGACCTGTCTACCAGGGGCATCGTATTTTCTTTCCTCTATGAATTAATTTTACATCCCTACATTTATCTCTGCCAGTTTTGAGATATGCCAATGTTTCTGAGGACTGAACTTCATTCATCTTCATCAGATTCTGAAGATACATTTGTTACTCACACAGCACCAGGCCAGCACTTAATCCTGAGAGTGCCAAGCGAATGTCTCTGCCTCCTGTGAAAACTGCCTTCAGGTCCAGGGGGTTTCATACAATGTGGGGTAGTTTGTTACCACCTTAGACCCTTCTGCCTCCTTATGTTCTTGATATGAATGTCAAATTTTCACTAATGTGGAAGCCAGAGTAAAACCATTAAGCTTCAAGGAAAGGTAAACCATTAAAATATAGTTGCTACTTAAATAGCTATTTATGATTTGATGTAGTATGTGCTGTAATATATCTCTCCTGCCTCCTTAAAACTTGACTTCTTAATTTGGTAAAATTAGCTACTTCTGTGAAAAATATCTTGAGTTAGGCAATAATGACTAGAAAGTTCAGAACAGTAGCAGGATACAAAATCAAGAAGGCTGCTGACTTTTTTTGCAAGTTATCTATAAATGCCAAACACCTAGAAGGAAATTAGGGAAACAATATCATTTCCAAGAGCCTAATAAGTCTAATCAAGGAAAATGAAAACTCATATAATGAAAACTTTAAGATACTGAAAAAGAAACAGAAGAAGATACCAGAAGATGGAAAGACCTTCCATGCTCATGGATTGATAGGATTAATATCATCCAAATGGCCATCCTACCAAAAGCAATCTACAGATTCAATGAAATGTACATCAAAATTCCAATGCAATTCTTTACAGGTACTGAAAAAAATCTTAAATTTCATATGGAAACATAAAAGAACCAGGATAGAAGAAAATAATTCTGAACAATTAAAATTTTCTGCTGTGGTATCACCGCACCAGATTTCAAGTTTTACTATAGAGTTACAGTAATAAAAACAGCATGGTATTGGATCAAAACAAACATATTGATTAATGGAATACAACTGAGGACCCACATATCAACTCAGACTCCTACAGTAACCTGCTTTTTGTTTTGATAAAGAGGCCAATAATATACATTGTAAAAGAGACAGCATCTTCATCAAATGGGCAAATACTGCCACTCAAACTGGATAGCTACATGTAGATGAAGGAGACTCACTTCTTATTTCTCAGTCTCATAAAACTAAACTCCAAATAGATCAAGAACTCCAGGATAAAGTGTGATACCCTGTATCTGATAGAGCAGAAAGTAGGAAATACATGTTAACTTATAGGCACAGGAAAGGGATTTCTGAACAGGATCCTGATGGTGCAGGCATTAAGACCAACAGCCGACATGGGACAGCATGAGACTAAAAAACAACTGTCCAGCAGGGGATACCACTATTTGGATGAGGCAGCCTATAGAATGAGGAAAAATCCTGACCACTATCCATCTATCAGATGATTAGTATCCAGAACATACAAAGAACTAAAACCAAACCAAACCCCTAAATATCCAGAAAACAATCAACCCAACTGAAAAATGGGGCATGGAACTATACAGAATTCTCAAAAGAAGGAATATAAATGGCTGAGACTTAGATTTAAAACTGTTCAACATCCTTAGCTATGTTATGGAAATACACATTAAAACTACTTTGAGATTTTATCTTACCCTAGTCAGAATGGCCAAGATAATAAGAAAATAAAGAATAAATACTGGCATGGATAGAGGGAATGGGAAACACTTATTCACTGCTGCTGGGAATGCAAACTGGTGCAGCTACTGTGGAAATAAGCTGAAAGTGAATTTACTGCATGATCCAACTATACCACTCTTAGGCATTTTTCCAAAGGACTCTATATTCCATTAGGGAGATACTTGCTCATCCATGTTCACTGCTGCTCCATTCACAATAACCAGGAATTGGAAACAGTCTAGATGTCCATCAACAGATGATGGATAACAAAAATGTGGTACATCTACACAGTGGAAAATTAACCAGCCATTAAGAAAAACAAAATTATGAAATTCTCAGGTAAATGGATGGAGCTGGAAACAATAATTCTAGGTGAAGTAACCCAGGCTTGGAAAAAACAAACATTGTTATGGGATGTGTCAAGTTGCCCTTTTGCTTTTCCTGTGAACAGTCAGGAAGAAGAATGTTCACATGACTTCTCTCATCCTTAAGTAATTGTGCACTCTTGCCTTTTGCTCCTGGAATACACTTAGGAAGTAGGGCAATCTTATTGCTTTTAAAGGTTTTATTCCTTCATGCCTTTAAAGGGGGATCCATCATTTTTATGTATGTAAAGCACAGCTAGATATATTTTCTACAGGTTAACATTATTTACATGAGGAAAGACTATATTGAACTGGTGCATAAGTAATGTTTTCAATATTCTGAGCTATCCCAAGAGAAACAGCAACAACAGCCATTTGCTATGTGCTGGGTGAGATTTCAAGAGCTATGAATACATTCATTCATTTCATTCTCTCAACAGAACTCTGTGCTATGGTCACTGCTGGTTCTCAAGAGAAAAATACAGAGAGATTTCAAAATCTTACCCTGAGTCACAGGACTAGTAAAGATATGATTTGGTTTGTTCTAGGGTGGTTAATCAATACTGCTTATTTATGAGGGAAATGGATCCATGAGAATGGGTCAACAATATATTTATATTTTTCAAAATAAGGGTCTAGACTAAGATTTTCAAAAATAACCTAGAATCTTACGTTTCTATCTGATATCAGAAAAGGTAGGCACAATGACTATTATCCATTAAGATACTTGAGGGACAAAAAGGACTCTGACATTTTTGAAAGCTTGTTCATAAAACTAACTTTCTAAGCTCAAATCTTACTCCAGAAGATCAATTTCTGCATGGTACATTGTACATAATTTAATTTTCCCAGCTGAACATCTTGACACTATATGAACCATGAATGCATGAAATAGGAATTCCAAATGCCTTCCACATGGCGAGAGGACTTTCAAATGCTGTAGGAAGCTTAAGAACAGCTTGAGATGAAGTCATGCCGGGGCTCAGTGACTTCCCTGATGTATGCCTACGGTATTAGCACTTTTCTCAGAGTGGGACCCTCAGGTGATAGATAGATGAGTCTGCTGTCTGTATTTAGACACTTGGTTCATTTCCTGAGGGCCGTGGAAGGCATGTGGGTGCTCATTAAGTTTCCAGCCATTCCCCGAGAGCAACAGGTGGTGGACCAAAGCTTGCCTGGTATGCAAAGACTGGTTTCCTCAGTGTCTTAGACACAACGGAGGGCATGTGCACACGCTCTGTGGGAGTGGCAGATAAGGAAGACATGGGTAGCAACAGGAAATATTTCCAAAGCGTAAACATACAGACCTAAGATCATGACTGATGTTTTCGTTACCACACGTCCTATAGCCACATGTAAGAGTTTCAGTTTTTAAATCCTGGTGAATAACTTAAACTATGAAGTGAGAATTAACTGTCCTGTAGTTTGCCACCTGAGCAGAAGTGAGGCAAATTAAACTGATAAGGAGCATCTCAAGCTAAAGTAGTGACATCACAACATTATACAACTTTAAGTCTATATTTATGAATATACAATGAATACTAACTACCTTCATGTGCTCCTAAATTGTCTTCCCCCCAGATTATTTGCTGATATTTAGCAATTATATTGTAAGGAACGCTTATCTTTCATCTGAATTAGAGTGAGAAGACAAATCTTAGTAAACAGAAAATAGAGCTCATGATGTATCTCCCACATCAGACGGTGACCCATGTGTGGTACTGACATGACCTAGAGAATCATCGCTGGTGAATTGTGAAGAGTTTTGTCACCTGACCATTTCTCAGTTCAGTCACTAGTCAGGACAGGAGGGCAGTATCAGAGCTACGCCACCTCCACAAAGTATTTCCAGTACTTCTCAGGCTGTGGGAACGTAAGCACTTACTAGAGGTGGCAACTTACAATTAACCCTCCCAACCTGAGAATTCATGACCTTCTGAACAGGTCATGCGTGACTGAAAAGGTCATGGGGAAAGGCCAACGGTCAGTGTAGACATATAACCATATGATAAGGATCACAAATACAGTAGCTATTGAAAGCATCTATATCTATGTGTGTGTGTTTATCTGTACTGTACTTTGGAAAAATAATGCTTTCATTCTTATTCTTTTGACCAAGAGAGTGTCTGAAGACCAGCAGAAGGGACAAGTGGATTTCAGAGCACCAAGGCTCTCCTGAGCTGAGCCTGCACCCTGACAAGCCAGAGTTCTTGCTGTAGGGACTTCCCTGTCCTTCCAATGTCCTTTGTCTCAAATGTCTTCTTTATGATTTGTAAATGACACCAGGTTCTAATTAACACCCAGCAACATGTCCTTAAATCATTTAAAAATTTATGACCTTGTCATTTATAAAAAGTTGTCATTTTTTTTTATGCATGGAAGTTACTAAAGAACTGCCATAAATTAACCTGTAATATGAACTTTCACATCGAGTTAGGATGTCCTTCTTGCTAAACTGCAAATGATAGGTAAGTGACTTTGACTCTTCAGCAGACATTTTTCAGGGTGCACTGTCTACCAAAGAGTCAAAGCATATAGTAAAAGCAATCTGAAATTTTTATAGTCATCTAGAAACAGCCAACAAAATACTAGAACCAGGATTTCTGAGTGCCAATCTAGAAGACATTTTTTCTTACTGTGTATTGATCACCTATCTAATGTTATAAACAACATAGGACTTTTAATCCTTGTAAAATCATACTGACTTCAATTAACGCATTTTGAAATGGCACACAGAAGTGAAGTATGAACATTCATTTTAGAATGGAAGATGTACTTGCATTGTTACCTTGTCACTTCTGGGATCTAGATGAAGTTTATTCTAAAGGAAGAACTAGAGCTAGGAAAATAGAACATAAGGTCTTGTCGCTGCCATGGGAAAAGTCTCAAAATTTTTTCAAAAAATTGTGGCTTACGAATCTGACTTCCGCTGGGCGGTGGTGGCGCACGCCTTTAATCCCAGCACTCGGGAGGCAGAGCCAGGAGGATCTCTGTGAGTTCGAGGCCAGCCTGGGCTACCAAGTGAGTTCCAGGAAAGGCGCAAAGCTACACAGAGAAACCCTGTCTCGAAAAACCAAAAAAAAAAAAAAAAGAATCTGACTTCCCATGGGAGACCTTGATTTGGGGGATGTGGGGATGTGGGATGGCTTGGGAGGGAGGGCTGGGGGATGGGAGGAGGGAGGAGGTGGGTTCTGTGGGTGGTATGTAGTATGAGTAGAAAATTACTTAATAAAGAAAAATGGAAAAAAAAGAATCTTTAAATCTTAAAACAATGTTTTAATCCTAAACCTTAAGCAATTATTTGAAAAGATGCATACAGAGTTTATGTGGGAGGTACATGTATTGGTTGAAAACATTTTAACAAGGTGGTTTCTGTTTTTCTGAGAGTGACTGGCAGAGATGGCAGCATGGCATCTTAGCGGGGTTGTTATCATGGTGAAGCAGATACATGGTTGCCCAAACGTCTGCTTTACCAGTGTGCAAAGATGAATTCTGGTCAAAATTTGATGGGACCCTAGGTTAAGTTAAAAGTTAAAGGCAAAGATTCTTTCTAGACTTTAGGACCTTGCATGATTTTACTTGAAATGCCATTTGCTTTTATCTAAGGGGCACGATAAAGCCAGCAGTGAAATAAACAATCTGGATGGCAATGGGCAACCTTAAACACCTGAGTGCAATTTCAATTAAAAAAAAAAAAACTAATCAATTGAGACACCTTTAGCATAGTTAAGGACCAGTATTCACGGTTTTCTCCATTTCCTCCCATTTGGGTGACTCATCACTACAGTTCTGTGAAGTTGGTCAGTGGAGTATTTACCTTGATCCCCGGGAGTCCAGGCAGTCCAGGCAGCCCTGGCTCACCCTACGTAGGAAAATCACAATGCATTATAGAGCGACATTTACTCATTCACAGCATCAGAGAACAACATGGCAAATGTCTCAGGGGCAGAGTTTCTGCAAACAGAAATATATACAAAAGACTGTGGAGGTGGAATGAGTCTGAGGAGATTACTCAGCTCGGACAACTCTCCATTCCGGGACTGGCCGACCACTTGGCAGATTTCTTAGACACTTCCCTTTTCCTGCAGTTCCCTGCCCCCTGGCATCTCTATCAGATGGCGTGAGAGGGGAGTACAGGAGGAAAGGCTGCATTTATGACTCCGTTGGCCAAGGCTTTGTTGGAGCTGCTTGCCTCAATAACGTGTCCTTTCCCAGGGCTCTCCCTGCTTAGATAATCAAGAGACTGTTGTATGAACAGATGGCCCCAGGAAAATACACACGGTAAGCATGATGCTCACTTAAAAGCATAGTAAGATTTCCTTTTCATTCCTGAAGGATGAGAAGACAAATAAATGGATAAGAATATACTTAGGTCCAGCCTGTATTCCTAACAATTGCTGGGTTAGGGTGACCCTGCTTAGCAGTGTTGGGCTAATGGTACCACGCAGCTGTTCCCGAACACAGGTCAGAGATTAAGTACGCCTTGAGTAGGCATTACTGGAGACAGGCTAAACCTTCTCATTTCCCCAGAACTGTCTATGTTATTTTAAGCACAAGAGGTTACATTGCTTAGAAATTCTCTTGAAGTCCACTACAAAAGAATAAAGGAATCGGGAAAAAATATGTTTGCCATGAAGTGTTGCCTATTATCTGTGGAAGTGTCACGGAGGGAAAAACAATCAGAGTTTTGTAATGGTCAGTCAGGGAGAGGACAACCATTTCCACAGAGGGAGAGGTGCCAGGAGGGTGGGGGGAGAGGCATGTTTTGTAGCCTACATGTTTCTATGATCTTTAATTTTTATTTTATTATCACTATGCATGTGTGCACGCCTACCACAGATCACGTGTGAAGGTTGTGGGTTTGGTTCTCTCCTTCCACATCTGTGTGGGTTCTGGGGATCCAGTTCAGGTTATACATCTTGCGGAGCAAAGCACTTTGCGTGTTGAGCCATTTTGCTGGCCCTTGAATAATCCTTAACTCAAGGAAAACCTACTTACAACTGGATCTTCCACCCCCACCATCTGCCCTTTCAGATGACAAAGAGCTAGAATTTCTTCTGGTATTATAATATTAAGCCTTTAGACATTTTATTAAGCTGAGTGATTAGACAAAGTGGGGAGGCAAAGGCTCCCTGGCTACTTGTTAAAGGTACTTCAGGAATGCAAAAGAAAAGACATTCTGTGCAGAAGTGTGCATTATAAATACTACTACAATGAAATTAAATTACAGAAGGAAGGAATTCTAACTTGCTTATTATTCGACCCTAAGACCAGTTGTCTAGGTATATTAAACTTCACGGAGTTACAACACCACACATTGCTTTTCTTTTTTGTTTTCTCTTTTACCCTTTATTCACTAACATTAAGAGAACCTACTAGAAAGGGCTTTCACACATATTTTACTGAAAGCAATCTTTCACTTAAGAATAGTATGAAGCTTTTGAAAACAGGAACTGCATAAGAGTGCCCAAGCAATAACACTTGGGATTGTTTTTAAATAAGCCTCCCCAACTCATGATGGTATCACATCTGAAGCATGTGTAGAAATAAATAGGTTATAATATTATTTTCCAGTAAGAATTCTCACCACCCCATTCTCTACCAACTTAAAAGAACCACATAGCTACTTTAATGAAATAATTGATATGCACATATATGCATGATTAACACATACAATGTTTTCTATGAGAAAAATGAGTAAAAACATTACAGGATAACATATAAGATAATGAAATATTAAGCTTGAGTAGCCTTTCTCTACATCATGTGTGTATATGTGCATACATGTAGTTGGTTGTAAATGTATATTTTAGTCAAATACTTCAGATATTCGTATTCTATAGTGTTAAATGTTTGTGACTCTTACCTTTCCAAGTTTGTATTTACTTCCTGCTCTTAGCAACATAATGAGAGATGGTAATGGCATTAATATTACCCTTATGGAACACTTCATGTTTTTAGTAAGAATTTTTTTTTCTGCAGAATTCTTTATCTTTATGTCATGGAAAGCTTACCTTCCAACTAAGAGAAAGGTTTTTAGTTAACTTGGCTATTCATGTCTATGCCATGGCTCAGGAGCCTCTTGGGAGCACAGTTGATGTGTTAGACATGAGTCATAATTAAGAGTCAGCTTGTTATTTTATCCAAAGAGTCCTTGTTCAAGAGTTTCAACTGTACACAGCTACATTATATTTCTGATTTTATTATTTTCCTTTTTTACTCTCCATTCTTAAATCTGAGAGAGTCTTATACTTGGGACCCTGTTAGGGTGTCCTGGATGTCCACAGAGCTCATTAGCAAGGGTCTCTTCTGATGGAGAATCAAATAATTTACTCCCTCATGTTAGACTGTATACTTTTAAGAGCTGGGGAAAGGTTAGAAAGGCAAGAACTATGTGGTGAAACACAATTCACACTTTACAGGTCTATAGTGTCTCTACAAGTAATCCTACTGCTGAAGCTACAAGAGAAAAAATGTGATGAAATGAATCCTCCACTACAATGTCACTCTAGATGAACACTGCGCATGATCCCAGATGGAAGGCTCATCACTAAGCTTGTGCTAAGTATTTTGTTCTTTTCTGGGAACACCCCTAAATTTGGGAACTAGTGTACTATTGAACACCACAGCACAGCTCTTTAATGGTGCCCAAAATGCCATGGATGATATGCAGGACTGACTGTATACCTGGGTCAGTTTGCCATTTTTGACTCTAAACAGCAAACACGGAAATACTGTTCTCAATATAAAGGGAATTATTATCAAAATCGGATGTTTGACCAAGGAAGTCATACAATTGTAGGAAGGCGGGATTGTGTCAGATGGTAGAATCTGAACTAAATATTGATAAAAAGGCTGCTGTTCATTTCAGGACATATATCAGCCTAGATGAAAGCTCCTTTCAATGTCATTTAAATGTATTTTTTTATAAAATGCAAAGAAAACCCAGTGTTTCTGCCTGCAAGCTGTAAATGTCCAGAATGAATCTAAGTTATCTTTATAAATAATTATAATAATGCAATATTATGCCAAGCAATTGAAGGTCAATTTGGTTCTTGTTTTGTGGAAACAGTGGCGCCTACACAAGATTACTGAGATTTGGCTTGGCTTGTGTTTTAGAGATGCTTTGCAGGTGCACATCCCTCTTTTGCCTGTTTATTTACTTATTTGTGTGTGTGTGTGTGTGTGTATGTGTGTGTGTGTGTGTGTGTCTGTGTAACTTGCAGGATTCATTTTCCATCTACCACGTGGGTTCTGGGATCAAACTCAGGTCGCCAGTGTTGGCAGCAAGCACCTTGACCCGCTGGCCTTTTCACCAGCACCCTCCCTTCCTCGGACTCAGACTCTTGTTACCTAAGGCAGGTGGGTTTCGAATGCCAGGTCTTCCAGCCGCAGCTTTCTGAGTGCTGGGTTAGAGTCACATTCCACCAAGTCTGGTCTTTCTTTGAGAAAATCACAAATTTAGAGGGCAATTTAAGAAAAATCTTTAATTTTTTAAAGACTAAGGGACCCAAAAATCACATCTGTGAAGACCAGTTGCTTTTTCAAAATAGAGCATGGATCACTATTATTTGTAATTCCACATTTCTTTTTAAAAGGTCAGAGAGGCTGCCTGCTATGATGCCCATGATAAAGCCTGAGAAGGGGAACTAAAAAATTAGTAGGTTAGAAAAAAAAATCACATATGCTGACAAGTTTGATTTTCTCAAAGAAAAAGTCAGCATGAGGGGAAAGGCTGGACATGTTTGTGGAAAGCTGTCACCACTGAAAGGAGCCACAGAAAGAACACTGTGGCACCTGAGGTTCTAAAAGGTGTTTGAAATATTTCACCCAAACACATTGAAGAGTAATCTAGATGATTGGCCGTATACATCTGCTACCAGCAAAGAGCTGCGAGGGATGTTGCTCTAGATTAACTGGGAAGAAGAGGAAGAGGGGGGTTACTACAACTCACTTATTTAAAATATTTTGTGTGGAGTCTTGAGTTAAACTTGGGACCTGAAGACCAAGAGACGGATCAGAACAGGAAGAGTTAAAGAGCTGTGCTGGGCTCTTGTCTCACCTGGAGCTGAGCTGATGAATCAATACTCTGAGACTCTCAGTTTCCAGAGAAAAATATTTGCCATTAAAGTAGAGAAACGTTAACATGAAAACCTTCTCAGAAGTTACTTCTATCCCAAGTGCTTAAATGAAAGCTCTCTCGATGATGTCAAGCGATGACGTCAAGAACAATGACAATACAGCAAACTCTCAATGTTAGGTTCAAATCCACTGCAATAGGATTTACTATCTTTCTCTCTCTGCTAATGAGGTATGTTCTATGTCCTAATTCATATCTGCCTATAACATCAGCTACCACTGGGCAAAGGAAAGACTATGGTTTTAAGGAATTTGTCCTATGGAATTCACATTTTCTTGTTAACTGCAATTTGTTATGTAAGGTTTGGCTAGACTGGGCATTGAAACCCAGGTGCTCAGCTGAGAAACTGACAACATTTGTTTCCTGCCTCAGACTCAGATGAAAAACAAGTACAAACATTCAGTGAAGAAGTACAAATGGTAAATTTAATGTACCCACAGATCAGTTAGTGAAAGTGGTATGGCTAGAGTCGCTAATTAAAATTTAGTTCTTTAAACGAATTCAGTTTCCATAAGGCAACATTCACAACACTGGTTAGAGTCACATACAAGTTAGCAGGCAAATGAATGGAGGTAGAGGTATATTTTAAAAGAACTGTCCATCATTCTCCATTGAGATTGTTTAGTATATACTTACATCTTCCCACGAAACACAGAAAATACAGATTACCTTTAAGCATGCAAGGCAACTAGCTGGCATTCCAATTCAGCTGAGATTTGTTAGTTTCAAATGTATATGTATACATATATACAGAGTTTGTTTTCATACTTCGCTATGCTCAGCATCAGGGCCTTTTAAAATGGAAAGCAACCAGTAACATTGTGCAAAGCATGGAAGCTATACCACTGTGAAATGAATGTTTCCATATTAGATGCCAATGACATGAAATACTGATCACGGAGAGGTGCAAAGAACATACCTAAGACAGAGAGATATTACCTTTTGTCCTGGACGACCAGATTCTCCAGGTTCTCCCTGGCCAAAGAAAAGCAAAGATAACAAAGGCAGTCTTAGAAGAAATTTTGAAAAACACTAGAGCTTTGAGCAGTTTTGCAGTAATGATTCAACTGCCTACTTGATTACATACATTTTTGTGGATGTCATTTTCTTACTCTCTACTCCACTACACATATGGAAACTGCTGTGAGTGTGCCTAGAACTCACATATAGAGATACATATTTCTTGGAAACCAAAGAAACATGGAAGAGAAAGTAAGCTCTCCTACTCAGACTGCCTGGGATTTCCCTGTTGTGTTTGGAAGCTGTTGCCAGAGAATTGGACCAGAGACGTAACCATCAATGCTGCTAAACTGAAGAGACAAGGGAGGCTCATAAAGTCAAAACCATGATTCCCATGGCATACACATGTGCAAGGCTATAGTTACCTTAATTCCTGCAGCAGATGATCCAGGGTCACCCTAAAATGAAACCCAGGAGAGATTATGCCACAAGTATTGAGAAAACAATGCAAGTCCCCAGGCAGCCATTACCCACATGGATGCCCAGAGGGACTCTACATATGCCCAATGAGCCTACCCGTGCCCCACAGGACTTTGTACATCAATAGACCCATCCACTATACAACAACAGCATGTAAGAGAAACCATGCCCTGCCTGAAATCATGGGTTTACTCTGAATACAAAACATGAAAAGACTATATTTCTTGAAATAACTAAGAATATACAAACATGAAGCCATTCCCTTAATAAGATGTTAAATATATATTCTGAAGCAATGAATTGTAACTGAGGGATTTGAATCTTCTGGTTTTCTTAGCTTCTGGGATTTATTAATGTCACTGGCTATTTACAGGGAGTTCCTGCCCTTCTTGGTCTTTGGAAGGTCAAGGTTCAACAGATGAAGTCAAAGGTTAGTGATGTTGCATTGCAAAAGCCATGCTGCAGACTAGTTTGACACCATCATGAAGCATGAGCATGCCTTTTCCTGTGTTACCCTCACTGTACCATAACTCAACCACTGGCAGGTCACAGGATAATGAATGACATGTGTGTAATGGGAATACACGGAGGGGCTAAAAAAGTCTTCAGATGGAATCCGACTTTTAACTTTTTAAAGAGATCAAGAGATAGTTTATTCTGGAGCCATTTTGAGTGACCATGGTCCAGGAGTACAGATTTAGGGTGCCCAAAATTTCATGTTCCAAAATGGAAGCAGTTTCCTGAAGCTTTATAGTTTTACAGAGCAAAGAAAGTCATATGTCAAGATAAGTTTAAAATATATTGGTGGGTACATCAGAGAGGTGGTTCCAGCCAGATGGAGGAGGCTTTTCTAAAGGTCTCGGAGCCTATCCGATGATATCCTTAGCTCTGGGGTTGGTGGAAGACAGTGGTCTGCTAAGTTAACGGGTTACAAAAGGTTTTTTTTATCTGCAATTCCCAGGATGTTAGTTCTGACATAGAGGTGGGGAAGAGATGGCTATTCAGGGGGAGTCTGGCTTTTTCAAAGACAGTGTTTGTCCAGATTTCATGGAGGATGACTCCACTCCTAAAAACACACTATCCTAAGGATAGGACGGGTGCAGACAGGAACATCGAGAAGAGGTAAGACTGTCACTCATTTGTAAACGAGGCGGAAAAAGGCCTAGATTCTCAATCTCGCTCTAGTCCTCTCCATCCTAGGAACACGCAAAGACATAGAAAAGGAGGAGACATTTGAGACTGTCAAGAAAACTGAAGGGGGAGGCCAGAGTTGAGACTCACTAAGCTCTGTCATCTGTACAAATACTCAAGCATTTCCAGGGGTCTGTTCCCTTGTTCTAAAGTCCAGAAGCTGCTCGTCAATCTCTTTTAGAGACAGACACACAGACAGATAGAGGCCTCAGGTCCCTGTGATTTGACCAGCACATGGCTCCTTTCCTCCTTTCCACTCACGTCTTTCCATGGACGGCGCTTCTCTTGCTTTAGGTCTTGGTTTACATGGCTTTGCCTCAAGGAACCGTTCACCAATTCAGCTCCCCCCAGGAGCACACCTACTGTAGCTTCATGCTTTGTTTGTGTCGGGCACAGCTTGTGTTGTGATTGCTGTGGGCATGGCCTGCACATTCACCTGTCCTGTCGGCAGCCAGCCAGCTGCAGGAGAACTGACTCTGCCTGCATCCCGATCACAGGATATGCTTAACACACACGTGGTGAATGAGTGACTGACTGTCTATAAGACCATGTTTTAGTCGGGTCAGCAGTCAAGGATCAAAATGAAGAGAGACCTTTAGGAAGGGGGAAACCCGAGCTTAGGAAAGAGAAGGAAATAGTCAATTTAGTGTGTTGGGGAAAGAAGTGCACACGTGACTTTGACATCTGTAATTGCCATTATCCAAGGAAAAATTAAAGTGTGGCTAAACAAAGAAGTGAACTCTTGGATGAATGATCCTTCCCTTCCCAACCATTCCCATTCAAATGAGTTCCAAATGAGGGGTGAAATAAATGCGGTGAAGAAAATAATACTTGTTTCTGTTTCTACTAAACTAAGTCTGGGAGCCCTCAACATTAATGAACCAGTTTGCAATGTTTTGGATAATACGACCTTTGTAGTACTAAAGACAACTTGACTTTGCGACGACGCTCCTTCTGCCTTATTTATGCAGGGAAGGCATTGCCGCTTCCACACAGTGATGAGGAAGCTGAAGGAGCTCCAGTGAAGTGAACTTCGAGCTTCCCCAACTGTACTTCCATATTTGCTCTTTGTATCCGACTGAGAAAAGGACTGCTGGACTGTATCGTTTTGACAATGGGTCCTAAAGGCTAGAGAAAACGTGTACATTAAAGGTGGTTCTTGTACTAACCACTTGTAGTGAATACAAAAGTGTTTGGCTAACCTCCTACATGAGAAGACAGACTGGATTTTGTCCTCAGAGAAAGTAGATGGGAAGGAAAGCCCAACAGTGAAAGGCAGCTTTACTTGTGGAAATCAGGGAGGCTTCATTTGATGGACAACTCATAGTCATATCTGTATTCTCTTTTTAAAAGATGCAGAACTGTAAAATCTCCAGGAATTTCTATAACTTTTAAGAGCAAGGCCACTGCTGGACAGGACAATGTTCCAAGTAGCTGAAATGGAGCAGGGGATGTTTATAACCCTGTCCCCAAAGTACAAGTGAACACAGGATTAAAGCAGGAAACAGCCTCCCAGCTGGGGCTGGTGTACATGCCTAGCTTCATTAGTCAGTGGGCTAAGCCACAGATGGAGAAGTTCTGTGAGGTAAATAAACTTGACTGCTGTTTTGTTTTGTTTTTGAGACAGGGTCTCACTCTGTAGACCAGGCTGGCCTTGAACTCACAGAGATCCATTTGCCTCTGCCTCCCAAGTGCTGGGATTAAAGGCGCGCGCCACAACATCTGGCGACTTGACTGTTTTTCACTTTCAGTCAAGAACTGGTTTTATATGTGGTTGTTTTCAAACACAGTACTCAGCAAGTAATAAAATATGCATATGTTAATAAAGACAGAATAAGCAAATGCAGGCTATAGAAACTTCGTGCCATTCAATGAAAATATGAAGTTAAGATTAAATAAAAAAAAGATTTTCCA
Source organism: Peromyscus eremicus (assembly GCF_949786415.1). Lineage (NCBI taxonomy): Eukaryota > Metazoa > Chordata > Mammalia > Rodentia > Cricetidae > Peromyscus > Peromyscus eremicus. The sequence goes on along the minus strand of NC_081421.1, from coordinate 101,741,039 downwards.
AACAGTATTTTCTATCTTATAACAATGTCCTGGAACCTGGATTAGCACCGGGACTAGAAGAGATTGGCACTATGCAGTTTTTGGTTTGACTTTGGGGACAAAGGATGGAAGATTATAGCTTAAAAGTGATGTGCTTGGTGTCAAATGGACAAGGGTGGAGCTGTGGTGGCTGGTTAGAATGACCCGGGAAAGGAGTTTCAAAGAGGATTGTTTAGATTAGGTAGGCTTTTCTTAATTGGGTTGAGGTAGGATGACCCACCTCGAACGTGAGTAGCACTAGTTCATGGGCTAGGCCTTGGACTAGTGCAAGCATGCCCACACTAATTCATTGCTTTCTGCTCTTGATCACACAGGGAATGTGACCAGCTGCTTCATGCCTTGACCTCCCTACAATGATGGACTATTAACTTCAAATTATGAACCAAAGAAACCCCGTCTTTCTTACTTTTGTAAGAGGATTTTATTGCATGATCTAGAAATGAAACTAGACAGTATCCTATGGGTTTGTGTTTGTTTGTTCCTTTTCTAGTGAGCTCAGTGTCCCATTAATTAAGAAATGACAGTGAAGAACAGTATGTATTAGGAACAGAATTATAGGGTGTTGTTCAAGTATACAGGGGTGACCTGAGAAGTTTAAGAGACTAAAGAGCTTCCTTAGGAAATGACTTGTGAATCCAAGGTTCAAAGGACTGAAGATTGAATAAAGCTAGAAAATGGAGATGAGGAACTGGGAGGGGAAGAGAGAGCAGGCATCTAAACAAAGGATGCCATGGGCAGGATTAGAGAGGACCAGGTGCTGACTGCCCTAGAGTGTCCTTGGACACAGCCCTCCAGGTGTGGTTTTAAGACAGATTGGTTGGTAAGGGCAAATAGGACACACCTGTGAAAGACAAGATACTTGAGCTCCAGATGTTAAATCAGAAGGCAATGCATGGATAGGGACAGAGGCCATGGGAGCAAAGGAAGGTAAGGGACAGGCAACTCATGCCAATAAGTGGAGCCGGAGCTCTTGACTCGGCAGAGAACACCACACAGGCTACAGCAGTGTGGTCCAACCATTCAGTGAGCTGTACAGGCAGCCACTGGCAGTGGATAAGAAATCGATTCCAACATTGTTTGGTGGAATTAACACTCCAAAGACTAGAATACAAAGCTTCCACAGTAACTTCACACGTGATTGAAATCAGTCTTTGGCAGGTTAGTCTTAAGCTGAGTGTACTGTTTTGCTGGCCACAGAGAAGCCCTGGGCCAGTCAGTGGTTTTATAGCTTCCAGCATTTCCAGATGACCAGCCTGGAAAGCCTCAGATTGCTTTACCATCCGAATGCACTGAGTTGGATCAAAAGGAAAAAAAAAAATCCATTAAAGTGAATCAGTCAATGACGTAATTTACTACATCAATAGCAGAAAAAAGGCTTAAATTTTTTTTTTTAATTTTACCCCTCGAAGTTGGAAAATGATGAATGGGTTTCGCATACTGAAGACAAAGGCCACAAGAAGAGTGTTTCCGACATGCTGGAAACAAATTATAAGACAGGAGCAGGAAATGTTTAAAAAACACATCAAAAATGATATTCCAATCACTACATTCTCGGGATGAATGCTGTGGGTCAGATTACATATTATACACGTTACAGATCGCTATTTACAATCCCCTGCTTAGACCCATTGAAAGTTTATAGAAACGATTTCCGCTTTAACTGAGGCATTTCTTGTACTTAATTTCAGCTGAGCAATAAAACTTTTTGATAAAAAAAAGAAAAGAAAAGAGAAACAACCATGTCGTTGATTTCAATTTCCACATGGTAGGAAAAGTTAGTATTTATTGAGAGTTTATGATGTGTGAGTCCGTATGGTAACTGATTTGCATTATGTATAAAGCAAAAACGACATTCCTTTGAGACACTTGGGTCCTTTCAAGGAAAAACATTGTTTTACTGTTACAAAATTAAATTTCAAAACCTGTGTGAGTAAAGAAACTATTACTGGCCTATGTTCTAAAAAACGGAGTTAAAAAAAAATCCACTCTCTAAGACATAAAACGCTCTATTAAAATTCACATAGGTGCAGTTTAAATTTGATATATTGTGTTGTTGTTTGAAGAATCTGCCTTCTGTGTACAGTATTTCCTTTGTTTTAAGCAAAGGTTGGCTACTGTAGTTAAGTCTTGCTGGATACTTCCAAGACTGGGCCAAGCATGGCCTTATTTATTTATTTATTTATTTATTTAATTTTTTTTTTTTTGAGACAGGTTTTCTCTGTATAGCTTTGGAGCCTGTCTGTCCTGGATCTCATTCTGTAGATCAGGCTGAGTTCAAACTCACAGAGATTCACCTGGCCCTTCCGAGTGCTGGGATTAAAGATGTGTGCTATCACCTCCCAGCCTACTTTTATACTTTTAAATGGTTAAAAAATAATCAAAACAACAATAATATTACAAAATACACACAAATTACATAATCTCCAAGTCACCAGGCCCAGAAACAAAATCCCTTTTGAACACAGCCCCACTCGTTTCTTTTGCATGTTGTCTGTGGCTGCTACAATCACAGAGCCACGGAGTTGTGCTGGACACTATGTGGCCCACAAAGCCTAAAATACTAATCTATAGAATAAGCTGGCTTATCTCTGCTTTTAGACAAAAAGATGAAAGCTAAATAGACCATTATCCTCTGGGTTCACATAGCCAGGGGTTCAAATCCTGATCTGAGAGCAGGCAGGAGCATGCACTAAATACTTGCATGTCGTACTTGAGGACAGCTTGGTATTTACATTTGGAAGATAAAGAGATGCAGCTACTGCAGGGGTTCTGAAATAGGGATGGAAGGGTAGGTCACAGCACATGGATTTGCCTGCCAGCTCCACATCGAAGAATTATTCAGTTCACACTGTCAACGGTGCCGAGGCCCAGACACCCTGGTCCTCAAGGCACTGAGAAACTACCCTAAATTCAAACTATTTCTCAAATATAAACAGTTGCTACTTAGTGACATTAATTTGTTCCTACCTCCATGCCATATTTGTATTAATATTTATGAGATGGAGAAAGATAAGCTTCTATTTATTTTATGAGCATGTTTTTATGACTAACCATTATCCATCTGTAGAGTCATAATTTTCAAAATGGAACAGTCTCTCTCTCAACTGTGAGCCTAAGTGAATAATCCTCCCATTCGTCAGTTCCTGTGCTTGGTTTGCACTGAAATCCATCCAATCTGATTCTCTATTCAGCCTCTAAAAGAGTCTTCTTTCCAAATCTGAGCACATCACATGGATGAAGGAAAACATCCTTTGGATGTTACAGTGCCATGGTGTCAGGGATGTAAAATACAAACCCAAGCAAACACCGTAATGACAGAGTGGTGGGACAAGAGAGAGGAACGGAGACAGAGCAGGGGGGCGTGCGCTGTAAACGCTCATCAGTGTTCCAAAGACCAAGGAGGGGAAGGCAGAACGCAAGGGCCACGGTACCCAATGATCCTGACGTGAACACTGCAATCGAGTGCTAGTAACTTAAGACTAAACTTTTCAATTTCGTCCTCACTCACCAACACACTTCCTTCTAAATCTAGGGCAGGCCAAATCACTCAGGAATGCCCCTTTCAGGCCTCTGTGAAGACACACTGCCACATGAGTAAGTGTGGTTATTGCCTGAGAGACCTACTGTTGGAAATTTACTTATTTTCTAATTTTTGGCAGGCCATTTTGCTTTCAGAATATTTAAATTTGTGGCTAGGATGTGGAATAATCACTTTTTAGAAGTCGAATACCAAACTGTTTTTCTAACTTGAGAGGTTTCTCTAGGCTGTCTCCCAAATCTCCCAGCTTCAGGCACATTCAATGATATTCATGCTCATGCACACCGTCTTCCGTATTTCACAAGACCGTACCTTTTCACCTGCGTCACCTTTGGGGCCATTTTCTCCAGCATCTCCCTGAGAAGAGGACAAAGTGATACATTTACATCTACTTGTGACTTGAAGCAAAGAGCATCTTCTCTTGCATTCTCCTTTGGACACACTCTTGTTACAACCCACTGTAAATGTTCACAGAGCCCACGAGCTTGACCAGCCGACTGTCGCCAATACGATTACTTTTATTACATGAACACGGCTGAGCACCTTCAAACAGCGCAGGGTTAATACAAAGCAGTGACGTCTCTGCCAGACTTCTCATGGTTGATGTGGACACCAGCTTCCCTCCTGCACTCTCTTTTCCTCTGGCTAAAGTTCCCCACAGCAGGACTCTCTTGTCACTTCCCACAGCATGCCATGGCACTTCTGTTTGCTACTTCTGGGCCCTCTTCATGCTGTGCAAGCCTGTTCTTTTCTCCCTACAAGCTGTATAAATTCTACCTGTCTTCAAACAATCAAAGGCTCCAGGGCTTCCCAGTGAATGCCGTGGCCTCCAAGACCTATGGACTGAGTATTTATCTACTTGGGGCTGCATAGGCAGCATTCAGAAAAAGAAATTTTTATATTTTTATTAGATATTGTCTCTCCCAAATCACAGTAAACTGAGTCAGGGGAATATGTGCTTCTTTGGTTACTTCCCTACTCGTCCAGTGACATCTCCTTCCTACCCACAAGGCAGCACAAAGGGGAAAGGTTTCATTTTATCTCTGCGCTTTGCTCTGCTAAACTCTGAATGCTTTCATTTAAGTCTTAGAGCATGCTAGAGAGGAAATGTCATGGATTTCAGATTCAGTAGAACGGAGTCCAGCACTGGCACTCAGCAGGCAAAGCAATGCTCTTTGCACTGAGTTTTTCCTGGGTCATGTGAGGATAAGGATACCCTATGCAGCTGTAAGAACTAAGTTCTGCACGGTACACAACATTTCAAACCATGCCAGCACACTCTGAAAAATAGTCTTTGCTGTTGGAGATCCCAGTGCCTGGGTGTTTGTGGCATTCCTGTGCTGGGCTGCTCTTCGCTCTAGCTTCAGAGGACGTCACTTTTCTATCATTTCAACACTTCCACAGAATTGAAGAGAGAAACCATCAGTGGCAGTTTCTCAAGAATGAGAAGACAGAAGAGAGAGACTCACTTTCCCTTCCAAAGTTCCTTTTACCATTTCAAATAAGCATGAACTGAACCTGCCTGGGCTGTGTACAGTGGGCCAGGAGGGCAGCACCCCATCTGATGAACCGGAGATGGGCACTGGCATTGCTCCTCCTCTCTCCCCAATTTCTACATGAACCAGTTATTTGACGACTAATTAATTTCAAGTTAATTACCCTGAACTTTAGAGTACACACTCTAAGGCAGTGTTGAAAGATAGCTTACTCACGTGCTTTTTAGAAATCTGCTTGAAAACCCCCTTAGAACACCAATCTCCTCATTGAGAAACAGGGCTCAGAGTAGTTGTGAAGTAAAGAGATTGACTGTCCCTTCATGAATGGCCTTTTAACCCCTATTTTGCTCTTCTTCCAATCTAACATTGACTTCTTTCTGCTTTACAAGGCAGAAAAATTTGAGGACTATTTTCCTGATCTTTTGATGAACTTCTTTTGCAAGTAGGGTTATGATATTTGTCAGAAAGTCTACCACAACGTATCATAGTATCTAGCACTCCACTCAGAGACACACCCAAACACCACCACAGTTAGCAGAGGGAACCTGGGGTATAAACAGAGCCAGACACAGTGGGAGTTTGAAAACCAGTAAGACAGGCCTGCAAGGAATACCGCAGGCATCTAACAGGGATTAACACGCAACCCCGACTCTCTGTCTGTTCCCTTTTCTGGTTTTGATGGGGATTCTTTGTGGGGTCACTTTTAGCCAGTGACTGCAGGTAAACATCTGTATGACTTTGACCCTTGACTCAGGGTCCCCAGCAGCAGCAGAGACAGCTGTGGATGCTTAGGAAGGCATCGGCATGGCATTGGCAAGTGTGCAGAATGGGCTTTTACAGGGCTAGGGGTCCCTGAAAGCCACTGTGAGCCTGGCAGGCAGCGTTTGCTCGTCTCTCCTTCCTTCAAACCCCCAATTCAAAAATTAGGTGAAAGAGAAATATTTTCTCTTTCCCTATTCGACAGTCTGAAAGGTGGGCAAATTAATCTTCCCGAATCTCCACTTCTAACTATCTGTCCATCCATCTGTACGTCTATCCACCATCCATCCTCTCACGCATCTAGTTCAGTTGGAGTGTAGCTCTGGAGAAGGGGAGTGATAAACAACGCAGAACTATTCTTACCTTTTCTCCTTCTTTTCCAGGCTCCCCCTGAGCACCAAAACAGAGATGGAGAGATATTAGTGAAGAGCTAATAGAGCAGTAGGAAACAAAGCGGGTACTGAACACATACTGAATGCACTAGGTGAATTATAAAGCACATTGTCTATTTTGGCCTTAGTTTATACATGAAAACAAGTTGCAAAAATATCCAGAGGAATTGGGTATAGATACCAATACCAACTTTAATCTTAAGTCCTTACTTCTATAAGGATAGTGACATGTGCAGTAGATAAGGTCACCCAGGAGTGGACTGGGACATTAAGGGGGAACACAGTGTGGCAAACTCAAAATCAATAAGGTAGGTTAGCATGTCCTTCCATAAAGCTGTCTTAAAGCATGTCCTGATGCATGAGTTACTTCAGGGCTGACCCTGGTACAGCTCTGCAATCCTGGACATGATCATAAACCCTCAATGCAGCACTCTGACTCCTCAACAAGATCATCAGTTCTGTAACCAAGATACCAGAATGGAGCAGCCTTAGTGAGGGAGGTTCCTCCTAGACATGATGACCAAGAAAACACAGGGATTAAAATAGGAAACTGCTCTCTGAAGAGAATTGCATTTTTCCCTTTCTCTAGGAAAAGGCAGGGGACAGATAGATGTTTTAAAGTACATTCATCTTACGATGAAATTTCCTGATGGGGAGCTTGAGTAAGAGTTGCCATGAGACCAGACCGCTTGAAATGTTTTAAGGAGATTATTGTGGAGAAAAAGAAAACCAAAGTAAAAGAACCCAAGCTAGAAGTCAGTTTGGAGACAAAGTTCTTTTCATTCTCTGGAAATCAACCTGACCCCCTGGCTTTCTGCTTTTCTGGTAACCTTCACCACTCAACATCCATCCTGATGGACACAGGAACAGTACTGTGAGTGCTCATCAAGAATTAACTCCCACCATTGGACTTCTTAGTAAAGTGCAAGAAAGGGGAGAAGACAGGAGAGGGCTGGATTCCCAGAAGGAATATTTTCTTTCTTCTTCAGGACAAAAAAAGGGGCAGGTCCATGCATTTTAGGTCTGTCCCCAGTACCTAAATAGCAGCGTGGCATGTAAAATCAGTTGACAGACATCTGTGGGTTCAGACTCACACCAGCACAGCTGATGGGATTAGACATGAGGTTTGTACTTCAAGGGGTGTTCACTCATCAAAGGATTTGGGATTTGTCTGCCTGCTTGGTTTAAACTGAACTGTCACCAATCTTTTTTGATTTAACGGATTCATTTGTTCTTCAAGAAACCAAGAAAACAGGCAATCCAAAAAAAATCCTCATTACATTTTTTCCCTATTTAGTATTTCAAACTATATCCATTTTTAAATTCTAAACACACCACATCTTTATTCTGTTCTTTGTCTGACTAACTGGCCATGTTGTATAGAAGCTGAAGATGGCCAAATCTTGAGAAAAAGCCGTCATGGCTCTGGGGACATCATCTGTAGTGGGGCTTGCTAATATGTACAGTTGAGGTAGTATGAACATGACCTATGTTTTCGCAACTTATTAAGGGGGAAAATGACAGTGGTCATTTTGAGAGCTTTCTTATGCTATTTGATTATCCCACAAGAAATATTTTTTTTAATTATATTATAGGTGTTTTCCTTGCATGTATGTCTGTGTACTGTGTGAGCCTAGTATCCTTGGAGGCCAGAAGAGGGCATTGGATCCTCTAGGACTGGAGTTACTTACAGAGGGTCATGAGCTGTGGGTACCAAGATCTGAACCCTTGCACCAGGTGCTCTTAACTACTTAGCCATCTCCCCAGCCCCACAAGAAACAATTTAGACAGTCATATCCTATTTCTTTCCTGCATGTCTAATGTTAACAACAATCGTAAGCATAATGTAGTCATTAGTTACAAAGTTCTATGACTGAGCATTATACCACTGACAAAAATGTCTACCCAACTACAACCAGAGAATAGCTTAACAAACTGTGACAGCTTAAAACTGTGCGGAAACCATGCAGTGGACGACTGTGCTTGGCTTTATCTGTACCAACCTTTGGTCCCGGGAGTCCACTTTGCCCTGCTGCTCCAGGTGATCCAGGCTCACCCTCAAAATAGAAAGTATACATTACTAAGCAAAACCAACCAACCTAGAACATTGTGGAGATAATGAGAGGTGTTGCTGGCCATCCTAGAATGTGCTAGAAAAACAGAGAGTAAGTAATTACTAGAATAATTAGTTCCAGTGCGGTTCAAATTTTTACATGCTTGAGAACAAAGTACTCAACTGGATTAATTTTCTTTGTGTAGTCTTCTCACCACTAAGAAAGCTGAAGTGAGTTATCAGTAGGGCTAATAGCTAATATGGTTCTGGGTACCATCCAGTTAGTATCTATTGAAAGGATAAAGGTCACTTGGCAATGATAAACTCTCTTGGTGGAGAACTTTAAAGTGATCTATCAGCTCAGTTAAATAAAGACTAAATCATTTAGATTTTTTCTTATTAAACTTAAAGTAATATTTACAGACGTCTATTTTGAAAATACATATCCTTGAACACCTAATCTGCTAAAACACATTTGATAAAAAACCAAAAGTTAGAAAAGGCTTTGTAAAAATGGTTTACAGTGGTGGTGTGAAACATTTAAAACAACCATCCTTAGTCCTCGTGGTCATACTGAAGGATCAGCTTTTATGAGAAAGGTAATGGCTGCTGGGTTAGAGAACACTTCCATTTCAGGAGGATGATAGTACATACCATCCTTTCTGACCAGTGAGTATTTTCCAAAAAGGGGAACGATAATGAAACAGAATCAATAACAAAAAAGTCCAAGCCCTGCAAAGTGCCCAGAAACAAAAGACATCATGTCCCCTTATGATTTTCCCATGTGGCTCATACTTCTGTCCATCATAATTTAATTTCCATCTATGAAACATTCCCAGTGTCCTTCACCATGTGATTGACCTCTAGACAGCTTGCTTCTTTCCACAGAGAAAAGTAAGGCTGCTTCTTTGTTGATTTCTTAAAGACAATGTTTATTTTAAGAGCAGTTTGGGGTTCACTACAAATTTAATTCATTTTGAAAACTGTTTCCCAAGTAACCTGGGGTCATTTTTTATTTTTTCAGATTCAAAATCATGTACATTAATAACAAATATTTCTTTTTCACGTTTTATCTATTTATGTCACTATGTGTATGTGTGCATGCATGAGCAAACCACAGCATATGTGTAGAAGTCAGAGGACAACTTGAGGGAATTGGATCTTTCCTATTATATGAGTTCTCGGTATCAAACTCATGTCGTCAGGCTTGGTAGCAATCACGCTCACCTGTTGAACCTTCTGACTGGCCATAAAGTAGTATTTATTAATTGCTATAATCTTACATTAATTAACTCAATTACTACAAAGTTCTGTGAGGCAAGTTTTATTTTTATCTCTTTTATAGGTGTATAAATTAGGGGACAAGGAAATTAGTACTCTGTCTAGATTTATGGAAAATAGTCAAGATTTGCATTACTCTGACCTAAGAGGCTGAGTAGAGACAGACAGACAGACAGACAAAGAGAAAAAGAAAGAGAGAAAGAAAAGAGAGAGGAGAGGGAGAGGGAGAGAGAGAGAGAGAGAGAGAGGAGGGAGGGGGAGGTAGAGGGAGAGAGAGAGAGGGAAGAGATTGATTTATATTTTCTTCATCATTTGATTCATATATCCCATCTACAAGTGGCTTTCCAGAAGGCATAGAAACCTGAGGTAAATATAACCTACCAAAAGATACGTATGTGCAGCTACCAGATAACCCAGGCCTGTGTAGCTTGTGGTGTCTTTCTCCTAGCACAAACTATTTTACTCTTGTTCTGGAGTGTAACTGATGAAGTCTTGACCTGCTGGGAGAAATTCTGCATCCTGCATAAAGCCACATTGTAACTGTAACTCTTGCAGTTTCTTTGATAAGATGACAAAATAGTTGACTTCCAATAATGACGGACATTATGGGGAAGTTTTGATATGCCATTTGGACATAACAAAGGGCAAGAACTCGGAAACAGAATCCGCCTGAATGAGGACCATCGTTTACTACACAAACAGAAAAGGGCTACCAAGGCTGCCTTCAAAGACCTAGCGACAGGATGCTCTAATATCATAACTCACGGTGTAATGCACAGAGAGGATGTTGCAGGGAACAATGTAAACTCTGTTTGACTTTCAAAGAATAACCATGGTAGCCAGAGTCATTTCAACAAAACATGGTTAAAGCCCTGGATCCGGGAAAAACTCATGCTGAGATTTGAAGTGGGGAAGAAAAATATCACTTAGGTGGCTGTGTAATGTTTTCCTCAATATATGAACCCCAAGGGACTAAAAGCTGGACTCTTTCTCTCTCTTGTTCCTATGACTAAAAAGAACCTTCAACAGAAGATGAAACTAAGAAACCAGACTTATAACCTCTCTCTGTGGGAATGACTTTCACGCTGTCCTGTTTCCATAGTCTTTTTAAACTCACAGTTATATATTTCTAAGCAGCTATCAGCATGTCCCATAGTGTAATGTTATGAGTTTTTATCACCATGCCACTGGATTTGTTTCTACAGGGCACTTACGATTGTCTTATGAGTAGTTTGATTAGCCTCTATCAAAGTCAGGTGTGACCAATCTTTCACTCAATTCCGCATTGCTGAATACTCAGGTTGTTTAAAATAAGTATCTGTAAAATACAGTCATATTTTTCTAACAAGTTCTTCAATTATGAAAAATTCCCTGTATTTATTTTGTAGCCACACTGGGAAAAATTTAAGGCACCAACTGCATGCTTCTAAATGGCTTTCTAAAGGGGTTGAGTTTTCTTTGTATTTTAAATTTTTTTACTTTATGTGTCTGAGTGTTTGTGTGCACCATGTGAGTGCCTATACCCACAGAGGCCAGAAGAGGGTGCTAGATCCCCCGGATCTGAGCTACAGATGGATGTGAAACACTACCTCTGTCCACCCATCTCCCCTCCCCCCAGCCATACAGGTGCTGGGAAGCAAACTTCAAAAGCATCAAGTGCTCTTAACTGCTGAGCCATCTATCCAGCGCCCCCTTTTGTTCTTTTGTCAGCATCCATTTTTTTAAAAAAATTACCCACTGCTTTGTCAGTATTAGACATTACAACTTTCATTATTTTTGTGGCTTTTTTCCCATTTATTTTTGGTGTGTGTGTGAACTAGTCTCAAGGTTGTTGGGCAGCTTACCCATCTCTTTCCTATTTCTCAACACCATGGACATTCTATGGACAGTAATAAAATAAAACATCAGGGGACATCTAACCCAAGGGTTTTCTCTACGCTAATGGAAATTTTAAGGTGATCCCTGGAACATCACTCACTTCCATATTTAAACTGCAGGTAAGCTGAACTGACTTTTCAGGATGGCTGGTCATTTTCATTTTGTTTGAAACCAAATTCTCTTGAGAATGCTAACATAAAAGATCACTCAAGGCTCTTACAATCACATCAGCTACTGCTACTCAACTGTAAGGTTGAATCTTGAGGGATAGAAGGGGATACAGTTTTCTCACAGAGGTGAGTGCTGATGGCCAGGAGGTCATTTAGCTGAAATAGTGCTCACCACTACCTCAGTGACAGTGGTTTTCCTGTCTATCAGTGGGAACTGAAAATGAGTCATAGCTTTATGTTTTTAGTATGACATAATTTCACATTCATCGTGTTATAACCGTTGTTTCCTTTCAAGACTGTACTATTTTGGGGCTGGAGAAAAGGCTCAGCAGTTAAGAGCACTGGCTGCTCTTCCAGAGGACATGAGTTCAATTCCCAGCAACCACATGGTGGCTCACAATCATCTATCATGGAATCTGATGGCCTCTTCTGACATAAAGTTGTATATGCAGATAGAGCACTCATACATAAAATAAATAAATAAATATTTAAAAAACATTTTAAAAAGACTACTATTTTCATCCAACTAGGAGAAGATGAATACTTTAAGGAACAAGGATCAGGTATTAGATGGAAAGGTGGTGGGTCCAACATAGCCTTGGCCTCTAGAACTGCAAATGGTAGAGGGGTGTGTGTGTGTGTGTATAAAGGGTGTGTGTGTGTAAGGCTAAAACTAAACATTCTCAGAGTGGGCAAGTAAGTGTCTGAGAGGCAAAGAACAGCAAAGAGTCAGCTGTAAGGTAGAATCCAAGTCACCCATTCCCAATCTTGCTTTTCTTGTAATTGAACAGCTTGTATCCAAAAACTCATTCTATTTTACCATGTTTCATTTTTAGCATTAAACATTGGATTAGCGTTAGGGAAGTGTCCAGTTGGCTCCAAATATTTCTACTTAAGGTCTAAGACACAGGGCAGATCTCTTGGACTTCTACAGGGCTTAGCATGTTTTCTATAAAGTGTGGGGCTGGAATCAATGCTCCCTCGTGCCTTATAAGATTTAGTATTACTAGCCGGGCGGTGGTGGCGCACGCCTTTAATCCCAGCACTCGGGAGGCAGAGCCAGGTGGATCTCTGTGAGTTCAAGGCCAGCCTGGGCTACCAAGTGAGTTCCAGGAGAGGCGCAAAGCTACACAGAGAAACCCTGTCTCGAAAAACCAAAAAAAAAAAAAAAAAAAAGATTTAGTATTACTATCATTGCTCGTTGTTGGACCATAGATGTCACCTGTAGATCTTTATTCCTCAGGGACTGGATTAAATTTTCCTTCGAACCCAAATTCCAGAGTCCAAGCTTGGCTGCTCTAGTTCGTATTTGCACATTATCCCTGATTTCCCCAAATTCAACCATGTTGGCTAATTCCTCATCCTTAGTCTCTATCAGCTGTCTCCTTCAGGCACTGGTGAGGACCCCTTGTCACAGGCATGGTCTGTCTTGGTCTCACTGGCTTCTCATTTCTTCCTCTTCCATCTCACCTTCCTCCTCCCTCCCAGACCATCCTGGGAATTCAGCTTCAGTCTGGACCAGTCTGTAACATTTTTAGCTTCTACTCGACACCCGACACCTGTTATTTCCATTTGCATTTTCTGGAGGCAGAGAAGCCTTTAGAACATGACAAAAGGAAAACCAGAAAGCTCATCCTGGACAATTAGATTTGGTTCTGCATCGGAGGACTGGGCATCCCTGTAGGGGAGTTTTGTCTTGTTTATCCCATAAGTAAACTTCTCCCATCAAATCAGAGTCTCAGTCCTCTTTGGCAATATGATATTAATTAGTAGAAAAGCAGACAGGTATGCCAGCCAGGAATTAAATACAAATATGCTGCTTTGGATCATTTGTTGACATGGCCCTTAAGCTCATTGAAATAATAACTAAAGAAAACCTAGCAAGCTTAAGGGAAAAAATGATAAACGTCTAAAAATTACAAATATCTAAAGATGTATAATAAGTCACAGTAGATTAATAAATCTCAGCATGAGCTAGTTTTGGAAGAAGTCTGCTCATCAATACCTCAGGTTCCTATGGTGCTAATTCAGAGAGGCATGTGTGCAAAACAATTTGGAAAACAGTACTAGAAGGCCAAGAGATAAGTGTTTAGGAGGTTACCCAACATGGCTGGATTACATTTATACGGGTACAATTTACATACAAGAGAGGCATTGTTAAGACAAACAAGCATATTAATGCAATTTGAAGATTTAGTTGGGAGTACATCCCCTATTTACTGCCCACATGATAGCTCCCTCTTCCTTTTCTCTACCTTCTCTTTCCCAACTCTTGGTTCTCACTGGAAAGAGTCTTGGTAATTACATACCAATAGCTAGCCTGTGAGCTCTGCAAGCGTGGCACACTGGGGTTCCCCTGTAGCTACTCCACTGTTTCCCCCATCCTTGTGTGCTCACACTTGGGAATGAGGGCTAGAGAAGAGACCAGTGTGGACTCTGGAAACAGGGTCAGGACATATGAGGCAGGCATCCTGGTACCTGGGAAATGATCTTGTAGATAAAAGAGGCTAGAAGAAGGATACTGCTTACCTAACAGAAGCCCTATCCAGAATATCCTTTTTAAAACAACATGGAAAAGAGCAAATGTGAGCCCAAACCACCCAGAGAGCCCACTGCTGCAGAGAGCTTTCTTTCTGCATGTGAAAAAGTTGTTCTTTGCACACACTCTTGTGGAAGACGACGTGAGAAGACAAAATGGTGATCCAGATTAAATGGGTTGAATGCAGTGGAAGAGTTTCTTAGAACTGGGAGAAATCAGCTAAAACACGGTTTTTCAGTTTCCCCGAGTTACATAAGTCCTATAAATTAGGCCATCTAGGTTCACAGACACTTCTGATTGGACTGACACCATCAGAGGTGTTTCAACAATCAAAGGCAATGGTCATCCATCAAGTGGAGAATGAGAGAGGGACCTTGACCTATCCAGTCATAAGGAGCTCTGTCTATTGTTGCATGTATGGGAGAATGACCTTTACTCCATAGATGCAAATATGACGGAATAAAGAGTGAAGCCCCAGCCACCTTCTGCCTCAGAGCAGGAAAAAGCGAAGCAGCAGCAAGAAAGATGAGAGATGAGGGCAGGTGGATCTCAGCTGAAAGCTTCAGACACCAAAGCAGGCAGAGCCAAAGCCCGCACTGTGCTGGACTTTCCAGTTTATGTGGCTTAAAGAAATGTCTGTATTCTTATAATGGGTACCTGACACGTCTTAGACCAATGGTTCTCAACCTGTAGGTCGTGACCCCTTTAAGCTAGAATGACCCTTTCACAGGGGTCACATATCAGATATATTTGCATTATGATTCATAACACTAGCAAAATTACAGTGGTGAAGTAGCAACAAAATAATGGCTAGGGGTCACCACCACATGAGAAACTATTAAAGGGTTGTAGCATTAGGAAGGTTGGGAACCGCTGTCTTAGACCTTGCAGCAGAATATGCCCTTGAAAACATTTTTCTTCTTAAAATATCCAGCTAAGATCTTCTTTCTTATAGTGTTGTTCTTTTTTAAAAACTTCATTTTTATCTATTTTTTATGTCTTTGACATCATATATCTTAATCCCATTCATTTCCTTGTCCTTTTGTATATGCCCTCTGCCCTTGCAACCTCCCCACAAAATAAAATAACAATTGAAGAGGAAAAAAGAAGGGGAAAAATCTCATCATGGAAGCTGCAGTGTGACACAGTGAGTCATGCAGTAAACCCTTTTGTCTTTATATCTTTACTTGAAATTGTTCATTGCAAAGAGTCATTGGTCTGGTTCGAGGTCTCTGGTTTCTGCTACATTATTGATGCTGGGCCCTCACTGAGACTCTTCTTGGATATCATGTTGTTGCCCTGTGTCATGGAGATCCTGCAGCTTTGGGTCTGCAGGACTGGACCCTTCACGTGCTCCAGGGTAGATGGGGTAGATGTTGGGGTGGGCCAACTCATAACCCTGCTTCTGGGCCTGGGTAGTTGCAGGGTTGGTCAGTCCACCAGCTCTCCCCTGTCTTCAATACCAGGGAGAGTTCTCCAGCATTGCCCTGGCTAGTTCACCTGTGATGAGCAAGAGGCGGGGCAGTTCTCCTGCTTTCCAATCCTCAGGGTTAGCTCTCCCACACCTACACCTTCAGGGCCAGCTCTACTGTGTTGCCCAGGCGAGGTGTAGGGGCCACTCTCCCGAGTGCTGCAGTTGATGAGGGAGGGGCTTTTACAAATTATATATGCAATATAATCAGCTCTAGTGAGCCAATATTTCTGTGTTCTCTTCTATAAAACACACTCTTTTAAAATGAGACGTCAGGTAAGCAGGCTTCATGTTGACACAATTCATTCAGACATATCAGTCTGGTTATTATTCTGTTTTGCAAAACAGCCTTTGAGGAGCTTCCCCTCTCTCCCTTTGCCAATCAATCCCTTAACTGCTTATTCTTCTCTGTTCCAATGTTTCTATCTATGAGACTGGCGATTGCATTCAATTTTGGAGTAATATGCTTATATGAAGTCGAAGGGGAGCAGTGGTTTGGAAAAAATTGAAAGAAGCAGACTACTTTCAATTAGCTTTATATTTTCCTCTAAAGAGATTTAAAATTAATTATATAAAAGACAGGGTTATATTTAGTTTCATTTAACAAGTTGAACTGAATGAGAAGTCAATTCAAGAGCAGAGTGAGCAGTATATGGAAATGTTTGAGACTATAAAGCACACTAAAGGATGTAGTGATCTTATGGAAGAATGAGTAATGGGTAAATGAAGATGCTAACAAGGAAGGATGAGTGTTACCATGGTAACTATAGGAACAGCGGTCTTAGGTTCTTAGGATTCTAGTTTTCATAATCTCTAAGAAGACAGGAAATGGAATAAATGTAATTCAATTCCCACCATTAACCAATGCAAGGAGTAAATTATTATAAGATAATTTCCATGAACTATTAACTAATCTGGAATCAGAAATCAGTCATTTCTTTTCCTTACTATTTTTACTTATTGGACAACTATAAAAAGTCACAATTAAATAGCTCACTGGCAAGTTCTGCTACAGGAAACTTTTAGGCTATAGCAAATAGACCTACAACATATTGAAATTCTTCAAGAATTTAATTCAGAGTTGGGAGTTGCTAGAGACAGAATCTTAGCTGCACACATGACAAACAGACACTTATTGCTGACCTACGTCTTCAGGCCTTAATCCTTCTTTTAAAAAGATTGAAACAAGAAAGACATTGTGTTTAATGGTTACACTGACTGAATCAAGCACAAAATATTGGGTTCACTGTGTGGTTTAATTGTGTAGACTTGAGTCAGTGGCTTGACCTTTGCAAGTCTGGAAGCTTCCATTTATCTGTTCTCTAAATATACTTACAATAAAAAATGCCATTAGAAGTATTTTGTGAAGACGAATGTCAGCTAAGAACTATGAGACTCCTGCGTAAGAGATGAAACAGCATTCCAAATACCATGGCTACAAGCTAATGAAAATTTAATGTCACTTAAAAACCACACAGCTATCTGGGGTAGATTTATAGACGACACATTGGTCTCAATTTTTTACATTATGTTTTAAACTTAAAAAAATATGATCTAAAAAGACCTTTGAAAACTATAGTGGCTAAGATCATCTATGCTCTTCTTGCTTTGGCAAGAATCCTTATGACCCAGAACTCTGAGAAATCCTAGCTTTCACAGCAAAAATAATTTGCTTTTAATCATGAAAACAGTTGACACTCTTTTCTGGTGATAAAGGAAAAGGATTTCAGCTGAGACATACATATGCTGGGCCTTTCATGTACCACTTATCTGTTACCAGATTTCTTTTCATAGCATTTGTACTAATTGCTACTCAAATTATTCTGGCAAAGAGTTTACTGTGCTTGAGCCAAGTAAGGTAAATGTGAAAGAAAAGAAAAATAAGGGGTTTAAAAATAACACCTATTATGAGTATAGATTTTGAAAGAACCGATGTCCAAATATCCTAACAAAACTGTAGAAACTTCCATAAATTCTGCTACATGCTTCTTCAGTTTAATGATGATACTTTAAGTAGCCACACTTCTCCAGAGAGCACTTCTCCAGGAACAGGGTGTAACTGAGTCCATGGGTTGCATTTGCCTGTGTGCAGGTCAATCATAGCACACAAGTAAAGTGTTCACTATAGTTTTGACCAACAGGATGTATACATGAGAATTACAAAACTTATTTTTGTGTTCACCATAACTAGCAGCAACTGTTCATATTTTTGGTAGGGTTTTGTATGGCATCTGACCAGTTTTGGCTCCTGGAAACCAGTGCAAAGTATGATAAACCAGCTCTCAGAGTTAGGAACAAAAGATGCTAGAAGTTTGTTGAATGGGCAGTGTGACATGGATGACAATCTGGGACCTGTGTCATTAGGGGACATGGAGATAAATGCACAGAGTCCTTCCTTCTGTGGATAAAGCTACCCCCTGAGCCCAGAGAGAAAAGAATTCTTCAAAGAACACAGGCTGTAATCTCCAGGACTGGAAATGTTAGCTAGTGGTGACAGCACTTCTGAAACCATATGTGATGTGTCCTTTTTCCTGTCCCCCAAGTCCTACCATTCTGGCTATTCATTCTCTCCTGCATGGGAGGTGGGCTGGGGAGGCCACAGGACTCAGAGGGAGATTACAGCTTCCTCTGTGACTCTGTATATTATTTTTCACGCTATGTTGACTTTAAGGGGTTCTTCTCTTTGCTTGAGTTGAAGTGCTGAGACTCCTAAAACACGCGAGTATAACTAGAGATACTGAGCATCTATTAATATCACTGACTTCAGTTACCTTGTCTAGCTAGCACTATACGGCCTCTGTCTTTTAAATAGAGCCATAAGAATATTGATAGTGTGCCCAGACAAAGACATGGAGCATTCTCTCTCAGGCTAGGAAGTACCGTTCTTCTTGCTGCACTACCCTGCCCCCACTTTTCATAGAAGACCACTTAGTATTCCTTTACAGGTTGATGCCAGAAGGAGCCAGGTTAAATTTTAATACCATGTCACTGTTATGTAAGTCTACTTACTCAGTACAATATAAAGAATTGGAAGACCATACCATAAATACACGTTACTCAGTCTTCACGAGTAATTGCATAGGTGGGCATTACAAATCTCACTTTACGGGCCACACCACTTACACTGAAGAGTCACTGTCTGGACACTGAGTGCACTGATCCTTCCTTCCACACCACTTACACTGAAGAGTCACTGGCTGGACACTGAGTGCACTGAGCCTTCCTTTCATACCACGCTGCAGCCTTCAATGGGCACTGACCTCTATCCATGTGAATATACTGAAAATTCCATTAGCATTATTGAAAATAAGAGACAGGTACACAGCAGAATAAGTAAATAAACATTCAGGTTACTAATCAAAGTGGGCAATATTTAAAATAAAATAAATGTGAAACTAAGTCATCATCAAGTTTACTGTCTAAAACCAATCATCAATTTTGTCGACCTGAATGGCTTGAAAATATTGTGGTGGGAAATAAAATGTTTTCTTAAAACAGTGTTCTTTTGTCCAACACAACAGAAAACCATTTTTTTCTGTCTAGCTGTTACTTTCCAAATTTTTGATGGCTTAGAAATCATACCTTCCCTTAACTGTAGCCAGAAAATGACTTTCTAGGCATCAAAAATGCTACTTTGGAAAAAGTGGAATTGTAACGTGGAAGAAAACATTTTTGTAAGACAGTTACAGGACACTAAAGTTCTTTCAAGAAATTATGATGTCATTGTAAACTTTCTCCTTAGAAAAAGACATTCTAGAAGTTTAAGACACTCCAACTGTAGAATTATTTGCCAACTTTGCTTTTACTGCTGCAGAGGCTAGTTGTCTTGGTGAAGAAGAATCCTTCTATACTTATCTTCCTAAAGATGATCTAGCTGCCATGACAATTTTAAGTACTAGTGAGGATTAAAGGATGTTCTATCCACAATGTTTTAGTTCCAGGTCTATGAAGTAGGAAAAATAACTCTCACTGCCTGTGCTCATACCTTTTCAGGAGGCGGATGCTGGCTTCCCACTGTTTTAGAGAAAACACATTTAAAACGCTGCAAAGATATACTGCAATATATAAAGCTGTGACTATTCACTGCTGTTTCCTTGATACGTAATTTAAACTTGGTGACTAGGACAAGAAAATGTCACATTCCTTTCTCTTTCTAAGGAAATTGTGCATTTCCTTGTAAAAATAAAAAAAAAAATGAAATCTTCAAAAGACAGTTTTCAAGTTGTTTTCTCTCAGGTTAAAGGTTTCTATAAATTTTCATGATGGTACTCAAAGTTGGACAAAGAAAAAAACAAAAACAAAAAAGACAAAGACAAATAAAACATTAAGTGTGCGTGCAAGTTTGTCTTTACCAATGTCAAAAACATCTCAAGTTATGAGACTTTTAAATCTCCCTTATAGCAAGTACTTTTCAAAGTTTTGATCATGTTTTCCCCCCATGATCTACAGTGTTGTAAAAAGAAAGTCAGTCTTCTATCTTTACCAGGATTGAGGAAAGGAGAGTGGAATGTACATTTTACTGAAGTATAAATGGGTTCCTGGCATGGGCTGTGGATGAGTACCCAGCATTTGGCTTATGTAATAAAGGTACTAGGAGCCTTGATCTGGAATATTGATTTTCCTTGGAATTTGAGTAATTCTGTATTGCCTCTTTGAAATACAGATCAATCAAACCGTTAGCATTTCACTAAAATAAAATATAGGAAAAGTTTAACAGTAATGACAGACACTGTTATAAAGGCTTATTAATACATTTAATCCCTACATGGACTGTTGAGGTAGGAATTGTGATCATCTCCCTCATATGGAGGCAGAAAAGGAGGTGAGAAAATTCAAAGACTTAGGCAGAATCTACACAGCATCTAAGTGCTGGGCTCATATTCTTAACTACTTCGTAGGTTTAAGAGGTTTTCAGAGAGAAAGGAAGGTAGACAAGAGGAAAAGCCTATGCTCAAGTCTGTTCTTTCAGTGAGAGCTGGGATTCTTATGTGATTTCAGAACTTGGTCCAGGGTACAGGGCTTTAAAATATTCTGGAAGATGAGTAGATAAGTCATGAGATTTTGAAGGGAGACAGGAAAGTCCCAAGCTCAGCTTCCTGAACCCTGGTGAACTAGGCCAGCTCTGGGTTTTGTTAGTTCCCACAGTGGCTTTGTTCATCTCTGTAGAGGTTCCAGATTGGAAAGCTGGTAAGCATGTTAAGTGCACAGACACCAGGCTTACCTGTGGGATAACATTAGATGCTTTCTCCAAATGACAAATATGTTATGGAAATAAACACAAGCAAAGAGATGTGTGTACGTAGAGTTGTGTGTGTGTGTGTGTGTGTGTGTGTGTGTGTGTGTGTGTTAATGCATACACTTCTCTTTATTTCTGATCCCCTTCATTAACAGCACACCAGAAGTTAAAAGTAACCGTGTATAGGAAGTCCATTTTGTTCTCAAGTTTGCTTAACAGTGAACAGAGCTTGCTCTTGTTCAGAAGATTTTAATGGGTTCTCATTATATAAATTACTTTTGTTATTCAAAGAAATAGCACATATTAATTTACCCATGACCAGAATGAACTAGTATGTCTTGTTTGAATGTTAAGTATGACATCTCCCCTCTCCCTTACATCATCTACAATAACTAAACAAAATGGACCACATCCAGAATACTTACAGTGGAAAAGCTTTAGCTTGGGATTACTGCTTCTTTAAAGTCAACTCAGTCGAACATTTGTTCCATGGCTTTCTTGTATTTGCAAATGTACAAGTTTCCTAATAACACCACTCCCTAGAATGACTTGGCTACTCTAACAGTCTCCAAATTATCCAATACATGCTATAATCAGCAAACTCACCTTTTGCCCATTCATGCCTGGGGTCCCAGGTGCTCCGATGGAACCCTAAGGAAGCACATGATTAAATTAAGTTGATATCATGATCAATATTCCAGTTCTAAATCTCTGCAGTGTTTATTAGGTCAACCACAATGTTACATGGCTAAAACATACTACAATTCCCTTACACAAGGTTTTAAGGCTCTGTTTTCTAGATTTTATCCACTGTGTTCTAATATTTAGTAATCCAGACAGATCTTCATACTTTCCCAGGAAGAAGTAGAGATAAAGTTTAATATTCTTTCTAAATACTCACTTAACTCTAACATGATATAAAGAATCTCATCTAAATTGAAAGCCGTACCTTTCAGGAGGCCACGGGGCTCTAAATTTTGTTTTAAAGACATAGATAATTTAGTTCCACCAGGAAAAAGCCGAGCAGTAGCAATGACTCTTGAACTTGCCAAATTTATAGAAGACAAAAAAGAAGGAAATTTAAAAAGCAACTGCTTACTCTATGACAGGAGGGCTCTATGCTGGAAATGCAAATTTGTTATATTTGGATCACTTCCCCTCTGGACTTTCAGGGACTATTGATATGGCTTCCGAAGTGGACTCAAGAAAGCATCACAAATGTTGTGTGCTGACCCGAAACAACACAACTTCTGTATTTTGAGGTTGAAGATCCCTGTGCATGTAAACATGAGCATATATACCCACTGGCTGGGAATGAACAGCTGGTTCTAGATGGCTCAAGTGATGGTAGGAAAGCCAGTCACTATTTGAGACAACCCATGACATTTAAGTGAATACAGGGAGTATTGGTAAATATTTTCAAAAGGCAATGTCATTCCCCCCCATCCCCTTACGCTCTGGAGAAGGTGTTTTTGTGCGTTTTTTGTGGGTTTGTTTTTGCTTATTCATAGTGTAGAACAAGAAAACTGGTTTTTTTAGTTGTCTATTAAATTTCTTTTGTAATAATGGAAGAAGAGTTTTCATTAAATAGTCATGATTATCATGAAACTGCTCTAAAAATAGCCCACTAGAGAAAAAGTATATGCCAAACAAATTGAGCTGGCAAGTTTCTTAATGCAGCCCATGATCCTATGGGTTGGGAATTAAAGATCTTGAAGCCTGGAGCCGGCATTTTATCCTGGTTGCACGTGGATCAGGCTAGCTTTACAATTTCACACTGAGCTTAATAGAGACATTATTCTGAGGGACAAACTGTTCCGGCACGCAAGATGTCTCACAGTGCAGGGCCTTGACTTGGTTTGAAGGATTATGTTTCAACAGATGCCACATGCCAGGCACTTGGGGATAAAAAGTCTTTATCTTTGATGAAGACCAAAGGTAAAAAGCAATCACTTTCCCACCTGTTCCAACACAATTGTTTTCTGCGAGTTAGACACCCTCTCTCTCCCTCTTCAGGGTGGGAGGTTAGCAGTGAACGGGACCTAGCGGTGTTCGCTGGCAGAGAGCCATCACCTCTCTGCTATTGCTCTCTTTACTGTCGTTCCACTGGCGTGACCTCAGAGCCCTAGGTCCTCCCCTTTAGACGGTACTTTGGTGATTGTGGCTAAGACTGAAATCATAATCAGGAAGTCATTTTTCAGTTTTCCCAGCCAAGGGGGACACCGAGAGAGCCAAGCAGCACAATGAATGAAGCGAGACGCAGATCCTCTATGAGGGTCAGCTATGTGGCCATTTGGCAGTTATATAGTTGACCAAGGCCAGCAATCAATTTGCGGTGTCACATGATCCTTCTTGTTTTAAATGCTGTCAGAATGCGTTACCAATATTTGAATTAAATATTCCATAACCTGCAAGTACAGCAGACAGCTCAAAAGTCTTCTCTGGACTTACTGAGCATTCTACAATGAAGCAGAGTGGAAATCTGAGGCACTTTCTGATGTGTCAATAGAAAATACTTTAGAAAGCAGAATGAACAAAGGATACCAACTCCTTCAGCACCATTTCTGCTCAACAATTCCACCCACTTCTCTTGCTCTCATTAGACAACTTTCTTGACCACTGCTACACACACCCTACCTTTTGTCCTGGAGGCCCCAGAGGTCCCTAAAAGAGGAAAAACAATTCAATTAACACAATACTACTGCCATTTAAGCTTAGATGATGAACCAAACAACCAACCATCAAAACTAAGTCATCCTATTCTATAAAGTTCCCTTTGCTGTAGTGAAAAATGCTGAAAAAGAAACTCTCAGGAATACAAAGGAAATACAAAGTGGGTCTCTCTCTCTCTCTCTCTCCCCCTCCCTCCCTCCCTCCATATATATATATATATATATATATATATATATATATATATATATTTGAATTTTTTTTGAAAGCCATTAGCCACATACAAGAGGGATCTGATTTCTTTTAGAAAGAAAATGTTTGGGGTCCCAGTGCATTTGCTTCTTGATATTCCTGCCAATCTATCAAATCAGTCTCATTTGGAGGAGGGGGGGGCGGGGGGAGTGTATCATTGCTAGAAGCAGTTAGAATGCAACACCATTCTCTAGAAAATGGACACATTACATGGTGCTTTATCAGTACACCCCTGGTAAGCAGGCTTGAAAAGCTACACAGAGAAGCATGTTGTATTTTATTCCTAGGAAATGTTGTCATGTGACCCACACAAAATCTTGTTTACAAACTAGGGGTGGCCAAGGCTCCCCGAGAAGGGAGCAGGGATGTCGGCGGCTGCTGTCAGACTGCTATCCGAGAGGAAGGCAGAATACAGAACTTAGTGAGATGAAGGGGAGTGTTTACTTAGAAAATGCAAATGTGACAGTTATGAAAGTAAGCAGTTCTCAACCACAAAGTCAGGGTTAGGATCTGCTGGCTTAATTTAGATTAAGACATGGCTTTCTGACAGTGGAAAAGTACACATGGAGCTACAACCTCATTTCTGACTCCTTTGGTCTACTTTTACAGAAAGGTATTAGGCGTTCTTTCTAGTTCCTTGAGAAACGTATTTGATTTGGGTGTGTTTTAGTGAATTTATAGATGCTGCTATTTACACAAAAGGTCTTTAGTGCGTCACACTACCCTAATGGCTTATTTTCATTGTGGGACGTTCCCATTAATCAGCATCTGACATTCATACTCTGTAACATGGCATGAAACATGAGCATGATTACTAGGGGAGAATGGGTCATGAATTTTAAAAATTAAATAGACATAGTGTTTAGAAAGATCCAGAGGCCCTGCTCCCCATCCCTCTTTTGAAGAGCCCCCACAGGAAGACTCATTTCCTCTATAATCAGCCTTGGGTTACTGAATGTGTGTCGTATCATACCAACTCTCATTCCTCCTTGACTTAACTCTGTTTAACAACCAGACTCACCAACTGTGTTTTCAATAGGCTTGCTATCCACATATCTGTGGGCATTCCCCCTACCCATCCTGCTCCCTGTTTGAAATTCTCCATTTTAGATTTTGCAGAGAAAATAGACCATCAGGTGTAAATCCCATCTAGATCACATCTCTCATCAACCCAAGCCCACATGGACCTCAGAGGAAGAAGAGCCCTTCCTCCTTGCAAGGCTAACTCATCAGGTAGACTCTGGAATCCGTCGTTGCCTCTGCCCAGGGGGACCTTTCCCAATCAATTACCCCTGCATCTGCATCAGTCTGCTCTTCTCCACCAGTGCTTTTCCTTTAGCACATAAACATGGTTAATCATTTCCTCGCTGTGTAAATTGTTTGGGGGAATGAATGTCAATGCTAAGGAAGGGCAGAAGTTGCAAGCTGTGATAGGGGATCCGAGAAAGAAGAAAAGCCTTGGGTTTATCATTGCCCAGGACTCCATCTTCTCAAGCGTCTCTGGAGTGTTTCCCTTCCTGACCTGCTGAGGGTGGAAAGGAAATTCTATGATGAGGACTGCGTTTATTCAGCACTTAGACGGAGGATGTGTATGTTCCATTCACGAAGGTTGCATTCCCACTGTAAATCTGACTCTGCCACTTGAAAAAACATCATTCACTAAAATCGGGTATTCCATTTCAGGGGAATATTTCAAAGGAAAGTAAGAGAATTTTACATCCAGTATTGTAAATGGAGACTAACATACATGGCATTTTCTAATTTAGTCTTTGGTGCATGGTCATATTAAATCAGAGATTTAAAAAGACTAATCATATAAAATTAGACTAGCATATTTTAATGCAATATTTAAGAAAAATCAAATAACCAAAGACACTGAATATATTTTCCCTACATGTCTTATAGATTATTTGCAAATCTGCTGCCAAGATATATTCTCAGCTACAAATACATGTACATATAATTCTTGAATCTCACTGCAGGAAAAATGGTTGGGAGCCAAGGAGAGCGTTGTCTGTTACCAGAAGGGAATCAGGAGTAATACAAGGTGCAGATATACTTTTGAGTAAATATACAAGCACTTGGGCGCACACACACACACACACACACACACACACACACACACACCCCTCAATTTACTGCACTAAACAAGATTTTCCTTACGTATGTTTCAAATATGTTTAAAGTGATGACACTGTTATATATCTGTGACAATGCAGTAATTAAACATAAACATACAACTTAAGGTTTCCTGTTCAAAAATCAATTTTGAAATTAAGGCATGTTGTTACCAGCTTGTTAAGACATGTGCATCTTATTAACCTTGTTTCTGGCACAAATGTGAATTTATAAAGTAATAGGCAATACTATAGAGTCATTCATTAGCTCATATAATCTTTTGAAGAACTATTGTTTGGGTGTATGTGTGTCTGTAATGTATGTATATGAATGTCGACACATTCTATGATGCCTGTGTGGATGTGAGAAGAAAACTTGGGGAGTTTTTCCCCTCCTCCCACATGGGTTCTGGGATTAAACTAAGGCGGTCAGGTCTGTGTACCAAGTGCTTTTATCTGCTGAACCAGCTTGTCTAGTCTTAAACTTATACCTTCAGCCTGAATAATGGCTTGGATGAAGGCTATCATAAATGCATTATTCACTAAGAAATCTAATGCTTCTTTTTATTACCATTTTTAGGATTCCAGTAGTTCAAGACTTCTAAAGTAGTTCTATTTAGTGTTATATCAATAATTCAGTAAGTTTGGATGAAACAGTTTTCAGAATAGTTATATTCCGTTTGGTCCATTTTTCTCAGTACAGCATTTCTTTGTAGACATTTTTCTTGGCAGGTGCATTTATACTTTGAATATTTTTTTGTATACAGTCAAAATGGAATTTGATTTTTCAAAATAATTCCTGTGTGTTTTTAAAATAGAAACTATGCTATATGTAGATTACCAACATATTAAGGTATATTTCTTTACATTTAACTTAAATATCAAATATAATTTGAATCTTGAAATATCTTCATGTTAATATAGATTCTGAGTGATATAAAATACATGGTTTTCATTGAAGAATTCTATGTAGTAGAAATAGCTTTATTTAAAGGACTAAAAGCCATTGAAAAATTCTGTGTGAAGTAGTGCTATTATCATTAATGTACATATAGCTCTCATTATTGTCATGATCTGCCAGAAAATATCACAGGGAATTATGCAAAACAAAGCTTAGGTAGAAGATTATTAGCAAGAGTTGTACAATCTACTTGATTGTCCTTTCTTGTTCTCCAATTCTGCTAACTTCCACTCGAATGATTCTATACAATATTCAGTATACAGGGAGCAAATACATCAAAAATACGACAGTTCCCAAGGGAGTGGTTGTCTTTGACCAAAAGCATGTTGGCTCAGGCCTGAGAGCCCCTTGACTCCTCTTGCCCGAGTCTGTCAGGCTTGTCAGTGTGTCTTTCTGGTCCCTCCCCTTGTGCTGCACAGCTGTGCCCACTCCAAAGTCCTTTGTTCACTCCCTAGTTAATGTGACATCTATCTAATGGCCTTTTATCTCCCTGTGTCTCTCTGCACACTGCAGCCTGAGGACACTTCCTGAAATGTTGTTTAAGCATCTGTTGACAACTTTTGTAGCTCTTGAGAAGAGGTCGGACTTGGATAGGAGTTGTAGTTTACCACATAAGTATCTCAGCAACTCTGGATGCCTGTTACTACTGGGGCTTTTAGCCGACCTCCCTCCTACAGCA
Source organism: Peromyscus eremicus (assembly GCF_949786415.1). NCBI lineage: Eukaryota > Metazoa > Chordata > Mammalia > Rodentia > Cricetidae > Peromyscus > Peromyscus eremicus. Next base: position 101,713,508 of record NC_081421.1, on the reverse strand, counting down.
ACTCCATCAATTCAAGTCAGGGTCCCTGCCTTTGGGGGTCAGTCTGCTTTACTGTTCCCCAAAGAACCACGATAATAGAACTTTTTCATAGAATTATCAACATTATTGTAATGCTATGTGTTATTGTAAAAGTTGTTCTTTTTTTCACTTTTTTCTTTTTTTTTTTTTTCCCCAAGATAGAGTTTCTCTGTGTTGTTTTGGTGCCTATCCTGGATCTTGCTCTGTAGACCAGGCTGGCCTCGAACTCACAGAGATCCGCCTGGCTCTGCCTCCCGAGTACTGGGATTAAAGGTGTATGCTACCACCACCTGGCTATTTCTTTTTTTCTTTTTCTTCTTCTTCTTTTTTTTTTTTTAATGTAGTACAGATGGCCCACAGCAAAACGCTCAGTGAATCATGTTTTCATTCATTCATTTATCCACTTACTTAATAGTTAACTGCACTCTGAGTGCCAGGCAATGCTTTAGGTACAGGGGAGACAGCAGTTAACAAAACAGGCCGTGACTACATGCCCTCCGGGCTTCACGTTCTAGTGAATGTAGAAAGACAGCCAACAATCTGTGACGTGATTGCTAATGCAAAGAAGGGGCTAGGGAAGGGAGAAGGAGAGGGGTAGATGGTTCAAACCAGCAGCTCTGTGACGGACTCAGTGATAAGGCAACCCTGGACTAGAGCTCTGTCAGGCAGACCGGACGCCTGGTGAGTGAGGAGAATGTTAGCCGCAAGGGGACAGGTACAAAGGCCAAACTAAGGAACGCGTGTATTTTCAAAGAACACCAGAGGACGGTTGATGGGTGTTAGAAGGAGACAGGAAATGGAGAGAGAAGGTAGATTGAAGCTGCATGATCTAGTCAGGGCTCAGAAGAACAATGTGCTTGCTTTGATTATGATAAAAATTATAGGAATGATTATAGTCATAGAATACATATAGTCATTCCTTTTTTTCCTTCTTGAAACCTTAAACAATAGTGTCTCAGGATAGGAATGACATGATTTTTTACTCTATTCTTTGAGTCATGTCACTGCTATTGGCTTATTACAGTAGCTCCCAAACTACTGGAGTAAATTCTTCCCTAGTGATTTCTATTCATAGATTCTACAGAGCAATAAAGCAAAAACATCTTAGTTACACTGTACCATGTATGGCCTAAGGTCTCTACCGGAGTGCGAGTAGTCACATGGACAGTGGATAGAATTATCATTCCAAGATACTCTTCAAAGCAGACAGCCGAGTAACAAATGACTCTACAAGCATCATGCACTGGCTACAGCTGCTAGTTTACATACATTTAAAAAAGCATTTCCTTTGATAGACCGCTGTTTGGGAGAAAATGAATTTTTCTGACCCTAATGACACAAGCACAGATTTGACTAAGGTATTAATTGCTTAAACAGGATGCTGAGTTGCTAGACGATGTGCTTTCGGATGCCTCTTGGGAGACGTTTTAAGGCAAGTTCTGGTTGCCTGCTATTAGGAAATGATGTAGGGGGTGGACACAGTTCCTGTTCTGTCCCTGATGGCTAACAGTAAAACCCAGAGCTCTGGAAGCTGCTGGTCATTGCTGGATACAAGAATATACAATCAACTTCTAAAGGAAAAAAAAATTAACACAGCATGGAGAAGAGGACAGAAGCCCAAAGTATTAAGCCATTTAAAAGGACTTCCTTTTGACTTAAATTTTTCCCCTTGTTTCAATAAAAGTCAGCCAAAATAAAGGAAATATTTTTCAAAGCTGATTCCAATGGAAAGAATGATGAGATGTATAGCATATGTAATCATAAAACATAAGCACTGGGCTTTCTCAATGGGTTGGTGTTATAGAATTTCATCACAACTTTTTGAAAGGTATTAATTAACCTGGGTAGATGCATCACAAGATCACAAAATCCATAACATTGGTTTATAAAGAAGAAACATACAAGGGCAATTTGCCTCAGTCAAGAAGCATTCATTTAAGATTTACTTGTACAGACTTGATCTCCTACTTGAAGGCTAAGAGACAGAAATTCTATCTACCATGGACATCTGGAGGAGAATTTAGGTGATGATATACAAGATTTGGAGTTTATTGCTTAAGCATGGGGAAGCAGCAAGACCAACTGTTGAGGGAAGTACAGGATGCAAAGCACTGCTGCCCTGGTACCCTCTACGGCAAGGCCAATGACTTAGAGGTAGTACTGTAGTGGCTCTAGTGGAACGCTGGACCGAGACTGCTACATCTCAGCGCTACACAAACCTAGTCTTTTATGGGCCCTGTCTTAAGGCATATTTGTTAATATTTCCATGAAGTCCATTTCCTTCTCCTGTTAGACTTTATCTGAATTTCTTAATCACTCTTCTGGGACCCAGGGTCACGACTCACAGTCTTTGACAAGATGCCTAGACAAACCTTGTTTTCTGCTGCATTCTAGTACCTTTCAAACGATTATACTTTAATATACTTACATATGAAAATCTACTAGATCCAGTAGAAGCTTCCTCAGGACATATATTTTACATCTTTTGGACTTGAGAAAGTACTTATCATAAATAATTATTGAATAAATTGAAATATAAAAAATAAAAAATTATATTTACTAGATACCATTATTTTAGCACTCAAAATATAACACTACCAACTGGAGAGAGTCCTCAGTTTGGAGTTGTTTCTGTTTAAATATCTGGGATTTTTGTTTCTGTAACGTTTCTCCCCACTAACTCCTATTATTTGAAAAACTTCCTCTAAAACTCACACCTTGTCCATGAGAGGGCTTGGTGTCATATTCGTTCATAAGCACTTTATGGCAAAGGCTCTAATGAGCAGTCATTTTTTAAAAAGAGCAAATGTTTTCGGACTGCCCTATCTCATGTGCTGACTTATAGGGAAATATTAAACCAGGGCAATTCATTTACTGGTATTTCTCAAAATCACGAGGTTATGACCTTTTGAAGGGAGGTTTCTTAAGCTCAGGAAATTAAATAGGTGATACATTTTTCTCATCACGTGACAAAAGCAGGATCCAAGACAAAAAATGGAGCATTAAATAGCATGGACCGATTAAAGGCAGATCTAGACATTTAAGCATCTATACTATCAGGTTCCAAAACAGAGACTCGACAGTCACCAGATACCCACAGCTAAATTAGTTCACTCTATCCCTTCTGAATATTTAATAAATTGTTTCTTAGTGCTGAACCCAAAGTGGAAATGACCCCCAAAGAAAGAAAAATTAACAGGCTCTTCTGCCCTCTGTGATTACATATGCTTCCCTTGAATGCCATAAAAGGAGATTTATGGTTCATAAAGGCCCTATCACACCACACGGCAGTCAGTAAAAGAATATTTGTATGCAGGGGCATCTAAGCTCTCACCATATTTAAAATAAACAATGCTAAGAAACGCTACTCCTCGAATCTACATATCCTGTGACTCACAGATGTCTTAAATTTAAGAGTATAATATAGACTCGTGTGTTCAGGCCTGCTTTCTGTCTAGGAAGGCCAGTGAGTGCTGTCTAGTGCAGGGTTTTGTGATGATGAAAACATTCTGGATTGCTTAATCCGACAGGGGAGCCACTAGCCACACACGGCTATTGAGCACCGGAAATGTTGCTAGTGAAGTTTCCAGAAAGAAAGCTTTAATTTTGATTTACTGAGACTGATTCTGAACTCGTCACTTAGAGTTAGTAGACATTGCATTGGACACTGTGGATTTAGACTGTGGAGCCCATACAACTGTAAGCAAGCAAATGAGCCAGAGTCTAACATGGTTCTCTTCACTGTCTTCTCTACCACTCTGGCCACATCACTTATGCTCGTCTCGTTTTTTTCTTTAATCTGTGAAGTGATAGGCTAGATGATTTCTAAGGCTTCTTTTAATATATCTGATTTCAAAATAGCCACACACCGTGACTAGAAATAGAAGTGATTACTTTTCCACTGTCTTCATGACAATGGATCCTTTAATCATGCTATTCATGAGCACATAGATACTCTAAATGATCTGTAGAACATGAAGGAAAAGGAGAAGTTACTGAAAAGACAATCTGTAGAAAATCGGTTGTGTTTATCCTATTTAATTCTACCTGTGGTAAGACAGGACACTGTCAGAGAGAAAGAATAAGCTCAGTAGCTTAGGTATCGGTACCTTATTATTACAAATACCATTAACAATAATGATATAATTCACATCAGTCATTCAGTTTAATAAACATTCTAACTACAGCAGCTAGTGTACGGTGGGACAAGCATTACAGAGCAAAGGAGCAGACAGTTCTAACGTAGGGTGAGGGAATGTGGAAGTACGTGGCATTTTCTTAAAGAAAAAGCAGGAGGCTACTTTTCAAAACCTCCCCTCAGACACTTGAAGCTCTAGACATGAGTGAGCAAGAAGGCATTTTAAAACTCCCTTCCCTGGTCGCAGGTCTCACAGTTAGGAGTCTGTGCGTCTAAAGGGACAGGCCAGCCTGCAACCTCAATTGTCCAGACCTAGACTATGGCTGGGATACTAAGAGCCCTGGGCATTTCTGCTCACTTGACTTCTGCTCACTTTGAAGACAGCTGTCCTTCTCTCCTCCAGTTCTTTCTTTCTGACAGGGAGCCACACCCCTGGTGTCCGCAACAGTAAATTAGAACACGGGACATTGCCATGACATATTGTTGTGTTGACACCTGACAAGACACAGTGTAAGGGAGGGCAGGTTTACTTGGTCAAGGCTTGGGGATGGAGTCCATCACAGTGATGGGGGCTGGTGGTCAGAGCTGCTGGCTCACATTTCAGTAGACTGGGAAGCAGAGTGATGAGGAATGCTGGTAATTCTGTGGGCTTTCTTCCTCCTCTCAAGAGATGATGCCAGCCGCATTCAGGGTGGGTCTTTCCTACTCAGCTACACCTCTCTGGTAATGCCCTCACAGACACATTCCAATGGTGTACTTTACTAATGCTTTCATGGTGTTTCCGAACACAGTCAAGTTAACGATCAACATTAAGCATCATAATGATTATTCTGTGGGATGTGCTCGGAGTTAGGTCCTGTGAGCGGTGGAGAACATGAGTCTTATAAAGTCAGTTACATAAAGGTGAGGGGTGGGTGAAGGCATGGAAGAGAAGGAGTAGCCTAGGGGCTAGGGAGGAGGCTCGTCACAGCTTTCCTCTTGCTAGTATATTCAGACTTTGAACTTTTAGGAGTACACAATTACTGAATTTCAATTTTACAAATCACCATGAGAATAATTTTGTGAAAGTTAGAAGATAGAACATATTTAACAGTTCATTATCTTGGTCTGTAAAATGTTAGTATTTGTATATTTTGTACATTTTGCATAAGAATTTTTTTTTTCCTTTTGTCTCGGGAGGCAGAGGCAGATGGATCTCTGAAGCCACCCTGGTCTACAAAGCAGATGTCAGGACAGCCAGGGCTGTTACACAGAGAAACCCTGCCTCAAACCCCTCCCCCCCCCACAAACCAAACCAAAACCACCGTCTTTCCCTTACCCACTACATGAATGTGTCTGCCCCTCAGCTACCCCTAAAGAAGCCTGTGCACTTGGCAATCCAGAGTCCCCTTGGGCTGAGCTCCAGGCAGGGCCACTAGGGCAGCTGCAGATAAAGAAGGCAAGCTTGTCTATGTTCTCTTGTCTGTTTGGGAAACAACACATCACCAGCTAGGGACAAACACACCCAGGGAAGTGGGACGGGGTCTCACTTTCTCAATCGGAGCCAAATGAACGGGAGAAGTCTGCGGTGTTCTCCAGGGCCTATCATCTGCTGAGCAAGAGAACAGGCAGGTCAAAGTTCAGTTGGGGAAATCAATGAGTTTATCAACTGTAGCCCAGCAGGCCACCGTAACTGAAGCTGCTTGAAGCAAGTCTTCACACATCGCTCCTTCCAGTTTCGTTTTAAATGAAGCAGAAATGCTATTGATGCTTCTGTTATCCACATAACATTTTCAACAGCATTGCTGGACTCATTGGACTCAGATGTACTGATGTGTTTAGAAGCAGAACTAAAGCAAACTACAATTACCTACAAATTACAAATTACACAAGTCCAAACTTCACTTTAGTGGGTAACTTTTCCTGAATTCTTACATGCCATGAAAGCCCAGGGAGTAAAGATTTAAGTCTTCTTATGACACAGAAAGCGGAGAATAACTGTGCTATGGAGTGTACATACAAGCTGGGTGAAAACCGGAAGGAATAGAGCGTTTCAGAATTGGGGGATGCAAGAGCCTAAGACACCACAGACACAGACACTTCAGATTAGAGCACAGCACTCAGGTGTTTAAGTTCACTGTCTAGTGATGTGATACATCACCAAGGTCAAAAGCAAGTTGGGGAGGAAAAGGTTGATTTCATCTTACAGCTAATAATCCATCATGGAGGGAAGTCAGAGTAGGAGCTCAAGGCTGGAACCTGGAGGCAGAACTGAAGCAGTGGCCGTGGAGGAGTGCTGCTCACTGGCTTGTTCAGCTTTCTTTTCAACCCAGGACCTCCTCGACAGGGGTAGCACCACCCACAGTGGGCTGGGTCCCCCACATTAACCCAATCATTAGTGAAGAAAAAGCCCCACAGACTTGTTGATAGCCGATAGAAGCATTTTCCCAATCGAGGTCCCCTCTTCCCAGGTGGCTCCAGCTGTGTCCAGTTGACAAAAGGGAAGCAGCACACTAGGAGATAGGCGTGGGTTAAAAGGAGTTAAAAAATGCCATCTAGGGCTGGAGAGGTGGCCCAGCGGTTAAGAGCATTGGCTGCTCTTCCAGAGGACCCGGGTTCAATTCCCAGCAACCACATCATGGCTCACAACCATCTAGAGTGGGATCTGACGCCCTCTTCTGGTGTAAAGCTGTACATGCAGATAGAGCACTCATACAGGAGAAGAGGGCATATATACAAATAATATATACAAATAAATATGACTCGAACAACTATTTAGAATACTGCAGGCTTGGAGGACAGATCTGGACATGACCTGTGCTAGAAGCCAACCCCGAGCACTTCCAGTTGTGGCCAGTTCTCAGCTGTATGCCTGGTTTTATAGTATAGTGTGTGCTGGGGGGAAGTGTCTGCTTTTATTTAGATATAGTTAAAAATTTTAAGTTCCAGATTCTGTCTTTAAAATCTCCCCAGAACTTCTCAGAAAGCCCAAAGGCCACATTTACAGACTAGATGCTGAGCAGGATTCGAGGGAAGCAGGCCTGCCAGAACTTCAGGCTCTCCCTCTTACTGTATCAGGCATGCTGTTAATCTTCGGATAGTTATTGTGCAGTCTAATGATCCATCCTGGATTATGAAAACTAAATCCCTACCTGACACACTCATAAACAGCTTTGTAGGCTGGTTTTAGCTTCCTCATTTCATCATCAGAGACACTTGAAGTTCATAAAGATCCTCCAGTGCATCGTTAGAACCCTCATCTAAACAAGCACTACTGAGCAACTCAAACCAACGGGGGATTATCCAGAGAGGAAAAGAGCGAGGCTATTCATTGTGCTTTGTTTGAACTGGCAGATGAGAAGTACCATCATGAAAAATTGATAATGTGATGTGACACACAGAAGGCTCGGTGACAACAACCAATAGAACTCCCAACTGCAGTATTGACATGCTATAATGTCACTGATTACTTAGCCATTCTTTATAGCTTTGACATTTGCCTCAAGAGGAATGCTACTCATCTATGGAATTCCTTGTGGTTCACAGAGCATTTCACATCAGCTCTTCACTTGCTGCTCATAATGCATCAAGGTATGCAGAATTGCAATCACTACCAACAGTCTATGGATCTGTGCAGAGGAAAAAGACCACGTCACACATGAAGTGCTTTCAAGCTAGCACTAATGGGGCAGGGCATCTTTCTTTCTTTCAGACTTCTGGGATAAAACACTGTGAGTGTGTATGTGTGTATGTGAGCATGCATGAGCATGAGCAAACACACACACACACACACACACACACACACACACACACACACACACACTAAAAACTGTACAAGATACCTTGCCTCATAAAAATGACCACCATAAGTGCTGGATATGATGCCACATTCCTATCATCCCAGAATTTAGGAGGCCAGGCAGGAAGATCACGAGTTTGAAGCCAGACTGAGTTGCAAAGTGATTTCCAGGCCAGCCTGGAAAACGGCAAGCTAGAAAATGGGTCTCAAAAATCCCAGACCAAACCAAATCCAAACAAACAAAAATTCAAATGTATTCCCGGTACTCTTTTTGGGATGGGTTAAAATGCACAAGGAATCATTTATGTTAGCAGGCAAGTATAAAACACACCAATTCATTTTGCTGAGAAAATGAAGTAAGGAGTTATATTGCTTCACAAAAAGACCCTAAAATGGACTGTTTTAAAGAACCAAATTCTTCAGCAATTTTAAAATAGATTGATTCATTAAAATCTGATTCATATTAAAAACAACCTTCATGAACACATCTGCTACATAACTCTATGCTCACCTGTACTATGTGGAGAACAAAGAGTGATAATAACACACTCATATATAGTTCTCATTACATATTTTAAAGAGATTTCCACTAATTTATTGCATTTGTCTCTGTCAACCTTTTAAGGCAGGCAAAGACAGTGTTATTTTTTCTGTACAGATGAGAAATTGAGAGGTTAAGTGGCTTGCCCAAGGTCAGACAGGCACTCATTCATTCGCTGCTCTGACTGATGTAGTTTTAACAGGGTAACAGAGGAAGTAAGGTTCTTCCTCCTGGTTTTTTTTTTTTTTTTTTTTTTGAACAGCTGTGAAGGCTATTAAAACAGAAGTAGATGATCTCACAAATACAATGCTGAATGAAAAAATCCAGACACAAACGTGGACATACTGTACGAGTCAATTAGTATAAAATTCAAATGCAGACAAAGCTAACTCACAATGACACCAGTCAGAATGGTGGCTGTCTTTGGGATGGGGTTTGGGGATGGGGGAACAGAAATGTTCAAGCTATCGGTCTGACTAGCACACTACTTACGTTCATTTGTGAGGAACCACTGAGATTTACAACAGCATTTAACTAGTTTGCATACTAAAGAAATGTTCACTTGAAGCAGTAATTTACACTTTTGAAAGGGATCATCTATAAATTCACTTTAGACAATCATTAAGCCCACAAATCCTTGGGACATTTGTGATTTCATTTACATTTCTTGGCTGCATCTAGAAAATGAGACATGAACTCATCTGAAGACTGTAAAGAGAGACGGAAAGGTTTACAGAAACTATGGTCAATATTTATCTGCATTTGAGAAAGTTTTTATGAGATGGGAAATAGAAGCACAGTAAGAACACATTATAATTCATTTGGGGCTAGGCACAGCACTTACACTTAAGGACTTGAATCAGGAGTGGAAATGCCTTAGTGGGGCAGGTATCTAGCCTATGTAAGGTCCTGGCTTCAGTCTCCGGCACTCCAAGAACATAAATAAAAATAAAACAAGAAACTGCCGGAAAATGAGATTATGTACGGTTCCTCTAATCCATCCTGGGGAATAGATAAACAGTGAAAGCAGGAATGGAGTTCTCCAGAGCACCCGTTTAACTCCAGAGTACTCCATATAAGTTTAGGGTGCTGTGCTAGGTGCCAGAGTGGAGAGCGGGAGCCAGTGAGCAATTAGTCTGCACAGACTCGGGGTATACGGGGCTTCCGAGGATGCCACCTAGATTTTGATGTAGGAATGAATGAAATGAGTAGATTTTGATGAGTCTCCAGGACAGAAATTATAGGTGCCTAAAACAATTTCAGAATTTATATCCTGCTCTTCCAGGAATTCCTCTTTCACTCTGAGTCTGCAGACTATGAGCTAACACTGTCTATCCACTCGGGTACCACTGATGCAGCACCATGAGCTACTGCTGTCCCTCCATACGGGTGCTACTGATGATAAATATTTTATCATTTTCTTTTAAAATACTCTGGACCAAATATATATTTTGATCATACAAGTCATGAAAAGAGCAAGTTCTGTGTGGTGGGTGTGGTTTGGTCCTGGGAGCTTTCATTCCACCACTAGTTAGCTCCACTTGCAGAGTGGATATATAGTTTCTATGGATATATAGTTATGGTGGTTTGAGTAAGACCATTCTTATTCATTCCATAAGCTCAGGCTCATGTATTTGAACGCTCAGAACTCTTTGAAAAGATTAGAAGGATTAGGAGGTGTGGCTTTGGGGAGGAAGTGTGTCACTGGGGGTGGTCTTTGAAACCTCAGGCCAGGCCCAGTCTCTCTCTTTCTCCTCTCTCCCCTTCTCCCTCCCTCTCTCTATTGCCTGTGGATCTGAATGTAGTTCTCAGTTCCTCCAGCACCATGTCTGCCTCTATGCTGCCATGCTTCCCACCATGATGACAATGGACTAAACCCTGAACTGTAAGCCAGCCCCACTTAAATGCTTTCCTTTATAAGAGCTGTCATGGTCATGGTGTCTCTTCACAGCAATAGAAACCCTAAGACAACAGTCTTGTGATCCTCAGCATGCAGTAAGTAGGGACTGTTATTTTCTAATAAACTTTCATAAATTACTGATTCTGTTATGGATCATACAAAAAGGTTGATTACTCACTCATAAACTTGACCATAGTTTTAATAACCCGGCTTTCTATTATTTTTATTAAAAAAACAAACTGAGATACGTACCATCAAGCCTTGTTCTCCTGGTTTCCCTGGTTCACCCTTTAAAAAATTAATAACAATGAGTAATTAAAAAATATTTAAAATTTTTCAATATCTTCTTTTCCCTAATACTTTCTCAGTCATGTGAATGTCAAGTGCATTTTTTTAAAAGATTAAATAGAATGTAAACATATCACAAAGAGCTGATTTGGCTAGACTGTCCGGCTAGCAGGCAGCAAGGATCCTCTTGTCTCTGCCTTCCCTGTGATGGGCTACAAACTTGCTTGCTGTGCTCAGCTTTGACATGGATGCTGGGGCTTGAACTCTGGTCTTCAAGCTCGTGTGGCACTTACTGAGCGTCTCCCAGCTCCCTTATCTTTGTCTCCTTACAGTCATGTCCAGCATAAATTTGTTTCTTCTATAGTACATAATATTTGATGATCTGGGCATTTTTTTCTACCAATAACATGTTAGACCCTTGTTTCTTCGTTTGGGCTCTTTTAAAAACAAGTTTCCACACTATTCTCTAGACTGGTAGAACTCACTGTGTAGCCCATGCTGGTTTTTAAAATACATCTTTAAAAATATTTATTTTCTGTGTATGTATATTTGGCCTGCATGTCTGTCTGTGCACCATGTGTGTTCAGTGTCCTAAGAAGCCAAAAGACAGTGTTAGATCTTCTGAAACTAGAGTTACAGATGGGTGTGAGCCTCCACGTAGGTGTGGGGAATCAAACTCGGGTTCCATGGAAGAGCAGCCAGTGCTAACTGCTGGGCCATCTCTCCAGCCTGCCCACACTGATCTTGAATTCACAGCACTCTCCTGGCAAATGTTTTTAACTGGTTATTTAACTGGTTATCTGAAGACAGCCACTGTGGTGACTAGCTGTCAGTGAAAGCTGTCAATCCCCCAAAGCCATGGAAGGCTCTCCCCAGGAGCATCACTCTAAGAAAATGATAGACATTAAGCAGGTAGGGTTAGGATGAATTGAACACCTTCAAATGTTCAGGGAAAGCAGTCCCATGAGCAGCTGGGTCCATTCCTAATTTCACATGAGCAAACACACAGCCTTCAGAAAGGGAAGTGGGACTTTGGGGATGACAGCAAAAGAGATAAAATGCCCTGTATCCTCACACATAGATTAATCCTTGGAAAAGCGATACAAAAATATGTGCATTAAAATGCAAAGACAATGTACAATAACATTAACAGCTATTGCTGATTTCAGTCCCCCCCACCCCCAACCCGGTTTTATTTTTAAGTATTTCTACTTTGTTAGAAAACATTCTCATCATTACTTTTGAACTAGAAAATTGCCAATGGAAACAGTTTAAGCAGTGCATTAAGTAAAATTTAACTCAGCAATAAACATTAATTTCTAGCCCTGGAATCACAATATCAACCCAGTCATTTTAAAAATCTTGTCCGTATATTTCTTTAAATTATTGGGCTGCATGTACCAAGTCATATCACTTATCAGTTATCAATGCCCCATTTTTTTTTTATTGCTATGACAAATTCTAGTGTTGAAATCATTTAAAAATGGTTTCTATTAGATAAGCCTTGGATGCAAATTATCACAAAAAAGTGATAATATGGTCATACCCTCTGGTGCTGAAGTCATTAATTTTTGTTTTGTTAACAACTCTTAGCCAGGTCATCTGTAAGGGATCAATACTAATAAGCTCTACCTGCTTTCTGTTAGCAGCGTGGGGCTTTATTGTGTCCACTGTTGGCCTTTAAGAAAACACTGTCAATATTTGGCTTCATTTTTCTCACTAATAGCCCACTTCACCCCAAAAAGGCAGTGACATACCCAACGGCAGGCAGGACACAGGCAAGACTGGGCATCTCTCAGTGTGAACTCCCTGAAGCTCACCTAAGATCCATCCAGGTGCCGTCGTCAGGTCTCCGGCTCTTCTTGGCCCAGTAATGAAGTGAATGCTGCTGAAGCGCCCTGCAGACGCTGACTGTCCTCTATTTCTACCTCCCCCCAGCCTTCTCTAGTCACCTGACCTCTTGGCCCTACAGTCCCTTGCCCCCTGTTCCAGCTCACTGTTTACCCCTTAACCTGGAACAAAATCTGGGAGGACAACAATCCAGGAAGAAACTCACGGGTACTCCTGGCATTCCTCGGGGACCGTCCTTCCCTGTGTCCCCAGGTGGGCCTCTTGGACCAGGAGGGCCTGGGGGTCCTGGAGGCCCTGCCTGTCCTTGGTCACCCTGGAATGGAGGAAAGGAGTGAACCAACAATAATCATGAGCAATTAATATTCAGGTTCTATTTCAGCACTTTAAATTCATATTATCCAATCTACATTTACGCCTAAAGAACCAGACCACCATAAATATGAAGCCCACTGTCAAGCTACCTGTAAGTAAGGAGCAAATCTTTACTGTGGGAGAGCCAAACAGATGCTATGAAACTGAAGCAGCTCTCAGCCTGGCAGCGCAGCTCTTGGAGTGCCCTGTTTATTACCGCATCCAGAGCCGGATAAAGCCCTTGTTTAAGGGTGTCTATGGTAATGCTCTATCGGACACATTTACCATGACCAATGGGTGGCTGAATTTTCAGTTGGAAAATATATTTACTCACAGGATCAAAGATTAAGCATAATGGGCTCCTGCTCTATTTCATAATAGATGTATAATTTATCAGAGCCAGAGGGCTCAGGAACCATGTGTCTATGTCTATTGCTGGTTACAACTGAAGTTGTCTTGATTAAACAACAACAACAACAACAACAACAAAAACCAGGCAGGCTTTCTATACTGTAAGTCACCAGACACAATCTTATTCTGGGATATTTACAGAGACCCACCCACCATCTATGCGCCATGCATGAGAGATAAATGCAAAGCAACAGCACCCAGAGCAATAATTGAAGGCGAAGGAGACATCAGACTCCTGCAGGAAGCAGCACTACCTTAATCAGCCGGCGTTTAATGAGCTGCTGATCAGCAGAGAGAAAGCCATGATTGATTTTAGGAAACACCATCTGATCAGTCAGGTGAGGTCAAAGGTTGAAGTTCAGAGATGAGAGAGTTGAGGAATAAGCATCAGAAGGCCCCAAGGAAGAAATAAAGATATACACATTAGACTCATAATGACCATTAAATAAAATGGAACTGGTGCTCATGTCTGACAGACCCTCAGCCTCTCTGGAAGAAAGACAGCCTTGAAATGGAATGAGTCTTTTGGTTAGAAATGAGTCCCTTGTGTACCCCATCATTTGGATGCCTTTTTTTGGGGGGCAGTTGTCTTTTAGTGCATCCACTTCCAGAAGCAAGTGACCCAGAATGACCTTGCATTCTGCACCTCGAGTAGAAGGTCTACAGACAGAGCACTAGTTCCAATTCCGTCAGATTTGTCAACCAGCATAATGTGGCATGAACCAGGTGTCGACGCCCCAAGCTTAGAGTCCTTAGAATTACTTAATTGGCTGTGAAAGCATCACAGAGCATTGGGATGTATGTGAATCCAGCCATGGATATGAGGCAGCCTCCTAGGAAGCCACGCCTTTGATTGTCACTGTACATGTTTAACTTCATCCTCCTTCTCATGAATGCTCAGGAGGTTCTCACTTAGGCCATAGCTGACCTCCCTGATACACCCGAGGTCCCAGGTGCCCAACACAGTCCCCTGGCATTAGGAGCAGAAGCTGGGACAACCCACGGATGGCTCTTGTTCACCCTTATGCTGATTGTGCCTCTGACTGAGTAAGCATGAATATCATCCACAAACCTTGACGGTGAGGATCTGATTGCTGTGTAGGGCAGCAACTGTGGGGAAGCCTGGCAGGCCCTAAGGACGTGGCATAACACCAAAACAATACGACACAAAACGTCACACAGACATTTCACTGGTAGACAAACAAAATCGGGTGCATGCATAAAACCTCCCCTTCCCACTCAGGTTCGGAGCATACTTCGACACATTAGACACAAGAGGCTCCCAAGTCAAGCAGCCATTCCCTAAAGCATGGAATGGCAAGGCTGCAGACTCATGGTGGTGGAATCTGTACGGATTCCAGTATTCGGTTTGCAGTGCTTAGTATTTTTGGAAGCTTCTTTTTAAAGGGTTAGTTCAAACTGGAGATAACTGCAGACATTGTTACGAGAACATTCTGCCCACTGGTATTCTGTTTACAAATTAGGACATATAATACATATAATACACATACTAATTCTTTTATTAACAACAACAGTGAACAGAATGTTATTGTCAGATTGGAAATACTCTTCAGAACAAACACAGTTCGCCACATACAAAAAGCGTTACCACCCAACAAATCAAAATTCCTCTCTCTGCTCATGTGATGGCTTTTGGGTCTGCCCTGTTTTCAGGAACTTTCGTGAGGTGGTGGATGGAAATCTGTCTCTTATAACATATGTATTTCATGTCAGGGTGGTTTACAGTCACACTCCACAGTAACCACTTCCGTCACATAACTTTTCCAGAAGAAGTTGACAGACCACACAACCCCATAAAACAGAAAAGTGGCTCGGGATTCCTTAGACAAGGAGAATGGGGGAGATGCTGCAGGGACCCAGACTGTAGCAACTGGGATAAAGTGTCCTCACAGTGTTACCAACTGGGGAAATCTGAAAGAGAAAATTTGCCTTTGTTCCATTTCCTTTTTAAAAACATTTGAAATTGGAGTCTTTTATTCCCTTTAAAACTATAAGACACGTTTACTATATAAGTTAATAACAGCCCAGCAATGGATAGCTTCAGTTTCCTCCCTGTTTGTCCTACCCTTCTGTTGAGGATATGTGTACACACACACACACACACACACACACACACACACGTATGTATATTAGCAAAGGCCAGAGAGTTGCTAGTTTTTAACCTTATCAGTTTATTAGTGGGTATTTTCTCTTCATTTTTCTGATGTTGGGGATATGCTTTTCTTTTTGAGTTGATCAATAAACTTAGGTTTGTAGCATGAAGACGTGCTTTAGTCCTATTGATTCATCCTTTGCTTCTCATTGTTTAGTGCTCTGAGTTCTCAGGAAGCCGAGCAAAGGAAACCCTTGCACCAGATCTACTCTGATAAGGGTATAAAGTGGATGGGCAGGTTTGAGGTGACCCCGGACTTCTTCTCATTCTCCCTAAGTGAAAGTCCTCTAAGCATCGACTCTCCACAAACTCAGAAATGCCACAAGTTGGAAAACAGATGTGTACAATTTGCTTTTGTTTTTACTATAGAATATGAGTTTAAAATGTTATTAGATGGTAATGTGCCAGGATCTTTCCATCTGTGACTCATTAGCCCTATATTACACAGTCAGAATTTTCTATATAAACCTCATATTTATGTAACAGAGAACAAAAGCAGATACAAACAAGAAGTCTAGGAGGGGTCAGAATCTTGATTAGTGGTGATAAATCATACTGTCACTTGAAGCATGATTATCTAACACAATAATTTTAAATTAAAAGCCTTTTAACAGCACACATGGTAGGCCTTTCAATCGTTCTGAAATTTCAACATAGAAATAAGTCACTTATTGTATTCCTCTCTGAGCAGGACCAGATTGTCGCTTGGTCATATCTGCAGCCTAGTCACACAAAAGCACTAAATGTGTCACTTCTTGGTTTGAGCTCCAGTGAGATCTACAGAGGGGAGTAACCAGGCAATTCTGGCCTGGACAGTTAGTTCCCAAGTCTCAAACTGGAAATCTGCATTGGAAGAAATTTAACTTGCTTTGTTAGATGACGTATCTCAGTCATGTTAGCTGTGAAATGCTACCACGTGGGCTTAGAGACGACACCAAAGACTTCTGAAATGACCCTGGTGTTTATCTGTAGCAGAGCAAAAGCAACGCATGTAAGAAGGGCCCTGTTAAATTCTAGCAAGAATCCTAAGACTCTATTGTTTTCAAAATGGGGGGAGGGAATGACCCTAAAAGTTGTTTAAGTTAGTTTTAATTAATATTAAACAATTAAAACATTTTACATTACAGCTTTATTGTAAAGAATTTTCAAGTATAAAACATTATGTGGTGAAATTCACCCAAGTTTTTTTTTAATGTAAAATGAATATTGTTATCCTTGGGAGTAGAATGCATAAGTTTTAAGACATATTGCCATTTGACGGTGATAACGAATCCCATCTTAGAGAGTTTCATCCACCTTACAGGCAGACTGTGTGCCTCTTACAGGACGGGGCCAAAGCATTGGTGCTGAGACCTCCACTTCAGGACCTGGCTGTCTATGACAGTGACTTCCAGGCTTCTTTAGCTGTCAAGCAGAGGTGCACTCTTTCCTTAGGCAGGCCATTGCCCCATCATTAGTCATAGCCCCTTTAAATAAGTGAAACAGATTTCACTTTGGTGTTATATCTCACACAACTTGCCTGGTATACAGATGGTTCAAGCGGGTGTGGGAAAAAAATGTATCTTAAAAAAAAAAAACACGGTGAAAGAATCCAGAAATAAGCAGAAATACTGGAATAATTTGAACATATTTCACCCTAAATATTTTGGATTCTTGAGAAACTAGATGTACAAGTGTGTAATAGAGGCTCCCTTATGCATCCCACATTTGCACCCAAGAGGGCAGACACTCATGGCATTCATCTTTGCATCTTCCTGATACACAATAGGTACCATCTCAGCCACTGCTCTGCCAGCATCAATGAGGCCTGCCAAACCCACTGTTACCCTCTAGAAAATAAGCAGGCCCTGTGCCCAAAGGGACTTACACAAAAAGATAAGTCATGAGACACGCTTCTAACTACTTGATAGCCATAAATTCAAGATGCCGTTATCATTTTTATTGTATATTCGATAATGACAAGTGTTACATCATTACATTTTAGGGAGAAATTTTGTTTTGTCAAACATAGCCAATAAAGCATTGATAGAGTCAGAAATGTAATCCTAGATGTCTACTTTCAGATTTTTAAATTTTCTGGTTTGTGTTTATGATCATTTATTTCTATTTGTTTTTATTGTCTAATACTAGAGAGCTTACAAACTGACAACAACATTTAAGTAGCCTTTGTTGATTGCATTCTATGTAGCACTCACTGTGCCACATCCTGGGGATTCAATGGCAAGCACGATCCCAAGCTCACAACATTTAACATCTAAGGAAGTGAAGAAAATAGGTAGGCAGGAGCCATATGGGTTGATAAGAACTAATATGATAAGTACTGATAAGAATGACTTTCGTCTAACTATTATGAGGCTAAAGAAGACACTGAATGAAAGAAATTTGCCGTTAAATTGCCCCACAATGTAGTAGATATTACAACCTCTGTCAAAAAAGGAAACCCAACCAGAAGGTAAGAGGCTAGAAGAGTTCCCCAAATGACCACAGAATATGCCAGTAGGAGCTGGTGAGTACTTATGTTGGTGGTAGGTTAGGGAGACCAGAGCTAGGCACTGTGGCAAACATTTGTCTTTCTAGCATATGGGAGTCTGAGGCAGGGGGATTCCAAGCTGGAGTTTAAGGGTAGTCAGGTTGGGCTATTTGGCAAGACCTCACCTCAAAAATAAGTAAGCAAGCAAGTGAGCTAATAAATATTAAAAACAACTAGATGTGTAATAAAGAGGAGCAAAGTTTGCATCTACTACCCAGATGAGGTTGGTACAGGAGTAGAGCTGAAGACAAAGACCTTTGGAAGATGTTGTCATAGTCCAGTTGCATAACTGTGTCCTAGGACCAGGGGAGGGACCAATCAGTAGTTTCCAGTACTATTAAAGAAGAATTCTCAGAATTTGTTACTTCCTTAAAGACAAGAGTGAGAACAGGGATTAGAGAATGTTCATAGGTCTGAGCTTGAATAACAGAAAGGTGGTGGAGGGGATCCAGAGGACAAGTGGGAGTTTGAGGCAGATGTTGCCACAGATGTTGAACTGACATGGATTTGCTAAACTTGAACTGAGTGATGGAATGGTAATTGGATATGTTCATGGAAGAAGAGAGAGGTTTGTGTGTCCACGTAAGACGTGGGAGCAGAAATGGGACTGTTTGGGCAGAAAAGCAGACCAGCTGGGGACCAGGAGGGCAAGAGAGGGCAATGGGTGGTGGATGAGCAAAACCCAATGATATACATGTATGAAATGTTGGGGTGAAATATATTAAATTTATGCTGATTAAAACACAAGTACAAAATGCATAAATAAAGATAGAGCTGAGATCAGGAGTCATGTGGCTGCACAAAGTTATCTGTGGAGAGAATACAGATATGGGGAAGAGTTAAGACTTCAAGGATGAGCAGAGGTGGAAGCAATCAAAAAGAGATTTCATAATGAGTGGTTACACCTGCAGGGAGAGGCTGCCTTTCTTCACAAAAATTCTATATAGGTAAATGACTCAAAATGAAAGACATATGTACTTTTATGTTGCATTCTTTATTTGCTTTATAAATGTGCATAAATGATCCATAATGTGAACAGGCTAAGGACAGCACATGGGAGTGTAGCTGAGACATAGCTGTACAGATATGCATGGGAAGATAAATATTTGAACTATAAAGGGTCAAGGGACCTCAAAAGCAAACCATATTATGTGAGAAGCATCATAAAGCATATGTGTTATAAAAAATAAGAATCTCTTGAGTTTTTCCATAACATATACTATAGTGACTTTGTTTGCCTGAAATATATCCAGCATTACAAAAATAATCATTACAATGGGCATGAGTGTGCATAAGAAAAGATAAATATTCCTATAAGTAGATAAAATGACTTCTAGCTAAGGGAAGCCACATGGGGAAATATTTTTTTTTTTTTTTTTTGGTTTTTCGAGACAGGGTTTCTCTGTGTAGCTTTGCGCCTTTCCTGGAACTCACTTGGTAGCCCAGGCAGGCCTCGAACTCACAGAGATCCACCTGGCTCTGCCTCCCGAGTGCTGGGATTAAAGGCGTGCACCACCACTGCCCGGCTGGGGAAATATTTTAATAGAATGAAAAATATTGAGGCCCAAGAATGACTTTGGTTTAACTATTATGAGGCTAAAGAAAAAAGACACTGAATGAAAGAAATTTGTTGTTAAATTGCTCCATAATGTAGTAGATACTATAACCTCTGTCCAAAAAGGAAACCCAACCAGAAGAAGATAAGAGGCTAGAAGAGTTCCCTGAATGGCACAGAATATGCCAGTAGGAACTGGTGAGGATCATAATCTATTATTTATGGAAAAGATTGACTTAAAAGATTACTAATTTTTGAAAGAATTATTTCCAATTGCTCAAAAAACAAATTTCCCTTTTCATGGATGCTCCAATTTGTAGTGGGTAGCCATTCCAGCTTTGATCTGGAAGTTCCAGCCCCCATATAGAAAAGATCTCTGATTTGATTCAAAAAGGTAAATTAAGACTTCGCCAGTTGACAGGAATGGACCCAGCAGAAATTGTAGTACCTTTAACTAATGAGGAAATTTCATCACTATGAAAAGATAATGAATACTGGCAGAGAGCCTGCAGTAACTTTTTGTGAGAGATTAACAAACACTATCCCAAAAGCAAGAGAACAGAATTCATAAAGAAGACTGAATGGGTCCTTCCTCACATTGCATGACAAAAGCCAATTTCTGGAGTCCTCACATTCTATACTGATGCAAATAAATCAGGGAAAGCAGGATATAAATCAGGAGACTTAAGTAAAGTGGTACAAAGGCCATACAGCTCTGTAAAAAAGGCAGAGCTGTATGCCATTCTTATGGTACTGATGGACTTCACAGAACCCCTCAATATAGTTACTGACTCTCAATATGCAGAGAGAGTTGTTTTACATATTGAAACTGCTAAATTTATTCCTGATAATACAGAATTAACTTCATTATTCATACAATTGCAGGAAATCATCAGAAAAAGGGAACATCCTATATATATATAACACATATCAGATCCCATACAGGTCTTCCAGGACCTCTAGCACAAGGTAATGATGAGATTGATCAGTTACTAATAGGTAATGTGCTAGAAGCCTCAGAATTTCATAAGAAATACCATGTAAATAGCAAAGGTTTGAAGAAGGATTTCTCTATCACTTGGCAACAGGCTAAGGATATTGTGAAAAAAATGTCCTACTTGTTCCATCTATAACCAAACTCCATTACCTACAGGGAGCAATCCAAAAGGTATACAAAGAAATGAAATTTGACAGATGGATTATTTCATTTTGCAGAATTTGGAAGATTAAAGTATGTACATCATACCATTGACACCTATTCAGGATTTAAATGGGCAACTCCTATGAGTTCTGAAAAGGCTGATTCTGTGATTACACACCTATTAGAAGTTATGGCCATCATGGGAATATCTGTACAAATTAAGACAGACAATGCCCCAGCATATGTCTCCAATAAAATGAGACAATTCTTTGCTTATTACAATATAAAGCATGTTACAGATATACCACACAATCTCACAGGCCAAGCAGTCATAGAAAGATCCAATTGAACTTTAAAGGATATGCTAAATAAACAGCAACAGGTAACAATGACTCCTAGAAATAGACTGCATAGTGCCTTATTAACCTTGAATTTTTGCAATGCTGATGAGAAAGGAACAACAGCTGCAGAGAGACATTGGACGACAGACAAAACTCCTGAGCTAAACCAACCGGTTTATTTCAAGGATGTGCTGACCTCAGAATGGAAACCTGGATATGTTCTACGTTGGAGAAGGGGTTTTGCCTTTGTTTCTACAGGAGAAGAAAAGCTATGAATACCAACAAAATTAATAAAAATTCGAACAGGAAAAACCCCTTGATGAGGAGAAGTAAAAGATGTGACATCTCTACAAGTTGTAAGAAAAATTTAACAATCAAAGGCTGGGGTAGGGTTCTGTTTTTGTCTTTCCAGGATAATGGAAATACCCATCTTCCAAAAATCATAAGGCCTTGGATATCTGGATGTTTACAGCAAAAAGAAAGAATCTATTGGTACCAATCTACACATGGTAAAATCTCACTGTCTAACATCTATCTCCCTATCAATCTAGTAAAGTTGTGGTTCCAATTAAATTATAAGCCAAGCTGGCTTTGGAGATGGAATTGGCTCACTCCTTCTCTAAACCCAAGCACATTGCTAAAAGAAAAGTTTGAGAGATTCTTCAGTCCTGTATCAGAAGTGCCCTCTGGTGTGGGACAGAAGGAAACCAATAAAAAGGGACCATTGTCTTCTAGATTCTAATTCTCTCCATGCTTACTCTTGATTTCTCAGAATCCTTTCTTACATGCTATGTCCTCTTTAAATCCAAACCTTCCATTTTGATAACAAATAAGTTTTTCCAATAGCAATCTCAGAAGTCTCCAGAAGGAAGATGGGGCCCCAACAACAACAACTCTACCCAATCAAGAATGATGCCATGGTAATCATCATCATACTACACTTCTTACCAGAATTTCAGACAATCTTACCCATTACTCTAAGACTTGCTGCAGAACCTACAGTTAGTCTAACTGAGATTTAACTATCTGAGCTTTCTCACAGTACCCAACAGAGATAACATCGCCCCTAAACAGCAGGAAGCAATTCTAAGAAAACAACGCCCCTTCTCCCTTAGGTTTCATAATTCTCAGGGTTATGGATGATGGTTATAGGGTTGGGGGTGGAAGAAAATATTAGACTCAGTATTCTAAAATAAAATAAAATAAAATAAAATAAAATGGATAGGTATAAGGTATTATGGTAGATTATTGTATATACTAGTAAACAAATTTAGTAAAATAACAGCCTTAGATAATTTGCACTGTAATTTGCACTATTATGGATTCTTATATGTTGATACAAATGTAAACTATTTTTATATTCCTATTTAAGATAATTTGTATATTGATACAAATACAAAACTATATTTGTTATAATGTACATATATTTCTACTCTTATTTGAAATATTGTATATTTCAATAATTTGTATATTGATACAAAGGTAAATTTATATCTGTCATACTTTATGTATGTTCTGCTTCTGTTTAGGATATTCGGTATATTGATATATATTTAAGATTATTGTCATATTGCATATCGCACTACATATTCCTACCTCTGTTATAAATATCTTGTGTATTGTCACAATTTTGAAGTCATCGTTCTTTACCATACATTTGCTTATAGACTGTTTACCTTGTTTACATGAAGCCTTAGTCCTTAGGTTATTTTGGTAGATAAGACTTATAGATTTATAGTCACCTATGCTTGTCATCTCTATAGTTATGTTAGTTAGGTTATCCAGATTTACAGATACATAGGTCAGATGGACAGGTAATCTTCAAACACTTCATAGACCTAGAGAATATGGCATTTAAATAACTTAGAATTCTGTTAATGTGAGACACAATTGCTCCTGGCTGCACCAATTTGATCCCGAGAGAATGTTGGGCTTCTGAGACATTTCCATTTGGAAGTTTGTCTTCTTGGCACAAAATGGCCTACTGGGCAAAGAACTGCCCTTGCCTCGATGGCTGACAGTATGAATGCAATGTTGTCCTTTCTGGACAAGCAGGACACAAGGAAAGCAACCACTGTACTCTGCCAAGACAGGGTAAGATGGTCTTTCAGAATTCCTGCTTCTGAAAATGGTCTGTCAAATACTCTAGGACTGTAGCCAATTTGAATGCGCCAACAATGCTGAGAAACATTAGGTGACTGTCCGGGCTGCCAGCTGTCTTGGTCTACTCTTGCAAGATTCCCGAAAGTTGCTTGCATCCATCTACCATTTCTCAGGTACCATTATATTCTTTCTCAGGTCTTTGATGGGATTGAAGACTAGCAGTTATAGTTACAACTTTGTGTGTGTGTGTGTGTGTGTGTGTGTGTGTGTGTGTGTGTGTGTGTGTATATATATATAATATCTTAGATAGAACATATTAAGTATTAGATTCAGGTTCTTTAGGATAGGACACCTTTTGGAATGATCTTTGTAACATGCCATTTACCTATGCTCTATACTTCTCTGGATTTTAGTATGTGTTTCTTGCTTGATATTGTTTGCATTGGTTGCAGTTCCATCTTATCTAGGTCATTATCCCTCATTATTCCTGGACAATATTTGATAACCATTCCTTTGTATATAGTCTTGTATTAGGTTAGAACGTTCTTATTTAGACAAAAAGGGAGAGATGTAGTGGGTAGCCATTCCAGCTTTGATCCGGAAGTTCCAACCCCCATTGAGACTTCGGCAACTGTCACGCCTACAAGGCAGGGCCAAGGGAGGTGCCTGGAGACCCGAGATCTGGATGGGGGGGCGCTCTCTCTGGTCCGGGACCTTGAACGGTGGAGGTGGACCGAGCAGAGCTCCAGAGAACACTGCTGGACTGTGATACACCTTCCCCAGACCCCCACGACCTACCTATCCCTTAATTTGTAAGTTACACCATTAAATAAATCTCCTTTTAACTACGTGGAGTGGCCTTAATAATTTCACCAATACCAATTCTATTGTGTTTTATCATAAATATTAAGTCCAGTAACCTCAGTAATTATGTCTTCTGTATGTGAGTGACAAGTGTGAATTTGAAATATAAAAGAGAGAACATTGTAATGTCTATACTGAAGAACCTTTTAAATTGCAGAGATAATAAAATGTCAAGTAAAGACAAAACACTAAGTGTCTCTTATTGCACAGAATGATGGCAACAGCATTTGGAAACTGGTCAATGCAAAAATTGCCTAGGCTATATGAACAGAAAAAAGGCTCTACCTGTATAAACCTTTTGAGAGAGGCCAAGGGTTGCTAAAAGGTATTCCCAACAGACACAGGGCCGAGAAACCCCATAAGAACAAGCAGGATTACAGAGACGTGGTCCTGGCGTGAGGGGAGTGGAGAAGTACAGACACAGGATGTCAGAGAGAGAAAAAGAACAGACTTGCAACCTGGAAAGAGGCACAGATGTGAAATCTGCATAAACCTCATTTATAAAAAAGTTTGCTATAAACGAGTCAGAGCTATTCTCTCCATATCAATATCCAGAGAGGAATCTTGTGTCAGAGTTTTAAAACGGTAATCAAACCAAAATAAAAAACGATGACGACGATGACGACGATGACGATGATGACGATGATGACGATGATGACAATATCGATAGTGTTGGCTGACACTCACACTGATGCTCACTGTGTGCTGGGATTATTCTAAGAAAGTGCTCTTTGAATCCCCACGCCAACCATTGGGCAGATGAGTGACAGAGAAGTTAAGGGTTTTGCCCCCCTAACTGTAACTATCAGAACTAAGATTCTTGTCCTTGCATTTGGTCCAGGATGCCTTTTCAACTAGGAGGTTTTCCATAATTCTTCACAGCCTCTGGATTTTCCCTCCCACCATTCATTCATTCATTCTAGAAGAATTTAATGATATTCTACTATAAGCAAATGAAGGTTTGACACTAAAATTACAGACATAAACGAGGTGGGCCTTCTCCCAGGCCTCCACTGGAATGCCTTTTGATATATTTGCTTATGCCCATTTCCCCTGCGTTTTTCAGTTTCCTTTACCCTACCTCTAACCCCCCAGCTATGTTCTTAGTTGACTCTGTTTACCTCCTCAGTAAGGAGCAGGGTGAAAAATAAGACTTCTGTACTAACAGTTGTAGAGATAAAAAATATCTTAAAGGTACTTCTAAACCAAAAGGGGTTTAGTGGTTCTGAGTGCAGATGAAGACTTCCTTCTGACAGCGCTTCAGACAGGCAAAGTGAAGTGACCTTGTAATAGATGGACAGGTCAGGACAACCTTACACGAGAGTCTCTTGGCTGGAAGATAGTATGGAAAGAGCAAAAGACCACCTAGGCCCACAGCTCAGCTGTGACACTGTGCCCAAGGGGCCCTGCAAATGGACAAGGCCATGCCACCTCTTCTAAAACAAAGTGTGGAGAATGATGACCACCCCCCAACACACACACACGTACACACACACACACACACACACACACACACACACACACACACACACAGAAAACCACACACAAATACACACGCGCGCGCACGCACACACACACACGCACACACACACTCACACCCACTAGGGATTGTGAGGTAGATTAGGTGGAGTAGGAAAGTGTGGGAACCCCAAGGAGACTGGGGTCCCCTTTTTGGTCAACTCAGAGAAGTAGGGGTCAGACTTAGAAGCCAAGTTACCACAGAAAATTAAATAAGGTTTCATACTCACTGCACTTTAAAAAAATTGATATTCATACTTAAAGGGGAGGATGATGATTTAACTGAAGATACCAGAGTACATAGGAAGAGAACTAAGGCCACTTGGTGAGGGAAGATTTACCAAGGACTATTCAATAAGACTGGTAAATGAAAGCCCTTGAGACCCATGGTGGTTACTGGCACCATAGTCAAGATAACACTGGAATCAAAAGAAGATCCATCTTCCTCTTCTAATGGCACACTGAACTCATACTTGGAGTTCCAGGCACTCTCCTTTCAATAAATAAAGTTCAGAATTTGCTCTTTACCTGGGCTAGGTCCGCTTACTGCCAATGACCATAGGTGTAGGATTCCTATGTGAGTTGAGACTGGCAAGGAGAGCATTCCCTCCTCGTAAAGCAGTGTTTTTTACTAATATCAATGCAAGAAAGGATGGTGGCTAAAGTCTAGGAGACAGGGAGCGTTAACACAGGCAGCAACTGACTTGGAAAATGAACTAAGCTGCTGTTCTCAACAGGGGAAGATACAATTCTTAAGTTCGTTCAGTCTCTCGAAGGCAGAATTTGAGATGAATGAAGGTAGGGACCAGACACACCCTGCTTAGGGAAAAGCCTGGAAAATTTGATAGGCTGTGAATGTGGGAGGTTTTAAGAATACTTAAAGGAGAACTAGTGGGTAATGATAAGTGGGCTTAAGGAAGACAACACTAACAGATTAGGAAAAACAGACAAAAGCCAAGGTTATATATACCCTGTAATTTCTTACCTGCAATTCCAAAATTCAAAATGGCTGAAGATGAAATATTTTTTCATAAGTTCAATGTTTTCCTTTTAAGTTTGTATTAAATGTGTCCAGTGACAAAAAAAAAACTTACTTAAACAGATGTGAGGTTATTTCTGGTGTCTACAAGCCTTCCTAGTGTGAATATGCTTGCATTCTACTGAAGAATTTGATGGTTGGATTACAGGGTGACACCTCTAACACAATGCACAGTATATGAACACTATCAACTTCCTAGTTTCTCAAAACTCTAAATTCTGAAACACAATGCAATGGCTTTGAGACTCTCAAGGAGAGAGTATGAACTTTGTACAAAACTGAAAACAAACAAACAAAAAAAGGACCTTTACCAGAATGGATGAGTATAGGACAAAAAGTAAGCTATAGATTGGAGGCATGAACCGGGATCCAAACAAGACTTGTCAATAAAGGCTAGTCTGGGAATGCCCAGCTTAAATATATGACATGAGTTACATATTATAATTTGTGCAGTTTGGAGCAATTTAAAAAATATTTATTTTTTACTCTTTGGTTTTACGTTAATCAGGATTGGCCTGATCAACAGTTACATGGCATACATCTTTACTTAATTTCTTTAATAAATATATAACCACATTTATAATTAGCAAATATGTTTCATAGTATTACAAAAGCAATTCTATGGAAATTTTGTTGCTTTATTAAATAAAGAATCTCCATCATCTACAAGGTGCCCTGTGTTGAATGTTCTGGGCTCTTCTCTCTCTCTCTCTCTCTCTCTCTCTCTCTCATCCACCCACCCACCTACGTATGTATATATGTATGTATGTACGTATGTATATATGTATGTATGTATGTATGTGTGTGTGTATCTATCTATCTATCTATCTATCTATCTATCTATCTATCTATCTATCTATCTATCATCTCCTCTCCACACAACAGAAAAGGAGCCTTGGCTGACCCAGCGGGAAGCCAAGCCCAGACTGAAGCAACAAATACCCAGTGGCTTTTTCTGCAGAAAGCAAACCAGTGGCTACATTCCCTGCTTCCTGAGGACCCCAAATCCAAGATTTTATTTTTTAATGAGTGCTTCAGATTGCAAATGCATGCTTCTAACTCAATTTTAGGATCACATTTTGTCATTCAAACAAAATTATATTTGAGGGTCTGATTTGGGCCACAAATGAATAGGGCCAAGACTTCAGCACTTGAAAGCTAAACTAGAAACAAGGGGTTTGTCTCCAAAGAAAATACTCATCACAAGGATGACTTTGTTTTGTTGCACTGATACTTGGAGAAAGGTCACAAGCTCTCACAGTACCAAACCTATGCTATAATTTTAATGATTCTCAAGTTAAAAAAAATCAAAATATCATTGTTACATGTACCTTTGGGAGATACAGGTCAGAGTATAATTTCTTTATGAAAAGAATTGCATTCCTAAATAATGAAATCATTCCTATGATTTGAACTCTAAGTGAAAGAGGCCATTATGATCTACAGTAAAACCACAGCTTAAGACTTTCAGAACGGAATGTTCTAAATTTGGGGAAATTAAGTCTGAACCTTATTATACACTCTGTCGTCCCTTCCCGTACTCCCCATTGGCCTACCTTCCCCTCCCCCTCCCCATTTGCTCCTCCTGTTCTAGTTTCCCTTTCTCTCGCTAACACATTCCATGTCCCCTTCTTCAGAAGATCTGGGGGGCCTGCCAGCAGTGGAACAAAGGTTATGGGAGCAACAAATCACTTTTTACAAATTGGATTTAAGGCTCACCCCATGAGATGGAACCCAACTTGACAGTACTAAAGTGGCCAAGAACCTGAGACTAGATAGGAAAACCTACGACTATTACTTTGCCAAAAACGACAATAATAAAATGACTCCCAATAACATTCTGCTATACTCATGGATCAGTGCACTCCTAAACAAAAAGCTATTTGTAATTAATTCCTGCCAGGAGAAGGAAAATTAGTTTCTTCCAATGGACAATATGCTAGACAGTTTTATGTCAACTTGACACAAGCTAGAGTTATCTGAAAGGGGGGAATCTCAATTGAGAAAATGGCTCTATAAGATCTGGCTGTAGGCAAACCTATAAGACATTTTCTTAATTAGTGATTGATGTGGGAGGGTCCAGTCCATTGTGCGTGGTGCTATCACTGGCTGGTGGTCCTGGGTTCTATAAGAAAGTAGGCTGAGCAAGCCATGGGGAGCAAGCCGGTAAGCAGCATCCCTCTATGTCCTCTTTATCAGCCTCCTACCTCCAGGTTCCTGCCCTGCATGAGTTCCTGCCCTCACTGCTTTTGAAGATGAACTGGTATATGGAACTGTGAATGAAATAAAACCTTTCCTCCCTAAGTTGTTTTTGGTCATGGTGTTTCATCACAGCAATAGTAACCCTAACTAAGACAAGAGAGTTACTGGCTTTATCAACCATACTCTAGGGTAGGCACCATGCTCAGGAGTAGTTGACCAGCACAGAACGAACTCTATGTTTATGTGTATGTACTTTTTGTTTCCTTTTGTTTTATTTTGGCTATATATTTTTTGTCTTTTCTTTTTCTTTTTTTTTTTTTTTGACAGAGAAAGAAAGAACTTGGCATTGAGTAAATAGTGAGATGGAGAGGATTTAAGAGGAGTTGGGAGAGGAGAGGGGAAAGCATATGGCCAAAATATTTAGTATGAAAATAAGAAATCACAATATGAGGTAATTTCTACATTTTTGTTTTCATTTCCTGGTTGCATCTGATGATGTTATTATTCAGCGAAAAGAAGTACAGGTTTTATTTACATTACGTTATATACTGCATATTATAATGTTGATCCATTCAACTTTTAAATTTTCTGCATTTATTTCTTGTGTGTTGAGGGGTGGGGTGGTACAAGCCACAGTGTATGTGTGGAGGTCAGAACAAATTTCAGGAGCCTCATCTGTTCTACCACTTGGGGTTGGGGATTGGCAGGCTTGGCAGGGAGTGCCTTTACCCTGAGCCAAGTTGCCAGTCATGCATTCAATTTTTAAAAGTGACATTTATTTGTATATATAATTTTCTTGAAATAATTACTCTGGTAATATTCTAATCTTTGCCTCAAATTCCTTTCAAATACTTCCCAACTTCAAATATGTAAATGACAATAGTTCATGCAACAATGTCAATACTACAGATGAAATCATCTTAGAAGTTATTGAAAATGAGAGTGAAATAAGCTTATGTGCATTTTTGTTAAAGTCAATTCTCCATTTAAATTCACTTGATGTTTCTCTGATCAAAGGAATGTTCCCATATGTGCCAGAAGCTACACTGTTTTTCCTCCTATTAAATCATAAATTTTTGGTAAATATTGAACAATGTATTTGCTTTATTTGCCAGTAAATAAAAAAAAAAGAACAAAGTGAGTGACAGTATTTTGCTTGAGTGTATCGTAATCAAGGACATAAAAAGCTTTTTTCTGATGTCTTGAGACATATAGAAGCAGAGCCCAATTTACAAAATACAGATGGTTTTTTCATGGATGTTATATTTTCCTCCAATGGGTCTCTGATTTCAGGACCTACAAGCCACTAAGTTTACATGTTAAAAGCCAGGTGGCATCTGGGATACTTAGATAGGGTACCAGTTCTGCCACCTCATCAGCTACAACCTTTATGACTCCCATATGTGCCTAAGGAAAAACAAAACACAAGATGTATATCTATCATGTCCTGATTGAAAGTGATGCTTGTTTTTACACGAGGCACTGCCGAGGTTTCTCACTGGCGACATGGGATGTTAGCAATTATGGAACGCGAAGGGGAGAGGAAGGATCCATCATTTTACAGCTCTGGGATGAAGCTTCATAATATCACATCCAGCAGAGGGGAAGTTTCACAAATATCAACTGTCCAGCTGCCCACACTTCTGGATTCGTGAAACACTGGTGAAAGTGATGTTGGGAAAGGGCCCCCCTCCTTCCCCCCATCATTTTAGGATGACCATTGGGTCAGATACAAGGTAGGAGAAGAAGAAGGAAACAAAAGTCCAACCAGACATGGGTGTAGGCCTCACAAGATTGAGGGGGAAATCTTCCTGATAGAAAGTTTTCATCTAGAACCCGAAAGAAATTAATGATGAAAAAAACAGGATTCGATTTTTATCTTAGTCAACTGAGAGGTAAATAATTAACCCTTTCCTATGTAGTTTCTAATTCTCTACTGTACAGAAACAAATACAGCTATTTGCATGATAAACTTCTAGGAATACTGGATATATTGAACTCCAAGGAAAGTGAAGGGACTGGGAGACAAACTCGAGGAATCAACACGTCTAGTCTGGATGAAAGGACTTTCAAAATAATGAGCGTTTACCCCCCAAAGTCAGCCAGCCGCCCAGAACATCTCCCTCTTTTGTGGACATAGGAGAATCAGAAGAAGAGAAAATAAAACCCAGGTGTGGCCACTTACATTTGTATTGCTAGCATTTGGGAGACTGGGGCAGGAGGCTGGCCTTGAGTTCTGGTCCAGCCTGGGCTACAGAGTGAGATCCTATCTCAATAAAACAAACAAACAAAGGCAGGTCCTGAGGTATTTGGCAGATTGGAAAAAATTTCTATTGATGTAAATCACAGCTAGACTTGATGATTAAAGTGAAAATTTACAAAAGTACAGTTTAAAAAATACTAAAGATATTTCCTGCTCTGTTAAATACGTAGAGTATGTATGTAAATTGATTATAGCAGGGAGTCTGTTAAAAATTCTTTTACTGCTAAATTACAAACCCTAAACTGAAAACAAATGAGAACTGGATTTGTGACTGGCTCAACTACCTACCAAGGTAACAGTTAGCTACTGGTCACACCTTTATGACCTCAGTCCTGATGCACCCAACATTTGTATCAGTGACAGGGACTGACCTCTCAAACATGGCGACAGGAATGATACCTGTTGTCAGTTGTAAATCTATTGAGACAGCCATCTCAAATATCCAGAAAACGGGAGCGAAGAAGAGTAGAGTACTGGTTGGACTTTGGAGTTAGACTGCAAAGGGGGCCATAACCAGATGAACAGACTGGAGTGGACCAATCACAAAGAACTAAGAGCAGAACACAGGACATGCGTGCAGGGAACAAGCTGCATAAATGCAGTGGAGGAACTAAGATTAGCTCTTTATGGTGGAAGTAAACATATTCTACTGTATTCTTCGGCCCCTAATGTTGTTTAAAGCTCATATGATCCTGGGCGGGGCTACGCTAACAAGCTGGTTCTACTTTATTCATGCCTCAATTGATGAACTTAATCTCTGGGCATTTACCATTAAGGGGGGGCATATTCTTTTAAGGAGGCTCTATTGGTACAGGAACATCTATGAAGAACAACCCAAATGGTAAGAAGGCACAGAACTGTAACAGGATGAACACATGATGGAGGACAGCCTTGGGGAGGAGAAAAAGACAGACATGGCTGAGTAGAAACCACAGCACATAGCTGCCCCCATCATAAGGTATATTCAGTTTACGCCAGGTCATCACATGCTGAAAAACATAATGTAGAAGCATTGGACTGCAAGTGCCTATGGGTTCCTTGTACTCCTCAACACCGGTGCTTCTAAAAAGGCACCGCACTGCTGTCTGATGGAAGATGACTTAGCCTGGGAGGCAGAACTAAAAACCAGCTAATTCGGCAGTCGAGAAATGTAGACCTCAATTCAACGCGGAAGCAGGATTTGCTGAACGAATAGCTGAATTACTTCATGATACTTAGGACTGTCTCTAATCATCGTCGACTACTTTCTAAGACACTGAGCTTCTTGGCCCTGGAGACGTCCAAACAGAACTCAAGGACTGTAAACACGGTGTCTGATAGGGTTTGCAATTGCTCAGCTGTCAGATGGATTTGTGCTATAATTGTGAGCTTGACAGAGCAGCAAGTGAATGCCTCTTACCCATGTTATCACTAACAACTCTGCTCTCTAAATAGGTTGGCAACTAGCACGTACAAACTTTATTTTTTTGAGACAGGGTTGTGCTATGTATCACAGGCTGATCTTGATCTCATGACCTGTTTCAGCCTCCCAAGGGCTGGGATTACAGGGTTATACCCAGAACCTCTGCATCTTCACCATTCTCTCAAAACAGGATGATCAAGACTTATCTCAAACCTTTCCTGGCATTGACAAGTGGCTTCTTAATTCTAAGAGAGGCTTAACTGCCATCCCTGAGTTAACCTATAAGTAGGGTGAAACATAGTACACACACACACACACACACACACACACACACACACACACTATTCTTATTGTTTGTCATGTTTTTCCTAACTTTGTGGATCTTCCCTCCAAATTCTGTATGTGTTGCTTTCAAAGAAATCAGGTTTCGATTTATTTTTATATCAACGAGGACACAGAAAACAGTCAAATAATACCAACCTAAATTAGCTCTTCCTTTTAATATTTGTCAGAACAGTTGTAAGAGACAATTCTAAACAACTTATGAACTTGTTTTTTATTAGTGCCCCCAAAGGGCAATTTTGTTAGGAATGTTTATAACGGGAGATGTTTCCATCAATCCAACTATACAACCAGAACAACAAAACCCCAGAAAACATGTACAATGCACAAAAGCATGACTTTGTCAAGACATACACTGACTAGCTTTGCTACAGAAATTATTTGGCTCCAATAAAACAAGCTCATGCAACTAATTTTATATTATTGTTCTAAATATCCGTAAACGTCAGCTGTGACCAACACATATTTAAGCTAGATCATCCCAAGCAATAAACTAACATATTTTTAAACAAAAATCCTCATAGAAACTAAAATTTAGGACCATTTCTCCCAACTCTTGCATGTTCTTCAATGACTATGATTATTCTGATTTTAAACACTCTAAGGACTAAAATTTATCATGTTAATGTTATTTGCTTATTCTTTAACTGTCAGTTTATTCTGTACATGGCTTGAGATTGTTTTTTAGTTCTGCTGTTCTGTAACTTACATTTTTTAAACCAAAAAAAAAATCTTAAAAATAGAATAAATTCCTTGGAATCTCGAAATAAAATTACTGAGTTGAAGTAGCACTATTTTTTTAACCTTTTTAATGAACAGACTAGGCTTTCTAATTAAGCAGCATCTATGATATAATAGTCTGAGAGCAGTGTGAGAAGTCTGTGATTTTAAACCAAATGCTATGTAAACTGGGTTTGGTTTTTTTTTTTTTTGGTGTTTCAAGACAGGGTTTCTCTGTATAGTTATGGAGCCTTTCCTGTAACTCACTCTGTAGACCAGGCTGGCCTTAAACTCACAGAGATCCACCTGCCTCTGCCACCACACCTGGCTATGTAAACTGTTTCAAAGGCACTGTTGTAGCACCTTTTCCTCCAAAATCCATGACTTAGCATCAGTTATTTTGTGACCTAAAACTCTGAATATTGTGATGCATGTTGTCATCACAATGTCAGAAGGAAAATAATCATAATAGCTACTTTTCAAACTCCACTCCCAGCAGAAGCATGTGCTTTTAAAACAGGTGTCTGCAATGCAGAGTGCCTGCCTGCCCCATGTGAGGCAGACGGACTCCATGCAGCTTCTGCAGCTCAGAGTAGGAAAATACTGGTACTAGATCTTCCCATTTTCTAAGAAAAATTCAAAGGATTGAAATGTTAGCAATTAGTTTGAGTAAACCAAATAAGATGGTCTACTATCAGAATCTAGTCCACAGGTCTCCAGTATTAACTTCTAGTCTTCTCCCCAAGATTTACTACCTCAAAACATAGAGAAGATGACATAGAAAGTGCAAAGGGTCCTGTAATGAGGAAGAATAAAGACATTCAATCCTTTCTTCCTGTACAGGCTGAACAGAAAGAAACACTCTGTAAGTTGTGACAGTTTCTCAAAGTACAACCCAGTGGGCGCATGACATTTTATTTGACACATTCCAAACATCTTGAGTTGTTGTAACAGTTACCATATAAAACTCTGGGTAGACAGTGTAACTGCAACTTTGCCTTCTTCCCTGACACATTTTATTAGAGCGGCATGGCTCCAAGATGGAAGTAATACCCCGGGCCAGTGTAGAGTTACAGCATTAGCTGTCACCATGGTGCTGGGGACATGACAGGCTGTCTCCATTTCTGTTTTGTTTGACTTTTCTGCCTAAAAGTGTAAAATGGAGAGTGAAGTTGTAAGTCGCTACATGAACTTTCTGAATAAACCCAAAGTAGTTAGCAGATCTCCAGATAGTCATTTCTCCTGCAACTCCTTCAAATTAATTTCCTTCGACAACAGAACTGAGTAATTACAAATGACTACCGATCGAGATGGCAAGACCAGAAAGTAAGTTTGTACTGGGCCAAGAAAGAAAAGGAAAAGAGAAAGGAATGGCCCCATGATGGGGCACTCTACGCTTTCCCAACACTGACAACCCTTCAGCCATGTCACTTTGTCAGTGTGGAAATTGTGTACTTTTCTACACATGAAAACAAAACTGACATGCATAGTAGGGTGAACCTCCAAATATACACACACGCTGTCTCCTTGGCAGAGGATGACTGATGGGAAGTAAAATGGGCCAGTGGGATGGCTCAGGGGATGAAGGTGCCTACCGACAAGGGTGAGGGTCCAAGTGTGAACCCCAGAGGAGGAGGAAGAAAACCCATTTCTGCAAGTTGTTCTCTGCCCTGCACACGTGGACTGTCACAACAAGATAAATAAACACAAAAAGTTAATATGTTTTTAATATTGTTTTCATCATCAAAATCATAACGATTGCTGAAATGGACTATACATTTTTTAAGCAATAAGACATAACAGAGAAATGTCCAAGGACCTCTCTGCCATTTGATGAATACCAGCCACACTAAAGAGGACAAAACAAGAAATGCCTGACAGAGCTACACTAACAGTTCCCAACTTTCCCGGTGCTTCTCTTTGAAAAGAACGGTAGGGTCAAGATAACTTGGGGGCAGGGGGAGAATCGAGTATGAAAAATTATCTGGTGCTATTGTAAGGTATTGCAAGGGTAGCCAGAGCCTCTTCAATAAGAGAAAGATTTTATTCCTTAAAGAATATTTTTTTTATGCTGGCATATCAGACTTTTCTGATTTGCACAACCATTTAGAAATAAGGTGTGGAAGAGAACTGACTTTGGCTGAAGTATGTCTCCAACTTCTCTCTATCATTCAAACCGAGAGAAAGATCCGTTTCACAAAGACTATGATGGATGTCAAGGAACTCCATTTGAAAGCCAGGGCCAGTCTTTGACGTGATGGTTGGGACTGTTCACCATTCAAATGAAAACTGCAAATGGCTTCCCCTGAAGAGGTGTAAGGAAAACGAAGCACTGAACTCTTAAAGGTTAATTTCATTCTCTTTACTCCTCAAATGCCACGCTGAGTAGAAAGAGGCTATTTTTAAAAGTGGTTAAGGATGATGTCTCAAGTAACTGAAAAGAATTAATAAATGTCTTTAGCCATTCACCTTTTCTTTATAGGAAGTAGATAAAGACTACACATAGGAAGTAAATATAAAGAGTGTAAATAAGACTAGCTTCATATATGTATGGGCTTAGAGTGTGTGTGTGTATGTGAATAATGCTTGTGGACAACTGCTTCACAAAGACATCATAGACAAGTGCAATTAGAAGCAAAGAGCTTCGCAGATGTGTATATGCAATATGTGTATGGTCAGACCAGTTTCTGTTAACACACACACACACACACACACACACACACACACACACACACGATAAAGGGTATACTGCTTTAAGTAAATATTGGCTTGTGATAAGGGTGTTTGATTATCCCTTATATGAGAAGCAACTTGGACAACCTTCAAAAGACAAAACAACACAGCTTATGTGGCCTCTCACTTGGAACAAAGGCAGGTTTCCAGAAGGTTCCCTGGCTGCTTTGGATAGCCAAAACTCCCTCAGTCATGCCCTTCATTCCTTACTTCCTACTTCACCACAGTAAGAATTTCCCCTGGACAATCCCGGAAATCTCACAAAGTGATGGCCCCCTTTCAAGGATGATGAGGTCAAGGTTCTGGAGAGGTAGTTCAAGGCTGGGCCATAATTAAAAGAGCATAGATAAACATATTAAGCCAGCTTCTAAAAATAACAAGCCTGGCCAAAGGTCCAAAGAATAAAAACATATTAGGTACAACTGAATGCATTTATTCTTAATTAAAAACTGGATGGCGTTTCCCTTGGCCCTTTTCCTCCATTGCCAATGGACAGAGATTGATCAGTCGGGTTGGCTGTTCTTTTGAAGTGGGCAAGAGGGGAGAATCACCACCTTGAACTTCAGGTTATTTTCTTTCTGCTGCTCCACACCATGTCCCCGTGGCTTCCAGCTAGAACAGCACCATCACTGTGGACGGCAATTCCTCCTCTTCATGCTTCCTGTCTCTAATTCCCCCAGTTAAATTCTTGTCCTAACAAAGTCCTGCGGACCTGAAGTTGAACCACTTTCCTGGAAAGTGATCTATGTCATTAGACTTTCCACACTTTGGATGCTAGTATTAAAGTTGGTTGTCTTTGTTTCTGAGACAGGGTCTTGCTCTTTGGCCCAGGCTGGTCAAAATTCACAATCTTTTCACCTTAGCCTCCTCATAAGTGGATGACAGATCAGTGCTACCACATACTGCTTCAGTCTGGAGAGTGTACCTTTTCATGCCTGACTTCTATCAACAGATTCAGGCAATGTCCACAAGTCCGTAAAGAATGAGAAAAGCACCCGAAAGCTTTCTTGGTATATGGGGTGGTGGAAACAACAGGATTATAATGGTAGCTACAACACTTTCTAGTGCATTGTTTGATTAGTACCACTTGTGCTAATAAAACAGAACACAATTAACCCAATTGAGCTGAGTCAGGCAGCAGAGCTGAACTGCCTTCTAAAGGATGGAGAGCCTTGTTCCCTCACCCCCTCCAGCCCCCCACAACTGCATTTGAAGTGGGATCGTGCAACTGACATCCTTCCCTACAAAGCCTGTCTTGTTTGCCAGTTGTGATTTACGGACTGTGTCTGCTACAAGGGCTGTTGGACACATTAGTGTAGGCATGCTTATGAAAGGATGCGGCTGTCTGGCACTAAATGACTTTCCAGAGGCCCATCTCAGCCAGACCTACAGGAACCACCCACCCTCCCCAAACAGCATCTGTCGGTGCAGAAAGCTATCACTTGACCCATCCTGAAAGGAAGACTCCAGAACACGACCTGCCCTCTGAGCCACTTCTGTAAACAGAAACTGGAAGTTTCTGTTTCATACCTCTCTATTTGGTTGATTCACTTCCAACATTTCCAGGAGTAATAGAATTCTGCACTGGGGTTAGATGGTGAAGGAGTGCTAGCAATCATATTAGAAAAAACTGCCCACATTTTCTATCTGTAATATGGTTGTTACTCACAGATATTACCAGTTGTAATTTGCATTTCATATTTTGTCCATTTCCAACACAAATTTAATATATTTACTAACAGTTACTTTCTCTTTCTAATATTGAAAGTCATCAACTCCAAATGTATTTTCCCTTCCACCTTGTATTACATTCTTTGGTTGTAGGCACTAATATAAGTGTTGGTATTAATGTAGACATTAACTTCAATTTGTATGAGTTAGCGAAGCAAGGAATCTTACATTTGAATTCAAGTGGAAATTAACTTGCTTAATAAAATCTTCTAGAGAGTTCCATGGTTAAGGGGGATCATTAAATAGCCTTCACTGAGGAAGTCCTTAAATTATTTAACCTGTATTTCACATGAAATAGCATTTGGAAGAATTCTAGCAAATGAAGCCCAAATGGGATAATATTAACTATTCATAGATATGCTCTTTCATCTAAAATCCTTCACCACAGTCTGTCGTAAGAACGTGAGGTAGTGAACGTCAGTCTGAAATCATCCAGAGGTTTGGCGTAAGTGCAGGTAGCAGGGAGACCCCTGCGGATGAGGAAAGCAGTGAGAGGACAGTTTGGACAACGGACCCCGTCAAACGACATGACAGGAGGGCCACTGCCCTTAAAAGCTACAAAGGAAATCCAGTGGCTACTTGAACTGCCCAGCAGCAGCATTCAGAAGCCTCTGCCAGATTCCACGCGAGGGTTGGATTTCCGTTTCATTTCCATCCCTGTGATCATTAGCAGAGCTTCCCACAAAGGCCTCACTGCCCACTGCTGTGTTTTGTCCATGCGGGGATTTTGTGAAGTGCTATCCTCTGCCTTTAACACATTTTAAACAACATTTGCGTCTTAGGATTACTTCATGTCCCTTGTAGGGATAGAAATACTTACATAGATCTATTACATTAAAAAGGGACAAGACTTAATTTATGTGTGTGTGTGCACACTTGTGTATGTATGCACAGCTGTGGGGGGCAGGGTGTGCCCATGTGGAGGCTTGAGGATGATGTTGGAGGTCTTCCTATATCATGGTCCACCTTTTATTGTTGGAGACAGAGTTTTCACTCAATCAGAAGCTCATGATTTCAGGTAGCCTCGGAGGCCAAAGAGATCCCTGGGTCTGCCTGTCTCTGCCCCCTGGTACTGGGGTCACAGGCACACATAGTCATGCTTGCTTTTATACGGGTACTGGAGATTCAAACGCATGTTCCTTTGCTTGCACGGCAACTATTCTTACCCACTGAGCCACCTCCTAAGACTCCAAGGTACAGGATTTAAAGTGATATAGAATATGTAAAAAATCACTTCTCTTAAGTCTTTAATACCTCCTTTTTTTCATATTTGATGAGTCTAGTAATTCATCCAATAACCCTGAGACACAATTTATAACACTGATTCCAAGGGCTAGCCTGTCTATACAATGAACCCTACCACTTGCAGAAGTAATTATTTTTTAAATGTGTCTATATTAGGACAAAAAGACAAACATTCCCAAGCTTAATTCATTATAGCACCCTTAGAGGTCTGATATAGGGTGCAAAATACTTAAAATACCTCTGATTAGAAAATATAAAAAAATTTACAAATGATAATGAGCTTGTGGTTTCCATGCCAACATCTGCTAAATCTGGAGAGCATTAAAATAATTTTCTCCCAATTTACTTCTTCCCATTATATTATATTCGTTCTCTTGCATGGGTGATACATGTGGGACCAAATAAGTAGTGTATTCATTAAGGCTACAGAGGAAGGCAAGGGTTAAATAAATAAGAAATCAAATTAATATCCAAGCCTAAATGTTTTAGCAGAGCCACAGAATCGGCTTAATCACTCAAGTCAATAAAGGTTAAGATAATAAAATAAACTTCTAAATGCTTTCCTTTTCGAGAGCTTAATCTGTCTTTCTGAAGATTTTTTAAAGATGCTATCAGTTTTGCCTAGGCCCAGCTGTGATGAAAATTTACTCTGAATATACCAAGATGAGAGATGAATTTTATGAAAATACTTAAGCTGAACTCCTGGGTGGCTTATTGAAATTTTGAAAGCTTAAGACTCATTTAAAAGCAGCTGTTGGCTGATCATGTTGAGGCCAATAACCACTAAATCTCTCATTTATCGGGCTCTGCAATACTTGGCAAGCTAATGGTAGCCAGCTGACTAGATTAATATATAGTCAAAAGATAGCTGCATGCTATTTGTTAATTTTATTGCCCAACTTTGATTAATAAAGCGGTTACTTTTGCAGGCAACTATGCTCTCTTAATTTAGAAGACTCAAATATTGAAACAGCTTTGCCTCTTTTTAAGGTTATATTTATATAAGTCGCTGACAAAGAGAAAGAAATACACAAGATTATCCTAAAAGCCGTGGGTATTATAATTCCTGTTGCTGTGGCTCATAATGAGAGCCCTTGGCCTTAGGAATAGAAGCGGGAGAAAGTGCACTTTACTGATGAGGAGAGATTCAGGCAGCAGTTGTGGGTGACAGATAAGGATGACGTAAAGCCTAGAAGAGTCCTGAGCCTTCTCTACATAGCAACAGAACCCCCCTTACTGGTCAGGAAATGTCATTCCATGTTTGGTATTGAGTGGCCTCAGAATAAGAGCAGAATCAGTTCACAGAATATGAACGGTTTCAGGAAAAGGAGAAAACAGTCTCCTCTCATCTGGTTATCCTGAAGGAGAAGAAATCCTACCCATGCAACGCATCGCCAGGGAGTTGGTGTGCACAATTCCCATGGATGCAGCACTGAGGAAAAATAAGAATGGTCCTGCAGGAAGGTGACTGAAGGGTTGGGGGACCATCCTGGCTCGTGTAAGGCCCTGGGTTATATCCCCAGAACCAAGAGGGGGTGGCGCAGAGAAGGTAACAGAAGGATAAGTGTAAATGATGTAATCCTACATTCTTTGGAAGATGGGTTATGTTGCCCTGCTCCTCTACACTGCATTCAGAGTGGTTCCCGTACATCTACACTGCATTCAGAGTGGTTCCCGGACATCTACACTGCATTCAGAGTGGTTCCTGTACATCTATCTACACTGCATTCAGAGTGGTTCCTGTACATCTACACTGCATTCAGAGAGGTTCCCGTACATCTACACATCATTCAGAGTGGTTCCTGTACATCTACACTGCATTCAGAGTGGTCCCCGGACATCTACACTGCATTCAGAGTGGTTCCTGTACATCTATCTACACTGCATTCAGAGTGGTTCCTGTACATCTACACTGCATTCAGAGTGGTTCCTGTACATCTATCTACACTGCATTCAGAGTGGTTCCCGGACATCTACACTGCATTCAGAGTGGCTCCTGTACATCTACACTGCATTCAGAGTGGTTCCCGGACATCTACACTGCATTCAGAGTGGTCTCCGGACATCTACACTGCATTCAGAGTGGTTCCTGTACATCTATCTACACTGCATTCAGAGTGGTTCCTGTACATCTACACTGCATTCAGAGAGGTTCCTGTACATCTACACAGCATTCAGAGTGGTTCCTGTACATCTACATTGCATTCAAAGTGGTCCCCGGACATCTACACTGCATTCAGAGTGGTTCCTGTACATCTATCTACACTGCATTCAGAGTGGTGCCCGTACATCTACACTGCATTCAGAGTGGTTCCTGTACATCTACACTGCATTCAGAGTGGTCCCCGTACATCTACACTGCATTCAGAGTGGTTCCTGTACATCTATCTACACTGCATTCAGAGTTGTGCTCGTACATCTACACTGCATTCAGAGTGGTCCCCGGACATCTACACTGCATTCAGAGTGGCTCCTGTACATCTACACTGCATTCAGAGTGGTGCCCGGACATCTACACTGCATTCAGAGTGGTTCCCGTACATCTACACTGCATTCAGAGTGGTCCCCGGACATCTACACTGCATTCAGAGTGGTTCCTGTACACATGACACAAAGGGTCTTGAAACTCACTGTATTACTGTGACACATTTCCAGTCATTTTTTTTTTCGGTGGGGGCTAACAGTGAACATAGTGTGTCTATTATGATTACAAAGAGAAAACAACCATTTATTTGCATTTGTGTTCTGGCTTTTGCATCTTATTCACAGACATGTGGGACCTCACATATTAAAAGGATTCTCATGGCAAGGGGTGGGGTGCAAAATGGCATGGTGGAAAGAGCAGGTACACCCACGTGAGTTCGGGTCCAAGCATTGTCTTTTGGTAGATTTGTATGAAAGAATTGGAAATTTCAGTTCCCTTTTTAACTCTACTCATCAGAAACAAACAAAAAAACCCAACGGTTATCTTAATAATGTTGGTAAAATCAGAGAACTGCTTCTCAGCATAAGAGAATGTATGAAAATCACAACCTGTAAGTACGAGACTTCACATTCCAGTTCTGCCACTGACTGTTGTTACCTTGGACAAAATATTTGTTTTCTAAGTCTTAGTTTTTCTCTCTATAAAATGGGAATGATACAAGTATCTAATCATAGGATTGATATTTGATTTCATGTCAACCTACATGTTGATAGAGAAGGCACCTGTCCACTCAGCACAGCCCAGACTAGAGCTAAGGACTCTGACTCTCACTACCACCACTTAGATGACTCCAACGTGGCCATGTTGCTTCGCCCCAGATGCCTCACATGGCATACGGAATAATAAC
Source organism: Peromyscus eremicus (assembly GCF_949786415.1). NCBI lineage: Eukaryota > Metazoa > Chordata > Mammalia > Rodentia > Cricetidae > Peromyscus > Peromyscus eremicus. The sequence continues at coordinate 101,670,998 of NC_081421.1, read as the reverse complement.
AGGCCATGGCAAGAACTTATAACAGATTTTCCATACATTATTTTATTAATCCACATCACAATCAGAGCAAGAGGGATTGGTTCAGTTCGGAGTTGATCTGTCCACCTTGGCTCTCACCTGAGTGGGCAGTGGTTTTACTACATCTTCCACTCCTGGTTTTTTCTCTACCAATTTTACTGAACTGGCTAAAGTATAGAGATGATATGTGTAACCTACCCAGTGTATGAGTTAATTTTTCCTTTGTTGCAACCAAACACCTGAACAAGAAACAACTTGGGGTAGAAAGGACTTCCAGTTGAGGGGATCCAGCTCATCATGGCCGGGAAGGCAGGGAGGCAGGAGTGTGGGGTGGTGGTCCATATTGTGTCCACAGTCAGGGAGCATAGAGAGGTGAATACTGGGTGTTTATCCTGCCTCCTCCCGCTACCTGCTCTTATTCAGTCTTGGCTCCCAGGCCACAGGACAATGACACCCACATTTAAGGTGAGTCTTCCTTCTATGGGGACACTCTCATGGATACCCACCACTGTGTCTCCCTGAGCAATTTTAAATCCAGCTGAATGGAAAACGAACATGGTACCTGGGAAGATGCTTAGCAGGCTAAGATGGAGTGATCAACACCCATCCTTGTGTGAGCCGCTGTTGTGTGTTTCTAGTTCAACTTCCATGTCTTTCCATTCCCCCACAGCCCCTTACAGAAGGCCACCCAGGACAGCAAAGCCAGAGTTGCCCATTTTGTCCTACAAAGCTGTGAGGAATAATGAAGAACAAGCCAGTGCCTGCTGACTGACAGCAAGATCAAGTTCTAACTCGTCCCAGTAGCCTAGAGCCCTGACTGCAAGAGCATAATGTGTACAGACTGATTGAGGACCGACCGACAGCATCTGTTAGTTATCTCCCGGTTGGGAAGGAGAAATGTGTGAGCTCCAGGCTTATCAAATAAAATCAGCTAACATGGATGGCTGTTATATTATACCTAAAATTGTAAGCTTGGATTTGGCTCAAAATATACTGAGACAAAACCAATGCTAAACAGCCTACCTTTAAATCACAAACCATCGACGGGATTCAAAACCAGCCTATTTCCTCTGGGATTCAAAACCAGCCCATTTCCTCCCACTTACATGGGACCTTCTTGCAATCTGCCATCCGTTTCTACTGCTTAACAAACAGCACTCCCTTCATGTCTACAAATTCAAACCCTGGAAGCTGTTTGCAGCTGCTGTCCTCTGGCTTCTTTTCATTAAGACACTGTGTTGGCCTTTTCCTCTTTGCTGTTCTTCTATAGTCCTGTCCTTGGCGAATGTTCACACATTGCAGTGTCCTGGCTCTCACTTTGAGAGCTCTGGAGCCAGTTCGCATCCTATCCTTTCAATATGGCTCTTTCTAAGATGACATCTTCCCTTCACTTTTTCACAAATGAGTTTTCTGACTCCATGGTCTCACTTCCTGCTTGGATGGCTCGGTGGTCTAGTTATCGTCTCCAGCCGTGGCCCCACCTCACAGGTCTAGTCAGGTGCTCTCTGTGCTGCATTATTCCAGTGAACTTTGTCGCCAAGGTCACGGATTCCACATAACTAAAGCTTACCCTGCACTTCAACTTACCAAGTAACAAATCAGAAAGTTCAGCCCCTTTTTTCAGCTCCTATATTTTATCAGCTCCAATACCTGTGGTGAAGTTGCATTATCCTGTCCTTTAATGGTACTCCCAGACTGCTTTTAGAACATAAAAGCCTGTACTTAGCAGTGTGTGTGTGTGTGTGTGTGTGTGTGTGTGTGTAACAGCAACTAATGAAAAAAGAGACCATGAATTTGGAAAACAAAACAAGGATGGGGAGGATTTGAAGGGAGGGCAGGGAAGGGGAAATGATGTGGTAATATTATAATTTCAAAAAACAAAAGACATAATTGAAAAAACTAACCTAGCCTCATTCTATCCATGGTCCTTGGTCCTGGACACAAACCCACATACAGCTTGAATCTATCCCTGGCCCTCTGCGTTAATCTTTCTTTTCATCAATTCTCTTCAGCTAGTGGCATCCCTGCTTTTCCCTTCAGAGGCCCTGGTTTTCACTTGGCATTTTCCCAAATGTTTATATACTAGCTGTTCCTCCCAGCTTCAGGATAACGATGTGACACAGCCTGAGCAATGAGATACAAGCAGAAGTCTATGAAATTTATGGGAGAAATTTTGTTTTCTTGATGCGGGCTTTATCTTTTGTGTTAATATAAAAGCAGAGCTGGTGGATGTCTATGCATGAATGCTCCTTCAAATATAAGAGAAAGGAATAAGAGTCACAGAGACCTTCATAGCAATACCATGGAGTTATGTAATGAACACCATCAACTGCTTTCTATATTTATATGAGAAAAATAAACAACATACTCCAGATCCCATGGGAAAGGAGGAGCTGTGTGCCTTGGTTTGGTGCATCCTTTTGGGTCTCCTCCTCAGCAATCTAAGTACAGCACCTCACTGGAGAACTTCTTACCTATGTGGTCCTTTCCCTCCAGATACAGCTGATATTCTAGGCAGAGCATCTCACAGCTTCTACTGACCTCTCTATCAAGAACAGACAGCATCTTTAAGGCCTAGATTCTTACGCCCTTGTCTTGGGTAACTGACGGAATTTTCCTGTTTGCGCTCGCTCTCTCTCTCTCTCTCTCTCTCTCTCTCTCTCTCTCTCTCTCTCTCTCTATCTATCTATCTCTATCTATCTCTATCTATCTCTATCTCTATCTCTCTATCTCTCTATCTCTATCTCTATCTCTATCTATCTATCTATATATTTTAAATTTTTTTTGGGGGGACAGGGTTTCTCTGTGTGGCTTTGGAGCCTGTCCTGGAACTCATTCTGTAGACCAGGCTGGCCTTGAACTCACAGAGATCCACCTGCCTCTGCCTCCCCAGTGCTGGGATTAAAGGCATGTGCCACCACTTCCTGGCTCTGTTTGCTCTCTCAATTCTAAGTTTCTTTCAATTCCATTCTCTGTGTGTGTGTGGGGGGGGGGGGGGCGGGCACTGCAACCCAGCAGACTTTTATGAAAGATGTTTGGTACTTACACCCAACAGTCTAGTGATGTCACACATCAATGAGGAACTCAGAAACCTTTAGTGACTTCCTAATGCCAAGCTTGCTAGACATTCTACAGGTCCCATAATGTAGCTTTAATTAAAAAAAAAAGTCAGTCTGATACCTTTCAATCTTTAATATGCTCTTAGCAAATGAAATGTAGCTGTTCTTTAAAGGAATTCATTTACTTTCCATGTATATAATTTTTTATAGTATTTCACTCCCTGGAAGGTGTAATATTTTGTTTTTTGTATATTTTCAAAAGAGAGATCACTTACCAAGCCAGAGCTCAAATTACCTCAACTAAAGTGTCCAATGTTTGTTTGAGGCAGTTTCTGATGTGTCCTTGGCTGATCTTGACCTTACTGTATAGCCAAGACTGCCCAGTGACACTTGAACATGGAAGGATTTTTACTCCCCCAGCTTCTCTTTGGGTAACCATTTAAGGGGTACAATATACAACCACAGTGTTCTTAGTGGGGCCCTGAGAGCATGTGCTTCTTGGAGGCGGCAGTGGAAGGACAGTTTGTACAAAACCCAGCACAGACGTATCAAGTCCTCCTTCTTATGTTCTATGGGGAAAAGCACACTCTTTATAGCCATCAAGCAAGAAGCAAGTCAATTAAACAACCCAGGATCACCTCAGTCTCTGAATGGGCAGTGGGGGAAGTCTTACTCTGACCGTAAAATCTGAGATGAGATCTCAGTCCATGATAAGAGCTGAGGACAAGAAAGTCAGAGAAGAAAGGGCAAGCAGAAATGCTATTGAGCTGTGCTTGCAGGTGGTGTGGAGGTCTGGGAGCATGCAGAAAGTTGTGGCTAGAAGGTGGTGGGCAGAGAAGAACTGTGTGAAACGAGATGGCAAAGGCCTACCTTGAAGGTCCAAAGGAGCCTACACAGTAGAGAGTACTTCTCTTAAGGGCCTTATGCCAAGAGTAACATGACCTAATTTACAAAGGAAAACGATCTCTCTGGCTGCTTGGCAGAAAATGCATCAGGGTCAAGAGTGGAGACAAGATGAATTGGAAGACTACGTGAGATAACAGTAGCTTGAATTTGGTGGGAGGCGAGGTGGGGAGAAAGAAGGGGATCCATTCATGGTCTCCATCACATTAAGCCAAGTTGAACATGGCAATGCTCGGTGCATGTGCCTTGATGGATGTTCAAGACTTCAAAACCAGTTTTGCATTCTAAGTTTCTAGACTTTTTTTCCCCCCTCCTACTTTGGTTTACATGTTGCGGCTTACTATACTGCTTTGCTATTCGGAGAAACAGAACGAGGGGGATTTCATATTTAGGAAAAACACTGTTGATACTGTAATGTAAAGCTCGATAAAGAATACAAGTGATAGTGGAGGGTCAGAGCAGAAATGATGCAAAGAAACAAATCATTTGAAACAAATGGAACAACATAGGGGTCTAAATCTGTGGCAAAACAAAAGAGGCAAACACAGACTCTATGTTATTTAAACAAAACAAAACAATAGTCATCATGAGTTTGAGCCCAGCGCAGTGTGTAACTAAGTAAGAAAGCAAGAGGCCCTCCAATAAACATTAGCTGGAACACTGTGTCTATGTAGAAGACATGGCAATCAATTTCCTTCACAACTCAAGACTTCTCAGTTTTGACTTACTTTCCTCTCAAAGTATGGGCTCTTCCTTTGCTCCCTTTTATATGATAAATTTCTGGATTAATATGCTAATCAGATATGACTACAAAGGAATGCTTACACAATTCTAGAACTCGATAAATGACCTGTTGATCTTCAGGTAGGACTCCTGAAGCACGGGGTCCCATTGTGTTTGCATGTGTCTTCCAGGACACTTAGCATGCCGTGAGAAAACAAGACCAGTTCTTGCCACTTTCCACCGAAAACGCTAAATGGCCCCTGAATTGTGTGAAACTTGGCCCCAGTCAGTGTGAAAACTGGCTGAAATCTGTATGAAAGGCTGTCTGGGTTTGTCAAAGTAGTCCGTGAACTTTGGCCAAACCCCCTCGGCTCCTGGTCCAAGACTTAGTTTGTAATGCAACGTGAAACGACGTGGATTTCAGGTGGTGTCAGGTTTCACCTTGGAAATTTGGCCTCGCTTTCTAATCAATCATCACTTTTAGTAACGATGAAAGCCAACACACCTTTCTGGGAAAGAAGACAGCATTGACTGATGACAGCTAGGCTGTGAACCGCCCCCGCACTTCCTCTGCCAAAGGAACACTTCTCAGAATGGGGACTTTCCCTCTTACATGGAGAGGCTAAGCTGAGGGATTCTGATACCGGGTGTAGAAAGACATGATACTCAATGCAGGGAGACCAGCCATGTGAAATATCACCACCCACAGATCAAGGGGCTCCCATCTCATCATCTGAGGCTATGGGGTCCATTCCGTTCCCACCCATGACAGTAGATATCGTGCTGCTCAATCTCCCGGACCACTGATGATGAGCGCTTAGTTTGGAGGCCGTCATTAACTAGTATAACTGTCAGGAGGACCCTGCCTGCTCCGAGGTATCATCGTTGAAGGAAAGTGAATCCAGGCACCTTCATCCAGCACTAAGGAGCATGAGGTAAACTTTCCCATCTGCATCAACTATGTATTTTGAAAAAAAAAAACCAAAAACCTTCTGCACTATTCATAAATTCAATAATTACAGTATAGTTTACAGATAGACCTCCATAGTTTCTGCTTTCAACCTGAATATTTTAAATGTGTGTTTCCACTGTAAAAAAAAAAAAAAATCCTCTCTTCAACCAAATCCTCGCTTTTGTGCGTAGTGACATGAGAAAATTGAGAGGTATGTCTGAACAGAGCCACTACATCATTGGAACAGTATGTCTGAACATTTGAGTAATGAGGCACAGATGTGAACCCAAGGACTTGGCACTACCAAGGCAACAACAAAGCATTTGCCATGGGTTGTGATGGTCGAAGGGGCCACATTGGGACAGAGAAGAAACGGCCCTCCACCCACAGTGTAAATCGTGTTACACCTTTTATCTGCCTTACAAATCTGGAGAAACAAGAAATCCAAACAAGTGTTATTCAAACTTCCAAGGAAGGATAAGTATGTAAAATGCAATAGTATTTTTTATCTATGCTAGAACATATTTATGCAATAGCACGAGAAGTTTCATCAGAGGGAAATGCCAAATTCAAGAGAACACCACATGGCCTTTATGTTGCAAAACAACGTGCACACATCTAAAGACCCCAACAGTCACTGGAAAGGTGGCTGCTGGATGGCTTCATTGACTGTAGAATGTTCTATTTGTAATCAAGCTACGATAATGCACAGGACACACATATTCATTAGTAAGGTATTTTCTGCTTATGGGTGGGTTGTCAATTATCAGCTGTTACTAAATCATGCAGTGCAAAGGGTAAGTAAGGATAGTTAGGATGTTTTGAGCGGGACAATCATTTCCCACCCAAGACAACAAGTGCGTAACTTACCCGAGGCCCCTGATCACCTTGTTCTCCCTGTAGAAGAGCAAAATAAGATAAAAGCGTTATCTACAATCTATATGTAATGCTTAGTAAAACAGTCTAAACAAATACCACAGATCATGCCAATATTGATTTCGGGTAAATTAATTTCATGAATGCATTTTCTCACCTTATCACCTTTTGGACCAGGGGGACCCTGGAAAAAAAAAAAAGAGAAAATATTAGATTTAAAAGGATCTGAATAAACCTACCAGGTCAATTGAAAGATTTATGTGAAATGCAGAGAGCCATAGTTGTTAACAGGTTTCTCAAAGAACTTTAGTTTCTAAATTATAATTGTATTATAATTAGGAAAAGAAACTAGTAGGTCACTGGGAAGGTATCATTGATATCATAGGTATCAAATGTGCTAAAGAATTTGTGAAAACTCAGTATACCCGAGCTAAAGCAGCAGTATAGTACTAACAAGACAGGAGCTCCTGCTCTGATCTGTGTTAATAGCCTACACCAATAGTCCTCCTTTGAACTCTAATAGCAGAATTTACCAGCCTTCACTCTTTATCTAAAGGAAATCATATAGCATATGTCTGGCACGTTTTGTTCAACACTTGTGAAATTCATCTATAATTTTACACGTAGCCATAGACTTGTTCTTACTGCTTTATAAAATTCTGTATGTGACTTATTTGCTCATCCTGCTGTTGACGGTAATTTGACGCTAGGCGTTATAAATTGCTGCTATGAACACCTTAATGTAACTGTTTGGGTGAAACACCAGTGTGCATTTCTGTTGGGTCTGTATCTAAGGAAGGTAAAAGAGTACATTCGTTTTCACTGTAGTAGATACTTCTAAGTGGTTTCCCAATGTGGCACCTATAATTTCTATGCTCAGCTTCAGTATGTTTCAGATCTCTAATGCTTGATATTTTTCTCATTTTTAATCTTGTTTTTGTAGGATATAGTAATTTAACTTTATTTTATAGTTTCCTAGTGATCAATTGAACACCCTTTTAATGACCTATTCAATATTTTACATTCTTTTTATAAAGAATTATCAGCGTTTGCCTTTGTTTCACTAAATTATCCCATTGATCTGTTAGAATTTATTATACATTATATGCCACATATAAGCATATACAGAGATTTAGAAATCCTAATGTATTCTGAATGTGTTGTTTGCTATCTGTATTTATTAGGTATATATTTTCCCATGCTTTGTTCTGCTTTTACATTCTGTTGAGATGTTCTTTGCTGTTTTTACTGTTGTTTGGTTAGGTGGTGGTAGTGCTGGGTCTTGAACTCAGGGCCTTGAGAATCTATGTAAATGCTCTACTACTGAGCCACATCCCCAGTTCCTACTGGGGCATCTTCAATGAATAGATATTGCTAATTTTGATAAACGTCAGTACAATGTTTTTCTCTTTATTGTTATGCCTGTAGTCGGCTAAAGAAATCTATAGCTATTGTACATCATGAGGCGATCTGTCTGTTTATTTTATAACTGAAAAGGTTTATTATTGCATCTTCATATTTGAGTGTGACTTCATGGAGAACTGATTTTACGGGAGGTGAAGTCAGGATGCTTTTTGTCCCCAGGTGGTTATCACGTTAACTGAACACTGTTAACTGAAAATGGCATCTTTTCCCCATTGTGGTACTGTGTTACCTTTCTCATAAATCAGGTGACCACATGTATACATAACGTTTCCTTGTAGGAATTCCTTGTTGTTGAGAGCCTGTCTATTCTTCCAGTAAGAAATACTATTTCTAGAGGCATAAATTATGCTGTCTATTCTAATTCTTGATAATGAAGTCATATTTTGTGGTTCAGCACAGCCTAAGAAACTAGAATGTTTCAGAATTATCTCCATGATCTCCATTTATAGTGGGGCCAGGACACAAGAACAAGCCTGGGCAGGAAGTAAGGCTAAGGGTCTATTAGAAGGGGCTACATTACTGCTGGGAGGAACACAGGACTCCTGCTCCAACAAAAATGTCACTTTCTGCTCAGTGTCAGCCACAGATTAGCAGCACTGATGCCCTGTACTCTCCACAGTTATCTTTGTGTCCCACTAAAGAAATCTCTACCATTTCTACATCACAAAGAGATGCATCTGCTTATTCTAGAGCAACAACTTTATCATTGTCTGTTTTATATTTGCATCCAAATTCACTGGCACTGATTTTATGTACCATGTGGCTGGCTATCTTTGTTGTGTAGGTAACATGCCTTTTTGGTAAGATTTGTGAGGTTATTCTGAAACCAACGACAACATCATGTCTCGTAGTTTGCATATTTTCTCATCAACAAGGAACTGTGAGTTGTTGTTACATTTAATCTTCCCCCAAATGCAATGAAGAATTATGATAATCCTTTAAGAGAGGCCAAAATGAAAGTCAGATCTTTCCTCTGTGAGGCCTCTTAGAATGAGCTGTCCAGGATTTTAATTCATTCGGCATGACTTTAAATACCAAGACCATGGAGCAAAGACGTGGAACTTGATTCTCAGAACCACCCACTTGTCTGGTGCCTGCCCTCAACATGCAACTTCTGAAATGGCCCCCGCTGCATATCCATCCCACTACCACAGACACCAGCGCTAAGGGTGTAGGTTCTAAATGAGGAGAAAGAAAAGAAAAGGCAGAGCAGGTAGCAGGAGACAGGGCTCAGATACTACAATTCCCTTCATAAAATCATTTCCGCTTTATCTTCCAGATAGTTTTGTCAATGATTAGAGGGACGTTAGGAGATTTCTATTTTATACGTTTTCAGTGAATGTTTAATATACCCATTATTAAAACAGTGAGGAATAAGACACTAAAGCAAAGGATATTTGTGATACTAATGTTGTAAAGGTTGGCTGTTATTTTTGGTAGAGCACTGGAGAGCTAAGGGGGAGAGGAACGAGAAGAACCTACTCTCAATGTTCAAGCAAGGCAGCGGAGAGTCCAGCCCTGATTGAAGGAGTATATTCACAAGCTGTTTTCAAAGTCTATTTAAAGTTTATCACTGTTCTAACCCATGCTTAAAGGATATGGCAGAAGAGGCCGATCTAGAAAAATGTGCTGTCTACCTCCAACAAAGCTAAATAGTGTATTTCTTTTTTCTTTCAGAGCTGAGGACTGAACTCAGGGCCTTGTGCTTGATAGGCAAGCACTCTACTGCTTAGTTAAATCCCCAACCCCCTAAAGAGTGTATTTCTAAAGTTAAACACTTCATTGAGGTTAAGTAACAATGACTCCTAGAGTACCTCCAAGTCAGCTGTTACTGTGAACCCTCCCCAGACTCTACCCTTGCCTCTCATTTCCCCTCTTCATAATCTCGCTTTTCTAGTGAGATCTCTGAGGCTGGACACTCTAAAGGCACTTTGTTCAGTTCTGTGGCATAACTAGTGTCAAAGCCTGCTTGAAATCCCCTTACAATGGGAGCAGAAAGGAATCTTCTAGAAATCCAATGGCCACTGTCAAACCCACACGTGTTGACTAGAGCCAGAGTGGCCTGGGTAGGATGCCTAATTCCCGAACACACGAAAATCTGCATCAAAAAGTGAGCAGCAAATACTGCTGCTCAAAAGTGGTGTTTCTGAGCAGACAGCATGGCGTCCTGCACCTGCCAAGCTAAAGACAGCAGCAAAGCCAAGGTCACCCTCTACACACAGCTGTGGTGGCTGCTTGGGACATGCCCCCACCCCCACCCCACTCCTGTGCTCAGGGATGACAAAGGATATGTTTTCTTCTACTGCAGCTGAAATCCTGTTCTTTCTAAATTGGGTGTCTTCCCTGAAAAGATGGGTTCGATCCGATGAACCAAGTGGGCTATGACACAGGGCAGTGTTTCTTTTATTTTTATTATTATTATTATTATTATTATTATTATTATTATTATTAAGAGATTTTTCTATTCATTTTACATACCAACCACAGATTCCCTTGTGCCCCAGCCTTCCCCCCAACCCAACCCCCCCCCCATTCCCACCTCTTCCAAGGCAAGGTCTCCCATGGGGAGTCAGCAGAGCCTAGTACATTCAGTTGAGGCAGGTCCAAACCCCTCCCCCCTGCACCAAGGCTGCGCAAAGACAGGGCAGTGTTTCTAACTTTAGGAGCCATGCTGCTTTTCCAAGTCAAAATATTACAGCACAAGAAATTTCCCTGATATCTAACCTTTCCAGTTCAGGTTGGGTCATGAGCTCATTTTTGTCTGATCTATACAAATGGTTTTAAAAACCCTCATTAGCACTAACTAAGAGAGAAGCAACAATACAAATTAATGGCTCTAATCATTTCACTGATGAAGGTTTGTTCAAAAGAATTTTATTTTATGTGGAGTGTTTTCCTGCATGTATGTATATGCACCACATGTGTGCCTGGTGCCCACATTATGGACACTTGTGATCTGCTGTGGGTGCTGGGAACTGAACCTGGGTCCTTTGCAAGAGCAGCCAATGAACTTAACCACTGAGCCATTTCATTAGCTTTAACTTGAGAGTATCTGTAAACAGCATTTTTCTGTTGCAACTATACTACATTTAACAAAATAATATTTAGGGCAGTATCAATGATGGTAAGGTAACCAGTAGAAGTCACATTTGCTGCTAAATCAAAGCTGAGGTCAACATAAAAGAAACGTGTAGGACTAGCTGTGGGTCACAGCTTTGTGTAAGGCTTCGGGGGGCATGTCTGTCACCTGTCTGGAATGCTGCATAAGGCCCATTTATAAATAGAACTATCATTTCTAATTTTTTTTGTACAATCAGCCTTAGTTACATAAACACTGAAATAAGCTAATAAAGTGCTTGTCTATCATTACACTCAAGAGGGAACACTCTTCAGTACATGGGTTTTTAACCTTCCTAATGCTGCAACCCTTTACTACAGTTCCTCACGTTGTAGTGACTCCCAACCATAAAATTATTTTGTTGTTGCTTCATAATTGTAATTTTGCTGCTGTTATGAATAGTAATGTAAATAACTGATATGCAGGATATCTGATATGTAATCCCCAAAGGAGTCATGACCCACAGGTTGAGAGCTGCTACTAGAATTGTTAGCGTGTAACTGACTTATTACTAAAGTATTGATAAAAGTCAATGGCATGCATGGCAAACTAGCCCCTATTCTAATAGCTTTAAAATCATAATTTATAGTCACTGCTTTTCTGTTTGTCTCAGCTTCTTCATGTGAGTCTTGGCTTATAACTGACTTTAGTAACCCCAAGTCTATTTCTACCCAAATAGCTGAAGTTTTAGTGTTTCTTATTACCTATTTCCATTAAAAAAAAACTAAGAGTAAAGAGACACCTGATGAAAGATCTTCAGAAAATATCTGATGACATTTCAATTTACATTCAAGTGAATGAGACATGGCTGAGAGAGAGAAGAGTGTGTCATGGGGCTGAGTGTCCCAACAGCAGCCTTTTATTCTTTTAACTGTAATCTTCACTTATCTTGAAATGGGAACAGTCTAATAACCATGAAAAAAAATTAAATTCTGTTGGAGGGGAAAGGAACATGTTCTAGGACCCCCAGGCAGACAGTCACCACAGAAGAGGGGCTGGTGACCTCTGCGCTTGAACATCATAGATAAATTGATTTTTCAGGCTTGCTTGCGAGATAACACGACTCTGATTAATCTTTTCATTACTGCAGAATTATGAGAACAAAAGGCTCCGTCCTCTAAGTATTTATTGCCGTCAGCTGGTCAGTGCTTGCTCCATCTGGAGGAGGAGCATGCTAGTATGACTACAATGGGTGGGATAAATCTTGTGTTGCAGGATTATGGGAAGAGGGAAAGCAGGAGAGCTGGAGTTGAAAGGAAGAACTGGCTCTTTGAAGTTGGCCAGAGATAAAGGGGGAGGCAAGGCATGTGAAGGGGTTCAGACAGAAGGAAAGAACTTGTATAAGGGTGAGAAGACACTGTGCTATCACAGAAAGATGGAGCTCATCACAGAAGAACAGATGTGGAGTTGGGAGTGGAAACAGGGAATAGCAGGGAAGAGGAATTGCAGAAGGCAGGTTAGTCGCACTCTGGTGTCTGGACCAGACCCCGTCATCAGCTTCAGCGTGGTAAGACGAGGTGTGTCTGCTCTAAGGGACCCGAGTGTGGGATGCTAGCGGTTTTTAGAGAGTTGTTGTCTTGGTCCTGGTGAGTGGTGAGAAAGTTATGAAATAAGGTGAGACAGTGAGGCCACAAGGAAAGTTCTAGATTTGGGAGACATTTCTGAAGTTGTACCAACAAGAGTGGATAACCGGCTGGACATGAGGGGCCGCTGATGGACTCTCCATGTACTTAAAGAAGTCCTAAATTTTAGAGAGCTTAAAGCTAAGTGAATTTGTAGAAAAGCGTTGGCCTAAGCTAGTTCAATCTAGGTGAAGAGCTGTTCCAAGGCCAAATGAATCATATATAGTTTAAATCTGGATTTGGAGTTGCATCTTAAATCTAGAGTGTTGATTGCTACAGTGGGCTTGATTGGAAATGGCAGTATGGGAGGGGCACAGAGAAAGAAGAAAGGAGAGGGGAAGAGGGAGGGGAGAGGGGAAGAGGGAGGGGAGGGGAGAAGAGGGAGGGGAGGAGAGAAGAGGTAGAGGAGGAGAGAAGGGGGAGGGGAGGGGGAGGGGAAGAGGGAGGGGAGGGGAGAAGAGGGAGGGGAAGGGAGAGGGGAAGAGGGAGGGGAGGGGAGGGGAGAAGAGGGAGGGGAAGGGAGAGGAGAAGAGGGAGGGGAGGGAAGAAGAGGAAGGGGAGTGCAGGGGGATATGAGAGGGGAGAAGATATGAGAGGTGAAGAGGGGAGAGGAGAGGAGAGGAGGGGAGGAGAGGGGAGGAGAGAGAGAGAGAGAGGAGATAGTCTACTTATCTCTACTCATTAGAAGGTGCACACATGGATCCATAGTAGCAGCCGTGGCGGGACAATCTCTGTATAGTGACCATTCTGTGATCTTCAGCACATGGTGACCACACTATGCCATGATCAAAATATCACCCGTCTTGTACGTTAATTTCTGATAGAGCATGTCTTTGCTACATTTCCCTTTCTGTACTTCTTAAGATGCAAACTGATACAGGTTCCTATATTTTAAATGCCCATCTTTGAAGGAGAAGATGCTAGCCTTCCACATAGTGGTTCTCTCATGAGGACAGCACAGCCCCAGTAGACCAGGCGGCTTAACTACATCTTCTCTCTGTGGGATCAAGAGTTCTTACAACATGCTTTATTGATGCTTACAGTTTCCCAGGGAGGAAAGAAACAGGATAAACATTTGTCTCTTGTAGAATTAAGATGGTGCCTCAACTGTACTGATTGTCCATTTCTGTCTCAGCACATGCATGCTGCTGGGACACAGGAAAACTTCTGACTACACTTGTATATTTAATTGGCCTCTGAGGAAGTGAGATACATACCCAAACCATACACTTGCAATTTTTAGTACATTTCTGAAACTACAGAAAATGACATTGCAAATAACACTGACAATTGAGAATCTAGTGCTTTCTTTGAAAAATTGAAACCCTAGCTAATTAGATGTAGATATTTCTGTACATGTATCTGCTCCTGAGTCACATGTCTAATGGACTTAGCACCAATTTCCCCATAATAAAAATGAGAACCTGTTTTCTTTCATATGTATAGGCAAACCTTGAATTCATGCATAAAGTTTTGTTTTGTTAGCATGTGTGTGTATATGTATATAATTCAGGGGATGTCTCTAATTGTTCTATTTTATGAAGTTTAAAATAAAATTACTTTTGACATATAGACTTTAAACTTTACAAGTCACTTGAGCTAGTAATACATAAATCTTTATTTTTTCCTGATATAGAATTGCACTGCCTAAAAACATAGATGAAATGTGTGAGTTTGTAATTATTATTTCTCTTTTCTAAGTATCTCAGCAAAAAGTTGAAGGAAAATACAAGAATAACTTGGAGGTGTTACTTTAAAAATGAAGACTGTGAAATAAAAAGGTCTTGGTGGTCAGGTTCTCAAGTCACACATCTAGATGAAACTCTGAGGTATATGTATAATCTTGGGCAGGCCAATTAGTCTTGCTGATCTGGCTTCTTCAAAGCAACTTACATGTGTGTAGCCTACCAATGTTGGTGATTATTAACAACACACTTTTTAAATATTATGCTTGATGGGAAACAAAAAGCAAAAATTATTTTTCAGATACCTGAGGAAAGAAGGCGGCAAACAGAACTTCCTAAAGGTAGCGTGAACCGTAGGAAACGACCTGTGTGGATGGTGGCAATGTTTGGAGATGAGGTTGAATTGAACATAATGTACCTCTGAGAGCGTTGCCAATCAAAACCAAACCCAAACCAAACTCATAAACTCATTCTTTTAATAAATCAAACTGAACTTTAGGCTCAGTCAATCTGAGCACAGATTAGGTGCTCAATTAATTCTTGCCAAACTGAATTGGGTGTATGTGTGAGACAAAATTACACTAGAATTCCTGGGGTTCAAAGCCGCAACATGGAAGAAGAATGATTGGCAGGAGAGCTGTGGCTATGGTAACAGCCAACTCCACACAGCCTGGGCTGGGAATTATGGCAATAAGTGGATTTACAGCTTTAGACTTTACACCTTTCGCTGTGCATTGAAGATTAAAACCAAGCAGAAGGGAGTGGACATAACCCAAAATCTAAAATATCAAAGCCAGCCCTACTTGGTTGAAAACTAATTTTTACAGCTATTATTTCCCGGGCATTTTTCTGTGGTGAGACTGTAAGTACAGGTCTTTTATGATGTCTCTTTGGGCCCCAAACAACAAACCGTATGTGCCCACGACCAATCTTAAATCATAAGCAGCTGCCATAAGGAAGCAATTAATGGGCTCTAACACTCAAAGAAAATTTGGAAAAAATCAAACATTACAAAAGTAAGGCTGGTGTAGCTCAGTGGAGTCAAGGGCTTGTGAGGCAGCAGGACTCAGGGCCATTTTCTCCGGGTGCTGTTCTTACTTCATACGCGGACATTACTGTTCTTGCTAATCAAACCCAAGACCTCCCTTCTCCCAGCACTGGTCTGTGCCTCTCAATGCTTTAAGACTGTGCGAATGCCCCTGACTCTGAATGTGGCTCCCTCACCCCTGCACCTTATCTGTAAAAGGTTAAATAAGATGAACTCCATGGTGAAGGGTTTGGAATTCCAAATACTGATTTTGCGGAAAGTGTAAGTGTAACGCAAATTCTAAAATGGTCTTATAATAAAAAAAATCCTGGAGCCAGATATTGGGGATAAATGCTGAAAGATCAGAGGAAACAAAGAAACAAGCCACTGCCACCTCTTATCTCTGGATTCTTCAGCCTGAAAAGTTCCAGTTCCTGTCTCCTCACATCTTTTATACCTTTCTCCACCCAGCCATCACTTCCTTCCTAGTGCTGGGATTAATGGCATGTGTGTTTCCCAAATACTGGTATTAAAGATGTGAGATCTCAAGTGCTGGAATTAAAGGCGTGTGACTCCCAAGTATTAGGATTAAAGGTGTGTGCCACCACTGCCTGGCTCTGTTTCTCTCCTAGACTGAGTCAATTTCATGTAATCCAGGGTGGCTTTGAACTCACAGAGATCCAGATGGATCTGCTTCCCAAGTGCCAGGATTAAAGGCATGTGCCACTACTGCCTGGCCTCTGTGTTTAATCTAGTGACTTGTTCTGTCCTCTGATCTTCAGGCAAATTTTATTAGGGCACACAGTGTATCAGCACATGTAAGCTCTTGCCAACCGCCACGGGAGCCCCCACTATTTCTCACCTAGCATAAGTTCCCTTATGATACTCTCATTGTGTTCAGTTGGGCTCAAGCGGATTCAGAATACAAATTCAAATGGATTCAGATACAGTTATCTCTTTTTAGTTAGCGTACAAAACAATGGGGTTCCTTCTATAGCATTTCACATACATACATATATAATCATTCTACCTTACCTAATTGCCCACCCATTGTTCTCCCCAGACACCCATTTCTGTTGGTCTACTGCCTCCCTCTCTACTTTCACATTCTCTCTCTGTGTCTGTGTCTCTGTCTCTCTCCCTCTCTCCCTCCCTCCCTCGATCCCTATCTCTGTCTGTGCATGCGTGTGCGTGTGCGTGTGTGGTTAAATCTGGATTCTGCACAGTACATTTTCCTCTAAGCCCTGGGTTTAATTTATAACCACCTATTTCAGCATGTTTCCTAATATTCTGTCCAAACATCATTTTTGTTCAAGTGATTTAAGCCTTGTTTGTCTGTCACTTGACTTTTTTTGCTTCATTTGTCATAGCAGATGAAGCAACATAGATTTCATGAAACACAACAGAGCACCACGCAGGGATGAGGGTCAAGTAGATAGAAGAATGAAAAACAAAAATCAAAAAGTTAAAAATGATTTTCAAAAGTTAAGAAACCAACAACTGTCAGGTGGGGCTGGGAGCCTGACTCTCAGGTCTTGGCTATGATTCTTGATTGACTTCCAATGTAAGTAGGATCTCCCTTCCGTTGGCCAATGGCCAACATGACCACAGCGCTTGTCATGTGACTGTCAACTCCCAGAGCTTTGTATTTAGATTCTTCGTTCTCATCACCCTTCTCTCCAGAGACTGGATGTCAAACATCACACCTACCAACGTGCTCACCTCCTCCCTTGTCTCTTCCACCCCTGCGACCACCCCATTCCTCTGGATTCTCCTCCACTGTCTTCAAGAGTACAAAGTTTCCCTTTCTTGAAACCAAGGAGAAGACACATTGCGTTTGCCCACTGTCTGCTCCTGTTCACGTCCTATCTTCATCCTCACTGCTTCCATTAGCTTCCCTAAGAACAGATTAGTCACACAAAGACAGGAAATCAGATTTAAGGGAAAAGGAAAGGTAGTGAGATGTCATGTTTTTACAGTCGGGCTCCAGGAAAAATAAAGAAATGTGAATTAAAAAGTACACGTAATTCCTTGGGGGGAGGGCATTTTTTCCACTAGGAGAAGAAAGCTGAGCCATGGAAAGGAGGCCACTGAGCCCTGGAAGGGAGATATCCTGGGCTAAACAAATCTACATAAACTGAAGCCCTGGGGAGGAAGGGTTGACAAAACCCATCAGTGTTCACATCACCAAAATCTGTACTTAAGACTTTCCTTCTCACATGGCTCCCTTCACTGGCTATCAGGTTTACTCTCTAGGCTCCAGCCATTATCTGCCTTCCTCCTCAGCCTTTTTCCCAAGCTACAAGCCTGCATCTTCAACTGCTCACCAGATGTCTGAGCCAAAGCAGACCATCATCAGCTCAGATTCCACTTTCTCAAGCTGGGTTTCTCAGTGTCTGCTGCTATGAGACCATTGTGCTTCCTGACTTTCCTATTTTTGTTAAGCACAGCACTCAACTACAAGCCTACAGTTCTGTGCTTATATATGGCTCAGTGAATTTAATCCAAAGCTCAGTCCTACAGACTTCACTAGTACAGCTTCTCTTGAGTCTGCCCCATCTTTCTGTGTTAGTTGCCAGTATTGTCAAATTAATTTTTCTACCTGGGTATACTGGTTCGCATCAACAGTCTCAGTAATTTGGGAGGATGAGACAGAAGGATTAGTTGAGCCAAGGAGTTTAGGGTCAGCCTGGGCAACACAGTGAGATAAATACATTCTTCTGCCCATCTCATCCTCAGCTCAAAAAATTTCAGGGGCCGGTCTCCCAGCCCACAATGGCGAACTGTAGGAAATAACCCTTAGAAGTTCCAAAAGCCATCGGGCAAAAGTCTCCTGAACATCAGGCCAACTACTCTGGACCACCAACCCACCAAACCACCCTGTGCTTCCTAGTGTCAATAGGGGACATAGCACCCTTTAAAACAGACTTTCCTAAAAATTGAACGACGTACAGAAGGTAGGACAAACAGTTAAATAACACCTCGAGAGTAATTAGACCGATTCAGAATGTGGGATGTTTTATATAGCGCCCAAACATTCTAGAGCAGGTATGCCATGGGGGAGCGAGGAGGACAGGGAAACTACTACAGAATAAGAGACACTCGACACCGAAAAACAACAATAACTGAGTCCCAAGTGCGGACAATTTTATAACAACAGAGGAAATCTGAATTTGCACTGGGTATTGATTTTATTAGAAATGTCATTGAGATGATGGCTGTGGTTGTAAACGTCCCATCACAGACTCACATTTCAGTGCAGCAGAAGGAATGACGGTACGGACTTCACTTTAAAGCGTACTAGTGAGAAATAGCATGTATGTATTTAGCAGGTTGGAGGCTCTGGCTTCGAGTCCTGGCACAAAATCATAAAAAATAAATACAAGGAAGAGATTCATTAGACAAAATCAGCAGTTGATATTTCTAAAACTGGGCAATGAGTTTAAGGATGTTTCCAGTGCTTCTGAGACTATCTGAAAATTTCGGCATGCAATTATATAATTTAAATGTTTTGTTTGCTTCAGCCTAGTCTCGACCGAAACTTGTGACCCTCCTGCTTCAATCTCCTAGTTGCTGGAGTCACAGGTTTGTGCCATGACCTTCCGTCAAAAATTTCTTTTTAAGGACCCTTCAGATTCCTACCAAAAGAAATGTGAACTCTTCCCTGGAAATCTTAATCCCTTATAGCCTGCTGTTAATTCTCCCTATAAGCTGCCTCACTTACCCTAGTTTCCCATAAAGATCCTTCCCCTGCCATTCTTGACCACCACCTAATCTCTGAATCTTCGCTTAAGTCACTAGCTCTGTGGAATCATCCATTACTATTTTGTTAGGGAGTGCTACAGCACACCTTTGTTAAAAGCCATGATCTGGTGACCTGAGCTATGAAGCTGGTTGGGAAAAGTTAAATGTACAATCTTGAGTTTCTGAAAGAAAATTCTTTTCCTTGTAGTAAAGTCCCATCCTACACACATGCACACATTCATGTTCCTGTGTGTGCATACACACATACACACGTGCATACACACATGCATGCGTGCATGTGCCTACACCCCTACTCACTGATGTCTTGTCTCCAAGCTTCTGCTTTCCTGAGTTTATCCAACTCTCCCTTGGAAATTCTCTCTAACTAATTTCTAAGCCCTGAAGCATGTGTGCCTCTTTTATCACAGCTGACTAGCTCTGTTGGGACTAAGGCTTGTGTCTCTCTGAACTGACAGGACTTTTGACGGCAGGAGAAGCCTAACTTGTTCTGACTTTGGAGACCTTTATATACCAGCACATGACCTTTGGCAAGTCAGCTAGCATGGCAGAGCTTCAGTTTCTGTGAAATGGATAAACGATAATTACCGCTTATGAACTTTGTGCATGAAAAATATCCAACAGACGTGTTAACAGGTTGCATGAAACAGAGGTTCAACCTTATTAGAGCCAAAATTAGCATTTCACAAACAGCCTGGGCATAATCAAGCAGTCCCCATAACCTCTGCATCCAACGTATTCCCAATGGCTGTTTCTGAGGATCCACATGAGTTTTCAACATAAATTCACAAATTTGAATGTGTGCTCATAGAACAGAAGTCCTGCCTTTTAGGGACACTCCAGTTTCTCATCTTCCAACTCATAACAATAGTTCAAAAGAATGGAGACTAATAGTAAATACAGCAAAGTGACCTTGCACAACTTTTGGGGAACAAAACGGACCCTGTTGAGTAAGACTTTTGCTTTTGTTCTGTTTTTCCCTCATGTCTCCCATGAGCAAAACACAGGAAGGTATTTTAGGTCTTTGCCCTCCTCTCTGTGACTCTGCATCTCCATCTTTTCATTCTGCCCACACTTTCAATATCAAGTCACTCCTGGAACCATGTCAATGCTGCCGTCTCCCAACACACACACACCTGTGGATGCTAATCACTGGCTGCCTCTATGGAACCCAGAGGCCATGCTCCATGTAGCTGACCACTTTGCTTAGCTTCTTTGGTGGGCTTTCATCTGGGTCTTCTGCCTCATGGAGATTTCTTGATATTATTCCTTCTATTCACTTCTTGTTGGAGTTCGTAACTAATTCCTCCTTCTCCACAGGCTTCTCTTCCCTAGGGACCCCATTCAATTCCAATGTCACTTCTTACTTGCCCAGTCTGTCCCTAAGTTCTGCCTATGGCCTAATCTACATTTCCTTCTGTGTGCATTGTCCTGATCTCAGATCACTTGGTCCATCACTAAAACCTGGTCAGTTTTCTTCTGAGAAATCGCATGCTCTTTATTCAGGATTCTGCTGGCCTGACGGCGGCAGGAGAGGGGGATGGCTTATTAGAAGGCGTTCTTCTGGAGAGCTGCAGCCACAGGCCAGCCTCAAGGCTCTGCATACACACCACGAGCTGGGTGGCTGAATCTACCTAGCCTTTGGCTGAGCTGTGTAGGCAGTGTGCAGGTTATACACATGCAAATGGTAGTGTTGGGTTTACTGTGAGAGTAAAATCTCTCTCTGAAACTCAAGACTCTACTGTGCATTTTGCAAAGTGCACAACAGTCTAAGGTGCTAGGTAAGAGGATTTGTGTAAGGTGGATCATGACACATCAAAAGAAAGTAATAATTGGTGATACTTATTTACTATGTTCACGGAAGATACATCACCTTTGATTTCTATTCAATTTTTTGGTTTATTTAATATATGTATGCATATGTATATAGTGAATGTGTATCCATGTGGGGTGTGTGTGTGTGTGTGTGTGTGTGTGTGTGTGCGCGCGCGCGCACTTGTGCATGTGGAGACCAGAGGAGAAGAACATTGGGTAGTTCTCTATTCCTCCCTGCTTCTTCCCCTAAGGTAGACTATCAAAGCTTTTGGCCAGCAAGCCCCAGTGGTCCTCATGGTTCTGACCCCCAATGATGCTGGGTTACAGGTGCTGTACAACAGAGCCCAGCATTGAATGTAGATGCTGAAGATTCAAGGCCATGTCCTCATGAGTGAGAAATAAGCCAAGTTATCATCCCAACCCCTCGATTCCATTTATCTTTTTTGTAAAAAGGAAATTTGCTGGGCATGAGTTACTAAGATATATTTATTTATTCATTCTGATTTAAGACACAAATTTAGCATCAAATACACTGGTCCTTTGGGAAGGGGAGTAGGAAACACACCTAAAGTATAAAGACTAAGTTTTGCTTAGTGAGGGAGAAGAGATCTACACTCACTAC
Source organism: Peromyscus eremicus (assembly GCF_949786415.1). NCBI lineage: Eukaryota > Metazoa > Chordata > Mammalia > Rodentia > Cricetidae > Peromyscus > Peromyscus eremicus. The sequence goes on along the minus strand of NC_081421.1, from coordinate 101,649,391 downwards.
GTTAACCGAAGGGTGACTTCTGAAAATCTGGAACAGTTTAAAGCATGCTATGTCACTGAAGAAGATTTTGAACACTTACAACTGTGTACATAATAGTTTGTTTTATAGAGAGGCGGCTACATGATAACCATATCCAACAATAACTAATGCATTCTCACAAACTCCTTAACTTTCATCTATCCACAGTATCTACACATATGGAGTCTATTATTCTCTTCTGTTTGTCCAGCAGGTGAAGTACCACCTGCAAGGACAATATGTAGCAGTCCAAGGACATCAAGTCTTTATGGCTGTGCTTTTGTGAGTACTTATGGGAGAAGGAATTTACAAAGGCCTATAATCCTAACACCTGTGTGTGCCATAGACTCTTTGGAGTGCTTCATTAAACTATGTATTGAATCAAATCATTTTCCCTTTATACTGAAAAGCTGAGGCCTAAAGTTAGATAAATTGCTCCAAGTCACACCTCTCATAAGTGGGAGAAAAGAATGTCAACTCAGGTGTCTGCCACCAGAGCCCAGAGTCCATTCCCTCAACTCTATACAATGAGTTTCATATGCTGTTTTAAAATCAGGCTACAGAAGGCTGATGTCTTCAGTAGGTTTATCAGGCACATAAAAATCATCATTAAATATGAATTAGTAAATGTGTACCTGTTAAGCAGAGTTTACTGTGGAGCTTGGAGTAGAGGTCAGTGACAGCATTGATTAGCATGTGCAATGCTTTGGGTTCAGTTCTCAGGACTAGAAAAAAACTGTATTATGCATTTTCTATCAATACTGTATGGAGAGAGTGGGATACAAAAATAAGAGGCTTGGAGAATGGTAACAACTTCCACAGTGTAAAGCAATACATAATCAGCTTAATTATTCATGGAACCCTACAGGTTATCCACATTAATTCAGATGAGAAGACAGGTAATAAATTTTGGAGGAAATATAGTATAAAGTTGGCAATAAAACTTCTTTAATTAGTTTTGTTGGAAATAATTCTATCTTCTACACTATTTAAATATGCAAATGAGCATGCAAAATAAAGACATATGGATTACAGTAAAATAAAGAAATAGTTATACCATGTATACTCTTAATAATATAACCCATCTGGAGTACAGTGAAGTCCTTCATGCCACAATACCAATGATACCTAATTAAATTCTCCCAATGCTAAAGCATTCGAACTTGTATTATTATTCTCTCTGTTGCATAGTAACATTAAAACATACTTTGCAAGAGTATTGACTTATCCAGGTGATAATACATTACTGGTTTTACACAGCAGTGAGCAAAATCTGGGCTCTCTGCACACCCATGTGCATAAAGGCATGCACACATTTTTCAAATTGCTTAGAGAATGTATGTGCTCTCCTCTTGCCCCCAAATCAGACTATGTGAATCTGGAAAAAGCTGGATTGAAACACAAATATGAAATATGGGAATTGCTAAAGTGTTAGGTTAGAAGGAGCTTCGTACATAATTTAAAACATATGAATAGAAAGTTAAATACTGCCCCCACAGTACAATATTTTACCCCAGAAAAATTCTTTACAAGGCATGTACAGCTTGAGTTTTGTAAATTTTAACAAAACCTTGTGAAATGACAATGATAATATTAGAACAAAGGGGGGAAAGCAGACAAGGCCTCAGGGGCTGAGGGGACAGTGGCATCTTCAGCTTCTCTCCAAAGGTATCTGCAAACACCGATGGACGCTGCAGGCCTACGTGAGCAGTTGTCAGATGGCATTTACTTGTGGTTTGCTCTGACATTTTTTCCCCACTGGGTAATACAGAATTACAACATGCACACCACTTTAGTGCTCACAATTCCTAAGGGAATGACAGCTACTTTATGCTCACATGCAACTCCAAAGAAGAGTTATGAGGAGGGCCTGAGACTCCAAAAACGATATGCAGGGAAATGGCCGTGGGGTGAAAGGGGCATCTACTTACTTCCAAAGGCAAAGAGGGATATTTGGGCTAAATAAAAGTTTGATGTGTTTTGTATTTTGACAAGACAGAGTCCTGAGAATATTTTTAAAGCAATTTGTTTATGTAATCTGTGTTAAATTATTTATTTGTGGACAAATACTAATGTTTAGACAATGTAATACTCTCTATAATAGTTTTGATTGTGAAAATCAAAACCAAAGTTTTGAACCCTACAAATAAATCTCCATATAAAGTAAGTCAGATGGAGATGAGTAAAAGCACAGTCCAGCACTGAAGATCACAAAATCTGTTAAGGAACAGAAAAGAGGGCTGGAGAGAAGGCTTGGTAGGTAAGAGCAATGGCTACTCTTCCTGAAGACCAGGGTTCAATTCCCAAGACCTATGTGACAAATGCCAGTCATCTGTAACTATAGTTCCAGGGAATATGACACCCTCTTCTGGCCTCCATGGACACCAGGAATGCAAGTGGTACACAAATACATAAGCAGGTAAAACACCCACAGACATAAAATAAAATATTTTTTTAAAAGAGAAAAGATGCTTGGAAATAACTATGATGACCCAAAATAGAATAACAAAATTCATTTCTCCTGAGTGCTTACCATGTGTAGGTATCACATTTCACACACAATACTTCAACTTTTACAACATGTATTAAGAAAGGACATTGCTTTACATATGTGGACAGTGTTACCCAGAGTGAAGGAGTAATTTAACCAGGAGGTAGAGGCTAAAAGTGGCACAAGTCCATGCTCTCTCCTTTAAGCATGATGTAATATAACAAGCTGCATAGACAACCTTCTGTGAGAATGTGGGAAAGGAAGACAATCCCTTCACTAAAAGGAGAAGAAAAACATTTTGTTGAAGAAGCAGCATTACAACGTGATGGGTGATTATGTTTGGATGTGTGGACATGAGGTTTAAGAGGAAGTAGTCTCAAGGAAAGGAGAAAACTAAACACTTAGAAGAGAAAATGTAAATGGTTCAATTTGGTTTGGACGAAGCATAGAGTCCATGAAGCACATTAATAAAAACAAATGGAAGGTGAGACCATAGGCCCAAATCAGGGGACTCTGTCATACTCTAGACAGAGAACTCATCAAGACTCAAAGGTTTGGCATCAGGAAAGGGACACTACAAAAACCATGGTAGAAAATTTTATCTGGTCAACATAGGTGAGAGATACCCATTGGTTTCTCTCAGTCTAACCTCCAGTGCTTCCATTCGTCAGGGAAAAGCCAGATATTCACCCTGTTGACTTGCCTCCCTAGAGCACCAGTGTGAGAAATATCAAGGGGGATGCTGGAGAGATGCAGGAGAAATCTAGATCCTGGCCAGGTATGCTATCATCCCACCTGACATCAGCAGTGCAATCTCAGTACAGGCTCACAGTCCTGACCTTGACATCAGGCAGGAGGAAGAAATGGAGAGAGACCTGAGACAAGGAGAGCAACGTAGAAAGGGAATGGGGATGGGAGTCAGCAAATGATTCAACAAGATCAGAGGAGCCAAGATCTGGACAGAAACCCACTATTCAAACCAAGGCCCAACACACTAGGACCATGTCTGGACATTTAAGAACCTTCACACTTCACTGACCAGTTTTCCAAAGAAGACATGCAAATTGGAAACAGGTCTATGAAAAAGTGTTCAGTATCATTAATAACCAGGCAAATGTGAATTATAATTATAATAGGAGTTCATGCTTCCACCTGTCAGGATGGACACAACAAAAAAGACAAGAGAGAAGTTTTGGTGAAGATATGGAGAAAAGGGAATTCTTACATTGTTGTTAGGGATGCAATACAGAACATTTATTACATAAAACAGTGTATCAGTTCTTCAAAATCTGAAAATAGAATTACCATATGGTCCTGCACGTTAAAGATCTCTGCTCTTCTGTTTATTATAGCAATGAAGATCTGAGGTCAGCCATAGTGTCCATTAATGGATGGATAGAAAGGAAATGGGGTATACACACATAATGGACTATTTACTTAGCCACATAAATGAAATCCCACCATTTGCAGCAATATGAATGAACCCAGGGGACAATATGTTCAATGAAATAACCCACACACAGAGAGAAATTTTTTTATGATCGCACATGTGTAGAATCCACTTGCAACAGAAAGCATGGAATATCAGCCTGAGTATCTAATGGATGAATGAAGAATGTGGTATGTATATATGATGGAGTATTATCTGCCTGAAAAAGGCTATTTTCCCATTGTAACAACATGGTTGAATTTGTAGGATACTGTGCTAAGCAAAATGAACCATACAGAGAGGCAGATAGTGTATGATTATTTCCACTTGTTTTTAGAATTTTTGAAAGCTGGACTTAATGGAAGCATAAAACAGGGAAGCAGAAATAGGGACAGGCTGGCAAAAGGCACAGCAGTGATCAAATGACAAGTTCTGAGGCTTTAATATTGCACAGTTTGGAGAGAGGCAGATATGTTCATTGATTTAATTGTAGTAATTGAACAATGTTTAGGCATATGAACTCAAGTTTTATACCTTGCATGATATCAATAAAACATATTGATGTTTCATATTAATATATTGTTATATTCTAATATAATAGATATGTATAATTTTTAAGTGAGAAATAAAACACAGAATAATCACAAAACGGAGACTGTATCTGTCTTTTTTTGGGGAGGGTTCAAAACTGGGTTTCTCTGTAGTTTTGGAGCCTGTCCTGGACTAGCTCTGTAGACCAGGCTAGCCTCAAACTCACAGAGATCCACCTGCCTCTGCCTCCCGAGTGCTGGGATTACAGGCGTGCGCCACCGCCTGGCTGTATCTGTCTTATTCACCACAATTTCACAGATATGGGTCCTATCTATTCTATACATAAGACCTTCTGAAGCAGATCAGAAATATTGGCATCAGCACCCAGACATGACTCAAGAATGAAGGAATACAAATCAATGGCTAATCACATCAACTTCCTGTCCTTCCATGTGAGTGTTCTGGGGAATCATCTGCAATCATCCTTCTATGAGATACTCAACAGAACATGGCTTCAGTCACTCATAGAAGTCATCAGTTCACAAACACATCTATTTCCTGCTCGTTTACCATCCCAGTGTCTTATTCCATGCCCTCATGATATATCCTAGGTCATTCCTCAAATGTTTATGTCCATAAATTATCTTAAGAACTACCTTTTGATGCCAGGAAAGGTGGCCTAGACTAAGACAGAGGTTCTATTAAGAGTTAAAGTATTATTCTCTCTCCAAGCCAAAGCTCATTTCATTATGCTGTGTTACTCTCCTTACTGGAAAGAATTGAGTGATATAGGGCTTCCAGATTTAGATAGTCTTGATTTCTACTCCAGTCACACTACTGTGTCATCCAGGTAAGTAACACCAACACACATGTGTGTATGTGGGCACAGACACACCCAGGCACACATGTACTTTTCAGGACTTGTCAGCACTGTGTGAAACAAAGTATAAAAAGCAGTAAACTACATTTACTTTGTATCCTTCCCAACATAGCATAGCAAGGTCAAATTCTAAGAAGCCAAAATTCTCCTCTGTAGGCAGAATGTCTCTCTCCGCCTGCCTGTTCCCAAATAATAGATCTGGAGGCTTCACATCACTTATAAATCCTTGGCCAGTAGCTCAGGCTTATTACTAACTATCTCTTATGCTTAAATTAACTCATAATTCCTATCTATGTTTAGCCGCGTGGCTTGGTACCTTTTCTCAATACAGCATTCTCATCTTGACTTCTTCTGCATCTGGCTGGTGAGTCTTAACTCCGCCCTTCCTCTTCCTTGCATTCTTAGTCTGGTCACCCCTCCTAACACGTCCTGCCTGGCTACTGGCCAATCAGCATTTTATTAAATCAATTTGAGTAACAACACTTTGTACAAGAGACTTATTCCACAGTACTCCTCTATAAATTCATTCTGTTAACTTGAACTAACTTAGACTATAAGAGGGAAATCTATAAACAATGAGGATGTTCTCAGTATCAGTATGAATCAAAAGTCTAACTTTCTCTCACAGGTTAATGTGAAAAGGAGTGCTGTGCTTAAATAAATGAGGTTTTCTGTTTGTATTATTACACAACCTTATATATGGATCTCAAAACAACTATAAATAATGATCATAACATGTTGAATGAAGAGTAACATATAATTAATACGCTACTGAGGTTGAATACAAAGCTATCACAAAATGGCCTATCAGTTAACAATCTGGGACAGAAGTGGCATTAAGCCCATCATGGCGGAGAAGGACTAACAGGAGCACAAATCAGTAATTGCATTGTTCATGTGGAATGCAGTGTTTAAGGTAGAGCATCCGTAAGTCCAACTCCTCTCAGTGGCCATTAGCATCCTCCAGACTGATGCAGTACTGAGTCTTTTGAGTTTGAATTGGCCATACTATTTGTGAAGACTTGCTTCATCCTTATCATTCTATCTTTATACACATTCCTCCACCTCTTAAAAATGGTCCATTTTCTTCAGTGTGATTTAGAGTTCAAAGTATTGTCTGTCGGCTGCATTTGCACTTATTTATAAATCATGTCTGTAGTCATTGGTTTGTGTTGAAAATCAAGAACAAAGCTGTTATCCGTCTACACTGAATCAGAAACAGCTAGCTGGGTCACAGTGTAAATAATGAGTCTGGATCCACAGCTGCATTGGTACGCAATTAATCAGCATCTAACGCATGCCAGCCCATGCCCCTGTGAACCCAGTTACTCTGCTTCAGAAGTCCTGGAGCACTTGTTTGGGTCAGTGAAGAGTTTTACTCAGGGAATATTGTTAACGTGCCATCTGGCCCAACATGTGAAGTGGCTCACTCAATTCTGAAGGGGCCTCAAGTGTCACTCTGGGGCAATAGTTGTCCTACTAGGCAGGGCTTGATTATCAGTTGGCAGCTTTCTTCAATTCTTTGAGAAGGATTGAAGAAAAATTGCCCCACTAGGAAAATCTTAAATTGGAGTTAGTTGGTCAGAAAAGAGATCACTTACCTGGGGACCAGGCTGACCCTGAAATTGAAAAGAAAAACAAGTATAAAATTGATGCTTACAATGAATATTTTCAATATATATTCCAGTATATTGAGATTTAAAATAGTTCTAACCATCTGTAAAATATTTCTAATACCAATAACTTCATATTGGATCTTAATATCTTGATCCTGTGAATTAAAAGTACTGGGCTTATGGCTATTGCACACTTGAGTGATTCAGCATGCTCCAGCTTTTAACTGGGGAAAGGAGTGTCAGGAAGAATAACCCCCCTCCTATCATAGTAATGAGTGAATGGGCAACTGAGAGGATGAATCATCCAGCACACATAATTACTGACCTACATATTCTAACAGGGCAGAGCTACATTTATAAAAAACACTCCTTGGCTTTCTCACTGTTCCAATGTTTTGAGATTTTCATTTTGTTTTTAATAAACAACTTTCTTTTACTTTGTATAATCAAATCTAATGACATTTTAAAATAAGTTTTATAAGGGGGAACCCTTGGAGCATTAAAATACACCCCTATTCCTCCAACAGTCAATAGATTATGTGACCTCTGGCCAAACAAATTTGTTTTGAAAGACACTTTCTTACTTAAGTTGATGAAAACCTCCGAGCAGTGTAAGTGTAAATGCTTCCAGAGAAAATCAACTGCAAATAAAAGCACTGATGACATATTGTACCCATAAAACCTCCAACTGAGTTTTCAGTCAAATGAGACTAAAGGAACGGTTCCCATCAAGTTACAGAGTCTTCTAAACTAACTAAACTGACTTCTGGGGCAAGACGGCAGAGTAGAAGCTGCCTCCACATAAAGGAGTAAAATAGAAGAGAATGAACTCTACCCCAAAGAAAGAAAGGACTTCAGAAATCACAGAGTGGGGATGCGGCACCTGGCTCACAGCTCTCCCACATCCCCTGAAAAGGCACCCAAGGCTAGCTTTGGCGAAGACACTGGAAGTCTAACCCACAGTTCTCAAAAGTCTTGAATGTAGTGGGAGGGATCTGCTGAGACAGTGGCTTCAGGTGTGGATCAGTCTATGTCTAAGAAGGTTGTGGTCTAGTGCCATCTTGAGAGGAGATCTTCTACTAAAGACAGCTTCCCTGGGAGCCTGAGAAGTCAAGGATTCTAAAGTTAACCTGACAGAGCCTCTAGGTAGAAGTGGGTGGCAAGTGGCAGCAACAGATTAGGGGAGGGCTAGGCACAAACACATTGAGAGGCTCAGAAAGCAGGAGGCTCATGGGTGAAGGATTCTGGAGTTGGTGGCCCTGCCTTTTGTGATGGCAATGAGCTAAATGACTGTGATAGCCTCCTGCAGGGTGTGTTTAGTACTGAGCAGGACCGGAAAGCTGTAGCAAAGCAACACAGCAAGGGTACTCAGTACGCAGTGCTCTACCTGCTTCCACTCCCACCACAGCACACTTGGGAAACACCTCTTGGCTGAGACCTCAGCCACGCAGATGGACGCACTGTGCAGTCTCTGGAGTGAGTGGCAGCTGGACAGCTAAGGGTGCTTAGTGGTGCTCCTGGTCTGTAAGACAGAAGCTGTGGGGGTGAGCAGGTGATTTCAGACCACTGCAGCTGCAGCACCAGTGTGAGCAGGATCAAAGAGATGAGTCTCCAGCTTCAACCAACCACCCTTCTATCTGGCAGGGCTGCAGGAAGATGCTGCTCCATTATGTTGGTTTTATACTTCAGTGGGGTTTTTTTTTTGTAATTGTTTATTCTTTATTTTCCTTTTATATCTGTTTCTTATAGTATCACTATTACTTTTTAATTTTAGAAGCAGAACGTAGGTTTCAATTCTTATGTTCAATTAGATCTGTGGCTCGACAGGTCATAGGTCCCAGGGGACAACCTTCTACTATTGTGCTAAAAGGACATACCATTAAACTGACTCCCAATTACTGACTGTCATACCCATAGATTAATGCATCTCTCAACCCTAATCAAAGATGCTTCTATTTGAAGTAAATGGTGATTAATTAATTAATACAGAGACCCACAACTAGCCAAGGTGAAGAAAATAAGAAACTTAATCATGCTCAGCCCTCAACGGAATATCTAGATTACACCTTCTCCTCTCAAGGTTCAGGGATCTTTGTGAAGAACAGTCAGAAAGACTATATGAACCAGTGGTGGTCAATGAATACAAGGAAATAATGTTCTCTGGACACAACAAGGCAACTGTACACATGAACTCACAGTAGTTATGACAGCATGTACAACACAGTTCAAGGTCAAGCCATACAAAATGCAAGCATGGAGAGAAAAGGAAGACCTCAAGTCTCAGTCCTATCCAAGGACCCACTGGCAAGTGATAGCTTCTGGGGGAAAAAAGAGAATTTTCTTTAAGAGTGTTGCTACTGAGAAACTGACCACACTTGGGTGGAAGGCCACACATCCACAAATAGATGGGGAAGACAATTTGTATTTGCTGGGAGCAGGGAAAGAGAGAGAACAAGAAATTGTAATGGTAGAGGGTCAGAAGTGATCTGGAAGGAGCTGGGGGCATTGTGAATAGGGTCAAAACCCAGTCTACAAAATTCTCAGAGAACTAATAACAACAACATTTAAAGTATCATGGAGAAACATTCTGTTTCATATAGAACATACCTTGATTTAAATATCTAACTGTTTATTTTCAAATAACTTCTCTGTGATATGAAAATAGGTCTAGGTAAGTCTATTGGCTCTGATCCATTTTAATCTTTTCTTATTATTTAAATGATTCGTGCTTTGACAAATTCTTACTTGTACATGAGGCATCCTGAGCCCCACCACCACTCCCATCTCCTTACCATTCCTCTTTCTCTGTGATAGCACCCCCCCCACACACTGCAAATCTTCTCCTTGAGTTCCTTGAATTGGTAAACAGAGAAACTAAAACTCAGAGAGGAGACCTGGACGTCACACACACCTACAGGCTGAAAAGTCAGAATTTACCCCCAAACTAACTGCAAAGCCCAAGCATTTCCTCCAGCCCTTCTGCCCTTGTCTCTACAGTGTTTTTAAAGATTATTGATTTTTATTTTATGTGAACGGCTGTTTGCCTGAATGAATGAGTGGGTACCACGTGGGCACATTGTCTCCAAGGAGACAAGAGGAGGGAGTCAGATCCCCTGGAACTGGCCACAGATGGTTGGGATGCACCACGTGTGTGTTGAGAACCTAACCTGGGTTCCCTGGAATAGCAACAGTTGCTCTTATCTGCTGAGCCATCTCTCCAACCTCACCCTCTGGATATCTAGGCTCACGGATGTTTGCCAAGTCCCTGCCATTGACTCTGGTTAATTCTCTTTGAGCGAGGAAGACTCTCGACATCCTGACTGTTCGTGGGCAGCTCCTCAAACACCTCAGTGCCAAGTGCTTTTCCCAGGGACCAACCACCAAAGAAACTCTTTAGAATTTCCTTATTGCTTCTGATGGGTTCACCGAGACAGGTAATTTTTACTCAGTGGTGGATAGTTTTCTGGTCTATTGTGTTGAAGGTTTCTAATAACTAACTGTAAAAGCCAGACTTTTTATTCAGGTTTCTAAAATACACTCCAAATGCGTACTTACAAATTATGGCTAACATTCACAAAAACCAACAAGTTGATTTTCCTAAAATGAAATTACTGAAAAAGACTCTTTCTGCGCATTCAAATCATCAAAATGTTTCTACAAATCAAAGTCTGAATCAAGAAAAACCAAGAGCCATGCCAAGCGAAACAGTTAAATCACAGAACTCCTGCATGCAGAAGCAGAGAATGCCCAGGCGCTGAGCTGGCTGATTTACTGTTTGGCAGCAGGAAGGGCAATGCTCCTGCCTCTGGCCCCAGCAGGAGGGAAGAAAGGGAGCCTACAGGAGGAGCAGACTCTACAGAGCTAATCAGAACAGTGTGGTGGAAAGCAATCAGCCAGTAGCTGATGCTTGATGGAGAGAGTTCCAAGGAAGCTGAGCATTTTGGGAGACGGTGAACCACAATGAACATGATAAATGAGCCGACCCATCACTGGAATATGCATTGTTACTTGAGGCAATTAAAGAGCAATATCGGCCATTTTTTGTCGGGCTGTTATCACAATTATGGTTGGCAGAAAGTGCTAACGCTCTTTTCAAATTGACAAAGCCATTTGGATTTCTGGCTGAGGTAATTAGTTTCACTACATGATACTTTCTTTTTTAATAGATAGGAACTCTGTCACTCTTTCAAATGGGACAAAAGCTGGGTTTTTTTTTTTCCATTTAATACATGCACAGACAGGGATACAAAAGTCTGTTTAAACCATGGCTTTATTTTAGATATTGATTAGAGTCACAGACTCACAAGTACCTTTGGTCAATATGAAATAAAAGCCTTCCAGCTACAGAAGTGTAAGGGGATATTAGTACTGTGCACCTCTTAAGCCTCCAATGCACACACTGGACAGAGGCTTGCGTTATCTTTTCAGATGAAAATGCAGCATCTACAGAGGAAGTTCGGCTAAAGCTGCTGAGCCATAGAGCTCTAAATGGTGGCAGGGCTGTTCCTACGGGCCAATGGGATCCTGTCAAGGAGCCTGTAGCTTTCCAGAGTTGCCAGCCTAGAGTGTGTGCCAGGCATGTGAACAAGCAGGAGTCTTCAACACCTTCCATGCAGAGAGACAGATCACATTTCATTCTCCACTGTATCAGGACCTCACCCTAAGGTGCTTTCAAAATGACTGCTGAATGTGCACAAGTTGCAACTATTCAGACTGGCCCAAAGCGGTTGACAGTGATACTTTAAAACACACATTTAAAGGGCTGCTGTTGTACTTTAAATGCTGGATTTTCTAGTGCAGCTTCTCGAGCTCATGTTCTGGAAAGGCCCTTTGCATTTCCCTTCACTGCAGAATAAATGCATCTGCCCTGCAGTGGGATCTTCCCCGGGAAGTGAAGCCAGCACTCTGGTACTCACAGACTACAGAGGTTCCGAGGTAGACAAGTGTCCCCATGGACACCTGTGTGCCACCCAAGAGGAGCAGGAGCTCTGACCTGAACAAAGAGTCTCCCTCCCTTAAGACCACATCCACTTAATATGAGGACTGTCTGTCAAACTACTTTGCAAACTGCATTCTACAAATAAGCAATGGTGGCCTTCAGTTGGCTATGCGGTCAATATGAACACTCATTCAACTCAAATTTACAGTGAACTTTACATAACATTTGAAGCTAATGTGCAAATGATATAGTAGAGAGAAGCAACTGACAAAACAAACCATCATAGAATATGTGTGTGTGTGTGTGTGTGTGTGTGTGTGTGTGTGTTCAGTATCTGAACTGCTTTTGCATCAAAAAGCTCTTACACATTTGACTGAGCTAAACCTTATTCATAGTTTATAACATCTGTTTGCTGCCATACAGGGTCACTCTTAGTGGGTAGGTATTGCCTTCACTGCAGTCACCTAATATAGCCTAGTAAGAGTCCTTCCATTCAGTTGTCTTTGGTGGTTTCACCACTAGGAAGGGAAGGCTAAGCTAGAGGAGAATTGTTACCCTCGCACCTGTAGCATTTCTCTTTTAAAGTCTGAGAGAGAGAGGAAGCAAGAAGGAATAATTCCGAGCATGTCTGTGGGGAACTTTTTCCATTAATGATTGACACGGGAGGGCCAGCCTACTGCGGGTGGTACCTTCTCTGGGCAAATGTCCTGAGTTGTGTAAGAACGTAGGCTGAGCAAGCTTTGGAAAGCAGTGCTCCTCCACCGCCTCGGCTTCAGCTCCTGCCTCAGCTCTCTTGGATGATGGACTATCACTTGGAAATATAAGATGAAATAAACTATTTCCAAAAAGGAAAAAGAGTATGTCAATGATTTTATAAGGACCATAAATTTAAACCAATTTTGATTCAAATCTTGAAAAATTCTTACATAAAATTTGTCTTTCATAAATACATAGCAAATTTATTTAAAATTCTAGTCATACATAAACAGGTTGGTAAGTCACTGTCATAATAATTAAAAATGTATTTCTAACACAGTGCTTTATTTTGGTCTTTTATGAATGTTTATATGTGAATCATAAGAAACAGATCTACTACACACATTTTTGTCATCACAAATTCTACATAGGAGCATTCAGTGATATTTATGCATTAATTTATATCATTAAAATGTATTGGCCTAATTGTACATTGAAATTTATCCAGATCTTAAGTATTATAAATGTTTATATATTCCAGTATACATACTTGGCTATATTCCCAATTATTTCCTTATGATAGAAGATTGGAAATGCAGCTCCCTATAATTTTGAATTAGATGTATTTACATTATAGTATACTGAGTACAGATTTTGTATTTTCTAGGATAATTTGTGTAAAATATGCATTTATTCAGACATTATTATAACCCTATTCATCTAAAAGAAGAAGAAAAGGAAAGAGAAGAAGAAAGGAGGGGAAAGGTGAAGGGGGAGAAAGGAAGACAGGAAAAGAGAGGGAGGAGAGACAGGAAAAGAGGAAGGAAAGACGGGAAAAGAGTCGTTTCCTTGAGGGTAGACTATGGGTAATTGCTTTGTAGTTTTCTGGACTTCTCAACACTTTATTTCTTGACTATAAAAGTATATTACCACTTGATATCATTCACTGTGGAGAAATTAAATTGGATCTTAATTAAGTTGCTATGTTTTCCCCCAACTACATCTATTTACACCAAGATCCAAGTCCGTAATCTTGAATTCTAGTTTCCATCTTTCTCCCAATTCAGGGTGTTTCAATCACTCAAAAAAGACTGCAAATTTATTAAAATATAGCCTGCAAAACTCAGAGAGTAAGAACTATAAATTTGCTTTTGTGTGCAGACCTACTTTTAGGAATAGGAGTGGCAGAAAGGGGTGGGGGTTGAGGCACACGGTCAATACCAGCGAGTGGAGGCTAGAACTCCTCAGAACAAGGGTCGGTGCCAGTGGAGCTTTTGGAGCTTTCCCTGTTTTGCAAACCACAGCACCGGGGCTGTAACTTGTCTCTTCTGTTTTATACTTATCTGAGCCTTTCCCCTTCTGGCACAGAATCAGGACTGGTAACTAACATATAAAGAAGTAACCAGCATAACAGATACATGGCTTGGTAAGACACAACAAACAAGGATCACACACGAGATAGAACCCGTTTAGCTTCCATAGCTTTAAGAGGACATGCCTTTCTAAAGAACTCAAAAACCAATTTCCATTATATTGTGTATGCTGAATCATCCTCTCCTCTTTCTGCTAGGTTTAATAACACCCTTAAAAGTGTAAAGTACATTTACAACTGTCTCTCAGACTGTTTAAACTTACGTTCATTCTCAATTCCAGTTCTGAATATCCTGCTAAAAGATGAACTCTATAATACTCTTTACTATCCTGAATGTTTTACATCAGTAAATGCGTACTAGCATATTCCTATCACCCAAAGAGTTGATTAAGTTATAATGCGTGAGTCACATAACGATTCTTCCAGTAAGACAGGGTCTTGAAATCTACTGCAAAATTGAGAAAAGGATCTTCAAGGCCATATATGTACACTTAATGTCCTTCATGTTTGGGGCTGTATCAGTAATCACCATTTCATCAATACTAAAAATTATCTAAAAAATTACTAAAAGCTTTATAAATAGTGTCTCTTTGTTATGTCATCCCTGCAAATTGGAGTCATTTATACCATTTTTTTAGTTGAACACAAGGATTTACAAAGAGGTTAACTGGGCTGTGAACATGGGTGACTGGAACTCCTTCATTCTCGTCTGTATCCTGCTGAATAGCTGAAGCTAGGGGCTTGAATGCAATCCTCCAGAGACAGAAAAGAGCAGTGAGTGGTCTGCAACCTTTCAAACTGGATACAAACTACCATTGCTCCAATCAGCTACCTTTACAATGTTGTATGCATAACATACTCTGAAGTCCTCCTTGGATCCCCTAGGAAAATCCTTTACCTCGGGTTAAGAAACCCTCAGTAGAAAAATAAATCTGCCTAGAGGCAGGTTTATGTTTAATCTGCCAGGAACATCCTTTAATCTGCCAGGAACATCCTTTAATCTACCCTCAAAGGTCAACTCCCTTGGACATCCAGTTCTCAGTCAAGAACAGCCTGCATCATCTTAAAGACTCCCATCCTGTTGACTGTCCAGTCAAATCTGCTTGCGTTCCTGCCACTTTGTTCTTCTCTTTGCCTGTACCAATGGAAGGCCTTGGCAGTTTGATCCCCAATAACCCTTTCTGTCTACCCAGGGAGTTATCCAGTTTGGTGGTTTCATTGTGCCCTTACTTACATTTTTTTCTCACTGTTATGACAAATACCTAAAAATCAACATAGAGAATGGTTTATTTGAGCTCACAGTTTGAGGGTATAGGTCACTGCTGTGGGATGTATGGCAAATGTGTTGCTGATTAATCAATAAAACACTGATTGGCCGTTGGCTAGGCAGGAAGTATAGGCGGGGCAAGGAGGAGAATAAAGCTGGGAAGTGGAAGGCTGAGTCAGAGAGACACTGCCAGCCGCCACGATGAGAAACAGCATGTAAAGATGCCGGTAAGCCACGAGCTACGTGGCAAGGTATAGATAAATAGAAATGGATTAATTGAAGCTGTAAGAACAGTTAGCAAGAAGCCTGCCATGGCCATACAGTTTGTAACCAATTTAAGTCTCTGTGTTTACTTGGTCGGGTCTGAGGCTGTGGGACTGGCAGGTGATAGAGATTTGTCCTGACTGTGGGCCAGACAGGAAAACTCTAGCTACAGGTCACCATGGAAAGGAAGACATGTAGACAGGAGCAAGAGACTGCTGGTCACATTGTATCTACAGTCAGGAAGGAGGAAGTGGTAAATGTTAGCGCTCTGCTCACTTTCCCCCTTGGTCTGGGACCCCAGCACACAGCACTGAGCTACCCGTGTTTAGTGTGCGCCTTCCCACCGCAATCAACTCAATCTAGAAACTCCCTGAACAGACATGTTTGTCTCCTAGGTTGCTCTAGATCCCATCAAGTTGATAATCATGTTAACTATTGGTGACTGAGCAGGTAGGTGAGAAAAGGAAGGTAAGAGTAAGCTCTAGAGATCTCAGGTAAGCGTCAACTGAAAGGTCAAGTGTGAGTGATTGTAACCGGCTACCTGGGACGATGTGTTTGAAAGGTTTTGAGCTTTAGAAAAAGCATGCTGGGATGAATCGGCATGTGTACAAAAGGCAGCGAGAGTAGAAAGCATGTGTGCCAATGGAGTTAGACAATTTTAGTAATTGCATATGAGGGAAGGAAAAAATAGGGAATAAAAGGGATATAGAGCTGGGGAAAATGGTTAGTTTCTATGGTAAGGTTCATGGTACTGAAGGAGAGTTGGAGGGACATGGGTAGACAAGGAAGGCAGATTAGGCTCCCTGAGATGGCGTCTTGTTCCTGGAGGACACTGGGAGGAGAAATGACAGAAAGGCACCATATGAACTGGACCAATAGGGGGAAGGGAGGGACCCAGGTCCTCTATAAAATTCCCAACCAGCATCCCTTGATCCTCCCATCTTGAGGAGATAAAGCTATTCCTGTCCCTTCCTCTGCAGTTAGCTCTGCTCTTTCCCTAATGTTCATCTCTTTGTCTGTTTCAAGGAATGAGCTCTCTGATCCTCTAAAAGACCACAAGACCCTGTAATAGTTCTTGACAATGTTTAAAAATAGACAGCAAACTATTGAATTGGGGAAAAAGAAATGGCTTAGGGATCAAAATCAGTATGTACATGAACACAAAAGCAGGAAGCACTAGAGAATAAAGATTACAAAAAGAGACACCAATTTATCTAAGGGACAATGGGAATGAACACAGATATGAACTCAGGTATAGAGCAGAACAGAAAGTGCTCATGCCCCAAACCCCAGAACACTCAGAGGTGGCTGTCTGTTGGGAGTGGAAAGAATGAGTTTGGAAATGTATTTGTCCATTCACTTACTAACTGTTAAGAACCCTACAAGTGTGCCAGGCATTCTGCACATTGTACAGTTAGCAGACACAGAGTAAGTAAGATTGAGTACCTGCTATCACTCTTGCGAGGGAGGCAGGCTTTCAGAGGATGTTTATAAATAATACGGCAGACGGTTAGTAAAAACTAAGCAAAAGAATATTATAGGAGGAAAATCAGGCTAAGGATCAAATGAGTGGGAGGGTGCCAACTAATAGGGTGGTTGTGGGAGGGCTGATCGGAGAAGAAGCAAAGGGAACAGTGAGGGGAAATGCCCACAGCAGAGAGATGTTTAGAGGGCTGAGGAAGTAACCTACTGGCTATTTGGACTGCAGGGAGTAACAGGAAAGGATGAGCATGGAAGTGAAGGGAACAGAAAACAAGACAGTGAGAGGGCCAGGGAGCCAGACAAGAGCCATGGCAGACTCTCCTAGTAGCCCTGCCAGGGACCAGGCCTTAGTTTCAGTTTACTGGAGCTGGCTGGAGCTGAGCAAGCAGTTCTCGGGAAGACCACAACTCGGGGGCAACCAATCAGCAGGCACCCCACAGCCTTCTGCTAGTTAAAGATAGCTTTCCTTACCCTGCTGCTGGAAAGTCCCTAACCACTACAGCCACCTGCCAATCCTATGAGCTTTTTGTTTAAACCCACCAATCAGCTCCCAGACTAATCTCTCCTCCCTGGAAATCCCCTAACTCTGCTTAAAAGGAGCCTGGGAGCTTTTCTTGAGGTTGCCATTTGCCACTTTGTCAGATGGTTAGACCCCAACATGTTGGTGATTTTCACAAACACTCTTGTTGATTGTATACATGACTGGTGGCCTTTTATGGGACTTCCTGCAGACCCTAACAATAGTACAAGTCACGGTGAGAACTTGGCTTTTAATCAGGATGACACAGAACACAAGGCAGAGAGATTCCACACAGACAAGCAGCACTGTCCACTTTCAATGTACAAAGGGTGCTGGACACTATGAGGGAAGAACTGCAAAGACAATTGTGTATACACCCAGAGAGAAGTCAGGAGGCTTCTACTGCATTCAAAGAGATAAGGCATAAGATTTGTGAGTAGCTGGAGAGATACGAAAAAAGGCTCCAGGACTGCCCAAGACTTCCACTTTGTTCTTTGATGACACTGCATTCTACCCTAAATCACAAGCATTGGTTACTTGTGGCTCCTCAGAAACTGCATACTCTTTGAACAGTAAAAGCTTTTCCAGGGCTTTGCTGTTGTTTTTGTAGACATTAGCAGTTGTGGTGTAGCTACTTTTCAGAAACCAAGCATCCCTCCCAGAGCTGACAAGACTTACATGACTCAGAATGCTCAAAAAGGTTACAAGGTTAACATGACACCTTTCCAAAGCGGTACAGACAGTAAACAATTGTTTGATGGAGGAGATTCCCTTTGGTAGGACTACCTGTAAACGGCAAGTGCCATGCCAGCCATGACCTCTACCACTGAGCACCAAGGCTGCAACACAGGCTTGAGGAATCAAAGGTCTGTCACAGTCTACAGCCCACACTTTTGATGTTTTACTGTGCAGTCCTTGGATAGTGGAAGACTTACCATAAACATTTGTATTTTAGAAATCATCCTTATATGGTTTTTATTGAGTTCCTATTAAATACCAGGCAAGAATTATCATAGAGAAACCAGGAGAAACAAAGCCTGGCCACTTCAGCAGGGAGCTTATTATCACAGTCAGCACAGGGTGACACATTACGTCAGACTCCTATACACCCCCAGCCATTGGAGAACCTTGTTAAAGAAGGTCAAGTTGTGAAAAGTAATTAAAGTTCTCTCTTATCAATAAAAAATTTTGTTGGTACTGAAAAATGAGCCACCTTTTTTTTTAGAAGGAAACACTACACAATTAGTGGTACTGAGACTAAATCAGATACTGTAGTGTCAACCTTGAGAGCTGCAGGAACACATGTCTTTCTTCTGTAATACAAATATTCTCAGTGGAGACAGGGAAAGTAACAGCATTTTCATAGCCCTTGGCTAGGTTACCTCCATTGATGAGGCACCACAGGTTCTTACTGAATGGGTCTAAGTAACTGCTAAGCGATAAAGGAAAGTGTTTGTGAGCTGATGCCACAGCATGCTCTCGGTCTGCTAGGGAGAGAATTAAGCACAGGCTGCCATGCATGAATGGCGTCATGTCCTGCCTGGGCATGGCTGACTGGCCAGCCCTGAAATTGTACAAATGAAAGGAAGTAGGTTAAAATAGACATTATTATTAATAATTGGTGTGCATGAAGTAAATTAGGAGATCCCACCAGGTCTTTCTTAAGAGGTAGTAAAAACCTTTGGAAATAAAGTCTGCTAAAGCCATCTTTTCAAAGCTTTTGACAAGTTGCAAATCTCATCCATTTTATTTTTCATTGAAAGCAACTCAGAGGAGTGTGTCAGTTTAGTTCAAATACGCATGCACAGACATACATGCGTGCACACACACAAAGAGTGGATACTGCAGGGAGCATGCACTAAGACACAAGAGGTATGGGGCATAGCCTTGACACACAAAGGCAGCCCAGGGACCTGGCTGTGCCATTAAGCAGAGTGAGGATTTGTCACCAATGTCAGAGGGCAGCTATAGTACAGCGCCAGGCTCCTTCAGCTCCTGTGTATTCCCACCAGAGCCATCTATTACAAACTGGAACCTGCTCCCTTTGGGTAGTCATGTTGCAGGCAAGAACACTGAGAGGATGCCCCAGTCTGGAGACAGAGGTCATACACTTGACCCAAACCATGATTCAGATTTTCAAAAATGTTAAAGAAACAATCATTTTGGAATCTCTCTTTGTTTTTGTAATGGTAGAGAATGGAATTTTAACCTGTCTATTTTTCTGTTGTAGAAAAGTTTCCCAATTATTTTCAGTAATTCCCTTTCATATGGAGCAAATAGGTAAAGAATGAGAAATATTAAACACAATTTTAAATAATCCTACAGAATCATGTTTCCTCTAACCTTAGCAGAAAAGTACTTTATAGCAATATCCCAATACTAAACACTCCTCATCCAATCTTATGTCACCATGTAATAAATTTTCACTCTCATACAAACATTAACCTTGTCTAAATTATATTTGAACCAAGAAAGAACATTCAAAGAAACAAAATAATACTAAATTATCCAACAATTTAAACTCAATTCAACAGTAAGTAAATTCCCACATTTTCTTCCAATTCTATTATTTAGATTAAGGTAAAACAGAATTAACAAAATGTGGAGATTTAACTCAAGCAGTTAAGCGATAATCCGGTAATTAAAGGATAATCCTACATAAAGAGTAAGTTCTTTCATGGTGCTATTCTGATCCTTAACCAAGCAAGGCTTGTTCTCCATTGTGAAATACAGCTTATGGCTAATTGAAAACTGAAAACCATTTTTACCTACACATTATTTCTTAAGAAACTACATCCTCCTCCCTCGGAAACAGAATGCACATTCTCCTATATCCTGAGTGTCGCTCCAGAACAGCCTAGAGGAGAGGAACACAGAAAACTGAAAATGAAATTTCTGGAAAATGTGTTAGTGACACTTGAGTCAAAGCTGGAGCTGGGCAGCAGGTGTGGCATGAAGACTTGATGACCAGCACTGTTTGATACCTGGGGCACTTGGAAAGTTGCTCACCAGAAAGGAATCAATTCAGGAGCAACATGCTGTGTGCTATTGTGTCCCTTGTCTGTCTTTCTCAACAGAGTGCTCCTGGGTCAGCGTGACACCTCGTTCCCATCTGAGATGCCCATTCCGTTTTCTAACTTTAAAAATTGAGGCGATAACCTGAGCTCTGTATCTAGGGCTCTTATCTACTGGAGTTTGTATAATTTGAGTGTTTTTCCATTGTTTGTAGATAAAATCTTAGGGAAAGATTCTTCTAAAAGACATTTTTTTTCCACTTAGCAGAAAATTTGAACTACCAGGCATTCTGATTGAAGAGATAGTATATCTTAGTCAATTTCTACAGATGCAATATTTTAAAATGTATTAAAGGTAAAAGGTTTTGTGTCCAATATTAAAACTTAACACTCTATTATGAGGCTTTTAGCATTCCCCTATGTGCATGTACATACATAGCACACATGCATACGCATACTTGGATGTTTAAGCATGGAGCTGAAGTTTTATATACATATAAGTAATTACACCATTGAGCTCCAAATGATCACTGTAATGGATGAAGTCAAATCTTTAGATGGTTTTAGCTGTAATTTTAAAGTAAGCAGTTTGGACATGTATAATTTAAGATGCCATTTAGATACCATTCAGAGTGTAAGCAAGTTAAAAACATTTATAGTTGTCTTCTGATGAGAGATTTATCATAATGATTTTAGTATGCCACTTTTCATATTTCCTGGCAGCCAATAAAAACACGGTGCATCAGAGAAGCACCTCCGTCCTGAAAGGATGCTGATGTCCAGCCTCCACACAGAAGCAATGATGTGAACCATCCCTTGACTGTTACCAAACACTTCCCTATAGGTCTGTGAAGCCTAAATGGCTCACATTGTAGTGAATGTATTATAACTGACTGAAAGTCCCACCATGGACTACATCTAGGTTGCCACTATCCTTATGCAACAGAATGAATGCATTTCCAGTAATATTTATATGAGTGAGACTTTCTATTTCATATTTTTTAACAGAATTGAATCCTAGAAGTCTATATGCTTTAGTATCAAGTGTTTTGTCAGACTTTTAGAAAGTACTGGAAGTTCTGGAAATGAAAAGGAGAGAACGTCCTGCTTTTTAAGTACATTTTTAATGACAAAATAAAATCTTACCCTCACATTGACTCAGGTCCTAGTTCATTTGCCTTGTGTTTTTGATTAGATATCTGCACATAGGAAACTTCCTATTATAGGAACTATGCAGTTTCTATAACGAGTTTCCTATAAATTATGATATTTGATATGAGCTCAAGCAATTTTTCATTTTGTTTAAAAATTTCCAGTGATCTGAAATTGCCATCAGCTGGTGTATGATCTTCAAGCTCTCTTCTGAATTCTATTAACATCACTAAATTTAAGTTTTAAAGGAAGGGGGCATTTCCCCCTCTAAAAGGGGAAGCTAATGCCTATGGGAAAATAACATTCTTAACAAATGAAACCCAGGGGACCTGGTCAGCAAAGCGAATAAATCCCCATCTTTCATACAACTTTCAAACCAGTGAACAATACAAGAATTCGGAAACAGTTCTTTTTCAATCCATGCCATATAATGTACAAAGTCTGGATGTAGTGGTAATGCCAGCATACTAGGCACGACTATTCAATGGTTAGAAGATCAACTTTAATATGCAAAGTAAATGGGTGGCGAGGGGTGGAAAGGCCATCCAAATATATAATCCCCACAACTGGAAGTGGAAGTTTAGGTCATTTCCTATCCAGAGATTTTCCTAGGGCATATTGGGTAATAGTCAAAGGAGCTGAAAGGACCCAGCCAAGTTAATTAGTTCCACTCCAAGGGAGGGTTTTTCACAAACCGGTTCTTATTCTGTACCATGAATTAGAAGTCTAAATGAAAGGCTACATATGGTGAAAGATATATACATTCAGCCATTACCACAGACAGGCAGTAAATTATCTGGGGGCCTGCAGAGTGCTCTGGAGCCCACTCTTTCAACTTCCCCCCTCACCTGTGAAAAAGCCTGGACCTGTATGCCATTGGCTATTAATAACACTCTCTGGAAGCAAGCAAGTTGAAATTGTTCCCAAACTGCAAATCAATAGACCATGTATGTATGTCTACTACTGTTGAATGAAATTATATATCAGAATAAAAGAGGCATCTGCAATACAGGACTCAAGTATGCTTTCACGTAGCCTATAAAGTCCATGGGCTCTGAAATGCTTCTGTTTCCACTCCCTGAAGGATATCCTAATATAGATGCAGTGAACGGAAGCCTCCAAAAGGAAGTCTGTGATATGAAATTTAAAATAATTGTTTTTAAATTTGTAGTTTCCAGATTGGGTTTCTACCATGCCTGCCAAACCTTCCCCTCTTTTTCTGTGGGCTTGTTATACAAATATGGATTTCATTTGTGTATTCACAGAAGGAAATGGTGATTCAGCCACTTTGTGGGTATGCCCGTAGGTTTCTCCTCCACCCGCAGAACACAGGGAGGTGGAATGGGTCTGGAGCCAGGAGGAAGGAGATGAGGCACACACATGGAGCAATGTTGGGAAAAGGCAGCCCTGGCTTCTCTGGCTTGGTGTACGGCCTCTGGGTACCTCCGAATGATGTCTCCCTTCCCTGGCCAGCCCCTGCTGCTTCAAAGCTGTCTTTATTCTCCCTGGTAACATGGTCTCTGCACAGTGGAACTGCAATCACCTCCACCTTCTTAAGCATGGGTTTTCAAATGCCAGATGTACAGGAATGTTCAATATTGAAATGCGCCAAGTAGGAGAGACCATCTTGTTGCTGTTCCTTAAAAAGTGTAAATCTGACTTATTTGCAACAAAGAGACCAAATATGAGCATTCTAGTTATTGTTACCCACATATCACTTAGAAGCCATCTTCTGTAAGTCTGTCTCCTTTAAGAACTATCAAGAGAAGTAGGGCAATGGCTAGTGTTTCTAGCACTGAAGGATGCTATGAAGGCTGCTCGGGGAGGCATTCACTAACAGGGTTACCCAGTTCACATTATCCTTGCAAGCATACTAACCTGACAGACAAGATACAGCCATGGGAGCAACCGTGGAACTACTATATATTGGGGCTAACCAACTCTTTTCCTATTGGATGGGAGGGAACACACATCTGGTGCCACCCATCTGGTCCCAAACCAATGACTGGAGAGGCCATGGGCCAAATGAAAGAGCGTGCTACTCTTGACTGCCTAAGTGAACATGAACATGCTCTCAAACTTAATGAAAGTATTTCTTTTTATACGCACACAGTAGCTCTACCCTCATCCTGGTACAAAGAAGTTCGTTTATGCAGAGGGCTTCTGGTATCTAACTTCCCACAATACAGTGCGTTATCAGCCAAGAGTGCTCGCCAAGTCACATGTGTGTATTACAGTTCCCAGCCACAGTTGAAGGTTATTAGCATAGAGTATTAAAGCTGAATTAAGTCAAGGCATCAAGAAAGGAGGAGGAAGTGGTTACAGCTACAGAGGAAGAAGCAACACAAGACGTGGGTGTATGTTCAGTTGAGGTCTGAGAAGCAGGGTCTGTTTGGAGACCTCGGTGCAGTGATGATTAATATTTTATGTTACGACAGCAGGACTATGGAGTTCAGGCATTTGGTCAAACACCAGCTAGATGCGACTGTGAAGATATTTACTAAGATGTGATTGTGTTTTCCCTGAATGACTCTTAAGTAAAGCTTATTACTCTCAATAAGAGGGTAGGCTTCCAATCAAATTAATGGCCCTGATAACAGAAGTCAAGATTCCCTGCATAAGATACACTACCTTAAGAAATGTAGAAATCCCACCTGAGGGCTCTGGAAAGTTGGGCCAGTTAGTGAAGTACTTCCTTGGGAGAGCATGAGGGCCTGAGCTTGGATTCCCCCAGACAGCATGCACGCCAGCCCACTGACATGCCTACAGATTTTAGGTTTCCTGGCACCCACAGCTTTGTAAGACACTTCCATAAAACAACTCTCTACATATTTAGATGTCCTTCTGGATCTTTTTCTCTAGCGAATCCCGAAAGAATCACCAAGATCCCTTCTACTAGACTGCATCCATTTTTTTTTGTTTCCAATGTCATTATCCATTTTGCAGGACATCCTGCACTCCAACCATGCCAGTGCACAGAGAGAAATGCCCAAGTAAACCATCCTTTTTGGTTAAAATGGCAAGAGCTTGGTATGTCTGGAAGTTGGCAAGTATCTCCACTCTGATATTTTTCCAATTTTCCAAACTCAAAAAAATTTAAATGGAAATATGCGTTTCCACAAAAGGCCGCTTTTCCTGAGGTGCTGTTGTATGCCTTCCTCTGCTCTCCCCAGGGAGTGAGCTTTAACTTATTCTCCCAGGCCCCCCTTCACCCCCATTCTAGAAAGCCCTGGACCACCCTTCACCCCTACTCTATGAAGCCATGTATCTCCCTGGAACACCCTTTACCTCCCCTCTATATGGCCACAAACCTTCCAGGAACCTTATCATAAGGTGAAGCCCTGCAGCACCTCTGTGATGAGTCATCTTGCTATCACCTTGACTGGGTTGAGGACACCCAGCTAGATTAGTAAAGCACAGCTTCGGGTGTGTCTGTGCAAGGATTAACCAGAAGGGGATGGTCTTCCCTGAATGTGGGCCATCCATCCCATAGGCTGGGAGCCCAGATGGAACAGAAGGAGAAACATGAGAAAGCATCCCAGCACAGGCATGCTCCCCGCCTGGCGGCCATGCTGTGGACAGCTGTTCTAAACTACAATCTTCTCATTGCTGTGGCCATATTGTATAAAAGCAACTTCCAGGGAGTGGGTGTGTGGGGTGGCAGGTTTAATCTGGTTTACTGTTTGAAGGTACCATCTTCCTTGAAGACGGCATGGTGTCACATTACACCCACATCCAGGAAGCAGAGAGAAATGGCCTCTGGGACCCGAACCCAGGGAATGGTGCCACCCACAATGGCCCTATTCCTCCTACCTCACTCAAACCTTCTTGGAAATATCCTCGTGGACACAGCCATGTTTCTTCTGGTGATTCTAAATTAAATCAAGTTGAAAATAAACATAAGCCATCACATCTGCCATACCTTCCCTGCTATGACAGGAAAATCTCTGAAAACTTACCAAAATTAAGAATTCCCAGTTAGTGATATCTGCCAGTCAAATCTGCCACAGTAACAAAACCTGCCATGCCCTGACTCAGGCCTTTTCCTCTTTATTCTACCCCAGTAGCCTGCACAGTATCTCCCAGAGTAACCCCTAAGCATTTCTCTCTTCCATTCCTCCTCTCTTAGGTCCTCTGCAGGAGTGCTCTTCTAAAACCTTCCTCTGGTCATGCCTGCTCTGCCTAACTCCACTGAGACTGCACACTTGGGGACAGATGACGTAGCCTGGCATGCAAGGTCCTCTGTCTCAGTCTGTCTCCTCACTCTTCCTCATCTTGTCCTTGGGCTCCTGCCTGACTTCACACACCTGTTCTTTGTTTTCGCTGATGTTGCTCTTCCTGGTACCTCAAAGACTTTTAAACGTTAAATTCTTTGAAAGAAGCCATGTAGAAGACAATCACCTCGACCAGACAAACCCTGGCTCCCCTCCATGATCAAATCTGGACCGTTTTCTCCCATACTATTCTCTCACTGTGCCTGGGTGTGTCACGAACATGCCTCTTTTCCAATCGTATTGCTTTTCCCTTAATATTGCTCCTCATTAAATACACACACACACACACACACACACACACACACACACACACACACACACACACACCCTGAGCTATCTCAGTTTGAAGATGGGTTTGTAGGCTTTATACCACTTGCACAATTCAAAGGTAACCCCGAACCACTTAAAAACAGGATGCCGGGCTCTTCTCTTAAGAGTTCACCGCTATAGCCTCTTTTTTAACTTATACTGCAGGAGGTAAACATATATACAAGATCTCAAAATGCACAGGCTAGTTTTTATGTCAACTCCACACAAGCTAGGGTCATCTGGAAAGAAAGACTCTTAATTGAGAAAATGCCTCCTCTGTAAGATTAGCCCGTAGGCAAGTCTGTGGGGTATTGTCTTGATTAATGATTGACTTTGGAGGGCCCAGCCCACTGTGGGCAGTGCTACCCTAGGCAGGTGATCCTGAGTTGTATAAGAAAGCAGACTGAGCAAGCTATGAGGAGCAAGCTAGTAAGCAGCACCCCTCTATTGCCTCTGCATCAGTTCCTGTCTCCAGGTTCCTGCCTTGAGTTATTGCCACAATTTTCCTGGATTATGGATTATAAACTATAAGATTAAAAAAACCCCTTTCCTCCCCAAGTTGATTTGGTCATGGTGTTTTATAACAGAAACAAAATGAAACAGCCTGTTACCATTTTTTTTTCTAACTCTATTCATAGAAGCCTTTAAACCTAAATTAACTGTCTAGGTTTTTGTTCCTTTGGATGGCTACAGTGAATGTTGTAGTTATCTAGCTATACAGATATTTTATACTGATATCACCTCCTACAAGACAAATAGTTTTGTTTTCAGTCACCAACAGTATCCTATTAGAGGGAAAAGAATAGTCACTAAAGGTGATGGTCAGTGTTCACTGTCCACTTGACAGGATCTAGACTCGCTTGGGAGGGTTGCCGAGTGTAGTATGGGGGATTGTCTTGATTACATTAACTGAGGTGGGAGGGCACACCATTGTCTCCACCTCTTTACTGCAGATGCAATGGGATTCCGGCTCCTGCTGCTCCAGCTTTCTCCACCATGATGGACTGAGCCCGGCAAGCATGTGCGGAAACAAGCCACCACCTGCGCAAGTTGCCCTTGTCAAGACTATTGCGTTGCTGCAACAGGAAAAGAATGTGACAAAAACATAGAAGAACTTTTTCTGAAAACTTTCACAAACGCATTTTCCTGACTCAAGAGGCAAAGCTTGTCCTTTTAGGGAATGTGCTTTCACTTGATACTGCTTACATCATATGTAAGTTTACACCAAGTAAGCGACAACATGAAAGCCTATGTACAAGTTGCAAGGTCCACAGATAACTAGAAAGTACTTAGAGTAACCCATACTAAACAGCAGGCCGAGTAAGGCTCAACAAGGATGCTACCTACAGAGGAGGCTGTGATGACAAAACTCAACTTGCCTGAAAAATGTCTTTGGGCAACATGGAGGGAAATGAGATTTGAAGAGAGATAAACCTAGGTTCAAATTCTACTTCTGTCTCGTGATTGATGTACGCTCTTGGACAAATTATGTGATGGGCCCATCCCCCAGTCTCTTCCTTTATAAAATGGGTATAGTCAGTCTTGGTCACAAAGGCGATATAGAAATTGATGCATCAAATGGCAAAACATGAGTAGTTGCTATCACTTGTACTTATATCTGGAGAAGAATTACTTTAGAATGAGAAATTCTAAGTTGTTTCTTCATTATGAAGTAGAGATGTCAGAGTTTTGCATCTTAAAGTTCTTCAGAGACTTTTTTTCCCCTAATTCATCTATCACAGAACCAGAGCAGTAAGCTTAGCTTGGCTCGGTCTGCCTCACTCATCTGTCAACAACATTCTAACGTTCAAACCGAGTTGACAATTGCTGAAGGTGGATGGAACAAAACGGGCTGTGTAACGGCATCGGATTTCACACCTCAGAGAGTTCAAGCTACCAACAATAACATCATATCTCTGTCAATCAAGAGTAATTATGGGGCTTGGTGGACCCATACAAGCAAAACAGTCAGTTAAAAAGGGGTCTCCTGACTCTCTCTCTGGCTACAGTTATTAGACATGCTTGATTCTGTGACCCGTGAATATTTGAGTAGAACTTCCTTTTGGACAGAAAGACAGACTGTAAAACTGGGGGAGACATTTGCTCATTTTAAAAATCCTGAAGTAATTTTCCAAATTCATATCTAAGTCTTTGCTTCATATTTCAGGACATACACACACACACACACACACACACACACACACACACACACACATATATATATTTAAATATCTGAAACAGGGCTGGAGATGGTTCAGTTGCAAAGTGCCCAGGTACCAGAGTTTGGATTGCCCAACACACATTGAAAGTCAGGCATGGGGGTGGGATAACCATCACACTGGAAGGCAGAGGACCAAATTCCTGGAGCTCAGTGGGCAGCTCAAATTGGTGAGCTCCAGGTAGAGTGAGCAAACCTGTCTCAAAATCTAAGGTGGACTACAATTGAGGAAGATGCCTCACGTCAACCTGTGCCTTCCATTCACACACATGTAGGTTATCTGCATGTATAGCACGCACACGCGTGCGCACGCACACACACACACACACACTCACAAAATATCCAAAACTGAAAGCATAATTTCATACTTAGTAAACACAATGGTCAGACACATCACTGGAGTATTATCAGAGTTAGATGCCTAAGCATCTGCATGGAGTTCCTTAGAGCAGGATTCTAAAGTACGTCACTTTCATGAGAAGAAAAGTAGATGAATAGAAAAACAGACCAATCGAATTTACATTCATAAAATTGCTCCATTTCAGCTATTTATAAATATTTTTGTCAAAATGGATTAAAGCTTAACAGTTTATTGTAGAGTAAATTGATATGTGGGTTCTAATTCAAGTTGCATTTCAAGTTTTTATTATAAATAACCTCAATATACAAAAAACCTAGAAACTGACAAGAGAAGCATGTAATTAAGTATGCCCACACATTCTAGTGGGTTATACCCAAGATTTTCAAAATATATCAAATGAAGATATAAAGGGGAAGTCAATAAATTTTATCATCAAGTATGTTTTTTATTATTTTGTTCTTTTAATCTGGAGAATATTACTGCAAGAGGGTAACAAGGAACAGGTACATTTTAGCAAGAAGAAAAGACAGTGAGATCTGCCACCCTACCCTGGACCAGTCAGCACATTGTGGATCATTGCAATGTGCCCAATGCTGCCCATTATGCTGAGTATTTCTGACAATAAAATTAAAGTGAAGGCTCCACCTCAGCATCCTGCTCATAAGAAGCGCCAGCATGCCAGGAGGTCCGCAAGAAAGACATCTGGAGGACTTCCTTGCTATAGGTTGAAGACTACGAACTTATCAGACTACCTGTGGGCTTCACATAAAAAATACAGAGTGATGACAGAGGAAAGAAGATCGGAGTCGAGGAGACGCCAGCCCACCATTAAATGAGCAACATGCCAGCAGACCTATAACGTCACGGCCACATGGCAACATATAGATTAATAGGAATGGGTTGAATTTGGTTGAAAGAGCTGATCCACAGGCCATTTTGTAAGTTTGTAAGTAATATAAGCTTCTGTGTATTTACTTGGGACCAAGTAGCTGCAGGATGCGGGTGGGAGAGATTCAGGTGGGGAGGTTCTTCCTGGCTGGGGGGCTGGGCAGGATGGGAGAAACTTTGGGCTGCAGAGCACTGGCTGCTCTTCCAGAGGTCCTGAGTTCAATTCCCAGCAAACACATGGTGGCTCACACCCATGTATGATTCATTCCAGTTCCCTCTTTCTGGCCTGCAGTGCAGGCATACATACAGACAGAACACTGTATACATAATAAATAAATAAACAAATAAATAAATAAACAAATGTTTAAAAAAAGGAAAGAAAGAAAAAGAAGCAAAGGGGGCAGATGAGACGGGTCATCGAGTTAAGAGATTAATTGCCAAGCCTGATGACCTGAATTCAACCCCTGGAGCCCACATGATGAAAGAAGAGAACCAACTCCTGCTGGCTGTGCAAGCTCACGTGCGCACAGACACACACACACACACACACACACACACACACACACACACACGCACGCGCGCGTGCGCATACACACAATAAATAAATAAAGTTTTAAAGTAAAAAAAAAATACAGAACGAAAACAAAGGCACTTGTTGTTAAAATAGTGGCACACCTTGATATCTGCAGGGGAAGTAGTTTCTTACTTGTGAATACAGCTGAGCACATTTTAAAGACACCAATTAGGGAAATATTTTTTTTTTTAAAAAAAAAAAATAGGATTGAATTAACTTTAGATTTCTGATCATGGAAAAGAAAAAAAGAAAACTATACACAAAACTAAAATGATGCTTAAAATAGGAAATATAAGATCAGACATTAACATTGCAAATAATTGGGTGCTGTCTGTAGATAAATACATTGCTAGTAAATCTATCTAATCATAACAGTGCCACTACTCATTAATATTTATTCAGATATAAGCAATACTATAGAAATTGCCTATAAAACTACTTATTCTAAAGCAAAATTAGATGGAAGAGAGATACTTCTTAGAAATCCTAGGATTAAAAAATGAGAGGCTCAACAGGACTTCATTATGAGATGAGAATTTTACCTGTAAGAGCCCCAGGCACAGCATCATAAGCAACAATGTACAACTGCATTGTATTCAAAGAGGCTGCAGTCTACATACTTCTTCAAGCCCTGGTTTTCAACTACTAGTATGCCAGTTACTTTTCTACTGCTGCGGTAAAGCACCAGGACCAAAAGGGATTTGTGGAAGGAGTTTCTGGATGACAGTTCAGAGAGAGAAGAATTCATCGTGGTGGGGAGGCGAGGCTGAAGCACAGGTGCACCGACCCTCTCCAGCAAGGCCGTTTGTCCGAACTCCTCAAGGAGCGCCACCAACTGGGGAGAAAGTGTTCAAATGCCTGAGCCTGTGGAGGACATTTCTTGCTTAAACTACTAACAACTGGTTTCTCCTCCAACCTTCATGTGAACAATCTGAATTATCTCTTACTCAGCATGGAAACATGTGGCCACAACTTAATGTCCTTGAAGTAGTTTGCTGCCCTCAACCTGACTAGTTTGAAACAAAGTCAAGGTAAAGTGGCTGTGTGGGGGGTGTCATGCTTGCCTTATAATGTGGCATTTTACATTGACTGACCAAGCTTTTTTGTATGTAATTATTAATGCCAGGGAATGTGATTTAACCACGGTCTGCCTGACTTGTATAACAATGGCCTGTGTTATAACACACTTATAATTCATGAGGAATTAAGTAGGAAGCTGAAATTATATAAAATCAGATGTATCCAACCCAATTTTAACTTCACAGGCCCTTAACTATGCAACTTTATGGAATTAACCTCCGTGAACCTTAGTTTCATCACTGGTAGTATCAGAGTATTGTATGAATAAAAATGAAAGTTTGTGCACAAAGTGCATGGACAACTGCACACCAAATAGCCGAGACCTAGTAAGTTCTTCCTTTCTTTATATACAGTAAGAAAAGATACACAAAATCTTTCAGCAGAAAATCTGGACTAAGAGATAGCCCAAGCAAATATGTAATATGCCTACATGCTGTTTTAATGAACCAAAGAGGAAATGCTTCCATCTTAAAGGTCACCATCAGGCAGACGTGGGAATTAACTTCTCAGTCTGTATGACACACAAATTCCCCAGAAAGAAGCCTTGAACATGTTACTCCCCTTGTAACCTTGGGAGTTTCCTCTGGGGTAGTCATGTCTTATTTTGAGTTTTAAAGACAGAAGCTTAAATATGTAGGCAGGGAGTAAAGGCTTCTAGACCTGGACCATGCTGTCTACCTAGCAATAAGCAAGAGCAGGTAAGTCAGTCACAGAAGCAAGAGTATTGCAAACATGATTTATGTCCCATCCTTGAACATGGCAGGAAGGCTGCAAAAGATATTTAGAAGCCGATGCTTCCTCTGAACAAGTCAACAAGTGTGTGCTAATCCCTCTCCCTGGACTATGCTGGCCTCAGATAAAGCGGCAATGTAGAATCTGGGATGAGAAACTATCTCAAGGCTAATGATCACTGCTACTGAAAAGGCCCGGTGCACAGTATAAACACCGGGGTCAGACAGCAGATATCCAGGATATTACTCAAAAACACATCGAGCTCAAAGCTGACAAGATAATCTATTCCTGTGAGTGCAAAGCAGTCTGGAATGCCACAGCTATGACCTACTCGAGGAAAGAAAGAAGCACAAACTCTCCAAGGGCCGTGTCTCAGGCTCCTTATGCAGGCAAGGCTCCAACAGACTTCAAAGGAAGTTCTGCCTTAGAAGGGATGACTTGCCTCGGCGGCGCACAGGGGGTATCACTTCCATGATCATGTTGCCATCTACATTTGGTGGACCGGCAAATCCAAATATCTCAGACACGAGTTTAAACAGATGAAAAAAGAAGTGTGAAATAGCTTGGAGACTTGCTTGCAAAAGAAACCTCAGAATTTCAGGAAAAAGACTCAAAACCAGAAGCTTCATACATTACTCCAAAGTCTCAAGAGAATAATCAGTGTGTGACAACATAAAAAATAAAGTCCATCCCCAGTATTGTGTTCTAGTATAGCACACGACCCCAAAATTGTGTAGTAAAGAAATTATTTTCCACATTAAACATTCATAAAAGGTCAGTTACATTTTCCTAAATGAAGCTTCAACCATATCTGTTTTTAACAAGGTTTTAACATACGTGGATCTTGATTAATGTAGAGAGCCCAAATCATCAGACAGTACTTACAGGAGGACCTGTGGGGCAGGATGGGGGGAGGAAAAAGAGAGAAAGAGAAATTAGTGAATATAAATGTTAAAATTAATAGACAATGAATCATTATAACCACATCGCAATGCTGAGAACACAAAGGAGATTTAGAACACAATGATTCTTAAGTCTTTCCCTTACATCACAGACCTTTGAGATGACAGAAAAAATAAACTTATGCCCAAACACAAATTGTGCGGAGAATTTGAACTTTCGGGTTCTCCAAAGCGCACTCATGTGTAGCTGAGAGGCCTGTGATCTTTAAATAAAACTGTGTAATACCTACACGTTTAAGTAAAATATGAGTCAGGATAATCTTGACTGTGTTTGACAGGCTACTCCAGAGAACTGAGCTTGATAAACAGTGAAATCAGCAAAGCCTATCATTGGCTGAAGGCTGCCCTTGAAGAACGCCCTTCCTTCAACGCTTCCCCAATGCATGAAGGCCCAGGCCTGGTGTCTCTAGAGGTTTCTTGAAACCAGAACAGAGGCAGACACTGAGAACATTTCTGTATTTCACACACCATATGCTCTCAGCACCAACTCTAAGTGACTAGGCGGTTGGGGAGTGATTTTGATCTTGTCTATACAACTTCCTCCTTAATCTTTTGACACAAGATTGTTTGGGTGATTGTCTGACTCCAACCATGTTTTATCGTTTCTTTTCCTGGCTAGAGTGGGAGAAGCATCGAGTCGGGGCAGGTACTGGGGAAACCAAACAAATGAGAACAAACTGAAGGTGCCAAAGCGAGTCCCATCACGCCGCAGGCTGGCCTTGACATTTAATTTTAAAGGACGGGATGAAGCCTCGCTTCTGAACCCTGCCCTGCCAGCTACACTCAGGGAGGCCTAAGGACGGCTCTTGAGGATACTCAGAAATCAGCAGCCAGCCTCCCCAGGTGATGAATTTTCATAATCCTTTTCACTTTAGCAACCTTTTTAAAAGGTAAAGAGGAAATGGAATGTCCCAGATTCAGCCTGCTGCCTGCTCTTCCTGACAAGCTAGGGTTCTACTCTTTCAACACCTGGCCAGTGACTGTCTTCTATCTTGATAAATCCTAGCATTAGATAGTGAAAACCCCCATTTCAGAGCATGCTGGAGTCACCATGAAAGGAAGAACTGATGTTCTCATAAGAAAGCCATCTGGATACTGGCCCTTTTGAAATCTCAGACTAAGATCAAGAGCAGTAACCGACCTTACTTATTGCTATATCTTGGTTTCAAAAATATCTTAATTTAGTCTTTTCTACTTTACTTTACCTATAGGAATTTGTCCTGAAATCACGAACTACTGAAGCAGGGAGTCAGGACAAAGGATTGTAATAGCCCTGGCCAGATCAGTCAACAGCTCCATTTCCTCAATGACAACATGGAAACTCCAGACAGACTAATGACACCGCACTCATCACCGAAGCACTGCGGCTATACAGGGGCTACTCCTACAGTCCGTAAGAACGGTAAAGCAGTATGACAAACTGTGCCAGTTGGACAAAATAATAGGGCTTTCCAAGGTATTCTCCTTGAAGTGCTAAGACAAATACCCCCACACTGCTCACCCAGAGAGAGGACGCATGGTCATGTTGCATACCATGTGCGAGTGAGAACCCCACCAAGGAACACAGGACAGATGGGTTGACTTTGGTCAACAAGCAAGCTAAAACTGGGGGTGGGAGTGTCAGTGGTTACTAAACCATAATGGACATTTTGCCAATACTTCCTTCTTAGAATTTGTTGGAAATTAGGGTCTTTTCTGAAATTCAAGGTCTAGAATAGAAGTGCCAAACACACACACACACACACACACACACACACACACACACACACACACACACACCTTTCAACAAGGAATGGCATCACTAATTAATGGGAACAAACATAGCTACTGTACCAGAACTTTCGGAACACGAGGCAGTCACTTACCAGACTCTCCTCTTCGGCCCCTCTTCCCTCGCTTCCCCGGAGGACCTGAAATACAACAGATTATTTGTAATGTAGTTTCATTTCTTCTGCTTGTATAATGGCTGCTACAGAATGGCTATATCTTTGCTCCCTGCTTTTCAGCACCAGCTTTAAGAAAAGGACTCGGTGTTCATGAAGGGCAATACTCTTCTGTGTTTCAGCAAAGCTAAGCTCTATTTCATCCCCAATGCTGGTCTAGCCAACCATCTACCCCAAACCACTAAAAAGTCAGAATTTCTGCTCATCCCATTTACATACCATCAATATTGACAAGATTTGCTAAGCAAGCAGGTGAGGTGTTATTTTTCTGAAGGTCTCAAATTATAAGTACCAAAACTGAATAACTATTGTTTATCTTCAGTCAGGTTGAACATGATTCTTCTGAAACTATGTGGATAGCAATTAGTTAATTTACATTCACACTTAAAAAATATTTCTGTTAAATGTGAATATCATGGAATTCCTTGATGACCCCATTAAGTATATTACAAGTATGTATATTGTAACTTTAAGTCTGATTTTTCTATAGAGACAAAAATCATTATCATTTAATGAACAGTTAGCCTTAACGATGATGCAATTAAAAAAGTAGAAAAAAATAAAACAAAAAACATTCTACACCTTTTTATTTCAGTGAGTTGCCTGTAAAAACAACCAAGTCATTCTGCATCAGCCTTAGCACATCAAATTCTAGCCATTTGCACTTCAAGACATTGTTCTCAATTACACAACTTCTATCCACATTTCCTAGGGTAAAAATAGCTTCCACTGAATTATGGCTCAAGTGAGCAGAAGAGAGAAATCAGCCCACAGTGAGGACTGAGTGCTTCTAATACTCACTGGGAGAAAAAGCCAAGGAAAACAAGAGCACTGTATGCTGCTAATGAATGAACTGCTGAGTGGGGCTTAAGACTCTAAACTCCAGAAAGTTCCAGAGACACAGCCACTGTCATCATGATTTTGAGTTATCAGCTCTAACCAGACACTACCATGAGCAGTGGAAACACTGGTAGGCCACCCAGCTTCCCCTCTAGCTCACACAGGAGAAGTATGGCCATCTGTGTTGATAGCAGGATAAAAAAATTAATTAAGCAACAAAATAAATTTAAGATACTAGGAGACCCAAGTTTATAGCAAAACCCAAACTATCAGTAGACTTTTGGATTTCTTTCTATATTCTAGAAGAAGAGGAGAATTCCATACATACTCATTCCTAAAGACTGGGACAGGAAAATTAAATAAGTAAATAAACATGATAGGTTCTTACTATATAAGAAAAATATACATTTATACACTTGCCCAAACTCACACATGGACATATGTACTGACAGATTCCGGCATTTTCAACTCCTGAAGACAGAACTCAGATGTTTGTAGTGTAAAATCACTTAATGAAGGAAACTTAGCAGGCTCATTTGTGGTGGACGTAGTTAACAATAGAAGCCACTGTTCAAGAGGAGACTTTTTTTTTTTAAGCAAGGAATATAGGAATTCTACGAACTGATTTATACTTTAAGTGACAAACAAGAATAATCCACATTAAACTCACAGAAGAAGAAATTTACCACTCAAAGGTAAGGAGACAGCATCAGGAAGACCAGGGGCTCAAATACAGTCGGAGGCATCCGGACTGGCTGCTCACTTACCAATAAGAAAGTGACAAACAATTTTATCTCCAGGAGAAACCCAAAAAAAAGCAGAGTAATGCTATTTCTAAACACGTCTTCTTTGAATATTCAATCACAAATCTTCTAAAAATCAATCAAATGCCACAGAAACTGTGGAACAAAAGGAAATGGAGTGGAAGACATTTGAAAGATGGCACCCCCTGAAGATGACAGGGCTTTATGAAGAATATCATAATATTTGAGAGACAGTGAATCCACACTAAGTGGTAAGATGACAGCCTAAAATACATTGAACTTACGACAAACACTGGATTGAGGAAGAGTATGAGATAATGAAAAATGGACACAGAAGTCTACAGTGAGTGACCTCTAACATGAGGTAAGCAAGCTAGTGAACTGTACAAAATTCTCAGCACCATCTAAATATCTTGCTGGCAAAAAAGTCAACCAAAGTTTGAAGAAGTCCAACGGACAGATAAGAACACTGGGCTTGCCTCTAAATTTAAGATCAAAACCAAAGTGAAAAACAGATGGGAGAGATGGATTGGACAATGAACAACTGCAGAGCAGCCGAGAGAGAAGATGGAAACTCCCAGACAAAACTACTGGTAAGAGCTGACAAGCTGGGCAGTGGTGGCGCTCGCCTTTAATCCCAGCACTTGGGAGGCAGAGGCAGGCGGATCTCTGTGAGTTCGAGGCCAGTATGGTCTACATAGGAAGTTCCGGGACAACCAAGGCTACACAGAGAAACCCTGTCTCAAAAAAAAAAAAAAAAGCGGGAGTGGGGGTGAGGGTGGGGGGGTTGGAGGAGGGGAGAACTGACAAAAGATAGTGACCTTGTCCACCCACACAGGATAACTCTGTTCAAACTCCTTTGCTGTTTTTGTTGCTGTTAAAAGTTTCATTTTGAAATTAGCTTAATAATTAGGTTTCCATAAGGCTTCTTCATACATCCTTATTTTAGCTAACCCATTCATTACCCTCTTCTCCCCGACTCCCCACCCCCAGTCCTGCTGAATCTCTTAACACTCAGTATTACACCTCTTCCTTCTTCTTACATGTGTCCTGTTATCCCATAACTGGGAAAAAGTTGAATTGTAGCCTCCCATATGGTTTTTCGTGCCATCTTCCTTTGGGTTAGCCCTGTCCTTTACACCCCCTGATCTCCTCCATACTCCACACCCTGCCCTGTCACACCTCCACCTTCCTACTTTCCTTTTACCTATAACACACTATCTTCCTCCCCTCACATGATCCCCCTAGATCTCTTTCTGGTTTGCACACGGCAACTTGTGCTCCAACTTAAATATGCAAAATACAATACTTGAAATTAAGATCTGTATATGAGAGAGAAGATGGAGTGTTTCTCTTTCTGAGTTACTTCACTCAGTATCTTTTTTTTCCAGTTCTATCTATTTATCTGCAAATTTCATGATTCCATTGTTCTTGACAGTTGAATAATACTCCACTGTGTATTCATGCCCCATTTTTCTTACCCATTCATCTGTTCATGAACATTTAGGCTGACTGTTTGCTAGCTGTGTGACTAGAACAGCAGTGAGTGTGTTTGTCTAAGTGTCTGTGCAGTAGGATACAGACTGTTGTGTATTTGCCCAGGAATGGTATAGCTGGGTCATATGGCAGCTCCAGTTCTAGCTTTTGAGAAGCCTCCAGACTGACTTCTAAAGTGGTTGAACTCGTTTACACTCCTATCAACAGTTCCTCTTTCCCCACGTCACACCAGCACTTGTCATTTCTGTCCCTGATGATGGCCATTGCTCCCAGGACGGGATGGAATCTTAAAGAAGTTTTGATTTGCAGCTCTCTGATGGCTAAAGATAGTGAACACTTTCTAAAGGGTTTCCTAGTCATCTGAATTTCTTCTTCGGACATTTTTTGTTTAGTTTCGCAGTCCATCTTTATGGTTTAGGTTTTTTTTAGTTCTTTGTATATTTTAGACACTAACCTATCCGGTGACTATCTGGAAAAGATTGTCTGTCGGCTGCCTATTCACTTATCTCACTATTTCCTCTGCTGTACACAGGCTTTAGGTTTCTCAAGATCTCATCTGTTAACTGTTAGTCATATTTCCTTTGCTATTGGAGTTTTATTCAGACAGTTCTCCTTATCCATGCCTACACATTGACGTATGCTCCCTACTTTTTCTTCTAGAAACTTCTGAGTATCAAGTCTTATGTTGAGGTTCTTGACTCTGGAGTTCAGTTTTGATGTGGTGAGAGGTAAGCATCCAGTGTGGGATATCTCTTTACAAGTAATTTGTCAGGGAAGCCCCAGAGGTCTCCAGAACAATACATGTGTGGTTGATATATTGTGCACCCCAATAAACTCATCTGGGGGTCAGAGAACAGAACAGCAGCTATATTAAACACAGATGTTAGGCAGTGGTAGCATATGCCTTTAATCCTAGCATTCCAGAGGCAGAGATCCATCTGTATCTCTGTGAGTTCAAGGCCATACTGGAAACATACGCCTTTAATCGCAGGAAGAGATGACAGGAAGCAGAAAGGTATATAAGGCGTGAGGACCAGGAACTAGAGCCCCTTTTAAGCTTTTAGGCTTTTAGGAGCAGATCAGCTGAGATCCATTCAGATGAGGACTCAGAAGCTTCCAGTTTGAGGAAACAGGATCAGCTGAGAAGTTATTGAGGTGAGGTTGGCTGTGACTTGTTCTGCTTCTCTGATCTTTCAGAATTCACCCCAATACCTGGCTCCCGGGTTTGTTTTTATTAATAAGACCTTTTAAGATTCGTGCTACAGACAGGCTCTTGCCATTGTTGTTGGTTACCCACCATAACTACAAAATAAGTCCCTACTGCTAAGGACACCACATGCTTTGGCTGCAGGATACAGAGACATCAATCTCAAACTGACCAGGAAACAGGCTCTGTGCTGGAATAGCTTGCATAGTACTGGAAGGTGCTATGCAGGCTGCTGAGGGGGAAGAAGACACCAATGGTGTTACCCAATGCTGGACCATGAATGCTACAATATTTACTGTGCCAACTAGTACAATAGCGGTGTGGTGGTTTGAAAGAAAATGGCTCCCAAAGAGAATGGTACTATTAGGAAGTGTGGCCTTGTTGGAGTAGGTGTGGTCTTGTTGGAGGAAGTGTGTCACTGTGGGGGCAGGCTTTGAGGTCATGTTCTCAAGCTTCACTCAGTGTGACAGTCAGTTGAATTCTTGTTGCCTGCCTGTCAAGATGTAAGGACTCTCAGCTCCAGCACCGTGTCCGCCATTCTCCCTGTCATGATGATAATGGACTGAACCTCTGAAACTGTAAGCGAACCACCCCAATTAAATGTTTTCTTTATGAGTTGCTGTGGTCATGGTGTCTCTTCATAGCAACAACAACCCTAAGACAAGCAGCATAATAATTTTGGGATAACTAATCACTTTCTGATTGGATCTGAGTCATGCTGCTCAGGAGGGGAATTTCGTACCTAGTACTGTAGTTCTGATCAAAATCCCATGGCTGGGGAATTCCTAGGTACTAGGGTCGAACCTACTATTATTATTTTGCTAAATGTCCATGCCAAAGTACCTTCTAAATATTTATGTTTATACCCATAGATCTTGGCTGCTCTCAACTTTGCTCAGAGAAGATTCTTTTTCAGTGGACAGCAGTCAATAAGAGACTCAATGTTCAGCCCTAAAAATAGGACATCTGTATTAGCCCCACCACCGCCAATGTTGGGGGGGACATGGCAGAGGAAGAGATGAGAAGATTTTAAGAACCAGAGGATGGAGGCAAAGGAAAACGCTGTTTTCTGGCCCTGACAGCCATTGCGATAATGAACTCATAGCAGCTGTGGTGACCTGCACAAGCCCAAGCCAGCCAAAACCCCACCATAGAGGGGCATAGAGAGCGCAGGCCATCTCCAGGCCCCATCCTTACTGAGGAGCTATGGACTATGGATAGCTTCTGAGAGAAAGAATTATTCTTTATTGGAGGTGTGGCAACTGATAGGTTTCCTATGTTCCAGCAGGTGGCCCACATCCATGCACTTAAAAGCAGCTCTAACTATACTTAGTGGGTTATTTTGAAAAATGCAGTTGAAAGGAGGGCATGATGGGGGATATGCAGGGATTTTCAGGGAATATGGGGGTTAGAGATTATCCTATTTCAATACATATAGGTAAGGAATTCATAAATAAAAATTTAAAAAGAATGGGAACAATACTAATAAAGTACCAATCCCACAGAACTCTTGAATTGTTAAATTAACTTATTTTGTGCTTTACACTTTAATAAGCAATACCTATTCAAGAAGTTGACTCTAATTGTCTTGGTTGAAATGGTCTTAAAAACTAGTAACTATTTCTACTGCAAATTAAGTGATGAAGTACCAGCCAAGCAGGAGACGGAAGCAACACTGGAAAAATGATGCTATTTACTGAGCTCGGAGAGAGCCTTGCAAGAGAATTTTCAGTGGCTTCTATCAGCAGAAAGTCAAGTCTCTGCAAAAGGAAGTGGGTTTGCGAACATGAATGGGGAGAAACAGAAACAAAGCAAGGGAAACCTCCAAGCAGAGACTTGCGGAGATGAAGAATGAATCACAGAAAACACAGGTAGACAACAAGGCCTGATGATTCTTTAGACCCACAATAATGGATATGACTCATGCCTTGGTGAGATCTTACAACCTCTGCAAAACTGGAATACACATAGTCTGAGGCAAGACAGAAATTGGGTTTAAAAAGATAGCCATAACGCTAATGCTTTTCAAGCCAGTGTGTAGAAATCCAGTTGTGGGCAGACCCAGTTCATCAACGTCACAGCAAAGGCTCTTAGAATAGGCCAGTTTTCCTGGCTGGCCTGGCTAGTTTTTTTTTTTTTTTTTTTTTTTCATTTTATTTAGCCTGTTATATTGAAAATGTTTTTTTTTTAAATTTTTATTTTGCAATACAATTAAGTTCTACATACAGGCACAGATTCCCTTGTTCTCCCCCCTCCTGCCCCCCTCACCTTCCCCCCAGCCCGCCCCCCATTCCAATCTCCTCCAGGGCAAAGCCTTCCCCACAGACTTGACACAAGCTAGAGTCATCTGAGAGGAGGGAACCTAGGCTGAGAAAATGCCATGAGGTTGGGCTGTGGGTAAGCCTGTAAGGCATTTTCTTAATTAGTGATTGATGTGTTAGGGCCCAGCCCATGGTGGGTGGTGCCATCCCTGGGCTGGTGGTCCTGAGTTCTCTAAGAAAGCAGACTGAGAAAGCCAAGAGGAACAAGCAAGCCAGTAAGCAGCACCTCTCCATGGCGTGTGCATCAGCTCCTACCCGCAGAGTCCTGCTGTACTTGAGTTCCTGCCCAGACTTCCTTCAGTGGTGGACTACATATAATATGGAAGCCTAAGCCAAATAAGCCCATTCCTCCTCAAGTTGCTTTTGGTCATGGTATTTCATCACAGCAATAGAAACCCTGACTAAGACCAGCCCACAAGACTAATATTGTTTGAACACTCCTAACAGGCACTAAAGGCTCTGCTGTGTTACTAGATGTGAGTCTAGACACATCTATGTGCTTTCCTGTGGTCTCAGGGTAGGCGATTGCTGGAGCCAAACTCTCTCATTTCATGAAATCACCAACCTCACCTATTCTGAACCTTCTTTCTTGCATCTGTTTACTCTTCTCCTCTCCTGCCAGCGTCTCAAAATGAAGCTCAAGAAATCTTTCTGGGTGCTCCGAGAAGACTTTTTTTTTTACATGGATTTATTTGTATTTCATAAAAACTTTTACCTCTTATGAACAAGTACATCTTAGAAGTATAGTTTCCAGGAGCATGAGGACTCTTGAAGTACATTAGAGAAAACACATAAAAATACCCCAAACAATATCTGTGGGCACACAGCCTGCAAACAGATTCTCGTATTTAAACTTCTGCAGGCAGGAAAATGGAGATGTCAACGCAAAGGGAAGAGCTGGAGACTGAGCCACTGGTCAGAGAGGGAACGAGCAGGAAGGACCTCACAGATGCAGAAGGCCTCCTGGCACAATCACGTGAGAGGAGGGAGGCCTGCAGGAGACATGAGCGCACTCTTGGATGCTCCTCCAGGCACGCTGGATGCTCCTCCAGGCACGCTGGATGCTCCTCCAGGCACACTGGATGCTCTCCAGACATGCTGGATGCTCCTCCAGGCATGCTGGATGCTCCTCCAGGTACACTGGATGATCCTCCAGGCATGCTGGGATGCTCCTCCAGGCATGCTGGGATGCTCCTCCAGGCACGCTGGGATGCTCCTCCAGGCACACTGGATGCTCCTCCAGGTATGCTGGATGCTCCTCCAGGCATGCTGGGATGCTCCTCCAGGCACACTGGATGCTCCTCCAGGCACGCTGGGATGCTCCTCCCTGGACTAGGGCTCTAACAGCTACAGCTATTGGTAGGGAAGCACCTGCCTGTCCACAGAGGAGACAGTGGGTCATCTTGCTTGAACCACCCTCTCCATCTTCAGCAGCCTAAACCAGGTTTACCTTCAGATCTTTGGATTAACCTTACAAGCAGACACAGATCAATTTCAGAATCTTCCTCATAGGCCTCCCACCTGCTTGCTTACTTGATGCCTAGAATTCCTTCAAGGTGGCCCAAAGCTTTTCGTTCCACAATTAGCATCAAGAGGTTTACGCAGCAAATGCCTGACGGAAGAATCCTGACTAAAACGCATGCCCTCTGTGATCATAAAATGTCTTTGTTACAACATACCCAGGAGCTCACATGTAACCTAAACAGTTCCACTCTGTGCTTGGCAGTCAGAGCACACTGCTTGCCAAACTGAGTTGCAACTGTTTGGAGTCAAAAGTTTATCAGCTACAGTGAGCTTATAGAGATCCACATTTCAGTGTGTGCTCTGTACAAGTCCCCCCACAGCAGAAAAGGGGCCCTTTACTCCACACCTGGTACTGTGACCTGTCCTGTTACTGCTCATTGTTAAACCACACTCTACAGACTTGAGAGGCTGGACACACCGGCAGAAACTTCCCAGGGTGCTTCACTTCGTCACCATCCTGCCTTGTGTCTTGGAGGCTGGCTATTAAGGTTTATTCTTAGTCCCTATTACCATGAGTGAGCAGTCAAAGGTCATCACTGGCAATTGTCCCAGAGTTGCTTGCTTCATTAAGCCTGGAAAGAATACGACCCATGGTCTATTTGGTACATTTTGGCTTACTTCACGGCAGGTCAAAGTTTTAAATAAACAGTTCTTTCGTAT
The DNA here is from genome assembly GCF_949786415.1 of Peromyscus eremicus. Classification (NCBI taxonomy): domain Eukaryota; kingdom Metazoa; phylum Chordata; class Mammalia; order Rodentia; family Cricetidae; genus Peromyscus; species Peromyscus eremicus. Next base: position 101,605,566 of record NC_081421.1, on the reverse strand, counting down.
TACTTACGTATTTACTTTCCAAGATTTTAGCCCACCAGTTTCAAGGACTCCATTCTTATACATTGTTAGACTAATAAAAATATATAAATCAATAACCTGTCAGCACAATTGTCCACTGTATTTTAGGGTAGTTTTGCTTGGTTTTCATTTGAGATAGTATCAGGCTATATAGGCTGACTTGGAATGTGCTACATAGCCCAGGCTGGCCATGAATGCCCAGCCTCTTGCCTCAACCTTCTAAACGCTAGGATTAGAGTATGAACCACAGCAACTGGCTGTACTTTACTCATAAACAACCAACATGATGCTGCAAAGCTTCTATTTTTATGCACTAAGTAGGTCATATGTTTCTAATAAGTTGTGAACATTTACAGTGTAAAACGGTCCTTTACGGTAAGAAAAGTTGTTCTTTCAAAGTGCTCAGAGAACTTTTTAAAATAAAAAAATACCAATATTTAATTTTGTGGATTTTTTAAAAAAGTGTTATTTTCAAACTTTTATAGGAATATTTTGATAATTCCATATAAAACTAAAACCTAAAATATATAAAGAAATTTTGTTCATTGAAGATAGTTTTTTGTTTTGTTTTGTTTTGTTTAATGCGTGGGAGTATAGTTCAGTGGCAGAGTGCTTGCCCTACATGCCCAAGATCCTGGGTTTGATCTCTACCTTTCCAAAAAATTTGTGACCCATGGAAGGGGTTAAGAGAAAGGAAAAGAACACTCTTTAATAATTGTAGATTCATTAACAGTAGTAGTTAAAAGTCAACTGAGAGGTTAAATACATATGTAACCTTTAAATGTCAAATGTAATACATTCTTGGAGGAGTATCAGAACAGTCTAGAAGTCACCGGTCTAGAAGAAAATGGAGCAGTTATTCCAGAACATACTTATTAGGTGAGTTCTTAAACAGCAATGTTTCTTTTTCTGGCAAAGGGAATTTTTATCCTTTTCAAAAAACCATCAGAAGTATGACTCTTGCTTTCTCTAGTCATTTGCAAATAAAGTAGGGATTTAATAACTGCCATTTAAATGTTTTAGATAAGTGCTGGGGACATGTCATTACTGAGGCCAGTGCAGTTCTCACGCTTTCCTGTGAGAGGACTTCCATTTCTGATCTCTTTCATCTGTTTCTCTTCTAGACAGAGGTCGGGGGTTCCATTCTCCCAGACTTCCCACCAGCCTAACCTCAGTTTAGTCAAAGCATTTCATGTTGATCCAGAATCAAGTGGCATTTATAAATTCTATAGCTGGGAACAAGAACACACACACACACACACACACACACACACACACACACACACACACACCCTAAAAACTGGAGACTCAGAAGAACATACTAGAAATGATTACACAACTGAAGGAGATTTCTAAGCCCTGTGCAAGCAACCATCTAGGTTTCAGTATAGATTCTTTCCACGCAGACGTGGAATTCCAGTAAATGATTGCTGTTTCTAATATTTAGACAATAAATATGGAGCCTCTGCTGGAAACTGCTCCACTGTAGATAACCTGACACTGCCGTCCCGTTGACTGGAATGGGGGCTGACGGAGCACAGTTGTTATTTCTATCATTCTGTCCCCACACATAACGTGTTTCATTATTAAAAGCTACTAGAGTGTTCTGCCCCGTGATCCTACAGGGGATTTATCATGACAGCTTTTTTTCTTTGAGTGTCTTATGTGCAGCAGAGAAAGCTGCAAGACATCAGGGCATAGGAACAGGAAGCAAGCATGCATCTTTGTAAGGGTGGTCACACGGCTATGAACAGCCACATTTTCAAAAGATGAGTACCAAGCTCACAGGAAAAAGAATTAAATGAGCTTTTTAGCTTACACGTTTTTAGTGGAATCTGTGGTGGTTGACAAGTATTTTAAAGGATTTGTAAAGAGAAAGAATAAACCAGATCCACAATGGAGGTAGATAGTAATTCAGGTTCTTTTGTTTTACAACTTGATTATCATAAGACAATCCCATGAAATGGAGCAGGTTAACTAGGTTGTTGTACTACAATGCCCTGTGACATTAGAGGGAAAAAAACCTGTAAAGAAAATATTACAGTAAATACAGAAGCAATTGTGATGGTATCTGAGCCCCCCTCTCCTTCCTGGTTTTTAAATTTAGCAATAGATAGGTGTCAGAACACGGTCCAAGAATGGAGTCCTGTGAGAATTCTGAGTGCTTGTGAGAACACTCCAAGAAAACAAGACAAGAGCCTTGTGACCTCAGCTTCTTCCAAACACAGACTTGTTCTTGGAATGTGTTTTTCTGCTCCTCCCAGGTGTAGCAGAAAGGCCTGAGTTCCCTTCAGCTGTTATTACTCATGTGCTTTATGGAAAACCATGTTTTGGCCATGCGTAGCTTGTCCTTGCAAGTGGACACTTTACTCGGGTGACTCTTCGTAACCCTCAGAGTAAACATTGTCTGATGCTCTGAATAAAGTTGGCTATTGTGTGAGACTTTAATCTGCCTCATTTTAGGCCCCACTCTCCAAGGTTCACACTGCCAACTGCAGTGGTAAATAGGTAGGCTCTTTAGTTATCTTTTAAAACATAAAAGAAACCACCATAATTGAGATGATTAGGAAATATACACAAAGTAAGTTCCTTAAACAATTGTGTAAATTGTGTAAATTATGTTCAATAGAACACATTTTCACATATACTTTTTATCTTATCTCTACTTGCGTGGTAATGAAAATGAAGAAATTGGGACCTTAATCCATTTTGACATGACCTATATTCCATCCACATGTATATTTGTGAATATATATGACCTAATCAGGTTCAGTCATCTCCCATGAGCAGACACCTTATTATACAATCATTATTAAGGAATTGCTAAATTCTGCTGATAGGCTTTGAAGTCAGTTGTTAATACTAGTGTGAGAAAGGATTACTATGGATATAATAAATCCCCTAGACATCTGACTGAAAGTTTCTGTTCTCTGAATATATTATGCTGAAATAAACGTGGGCACATCTAAAGCAACTCTTGACTATTAACACATTGGAAGTCGAGCAGTGAGCGGCTCATGCTAATGCACTGCATCTGAGTATGTGGTTTCTTCCTGGGAGGACCAAAAGAATAACGTTAGCTTCTACCTAAGAGTATCATGCTGCACACAGCAATGGTCATACAACAGTCACCCACAGAACAGAGGAGAAGCAGCCCATCCAAGAGGAGACACCTTCACTTGACTCAGAAGCAGTATGTAAAGGGACGAGACAGCTTGGAGCAAGGCAGCAGCAAACACACCTAGCCCTGAGCAGTACAGCTGACCATGTCGTCACTGACTGAGGACCCACAGCTGAAATAGGGCTGGATGATCGGCACAGGTACCTGAAGATGTTAGGAAGTTCTCCGGGAGGTAACAGGAAGGAACTAAATATCGACTGGCCAGATGAGGATCTCAAGAAAGCCATGTGCTGGGAAAACTAACAGGGCAGGAGGGTCAGCTGTGAGTCTCCCACAGAAGCCAAGGCCCATGGTGATAAAGGAAGGTGGGACAAAAGAAAGGGACTAGAGGTAATATTTAACAAGGCGAATCCAGCTCGTGGGTTTAGTCGGATATGAGGCGGGCGCAAATAGGCCTAGTCAAAGGGCAGCAGGCAGTCCCCAAATTGGAGCCTTGTAGAATAAAAGAAAATGCTGATACTACTTGTACACACCGCTCAGTACAAGGAAACTCCCCTGTTATCGACACAGGCATCAGGTGTCAGCCTTGGAAGCAGTAAGAGAACACTGGCATGTTAATACCGATTAAATCCCCTGCAGAGGATGTCGCTCTTTGTAAGACGAGATGCAGCGGCCGTTAGAGAACACTATTTTTTTGTATTTGGCATATAGAGCAACTGGAGGCCGGTTTCATGAATACAGTTATAAGTTTCTACCCACTGAGCAGATAATAACGTGGTAAGAATATTGCAGTCAGTATGTCACAGCAAATCTTAAAATAGACCAAATCTACTGAGATTACCTGTGTCTTCCTATTGACTAGTTTTAATCTATGAAATCTTTTCAGGTATTTCCACTGACACATGGTACCTTGATTCAGAACTGCTACCAGGAATATTGATTTCAGCCATCTTTGAAATGAGGAAACAGCAGAATCCTGGCTAGAAAACCAGACTCTGTATACCTTGCTGTTGTTCAGTTTGACAGAATTGTATACCTGTTATCTGCAACATGGAAGGACTGTCCAGAACTTTGCTACCTTCAAACACCACGATTCTTTGAGAAACAAAATACTGACTAAACAACCACACTTGCTGTGTGTCTAGAGTGGTAGACAGCAAGTGTGGTTTTGAGAGTAGTAACCCACACGAATGCCAGTTACGTTTGCCGACTTCCCGGCAAACGGGCAGGTGTTCCATTCTACAGCCATAAACAACAGTCACTGGTGCCTGAGGAAGGAGCGGGTAGAAGCGGGGCAGCAGAGGGCAGTGGTTAGAAAGTCAGCCAGGGCTCACAATTCCATTGGCTTTTCAGAACCGTAGCCGGAAGTACGGGGTGGTAATGAACAGAAGCAATCTGCTGTGCTTCATGTGGGCTCAGCTAACCCCTTGGACTGATGGCTGCAGCTGAGAAATTCCAAAGGGATTGAGGAGGGGAAGTGCTCAGGCTCTGATTGCAGGCACACAAATCCCTCTGGAGCCCAGTCATTCCCCCTGGGTACATACAACCACGAAGCCCAGTTGTTTGATCTTGCTACACACCCTGCTCCCTCGGGGAGACATGGGAGGCTATGAGGAAGTAGGGATGCTTGTCTTCAGTTGTATCACAAGTTGTGATGAGCAACAGCCAGCCTTTAGTCATAAGTCATAACTGGATGGGGCAACTTCATGACCTAGAACCATGAAAACAACTGTCTTCTACGTGCATTTTGTTGTGTGTATAGGGCTATGAAATACTGCTGCACTAACCCAAATAATACCAGATGGCTGACAATGTCCTTTACATGCTTTATCAACATGTGTCTGTTTAACGATTAAACTCCATTAATTCTATTTCATCCCTTCTATTAGGTAAAGTCACCAAAAACTGGATACTAACTTAGAAGAAACCATGTCCAAATAACTATTAAACAACTTCTGTTTCCATTTGAAGACTCCCCAGTTTGGTCACTGGGAGTAAGTGTTGAAGTATGGTTGACAAGGTGTTCTTTAAGATGACTGACCAGGAGTCACTGTTTGGCAGGATTTTGTAGCTAAAGTTTTCCAGCGATATCCACAGCAGGATTTTTTTATTATTATTATTTCATAGTAGCAACCAATGATGAAGTGCAATTTGGTCAGATTAAAAGCAGTATATAACAACCCTTTGTAATGTCGGTAGCAGTGTTGAACCCGCCCACATGTGCTGTCAGTCATGTAAATCCAGAGCCTGGAGCTGAGCAGAATCCTATCAAAGTCTTCTTTACATGTTCCACCTGCCCTAGGGTGACGCACACATCCCTGAAGTTAGGCTCAGTGACAGCTGCAGAAACATACTCAGTGAAGTTAAAATAAGCAGCAACCTAGAATTATAGTGATAGAAATGTCTGGATCTCTCTCTCTCTCTCTCTCTCTCTCTCTCTCTCTCTCTCTCTCTCTCTCTTTCTGTGTGTGTGTATATGTGTGTGTGTGGTATATGAGCATATGAACACATGTGTACGGGTACACATGCATGTGTATACATGTAAGCATGGAGGCCAAAGGTCAACCTTAATGTCACTTCTCAAGAGGCACCCACTTGTTTTTAGAGACAAGGTCTCTCATCTGCCTGGAGTTCACTGACTAGGCTAGACTAGTCCATTGAGTGCTACCAATCCCACCTGTCTCTGCCTTCCAGCTCTGGCATTGCAGGAGCACGCCCCCACATGAAGCTCTTTTTAACAGGTTCCAATCCTCCTGCCCACACAGCAGGCACTTTACTGACTGAACAGTCTCCCCGTCCCCTGAACACTCATTTGTAAATGGAGCAAACGAATACCAAACTCAGCGGTCACCAAGTCAACATTAACGCACTGGTTGTTAGGTAGTTTGAGAACACACCATCACCTAGCCCCTCCACTCCTCCTCGTACGTTGACCATCCTTGCCACTTTCCTGGAGACTGCTGGATCTCTACACAAAACAAGCCCTAAAAGGAGTATTTAGCCCATCAGAGCATCTCTTAAACTCCCAATCCTCAGCCTGTCTGAAGTATGACGTTGATGATCTACCGGTGCAAGTCTGTCTCCATCTACTGTTCTCACACAGTTGAGGACCAGGAGCCCACAGGATTTACCTCTGAGCCCTAGAGTTGAAGAAAATGATAGCACACTGATGGTTCGTGAACCTGTATCTGTGAGTTTAAAACAAATCCAAGTCCATCGTGCCACTTCGATGTTTTCAGGCAAAGGTACTTTTATTCTTCCACAGTGTTTGAGATTTCTTCTTGGAATGCCCCTGCACACAGGTGTGGCCTTTCACACAGAAACACAGCGACACTGAATTACCAATCCCAACAGGGCTCTGGGCGTCTCAGCACTTGTCTTGCACCTACCACTTGCCTGTAGAATAAGGTGCAAGGTTGCATGAGACCACGCTATGAGCACAAAACCACCAATGTTAAAAGAGGTCTTGGGGGCCCAGGTGTGGTTCTGTGTGCCTTTAATCCCAGCACTCAGGAGGCAGAAAGAAGCAGGTGGATCTCTATGTATCTGAGGCAGTCTGGTCTACAAAGGGAGTTCCATGATGTTGGGCTACACAGCATGACCTTGTCAAAAAACAAAAACAAAACCCCAAATAAACAGAAAAGGCTTTTTCACCTGACTCACTATAATAACCTTCTTCAGAATGTGTATTTTTCAGATGTCCACATCTTTTGAGCACATGCAATCAATGAGAGGAGAGGCCATTGTCCCCACCCAGTCACCTATCATAACTAAGGAAATCTTCCAATTCAAACATAGTACAAATCTTTGAGTTTTAGAGGGAAAAAAATGGTGAAAATATTTTTCTCTTTACTGCATTCTAAAATTAGAACACAGCAGAGGTTCCTTGCCCCCAGTGGACAGTTCCCTTGCCAGACAGGAACTTCTATTTGGTTTCACTGACGGCCATTTAGGACATGGGGAAGCACAGTAGAATAGTTTCTTTGCAGGAGAATGTATCCTTCTTCATGTTCTAGGGCAAAGTTTTTGTTTTCTTTTCCAGGGAGTAGTTTGTGCACTGTGTTTAGGCCACACATGAAAGTGATCTCGCCCCTGTGAGACCGCCTTTGGCGGATGCTGATGGTTTTGAAGCCAAGATTATGGTAATGATTTAAGAAGGGAAAGAAGCAAAGGGGAATAGGAGGAAGAGATGGAAGAAAGAGGATTAGAGAGGTGAAAACTTTTCCCCAGTTCAGCTCACCAGAAAGTGCATCTAGGAAAACTGAGAGGAGCGGCCAATTTGAAAACCAAAGGCACTGGGGTAGAGGCGCCGATATTGAATATGCTTTAGCTGGATGTATGAAAGGAATGCCAAATCCAAAAACTGTGCTTCCAAGTTCATGTCCCACTCTCCTACTCAACACCCAGAAGCCTACGGGGGCATGTCCCGCTGCTTTCGGTGGCTCCCCAAGGCCAGCTGTGGAGGACTTCAGTAGCTTGGATGCAGGCCAGCTCAGCAAGCCCCATGCTGGATTTGGGAAACTAATCCCCCCTATTATTGCTTTTTCACAGGTGGACACCTGCCCTTGCCCTTTCCCAGAGCCTGATGACATATTAAAGGCCTCCCAAACTCAATAGCGCATTTGGATCGTTGTGTCTAAAAGAAAAGATAAATGTGACAATGAAGCACCGGTAATGAGTAAGCAGGATATTTAGTCTAGGGGAGCAGCACTCGCAACAGATTCATCATGTGTGACAGGCGCACTAAAAGGTCGGGGAGGGGTGACGAGGGGGGTGAAAACAAACCCAAGATTTTAAAAGTGGTCAAACTGTCAGAAACAAGTTTACTTCTAACTCTACTGTGGTGAATCAGATACACTCCTATGCACGGGTTGAAGAATAAAACCAAACTAAAGCCTTAGCATGAGCTCAATGAAATTCAGGAGTCGGCACCCACAGAGGTATACTCCAATGCCAGCTCCATCAGCTCTGTGACTCCCTCTAAACGGGACTTGCCCAAACTTCAGCCCGCTCATCAAGAGAAACTGGCCACCCGGTCTTCCTAAAGGATCTTACACAAGTACAGGATGCAGATGATGAGTCAACCAAGAAACAGGTTGTATTTTGACCTAACTGGCTCCCAGTAGAGGAAACCGTTTACAGTGCCCAGTGAGATTATCTATGAGAAGCAGGGGCTGTGGCTAATTGCCTAAGAAAGAGTAATCCCTTCACTTGACACTTTAACTGCTCTGAGAATACTTAAATATTAAAATTTCAATGTTTTTATATGCACCAGGAAAGCAACAAACATCCAAAAAAAAAAAAAAAAAGACTATTTAAAGTGAACAGTACTTAATTACTTGTAAAATTTGGTTGTCTTTCGTGCCAACTTTAGATTATTTATTCAAGTCAGAGCATCTGGGACTTAATTAAGGACGTCCCAGGAGCTGAGCCTGCTGAAGTCCAAAGATGACTGTCAGAGCATGCATGGGACATCAGTGGCAAGGAAAATGGAGGAAGAGGGAGCAGAGCACCCACTGCAATCCCAAGAAGGACATTCTGAGCTCCGTGAAACGAGACGGGTGTAGCTACCGACCTTCCTTTCTGGGAGATAAACAAGACACTTGGAGTGAGCTGGCTGGGAGATATGGAGATTGTCTGGCTTCTAAAGATTTGAAAACACATTTTCATTTATTTACCTAATAAATAGGCCTATGCAACTTAACCTTAAATAGATAAACATTAAAAAGTACATACTTAAAAAAAAACAAGGTAACTATATCAAAGAAAAATTTGGAAAGTAAAAGAAGTAATTATATACGAATGCTTCACCTCCCCAACATGGGTATTATTGACATGGGCATATTTTCACAACCACGTATCTGATATGGCTGTTTTACACGTGTAACATTGTAATCCTCTACCTTCTCACACCGTCAGCATCCTCATTGCTCATCACTTATTCCCTTTACTCTTACTTAGTTACTATCCTCAACCACATTTGGTTAAGTATTAAGATATTTCTTCTTGGAATGAATTATACAATCCTCATAGATTTTACCCTTGAATACCTTGTTGACCACACATTTGACTATGGTTAACAATATAGTAACATCTCTGGGAATGCAGGGTTTTAGTTTTCTATTCTATGGTCTGATTCCTCGGGGTGGAGAATCAGACAGGTGACAACTGAGCTAAACAGAGTCAGAGACCCGTTTTGTGAAGACTGACACACAATACCTAATCGTTATGTAAAACGTGCACACTCACTGATCTTGCTGCTAGAAGCGCTGAGATTTCTAGTCCTGGTATGTGTGCCAGCATGCAGTTAACTCAGTAATTCTGAAGCTTTAAGTCACCAGATGGAAGATGCTACCTCACGCTAACTGTCATTCCTTCAAACTGGACTTGGATTTACAGCTCTACTTCTCGCATGCGGCCCCGGCTTCCATCTTTCCCATAGGGTGAATCCGCAGTAGCCCTTCTGTCTTTTTAAGCTGGTATTTGAAGTTGTTCTTATCACTAAGGCTTTCTTCCATGAGTGGAAGATAGCCCAGACAGATCCCAGAGATCCTGAGATCCCAGAAGATGGGACTTCATGCTCTCTGCCACTCCAGGATGGATATGGGTCTCCCAAGTCTACTGACTGGTAGTGATTTCCCCATGGCTGTCCTTTCTGAGGTCTGTACCACAGATTCACTCACATTCTCAGCTTGCAGGGCCTTCTGCATGTTTTTTTCCCCTTCTTCCTAAAACCTTTGAAGACTCTGAAATGACAAACACCATGACCACTGCACATCCCCAACCTCACCAAGATGTCTTATTTCTCAATACTTGATGTTGCAATCAGCACTGTAGCTGCCAAGCTATTCCGTGGCCAGATGTGCTCCATCAGTTACATAACTCTATAGGGGGCCTACATAAAACTTCAGCCTGCTCAGTACTACCCCCTCCACCAGCTGCCCCAAGGCAGTAACACAGGGTGAGATTTAATGGCCTATTCTCCACTCCTCCCGTGTTCTAGGCTGGTACCTGCAAACATGCTTTATCAGCTGGACGTTTTCTCTGACAACAGACTGGGTAGGGGGAGAGGAGAGAAGAGGAGAAGAGCAGAGAGGAGAGGAGAAAGAGACAAGAGAGAGTGGGAGGGCGAGGCAGACAGAGGCTAGAGAGGGGGGAGAAACAGATTGACCTACTAAGATGTTGTCCTCTTGCCTCGGAAGACATAAGCTCCTTTAATACTATCTAACTCCTCTCTGTCATTTCTGGGGCACTTCCTCCCTTGAAATCTCTGTTGGATTTGGAAAGACCAGACATAAGCTCCATGCTGGGTACCAAGAGGAACAGTGCAACATTAGAACCATAGGAAGGAATGTAAGTTCATCTTCTGAGCAGGCTGCTCCACTTGGTGTATATTTACTCAAAAGAACAACGCTTAGTTCAGCAGATCCTCTTTAATAAGTGCCCCCTTGGATCCCTACTTTATAATATAGCATGTCACTGCTGATTGCCAGAGAGAGAGGGCTGAGCACTGAACTGCAACAAAATGCATCCCTCAGAACATTGCTGCATTTTCTGTTTGTGTGGTCCACAGATGACCGATGTGCCCCTGCTCCTTCCAGCAGTAACTTACAGAGGTTAAGATGCTATCGCCACTTTCCTGGTTGCCTTCCCTAGAGGCTTGGAACACTGCATTCCTCAGTGTCTTCTCATAGATTACATCTTCACGAGTCTATTACTTTGCTGTTCACTTTTGGATCTACCAGTTTTTCAATGTTAGTCCCACAACACAGCTACAACTGAAAATAGTACTTAATAAATAGAAACAAAAACAAAAGATGTAAAAGAACTCCTGAAGTGCACTCATACGTTGTTACACATAATTACTCCTTGAAGCAACTTGCTAAGATGGTAACGTCTCATGAGCTTCTGCACATATGTATCCATGACAAAGAAACACAGGACACAGAAAACAATGTCAGGAAGATGGATGACTGAGGGTCTTAGTGACAGAGATGGACCTTCTTAGTAGTCAAAGTTCAGTTTAGATGTCAGTAGCATCCCACAGCTTCAGGACAGGACCTCCACAGCACAGAAGCCAATCACAATCCACTGGCCTTTCACTCACTGCCTTCTGTATCTACTGTGAAGGCCTCAACTGCCTAGAACAGAGTTATCACTGCTAGTCTCATTACTTTACAATGTAATTTTTCTACTGACACCCTTTCTGAGTGATTAGAATAAAATACATACTAAGTTAGTGGTCTGGATATAATTTAAAATGGGAAACATTTTAGAGTCAGGTATACCTGCAAACAAACAAAAGAAATTAAAATTATTTCATTAATTTGGGATTATAGTCAAGATATGGCCAGAATGATGTTTGAAGGAAAAAGTAAGATTAGTATTAAAAATCTACAACAGAATGATAAAATATGTAAAGGAAAAAAATTAAAATTCAGTTTTCAGTTGCTAGATCTCTACAGTCATGGAAAAGCACATACTTTTAGGTTATAGTTCCCATCAAGATTTTCATTAACATTAATAAAATGTAAGTCTAAAGGAAAAAAGGGAAGTAAAACAGGTAATAAAAATACATGAAGAATTTGAATGTATATTTCATTTTTATGTATATTTTTACCCTCCACATAATCCATTCAGACTTAGTCAGTGGAACAAAGCGCTGCTTACATGTTCACTTGAAGCCCAGACAACTGCCAAAACATTGTGTTTTGACTGACAATGTAAAACTTAAATATTTAAGCATTCATAATAAACACATCTATACTCTAAACATCTATCAGAATTGCCAAGGGTCGCATGGATTTGATTTTTCAGGTGTTTGAAACTATGTAAACAGTGCCTGTTTTGTACTTCACAATGCAAGTCTAACTGTCCATAGGAGTAACAGAACGTGCTTTCTTACTGCATTGTCTATTTTTATTAACCATTGTAACCTATTGTTGAGACCAGGCTGTGTCCTGCCCTAAGTTACTCCATATGGTGTAACAGTGACTTTTCAGACTGCCTACTCCTGAGAGATTCCATTTTACAACTCCACTTAGGACATAGAAGATGCTGCTGCACCTTGGTGGACATGTGGACACCATCATGTGTCTAGAACCCCCCACAAGGCATTGACCATTTAAAAAAAAACTTCTTGCTAAAAGAAGGAAGTATAACACCTTGCAAATTCATCAGTAAACTGAGACTGTCCCAGTACTTGGACATATTAAAACTATAACAGGAAAACCAAGCCTGAGAACCCAGCCCCACCTTTGACAAAAGGGTATCCCTCCTTCACCTGGCCACAACAGAGAAATACACCTAATACTGCTATGGCGACAGACCCGCTAACCTGTCATCTGACCACCAAGTGTGCAGGACAAGAAATAGGACGAGTCCCAACTATCCCGAGCATCAGCTTGGCTGGTCCTCAGGACTGGCACAGGTGACTTGGATTGTCATCTGTTGTAGTGGTAAGTTTCTCCGGTCCCGTCCAGCCCCCAAAGTCCTGCAGCCGCTTACAAAAATAATCATTCAGAGGCTTAATATTATTTACAAACCGTATGGCCTATGGCAGGCTTCTTGCTAGCTTGCTCTTTCATCTTAAATTAACTCATTTCTATTAATCTATGTTTTGCCATGTGGCCATGGCATCACCGGTCTGCTGGCATCTTGCTGCTCCTTGGGCGAGGACAAGACATCTCTCCCTACTCTCCTTTCTTCTTTCCTGGGCAGGACCAGAGAAACTTACCACTACAATCTGTGGGGTCATTTGTTCACCTGGACCTGGTCCTGCCCTTTGCTCTCCAGCCCCCGCTGCACCTGGCATCTTTGCTGAACTCTGACCCCACAGCCTGACTCTACAGTGGTAGTGGTGGTGGCAGCCGGCAGTGTCTCCAGCATACTACCATCTTGGGGTCATTGTTGTGTTCCTACAAAGATTCTTGCATCCCTATCAATTTCCTTAGCTTCTACCTCTCTTTCCTCTTTGAAACTTTTTGAACTCCACTGTGGCCTTCTTAACCTTTTCTAGCCATCTTGTAACACACATAGAGATATTCCCCCCCCATATATATAGATACACTTATGTAATGTATAAAGTGTGATCCAAGCATTAATATTAGTAATTAAGATTGGAACAAAAGATGCTGTATTTGCCGTGACTATCAAGGAAAGACAGACTACACGAAAAAGTGCTGTCATCTAAATGTCTGTACCTTGTGACTTATTGTCATTCAACAAGTTCTAGTATTGTGGGAAAACAAGTGTGTTCATAGCATAGCACACTTTGTCTATTTATTTATTCATTAGTCAATTTAACATTTATTGAGTGCTTATTTATTATGTGCCTAACCCTGGTGTTTAGCAAAGCCATGAGACAGTGATAGAGATATCTTTTCATATCATTCCCATTAAGAATGTCAGTTATGTTAAAATAAGCAAGGTGTAAGGGCCTGCAGTGATTGCTGGGTCTAGAGCAGATAGGTCACTAGATAAATTAATTGTGTTCCCCACACAATAAATGTTCATGAGTTAAATGAAAATTAGATAGGAAGCATTAAAGTCACACGCAGAGAAACATTCATGAACGGTAAAACTGTCAGCATAAGCTTTCAATCCCAGCACTCAAGGCACAGGCAGGCAGGCAGGCAGAGCTCTGACTTCAAGAAAGTTTCAAGGAAACTAAATCTTAGAAGAAATGAGTAGTAGAGGATGAGAGATTGCTCAGTGTGTAAACACACCACACACACAGCCAAGCAGTTGCTCAAGTGAACTTGGTATAAACTACCAGTTCGTGGGAATTCCTTTCCTGGCCTGTATTTCTATAATGCTAAGAAAAGCACAATGGCCTCTACCTCTTAATGCATCTTTCCACAAACACCCCCTCATCCTTCTTTTGGAACAAAAGAAACAAGATTATGGTTAATACTTCAGCTAATACTGACTACTGTGTTGACCGATCATTGTGCCCAGAGGCATCGTGGGAGATTTAAACGGCTGTAGGTCTGTGTTAGACCCCAGATGCACACCAGCCTCTACCACTTCAGAGCCAGAACAATGGGCAGCCTTGATACACAATGTCGGCTGTATGAAGGACAAGAATGTAACCATTCTACAACGGAAATGGACAAAAAGGCAAACTCCCTGGAGCATTTTCAAACTATGTCACAATCAATCCTGTTGAAAGCTGAGCTCAGAGCAAGTGCTGAAGGACAACCAGGAAGAAAAAGCCAAGTCTGCAGTGTGAGAGATCTTTCACAAACTCTACAGTGGCAGTCTCCCCACCCACTGTGCCATAGGTGACAAAAAACAATTCACATTCAGAGAAGCTGGATGAATGTGTACCCAACTCTTTGCTCATCACCTTCAAAGACTAATTCTGGAGGGCAAGAGAATGGAGGCAGTCTGCTCACAGCAGTGTGGGTGGTTTCTTCTCTTCTTAGATGATTCTGGGATGTCGACCATTTCCAGGGTCTGTCCACATTGCATCTTGGATAATTCATCTCTTAAACTTTTATCGTTTTTGAGTTCATCTGTCAACTTTCTTGTAATGTTCCTGAACTGTCTTTAAAAGGGGGACCCCATAACATCCCTCACAACTCATTTCAGATACTGTGTTGCGGGTCTTGGTCTTGTTTTGTTTTTCAAAGAAGAATGAGAATTTGGAACTATTTAAAAGTAGCTCCTAAATAGTTACAATTCTTCTTCCTGTCACCACAGTGCAGTTTTATCAGACAAGCTCATTTGGGGGGTTTTAATATAATTTATGTAACTTTAAAAGTTATCGTTATTTATATTTTGTCAGATATGCTCAAATCAGCATTTTTTTAACTAAATGAAATTAAAGACACAAAGATTTTGCACTATCATACTAGTCATGCAGGGTTCTCTGAAATTTTATTTTAAAAACCTAATAGAGCATGTTTTGAACAGAAAAATAACATTTTTCTGTTCTTCCTGGTATCAGATTAAAAATCTACAATCAACTCATGTGCAATTAATGAAAAAATGTAGCACAGATATACAATAGAGTACGACTTAGTCATCAAAAAGAATGAATTCTTGACATTTGTGACAACATGGATAGAAGTGAAGGATTTACCCTCAGAGAATTAATCTGGGCACAGAAATAAGTGCTATGTGTTCTCATCAGCTGTGTAATCTAAAAAAGCTGACAGGAGAATGATAGTTATCATACATGGGAGAGTGAGGAAGAAAAAGTAGGGAAAGGTTGGCTAGTGGGTAGTTAGAGTCAGAGAGGAGTTCTCATGCTCCATCAATGGGGGGGGGTTGATGATAGATAAGGGTAATATACCATGTGGGGGCCCACCCCCACCTTTTACAGAGTTCCTATGAGGAGGAGAGAGGCATAAGGAATTAGTAGATAGAAAGATAGCAGAGGTGAGACCGACAGAAACACAGGATAGCTTCGGGAGGACCTGGATCAAAATCTACTGGCCCTGTCTGTCTCTTCAAAAGGGCTTTTTATAGGAATGCCAAGGGGTGCGGCAAAAGCCCTCCCCTTGCTAGATTAAAGCATACTGCACATCCAAATACAGACCATTCCAAACACCTGGCAACCACACACATGGCCAATTCATCCCCTTATGCAGCCCTGCTGGGTAGCAAGCTCAGATTTCAGTAGGAAACCTCTGTGGGCTCCCACAATACCATAGTTCTCAGAAGAGCTGAAAGAAAGGGGAGGTTCAATGTTTTCACTATGATGATAAATGTCTGAGGGAAATGGTTATCAAGCCTGATTTTAATATTACTGTCACCAATGATCAAAACATCTCATGTTACCCAATAAATATGCACACAATGTGTTGATTTCAAAACTAAGTAAGCTAGAACTGAAGATATGAGGACCTGAGTTCAGGTCCTCATATCTAGATCCAGCACCCGTGAAAAGCCAGAGGTGGTAGAAAGCATCTGTAATCCCAGTAGCTAATCTGAGAGCAGTAGGTTTGGTGGAAGATCTTGTCTCAAAAACTAAAGTGGAGCACCATAGAGAGGAAGCATCCATAAACATAAGCACAGGCATGTGTGCCTACACACATATTCATACACTGCATGTGTGTGTGTGTGCTGACACACACAGAGATAAGTCAGCTAAACACTCAAAGAAGACTAAGATTCTAGCAAATTCTGAACAATCATCACCATGTGCTCTAAGCCCACAAAAACAGTGCAGCTTCAGTGGGGCTTTTAAAAAGGGGAGAATTGTCTCTAAGGAAAAAGAGCCAAGTCCTAAGAAGGACTGGGAGAATCAGAAGACAGGAGTTGCAGTGTGGACTAAGTTGCAATGGTGGAATGAGGGGCAGAGGCATCCCAGCAAGACTGCAGATCCGCATGGCAGGCAACACCTCTTCTCAGCTGTCCTGGAAATCCCAAGAGACCCCCAAGATGGTCTCCTCCATCC
Organism: Peromyscus eremicus; assembly: GCF_949786415.1. Classification (NCBI taxonomy): domain Eukaryota; kingdom Metazoa; phylum Chordata; class Mammalia; order Rodentia; family Cricetidae; genus Peromyscus; species Peromyscus eremicus. Next base: position 101,589,019 of record NC_081421.1, on the reverse strand, counting down.
AGCACCACTGTGGCCACTGTTCTGAGGGCCAGAGCGAGGCTGGGGCCAGAGCACCCTAGGCAGCTTATGCAACCTGAGTTTTGTTTCTGCTTGCTACATGGCACCCAAGTGCTATGAGCAAGGAGGAGGGTGAAAGATTTACAACACGCCCCCACGGTCAGGCGTGTTCGCATATGCCTGGCGGACACTTCCGTCTAGCCAGGCCCAGGTCAGGATAGCCATTTCCGGGTCAGGGCATCTCGCGCGACTGAGATGCGTGACGTTTCACTGGCCACGTAAGCGCGCAACGTGGCCATGTGACCTACGCGCTTGCGTGTAGTAGTGACGCTGATCTGTCCACGCCCAGCATTTAAAATCAGGCGCCATGCTCCCGGCTCCTCTCTCTCCACACACGTGTTTCCCGCAGGCCTGTTCACTCTCTGTCCCTTTACCTTTAATAAAACTCTTTGTTAGCGGATTCTGTCGTGTTTCATGGCATTTCCTTGCTGGGTAAGAACACAACGCAGCTAAAAAACTAACAGAGGGGATGCATGTTTTCACTGGCTAGCTCAGTGGTCTTGTGGTCTAGAAGAGTCTTAGCATTTCAGCTGAGATGCCTGGAAACAACAGATTGATGATGTAGGCTATGGTGCTTTCTCGGGAGGCCAAGGGAAGGCTCATGTTAGACAGGATAGCTCACCCTGAAATACAATTTCACAATAATCCCAAGATTCAGACCGAACTAACGCAAAGCCTTGCAATCTTTTAGGTGGATTTTCTTCTACTCAAGTGTTTTCATTTGCTCTTGGTGTCCAGACAGCATTTCCCAGGAGGATGGCTGAATGCTCTCATTGTTGTGTTGAAGAACATGCTCCCCCATTCACTATTAGCCACTCTGGCCACACAGGATACTGTTTAACACAACTGAAAACTTTCTTAAGCGTACTTGGTCAATCTTTTTGAACTGATCCAGACATTCCCTCACTCACTTTACAAAACAAAAGTTCACTTTCTGGGAGAGTAATATGCTAAGCACTGAGGAGAGGAAGGTAAAGGTTAACACAGTACCCTTACCCGTGGGACTCCAGGACGCAGACAGAAATACATAAACAACTGTGCTGGGGGATGGGGGGTACAACCAGCTCAAGCCCAGGGAACTGAAAAGTGCATGTGTCCACAGTTAACTCCTGGCTTACAGGAGCAGCAGCTATGTTTCTTCACTGAATAATAATAACAATAACAACAACAACAATAATAATAATAATAATAAAGTATTTTTATTTGCTTAGAGCAGAGTTTTCCAGGGTTTTGAAAGTGACATGCTAATTTTTGCATCACACATTTCCAGTGTTCCTAAAAATCTGAAAAAGTTCAAGTGAGTTTCAGCAAATGATGTTTTCGGAGGTTTACCCCATCTGCTGAGATTAGAGAATACAGAAACAAACTGAACAGGAACCAAGGATGGGGAATTCAAACTCAGATTACAAATACAACAGAAATGGGCATCTATAGCAATCACCATCTCTCTGGTCAGGACTGGCTGTTTATAATACCCACTGGGCAGTTTATTACAGAAAACAGCACTGTGCCAGCTCTGCACATTGTCATCACAGAACTGCGTTTGTTACCGTCAGCGTCAACACTACATTAACAACTCACACGCACATTTCAAATGCCTCGGGCAAAGCACTGTGCACGCAGATCTTCAGCCACAATGTTGGTATTCTGTTTTACAGATAAGAACTGTGAGACTTAGAAAAGTTAAATATCTCATTTCTTAGCTTTTATTTTATTTTGTGTATGGGTGTTATATCTGCACACCACATACATGTCAGGTTGTCCACAGAGGCTGGAAGAGGGTATCAGATCCCCCAGAACTAGAGTTACAGAAGGTTGTGAGCTGCCATGTGAGTAGGTAAAGTGATTTGTGTTCAAGTCAACACCCATATAAGAAGTTGGGTGTAGCAGGGAGCTCCTACAGTCCCAGTACTAGAAGCTCAAGTACTCTAGAGGATCCCTGGCCACCAAATGTAGCCATCTGTGAGTTCCAGGTTCAGCAGGAGACCCTTTCTCAAAAAATAAGGCGGAGGACGACAAAGGCACCAGATCTCGACTTCTGGCCTTTACATATGCATGTGCACACCCATGCATGCACACACACATAAACAAAACAAGTGAATAAATGAATAAATACGTAAGTAAAATGCAACCTTTCCTGAACAGAGTTATCCCGATTGAAAAATCGTTAAGCTTCTATGCCAGAACAAGTGCCCCAGTCACCCCAAGCCACCCCCGACCAGTTGTTTTCAAAACTCGCTCCTATTTTTCTTAATTAAGTGAACCAAGCCTATAGGGCTTTTAAAATAGAATAGTCCTTGAACTTGGCAAAAGGACATCATTGGATAAACTGTGACTGTTTGTTTGTTTGTTTTTTGGTTTGATTTTTCAAGACAAGAGTTTCTCTGCAGTACAGCTCTGGCTGTCCTGGAACACACTTTGTAGACCAGGCTGGCCTCAAACTCACTGAGATCCATCCCTCTCCGTCTCTTGAGTGCTGGGATTAAAGGCGTGTGCCACCACCTCCCAGCTTCAACTGTGATGTTTACAGGACTCTGAAGATAGTGAACACAGGATTGCAGAGAGTATTTTGTGGGGTTCCCCTATGTTTTGTGTTCTTTATGTACCTCACGCTCAGGTAGCTTTTCATTAAGTCCCATTCTCTCACAATTATGCCTAGATTTTACCACCCCAAACCATGAGTATTACCTAATCTATCCCTTCCTCTGGATCCTCGGTGAAACTGTGCCATTTTTCTCTCTCACTGGAATTGTGGCAACTGGTTTCCTGAATTTTGAGCCTGTGTTATGCCAAGTGTTGTGTGTGAAACATGGTTCACATCATTTAGTTCTCAGAAACTCTGCACTAAGTAGTGGTGTTCTGGCAGAGCAAGTGATGGAGCTTCAGCAATGTGCCCAGGGTCGCACTGCTGGTGAGGAACACAGCAGGGAGAAGTCAGAAGCATTTCATGCATGGTCAACAGTTTGCCCAAACTGCCATCTTAATTTATGGCATTGCTCCTCTACCTCACATGCATGAAGAGAGTGGCACGTGTTTGGCACTTGACAGGAAAAATGCAGACGAACTTCCAATCTATTCTACAAGACACTTCGACAGCTTTTAATACATAAAATTATATCAGCTAATAAACGTTAGTAACATATACAAACTGATTCCACTGTGCTATTTTTCAAAAAGACTATTTTGAACGCGATAATGTTTTATTTCCTAAAAGCAAATCTCTCATGGAATATTACTGAATGAGAGAGATAACACGAGAGAAGGAGAGCTATGAAAACCGTGGCACATAAAACAAATCAGACACAGCCATTCCTAAAGCAAAACATTCCAAAGCACACACGCAGCTTGAGAAATTCTGATACTGTGATGAAAATTTCATAGGTCTCGCAAACAAAGAAGCATTCTTCTACTCCAGGACCTTGTGAGAAATAATCCAAGTATTCTGCCTATGACATCTGGTCTAAGAATTCCTGATCTTGTTAAGCCCATGGTAGTCATCTGTGCTACTTAGTGATATACATTAGTTTGTTTAGTTGCTGCACCTACATGCAAAAAATAAACAAATAAATAAATAGTGGGGTTGTGAAAAGTGTAAAAAGGAAGCCTCCACAGTGAAGAGTGACTCCGGAAGGGAAGCAGGGCAGTTCTTACTGCTCTGCACATCCTGCACCATTTCTTCTCACCTGCGCACGGGTGTAACCAAGATGATACAACACGAACTGTTTTAACACTAAAATACTTTTTTTTTTTTTTTTGCACATAAAGTGACAAAGCATGTAGGCTTTGTGAAAACCTTCAGCAAAAACAGAAAATAGGGAAACAAAAGATTAGCTTTCCTCTTCCTGGCTTTCCATGTGATTCCCCTTTCACATTTTCTCCTCTGTCTGATTTTATCATTCAATAGAAAAGCAATTCAAAGGAAAAAGACAGTCTATTTTTTAAAGAGATGTTAATCCACCACTTTTCTAGTCTCATCCTTTGAGAAACCCTCCTGAGCGTCCTCTGCTAACCCGATCACCCAGGAGAGCTTAGAGTCCCCAAGTTCACATTCCCTTCACATCACCTGTGCTATGTTATCAACACAGCCACTGTCAGTCTCCACATAGGACTGGAAGCTTCCTGAGGACAAGAGACACACATTTTCTTTGATGCCTCACATTGAATTCAAAATTAACTAATGTGTGTTGAAAGAAAAAAAAACAGCAAAGGGAAACCACAAGTTTCAGGTATGATTTTCCTAAACTAAAGCTGTGGTGTTAATGACATTCTTAGAAAGCTGCGATTGGAAGACTCAAATGCACATGAAGGTAACGAGCTCGCTCTCAGAAAGGAGAAGTCTGAACCACAAAGAGCAACAAAAGTAAGCTGACAGACGCCAGTGTCCCAGATGGCACAAACATGTTTATTTTCCCATCACACATTCAATCTCCCTAACGCTACAGGGGAGCCCACGCCACTTTTACAGTACCTTGATTTTCTGAGAATTTATTCTGGCATGTTATTACACCAGCAGGGCTATAACAAGAACCACACACTGGGTTCTTACGCCCACCATCCATCCCATATTCCACCACACACTGGAGGCCCAGCATGATTCACTCAGAATGCAAGACCATTCCCTCACACTTTATGTAAGTGGTTTCCACATCAGAGAGCTGCATGGCTGATTTCGGGGTTGTTCTATTTCATTTTGTTGTTTTCCCCAGGGACACACTGTTTAGTGTTCCTCAGTTCTGTCAGATAATAGCCAGTGGCATACTTTTATATGTGCCCTATTCTTTCCTGCATTGTTTCTTTTTCCTCCCTATCATTCTAAAATCTTCGTCAAGAGTCTCAAGTAACCTTCCAAATTCAATGACAGTTTTCTTCTTTCAGTTCCCCTTTTCAGAATTCATAATGGCACTTGACAAAATAGCAAAACATTTCAAGAAGCCACATTCAAGTAATCCGAGAGCCTGGGCGGAATCCCAGCCCTCAATAACGCTACTGTGAGTTCCTGTCGTGCTGTTATTCTTCCTTTTAATAAATTTTATGAAAAGATCACAAATACGTTCACTGGCAGGTTCTCAGACTTGGGGTGCTGTATTAGATGATGCAAACAGTGTCCGAGTAGAGACGAGCAAGGGGCCCTCCTGGCTTCTGTGATAACAGATAATCCTGGTTCTCACCCCACGCCTGTCCGATTTTGTCATTTCTGTCCTTTTGAATACTGGCATACTTCTTCCCAAGGGCTTGAGGAGGGATTATTGCCCATCTACTCCCATAGATTCTGCAACATGGGCCCCATCACTTCTGTTTTCCTGAACTGTGTATCCAAAATGTCAGGCCTTGCCATGCAAACTTAACCACCTGATTTAGGGCCCATGTTAGATGATGGGTGTGGGGGTGCACGTCTATAATCCCAGCACTCCTGAGACAAGATAAGAGGTAGAGACAGAAGAATCATCCGGAAATTCAGGAGCCAGCAATACTGTGGCAGAGAGAGGAGAGGTGCTACATCAGCAAGGTGGAAGGCAAGAGCTGATTCCCAAAAGTTGTCCTCTGACCTCCACACATGTACTATAGTTCATGTATGCCTACAGTTTCTCTCTCTGTGTGTCTCTCTGTCTCTGTCTGTCTTTGTCTCTCTCTCTCTCTCATGCACACACACACACACACACACACACACACACACACACACACACAAATAGAAAAATAGATGACTTAATAATTAAGTGCCAGTCTTGTGCCCCACACAAGATGCCACCCTCTATTTCCAATTATCTTCACAGATAAACACAGAATTTATCTGACTTTCAGATGCACCATATAATTCCTGTCTCTTGAGTTCCAGACCTATAAACTTTGACCACTCCCTTTCTCCCTTGTCTATTCTACTATGTACCTGGGTCTCATCCTTTCCTCTGGAAACATATTCCATCTTAATTTAAGTCTCAATTCCATTCACCCAAAAAACTTAGAATTCTAAGTGAACTATGAGTTTCTAGGCTTTCCTCTCTCTGGTACAGCAATGCATTGCTCATAAATAAATCTTCATTAAGGTCATCTCTGATCAGATTTCCCACTGTCCAAAAAGCAAAAGGATAAAATGCAAAAATCAAAGACAAAAAAAACAAACAAACTTTGTACCAGCGTTTGGGGGTTTTCTGCAGGATCTGCCACTCTTCCAACCTTGTCACTCCATTTCCTTTAAGTGTCTGGCATTTTAGCCAAACTGACTTAATCTTCTGTGTGCATATTCCGACTGACTATGTTGATGGTTCACTGCTAGCACCAAGAACACTGCCCAGCACATAAAGGTACTCAATCAATATTTGTTAAAAGGATAAATGACAGCATACAGGAATCCTTGACCCTGAAGACACATCAAGTGCATTGTATAATATAATGATGCAGGGGGTGTGACTGTAAAGTTACTAAATCCAGAGTCCAGGTGAGTAGGCCAGTGAACTAATGGAAGTGGACACTACTACAAAAGCCTCAAGACAACTTTCTTTCTCCCTTAAAAAATTATTAGTTTGTTGAAACATAATGCATCTTCTAGACTTAAAGTAAAAGAAAAATGGCAGCTTGCCAAGACAGTTCCCAGTACTACACTCTTTTTTTAGAAGAAATTCACTTCCTGCTTTTCTTTATTTACTTAAAAATGGGTGTCACCTATCAGAGTCATTTGTCAAGGGCTGAACAGTTGCAGCATAACAAATTTGAACCTTTCATTATGAATAATGCATAATTAACATACCAGCCAAAAGATGCTGAGTGTTCGCCTCAAAAATTCTGGTACCAAAAGAGAAAAGGAATCTTACTTGGTAAATTAAAACATATGTTGCATGTTTGACTCTCAACATCCATAAAACTGAAGGGAGAGATGCCAATTTGTCTAGTAATGATGATAAAGTTGGAAGAACAGTGGGGAGAATCGGCCCCTAAGAGAGTATGTTCCAGATAATCTCTCTCCTATCTGTGCTTTAGATATGGTTTATGGGGAATTTTTTTGAATTTAAACTATATAATACTAAAGATATTTAAAAAAATAAATAGCAAAGTTCCATGGGGTGCTCTCTTATTAGCATTCCTATCATTATCAGGGGGGCTCAGTGAACTCAACAATAAATCAATGCCTTATCCTGTTTCATGCTTGACTCTTAGAATTTCTCCTTGACTATTAATAATTACCCATCAACTACTGGGCTATTCAAAGAATACTCAGGCTCATTCTTCCTGGAAGGGTCTCACTCTTGCTCCCAGAAGCCAGGGAAGGCAAATCTATCATTCTACCAGACTCTCTTTATATACCTTTTCAGAAGTTAGTTTAACACCCAAAGCATTCTCAAAGCATCCCAAATGAGTTCAGGTGTTATATGATATGACCCAGTCTGGAGCAGAGGAGAAACCGGTTCACTGCACAGGGGTTAGCAGGACACTACTGTCATCTAGTCTGAGTGGAATCCCTCCTACTTGGAATGCAAGTATGAGTGCAAAGAGGGCTGAATACAGACCTGCCTATCAATCACTTAATGCAGGGCAAAAGGTTCTAAGATGTCAGTAGAGAAACAACATTCACGTAATCCAGAAGTCACGGTTGAATTCTGGTCCTCAACCAATGCTATTGTTAATCTATGCTGTTATGTTCCTTAATAAAAATGTCACAAGGCAATTCTGCTTGAGGAACAGCATACACAGGAAACCTCGGGATTACATTAGCCCTTTGAATGAACAGAACGATAAATGGGTCTACTTCTAAAACAGAAATTTAACTGTATTCCCATCCCCAATCCCTTTTCCCAACATCCCTCTACACCCCTACCCAAAGTGCACCAGACATGGAAACCATGCCTCACCTATGTATTGAAATCCAGCTGCTTTCTGTCATGATCCATGTATCACTCTTGCCTGACACAAACGGGAACTCCAGTTTATATGCGAACACCAGGAAACAGATGTCCTGTGTGTGTTCCACGCTCAGTGGTCCCTCTGCTATACTTGACCAATTTAGAGGACTGAAGAGCATCTAACACTGACCTGCCTACTCCATCACTTTGCATCTTTTATTTTCATAAGCTCAGTTTAATATTCCTCAAAACTATTTTGCTCTCTGAATATTATGCTTCATCTGTATTTTTCTAGAATAATTATAATTCCCCTAATAGTTACAAATTAGGTCAAGTAGCTGCTGCAGACTGAGGCATCCATTGTTCTCTGATTATTATTTAAGTCTCCTTCTATTCACCATTCAGTCCATTATGTTTTAAAATACCATATAACTTGACTGCTATCCAAAAAAGTTAGTACAGGAGTCATTTAATATTCTGAAACTTCTGTAGCAATGAGTAGGTTCTAAGTTGCCTTTGTTATTGAAAACTTATCCTTTAAAAAACATACACACATACTCAAAACTGGGAATAATAATTCAGAAATACCTGACACACATGGAAAGGAATATTTGACATTTCTCTTGTGTGTTAGACACATCTTGTGTAGGTTTAAACCCCACTGCTCTTGTCTAAGACTTGGGGTGTTGGCTAATTGCACAGAGGAGCTGTGCTGACTCAGCTTTTGGAAAGCATCTTCCATAGTGCCCTGGGCTGAGAATGACCAGGAGATGGTTACAAATCAGGGAAGACACAAGCTCATAAAAACACCTATCACAAATCACTTGAGGCTATATGTACACATACACGTCCTGAAAACTCACCACAGTTTCACAAATATTTTGTGTCCTTGATAATTATCAAAATAGCTTTGGGTTTGTTTCACCTCTGGTCACCTTGCCATTCCCTTAAGTTTCAAAAATAAGTACCAGGTGTGCATTGCTGTTCTGACTTTCCCAACTTTGAAGGTCTCAAATGACAGCTGAGTATAAACAAAAGTAAAACATCTTTTCTCCATTTTGATGGAATCTGTTAAGAAATAAGAATAATTGTGACTCAGTGGGTACAGGGTGGGGATTCTACACCCACTGGGGCAAAACTGGACTGATGTTCAGGTCAGTGGCTCTGAGTTCTTCACTTCACAGAAGTTGCAAGAACCAGCTCACATTTTAAAAGGACACAAGAAACGATAAATTCTTCAGGCTTTCTAGAAGTGAGAAGGCTGGACTGTTTTCAATCCACATATATAAAACAATTCCCAGTCTGCTCATAAAAATTTCTCTTTGAATATGGTTCATAATGAATATACAGTGTTATATTTCTTAACAGCCCTGTATCCTAAACACAGACATTATTAAACAAGACCAAATTTCACATTTCTAATTTTATTGGTCCAACAAGACAGCCTTCGAGCTACATAAATGAGCAGCCTTCACACAGTAGACTCCATGGGGAGGACCGAGATGAGAGGCAGGAACGCTGTGCAATTTTGCTGTTTTATGAAACCCTATTACTTTTAGCCCGTTCTGAGACAGCTCATACCTACTGTTCTGACTGCTTCAGCACTGTACAGAGCACCATGTTTATCACTTAGACACCACACAACCTGTGCCAACGCAGTTACCCATCCAACTGAATCAAAAGTAATAAAGGATTTAATGATAATATCATGGCATGTTCTTAATGTACTTTATTTTTACTTAACCTTAATCCCTTATTCTAAAAATTAAAATTTTACCAATATCTTAGCTCTACCCTAAAGGTAAGTAACCCCCTCCCCCAGGTAGCTTCATTTATTTTTAGGAATAGGAGTCAGGCAGATGCAGGGCAAACGCAGTTTCCTGTCATTTGAATTGTGTAGAAAATATAAAAATTAAGACAATTATAAAAACAAAGGATGTATGTCGGCTGCAGAGTGCTTGCCTAGCATGTGCAAGATTCTGGATTTTCTCCCCAACAGATGAGGAAGAGAGGGGAAGAGGAAGTGGGGGGAAGGAGGAGGGAGGTGGAGACAGAGGGAGAAAAGGGAAGGAGGGGGCAGCGAATATGGGAAGGAGGGGGCGGAGAATATGGGAAGAAGGGGGTGGAGAATATGGGAAGAAGGGGGTGGAGAACATGGGAAGGAGGGGGCAGAGGATATGGGAAGGAGGGGGCGGAGGATATGGGAAGAAGGGGGTTGAGAATATGGGAAGAAGGGGATGGAGAATATGGGAAGAAGGGGATGGAGAATATGGGAAGAAGGGGGTGGAGAACATGGGAAGGAGGGGGCAGAGGATATGGGAAGGAGGGGGCAGAGGATATGGGAAGGAGGGGAAAAAGGAGGAGGAAGGTGAAGGCAGGAATGGGGGTGGGTAGAGGGAGGAGGACATGCAGTAAGTTGAAAAAAAAATAAACTTCTCGGTATAATCAAGGGTTGGCTATGGCATGCTCATTATTTCAATGAGCTGCTGAGTACTTCTACCAAGTTAAGAACCTCCCTCTGCTAAAATGGTTAATGTATTTTGTATTCCTCATTCGTCGGTCTGTAAACTCCTAGAGAAAGGGATCATATTGTGTTCAACTTGGTCTCTTGAATGTAATACAAAGGCAAACCTTGACACAAACAACAACAAAACACGACAGTGCTTCTCTAGGTGCTGATTTAGGAGGAAGTGAGACTGTTCCATTCTCTCACGGGCTGTGCATTCAAATGAAAGAAACAACAAACAAATAAGAAAAATACTCAGCAGCCCCAAAGAAATTCTTTACAGATCACTAAAATGGAGATAGAGAGTAATATTTAAATAGTGCCGTCAGTAAAAGGTCTCCTGAAATGATGCTAATTTAAGCTGAGATACACATCCCAAGACTACAAGAAGGCTCCCATCAGCCAAGCTTTGGGGAGAGAGCAACAGGACAAAGCCAGGTAGACTTGCACATTCCAGTCACGGATGAAAAGACTGTGACCTGAGTCCAACAAGGCTGGGTTGGAGTGTCATCCTAGAGAGGACAGGCTGCTTCTAGGAAGATTTCCTTCAGTCAGTTAGTGGACAAGGACCACTGGAATGGATTAAACAGAACAATTGTGTAATCTAGTTACGGCCAATCAGTCCATTCGCAGCCATTCCTTCATCTCATCACCCTAATGTGCCTTAATTTCCTCGAGTGCTTTTCCTAACCAAATCAGAGCAGGCACATATTTGTTACCTTTCTGTTCTCAGGAAGCTCGTCCATGCCAGGACACGAAGTGACCCTGCCCACTGTAGCTTCAGCTCCTAAAAGAACACTGGCTCATGCTCAGTACAGCGGCCATGTGTATCTGTGTTGCATCTGTCTCTCTGTCTCCACTTCTCTGTCTCTGGGTATGTAAATCTCTGTGTCTGTCTCTCTCTGTGTTATGTCTCTGCCTCTCTGTCTCGTGTGTATGTTTGTGTGTGTGTGTCTCTTTGTGTATCCCTGTGTTACATCTCTGTCTGTGTCTGTGTGTGTCTGTGTGTGTGTGTGTGTGTGTGTGTGTGTGCTGCAAGGATGAATATGAGCATCCATCTAGCTATGATGAGAGAGATGCTCAATATAAGAAACTGAAGATGAATCTATTCTATCTGAAACCATGGAGATACATGAATACAGGCAAATACACACACACACACATGTATACACAGAGAGAGAGAGATAAGCACGGCAGGGCAGGCAAACTCCAGTTGGCATGATGAGCTCACTGGAGGGACAGGTAAATAATGGGGACTCCAATGCACCCACACTGGTGACAGAACACAGGAGAGTCTTAAGCCCTTTTTCTTTGGATGAGTTTGAGGTTGAAGACAGTGGTACCCACTTTTCGTCTTCGAGGTCGGTCACATACAGCAAGAAGCAAGCCTAGGAACATAGATGTCACTCTGCCTGACTCCCACATCACTATAGAGCACTGGAAAGCAGGTGCATCTGCACATGCTGAGGCCTGAATGGAAGACCGGACAGCATGGGGCACATCTGGACAGACTTATTGGAAAACAGTGACATGGGACAATCAAACAAACAGAGGCATAACCTCATAGAATTACAGAGAATGAACACTTTAATCACCTTGGCACAATGAGCCAGCGACTTCTGGGAGAGAGGAAAACCACCAGACTGATCTCACCAACCCCCACTAACGTAAGTTCTGCCCATGACTACAGCCCACCCGGGCAGGTTGGTTCCATCTCTCACCTTGAACTTCTTCACCTGTGCCTGGATGGATGGGAGGCGGTACACAGCAACCCTGTGTTCACAGCCATGCCTGTCTTCCCTCCCATGCAGTGGAGAATTTAAAAATTCTCAGAAATAAGTTCTTACATCCATGCCTACTTTGCTTACTGTCTTCTCATGAAACAGTAAACAAACAAAAACCACCCAATGGTCAAATTCACCTCGGTTCCCCTTTGAATGATTATAAAAGATAAGGTAAGGTTGACTTGAAGGACCCAGGACAATTAACAGCTAGTGTGTGACGTATTTTGAGTTGTTTTGATATTTTAGAAGTGGGTTTGCTGACTAGGTGCTTTTTCAAAGATTCGATTCACATGAGATAAACGCGCAGCTCTACAGAGTCTGCAGGCGTGCAGCTGATGGGATGAATTACATGTAAACATGGAGAATGTTTCCACTCCACATGCAAACCCTACACAAGAGGCTGTTTCTGAAGGACCTTCAGAAACAAAAGCATGTTTCCTGTAAACAGCTTAAGTTCAAAGCACTCTTCAGTTCAAATACACTCACAGTCACCCGGACCTGAGGACTTTTCCTAACTCCTCTGCAGCAAGCCTGCGGGAACTTAAACACAAGGTTTAATCCAGATCCTGTTCTTCTTCCATATTAACAGAGTTTCTGTGTGCCTCCTCTGTGGTCCACCTTCATGTGATAATTTTTCCCTTCATTATGACACTTATAGGAAGCCACCTGTCATCAGTCATTTTATTGCATCTATCAGAAATTCAAGAAGCTGCCAGGAACCTGTGAAAATGTTTTCAGAGGTTACATTTAAAATATACAATTCTTGAAATTATACCAAGCAGAACTAAGTACACGGCTTGGAGCGGAGAAGAACCGCTACGTGAGGTCTACGTGTCTCATTAGAAATAATGTATTCATAAGTAAATGCCATTTCTGTAAGAAATTAAACCCTTTTTGATGATTCAGTCTCACATCTCAATCAGAATGCCAAACAGGGCGCGCCAGTTAGATGTTATACTTGGAGGTTTGTTTCTGAATTACCACGAGGAACTCGGGCAGGTGATATGTCTGGTGCAGCAGCCGAGGGAACTGGCTCTTGGGACTCTTGGAGTGGCCAACATCTTTAAGGTGTGAATAGGTACATGGCTGAAGTTAAGTCGAGGCTGTTCGTGTTTTACAGCCTGTAGGGAATGTTCAGAAACATGTCTACCATGGCATATTCCCAGGAAGTACCCCTCTTAGCACAGCTTAGTTTTTATGCACTCAGACAACATCAAGGTCTGCTGATTTTCTCCTGTCCTGCCCACATTGTGACTGATAAAACACAAACGTGGCAAAAACCTCCTGGGAAAAGAAGAATCATGTAAGTGGCTGGACAAAAAGTATTTGAAAACAGCTTTTGCTAAAGCCCAGCCATTAGTCTGGCATCCAAGGGCTTGATGACCAGGCCTAGAGTCTCCTTCCTATGACACCTCTACTGTAGTTGCCTCCTCAAAAGCTCTCCCAGTGGTTGGTTGTTTCTCCTGGAATTTATGCTCAGGAAACTTGCTCTCTTTGACCGTCATTATCCAAGATGTAACCAACTCATTTTACTAAGCCTTCCTTGGTGCAAAGTACTTCCTCTGCCCCCAAAGCCACAGCAAGTGTCTATGCAATAATATTCCCAATTATCATGCCTGTGTTCTGAGATGGCCTTTGCTGTTGCTCAGTTATTTCTGCCTGAGATCTCTGTGTGTGTCCATCCTGTACTGTTAGACAAACCCACAACCCTTAACACAGTTCAGCACACAGGGCAGTAGAGCTCTCAAGAGTGCATACCACCTCCCAATAGCTCGTTTAAAGGCAGTGAAAGCATTTCCAGAACACATCTTTCCTACCCTGCTCTCTAGTAAAGCAGTGGCTCATGTGTCTCACTAGTAACTCTTTGGGTGGAAAAAAAAAAAGCCCTGTCCAAGACCGGTGTCCTTAACACTACACTCAGAGGGAATCCATTTTAATCTGAAATAGGCCAGGACACATCAGCACTTATTTTGAAGAGCCTGGCTGCCCTGCCTGAACACGCAAGTGCAGGAGTGAGTTTTCCAGGATTCATTGAGATGTGAGCCAGCACTGTAGGCTCAGATTAGAACCAAGCCCACAAGGCTAAGAGACTCGAGCTCTTGAAACATTTATGACAAGCCGGTCGGGAGCAATGGATGACAGCCCAAGGAAATGGTAATATGAGCCTGAGCTTTTCACCTCAAGGTGACTGGTTAAAACTCAGCTTGGGAACCACCAAAAATATATAGCCCTCCAGTGCAATAAAGCAAGCTATTTGTGACCCCGAGAAAGTGACCGTAAGGCATCGGCTTCTCTCATTGGTGCCCAGTGAGATATGAGACATCCACACAGTCTAAAAATAAGTTGAAGCACACATACTCTCCAAAGAATAGACTTCCCCTTCCAGACAACTATAGAAACCCTACCTAGTCCCTTTCACACAAGCCACCATGAATTTTAAAATACTTTCCCTTAACCACGGATTCAGCTTTTCTGACTTTTAATGGCATGGATTTGATAACTAAAGCAACAATGTCTATAATTCTACAGTTACACTGCTGTTTGTACACCATCATATTTCATCCCCAAAGTTCCTGGCCATAGCTATAATGGAATGAGAAAGAATGTACTGGGGCTGGAGAGATGGCTCAGCAGTTCAGAGCACTGGCTGCTCTTCCAGAGGACCTAGGTTCAATTCCCAGCACCCTCATAGCAGCTCACAAGCCTCTGCAACGTCAGTTCCAGGGGATCCACCACACTCTTATAGCCTCCACGGATATCAGATATACATGTGGTATACAAATACACATGGAGTCAAACTATCCATACACATTAAAAAAGGAAAAAGAAGCAAAAAAGAACACACAAGCTGGCGTAAGAATGTCTGACTTGACTTTGAGAATCAAGCAACTGGCCCAATTCTGCATCTACAGACCTGGGGTGACAGTGACCTATATTTACAGACAACTGTCAGGGCTAAAGGTTAAATGAGCTACTGCAACAAACAAATGTATTAACTCCACCAACCACCTTATGAAGTAAGACCAGAGTCTCTTGTTTATCCTCACTGGGAGGGTGACCCAGCACTTGGGTACGAGGTCCACTGCTAGCCCTATAAAAACAAGATGACGGATCTAAGCATACATGAGTTCAGATGACATATGAAAAGGGAACATGATGTAAGTTCTTATTTTTTAAAAAAAGCCTCACCTATGCTGAAGATTCTACAAGGCTAATTATCTTTAGTGCAGAGAATTGGAATGTTGCCGATCCAGAGCTAAAATTATCTTGGGCTATCCTTAGTACCCTTAATAGCCATTCATTGACCACCTAGCTGTGTTTTGGACATCCTTTTGAACCGTGTTCTTAGCTGTCCACTAGTTTTGACCAACCCAAAAGCTGAGAATGTCATCAGATGATATCTAAAACCTATAGAATAAATCTATTTATTTTTATTCTGTCACCTGCCCATCTGATGTCCCCACCAGTGTGCCTGGAAAATGCTCGAATCTCTGACCACATTTTGTTCTGCAACTATAAAATCCCCACTCGCATGAGAAGTTCTGCAGAGAAGGACTTCATCTGGGGCTATGTGAATCTGTGTTTCCAGACCATTGCCACTCATATTTGATTCAAAATCAGCTGTCTCGTTCTATTTAAGTCCTGTGTTTACTGTTGACAGAGACGATCTTGGGTGCGACTTTACCAATGCTGTGAAACGGTAATCGAACACTGGAAATCACATTCCCTCCAGCCTTCCTTATTCTCACCTGGGGTTTCTAATCATTTGTGGATTATTCATCAAAGTCTTGTGAAGTTCAAATAATTGAATGCCTCTTCTTCAAAAATACACAAATCCAGAAGGTAATTTTAGAAGGCAAATGTTGAAATTTAGGAACTAGAACAAATAACCAGCATTTATGACAATATTATGGGATTATATCAGAGGCAAAGCACACAAAAACTAAAAGTTTTACTTATTATCGTTAATTTTTCATTGTTCTTTGTAGTTGAGACAAGGTCTCATATACCTCAGGCTAATCTCAATCCTGACTCCCAGGATCCCCTGGCGTTTCAAGTGCTGGGATTAGAGGCATGTGCCATCTCTCCCACTTTTAATGACTGCATGTATGCGTTTGTATGTGTGTGTTATATGTCCATATTCATGTGCCTGTGTGGGTGTGTGCTTGCACATGCATGTGTGTGGGACAAGGAGTTAGACAGCTCCCTGATAGGCAGACAGAGAAGGGCCCCGCCTAGGTAATAAAGATCCGAGGAACTTCCAAGATGGCTGGCTTCTTCCTCACTCTCCTGACCTGAGACTGAAGCCTGGCAGCTTTAAACAAAGGCCTGGTGGGTTTCTTCTCCTTCCAGTAGGGCCCCTGTTGATGGTCTGGCTCATCCAGTTCAAGGATGGATCAGGAAATTCTACACAACAGTTGTAAGCAAGTCAGCCATCCTGTCCTTCAAACTGATGGACGCTTCAGCTTCAGAGACTTTAAAAACTCCTAGCCCTCAAGGAGCAGCTGGGCTCTGGAGTTCTGAGTTCTGCCACTCCACCACCCCACTACCCCCACCCCCTACCCCCCCACCTCACCCCCCCACCCCACCCCTGCTTTGTGGCGGATCTTTCTCTCTGTGTGCCTGCTGTACGTGTGTGTTTTTCCTTACCCTGAGTAAAAGCCTTTCTTCAGCTCCTGATTCCATCTGCTCCCATTTGCTGTGTTCAAGATTTCTCTGCTGCTACCTGTCACATTCTAGATTTTTCCTGCCTTTTAGTTATTTAACTGACAGAGGACAAGCTGGATCAAGACTCCCGGACTGTGACGTGCGGAGGGCAGAAATCAATACTGGGCGTCTTCCTTGATCATGCTCCACTTTATTTTGGGGGGCAAGGTCTCTCACTCGTTTGCCTAAGCTGACAGACCATGAGTTCCAAAGATCCACCTTTCTCTGCTCCCTCAGGTCATGTGAGGTAACTGGTCTTTTAAAATAAAAATAAAGAAACCATGTGTTCTGGGGATCAGAACTCAGGTCTTCACACATATGATGTAGGCACTGTACCAAATGAGCCATCCCTCAGCCCCAGGGAAGGAAAAAAAATTATAGCATGTATTGAACTAACTCTCAATGCAAACTTGGCCATAATGTTTTGGTCACTTCAAAATTATCCTGGAAAGGTTTGTTGGCTTCTTTCAGATTCAAAGTACTCTTTACTGATTTCTTTCAATATTTCTCACCTCAAAAACAAAGTTTCTAAAAAATAAATGTTTCTAACTTAAACTGTAGGCAGAAAACATTCTTGATAAATCAAAGAAACTAAATTCACAAACTCCATTTTTTGGTATTTGTGTATCCAAGGGTAGCACTGTCCGTAAAAACAATACGGCTTCCTAAATGTGTGCTGAGTAAATGAAACAAGTGAATGGGGCTCAGGTTTGTCTGGAAGGGTTTTGTAAAGCTTTCCACATATGTAAAATATCTTTCCCCTGGGGGACAGTGAGCACTTCCTTCCCCCACTGATCAGTGGAATGCCATCCAAACCACAGGCACAGGATGGGGAAGGGGTTCCAGGGAGAAGGAGTCAAACAAGCCTTCATTCAGATCCCGCCAGAACTGCTGAGATTTAAGAGGCCAGCCCTTGAATTGCATTTTCCTCACTTCCAGGGCATATACTGGGTCCTACCGAAAAGAAGCGGGAAACACATCTCCAAAAGCCTCTGGAATACTGTCATTCATTTGTACCATGGTTTGGAGTTTTTTAACTTTCCTTCTTTAAAATACAGTTTTCAGGGGATTCCTCGAAGGGAGTGTGATTTTCTATTTATTCATTGAGAATCGTTTCTTCCTTTCCTTGTCAATGGAACTTGGACTCAGCCTGATTCTTAATCCTACCTAGGACTGGACACAGCTTCTCACATCTGCTGGCTGAGGACTATCAACTTTAACAAACCATTTATATCACTCAACATTCAGATATATAACTAGGATTTGAGACATTCATTAGTGGACATGTGGATGGTTAATTTACCCAAAAATCAAAGTAAGCCTTTTTTTAAGTCATCACACACATTTAAAAATTAATTTTTCAAAACTTCAGCTGGTAAAACAGACCTTTCTACTGACAGACAAGAAGAAATCAGCCCAAATACATACTAAGCAAGAATCCAATGATCAGTTCACATTTCAACCTTGTCTACACTTTTCAGATTTTTAAAAGAATGCTATTAATCTAATTCTATTAACTGCATGTTCTTTGTTATCATTGTCCATGATAAACTGTCCTCAGCATGGATATTGTGGCAATACACTTAAAATTTGAAGTGTGTGGGAACAGGAGGGATCAGGTAGAAGGAAGATGGAGGGAGAGGGTACTGGGAGAGATAACTGGAATTGGTGAGGAGTGAGAAACCTAGTACAATGGAAACCCCCAGGAATCTACAAGGAGGACCTAATAATGGGGGACACAGAGTTTAAACTGCCATCTCCTGTCACCAGGCAAGACTTCCAGTGGAGGGATTAGGACTCCAACCCAGCCACATAACCTTCGACTTACAACTTGTCCAGCCTACAAGATGTACTGGGATAAAGGTAGAACAGAAATTGTAGGAGTGGCCAACCAATGACTGATCCAGCTTGAGACCCATGCCATAAGAGGAAGCCCACCCCTGACACTGCCAGGAGGACCAGGACCCAGAGGCTGGATAGTCCAGAGATCCAGGATAGGACCAAACACAACCAGAAAAAATAAAATCAATGAAATGATCGACATTCTGCTACATACTTGTAGACAGGAGCCTAGCATAATCATCATCAGAGAGGCTTTATCCAGAAACAAATGCAGAGACCCACAGCCAAACATTAGGCAGAGCTCAGGGAATTCTGAGGAAGAGAGGGAGGAATGATTATTAAGAGCCAGAGGGGGTCAAGGACACCACAAGAAAACCCACGGAATCAACTAACCTGGGCTCATAGGGGGCTCACAGGAACCGAACAGACACAGAAAGCCTACATGGGTCTGACATAGGTCCTCTGTGTATATGTATGGTTGTGTATCTTGGTCTTCTTGTGAGACTTCTAGCAGTGGGAGTGGGAGCTGTCTCTGACTCTTTTGCCGGCTTTCAGGACCCTTTTCTCACACTGGATTGCCTTGTCCAGCCTGAATACAAGGAGTGGGACATAGTATTATTGCAACTTGATTTTTCCATATTTGGTTGATATCCATGGGAGGTCTACCCTTCTTTGAAGAGAAATGAAGGGGGGAGTGAATGAGGGATGGCAGAGGCGGAGGGAATAGAAAGGAAGGAGGGAGGAGAAACTGGGGTTGGGATGTAATATATGAGAGAAGAATAAAAAAATTGAAGTGTGAGCAACACAATGATTTATTCAAATATCCTAAGGAAGACACTAAAGTTTCAGCTGTCATTTAGATCACAATTCTTTCAAGGACAGTAAAGAGATGTCACTAAGTGATGCCCAATTATACATGAGTCTAGTTTTCACCGAGAATCTAGTCCACTTGACATCTGTCAGGACACCAAGAACACTTAAGAACTTTCTTCAACTGCGATAAACCACTGGTACATGTAACTTTCTTTTAAAAACATATTGCATAATAATGATGGCATTTTGGTGCTCAGCTATGCCTTGGGGTACATGAAAAGTCATTCTCCACTGTTCTTCTGTGGAGAGACAGAAGGATGCAAGCCAAAAAGGCAGGAAACAGAGAAGGGCTGCAGGTACTCAACTGACTTCTCAAGTGTATAATGTGCAGGTTCAGCATATACTACTAGTGAGTCTCAGCCAAAAGTCCCAATCTCCAAAGGCTATTGCCCAGACAATACACAGTGACTCTCCTAAGGAAAGTAAGCCAGAGTCCACCATCAAAATGGCAATCAAGAAGGTAAACAAATGTGAGAATACTGAGAAAGAAGACATTCTATTCATTATTGATTGGAATGTCAGCTGGAGCATGAAGTCAGTGTGGAGGTTTCTCCGATTGCTACACATGAGGATGACCTTTGACCTAGATATATAATTCCTGGGCATATACTCAAAAGGCTCTACACCCCCCAACAGAGATACCTGTACATCTATTTCACCGCTACTCTAGTCACAGTAACTAGGAAATAGAATCCATCTAGGTACCCAGCAACTGGTGACTGAGTAAGAAAGGTATGAGTAAATATATACAAAAGAATTCAACTTGGCACTAAAGAAAAACCAAAACAAGATTTGCAAGAAAAATAGATAGAACTGGGAAGTGTTATAGACCAGCCAAGGTAATCCAGGCCTAGCAAGGCGGGTCTTTACGTTCTCTCACAGGTGGGTTCTGCTCCGAACCTCTAGATTCCTGTGTTTAAGCTGGGGAGAGTGTCCACAGATGCTGGGGAGCAATAAAGGAACCATGAGATGGCATAGGGGGAGCTCTTAGGAAGGGAGATGGTAGAGCACTTGTGATATGAAAGTTGAGAGAGCGCTAAGGCTATGGAAAGTGGAGCTAAGGGTAGGGGGTAGGAGGCAGGTGGGGGCTGATCTACAAACACTAATAACAAAAGGCTATATAGAAACCAAACTACTTCATAAGCCAACCAGAAGATAGAATAAACATTTTAAAAGTTTGAACAGAAGTATTCTCTGAGGGTGGATAAGGCTGCTCCCAGAAGCTACAGGTTTTTAAACCAAAAAGCCAAGGGCAGGAGTGAGATACCTCCTTAAGCATCACCCAGGGGATCTCCAGAAGCTCTAAAATCCACAGAGGCTACAGCTGTTGCTCCGATTCACCCACCAGAACTAGATACCAAGACCCAATTGCTGAAGATTCCACACATGCAGGATACAACACATAGATAAACCAAACTGGAACTGAGATGTTTTCTGCCCACCAGTGTTCATAGTGCCAAAGGCTATGATGTTTTGGAGGTTGTGGAACCTTGAGGAAGTGGGGCTCACTGGAAGAAACAGGGGGTTTGCTGGGTCTTATGGGTTACGGCTGGCTAATGTCACTCTACATCCTGATTGCTGATGCCATATAACCAGCCAACCAGCTGCCCCATATAGCCATCACTGCCATTCCTTCCCCCCAAATAATGGGCTGTTCCCTTTCAAAACCACAAACCAGAATATACACTCCTCTTAGGTTGTTTCTTTCAAGTGTTTTATCAAAGCAAAAGTAACCAATTGACTTCTGTCTTAGGACGAACTTTTCTGTTTTGTGATTCCTCTGCTTCCTTGAAGTTTTGATTTCTTAATGTGGCATTTAACATCAGTGAGTCCATTTTGGTCCACCCTGGGCTGGGCTGGTCAGTTAGGGCCTAAGCACAGTAGCTCAGTCCAAAACAATATCCTCCCATGACTTTTATTGTACAATGCCAAGTGAATGCATGTTAACTGAAATGCTCAGTGTAAATCACAAATTTCACTTTTTAAGATGAAGGTAAACACTTGAAAAGAACAATGACAGTCACTGGGGATGGATGGCACATCAGTTTCTAAAGGCCTCTGCAGCAGCAAATGGTTTTTATACTTTGTGGATGTATATCGAGGAAGGCTTTTTCCTGCTCTGAAAGCGGTTCTATAACCTTTCACCCCATTGTATGGTTTCTCAATTTATGGCGCAGACTTTTCCTTAGGCAAACAGAAGTGCCAAGCTCCTTACAAATACCTAGCTTCTAAAACCTGAGCTGTCCTGTAGCTCAGCCTCTACAACACACAGAAGGCTGGTCCATAACACAGAACACACCAGGAAGGTAAGGGACAAGATGGCCAACTCCCCAACCTAAGCCTTTTATAACATTCTTAACAACAGAAGTCCCAGAGAGCTCACAAAACCAAATGAAACAGTGTCAAAGCCATACTGATAGTAACTAAAGGCATATATTTTAAAATCAAACTCTTGACTAGGTGAAATGTCTATAATGATTAAATCAGAGTGTTGCATGTGTTTCTCTTTTCTTGCTCATCAACTGTGTCAAATAGCACACTCTAGTAACAGTTTCGTATGTGCACACACGTTCAGGTTGAAACCCAGGCCCTAGGAATGGCCCCAGCCCATCAACCTGTGTTACATTTAATGAGCAGCTACATGTGCTTGCTGGCCCTATTTTCAGAATGAAGGATAGCGCTCATATGATCAGAATGGTAACACAGGAGATAAAATATTGGGAAACCCACATGACAACATAAATCTGTCACAGCAAAGATTTACCCCAGTCATTACTCCCTCTTGCCTTGCATTCCTGTTACACAATTTCCAGGAACAGATTAGTGTTGCCGTGACCTACGACACCGGGCTCAAGCATTGGTTCTGAAAGTGAGCAGAAGAGGACCACCAATGGGGGGTGGCTAAAACAAAGACATCCTTGAACAAAAACCCAAGATCTCTGTTCTTTTTCTCACCATAGTACCTCACATGCACATAGCTCAGCAATGAGCAAGAAAGGAATCAATGCCTAACAGTATGTATTAAATTCAATTAGCCTTGAACTCCATATGAGCATGTCCTCCTGTTTATTGTTTAAATAAAAACCCAAAAAGAGTAAGCATCTACTACTACTTTTTATCTTAATAGCCTATTTGTGTAAGGGACCAGCTGTTTTATCTGTATTTTAAGTGAGAATTTATTTATTTATTTATTTATTTAATATATTTAAGTGAGAAAATATTCTCACTTAATATATTTAAGTGAGAAAATATTTGTATCGCATAGTAGAGTTTTTTTTTGTTTGTTTTTGTTTTTTGATAATCTTGCACTGTAGGTTACAAATACCAATATTCACTTGTGGACAGAGAAATCAAATACTTGTTTAAGTGATATTAATTTCAGTGCACATCTGAATCCATAACACACATATATACAGATTAAAGAAGCATATGAATATATAGTAAAGACCTAAAGGATTATTTCTAATATAGACTGTTCTGGCTAGTTTTATGTCAGTTTGACACAGCTAGAGTTATCTGAAAGGAGGGAGCCTCAACTGAGAAAATTCCTCCATAAGATGATACTGCAGGCAAGCATGTTGGGCACTTTCTTAATTAGTGCTATAGAAGGGTCCAAAGGTCATCCCTAGGCTGGTGGTCCTGGGTTCTATCAGAAAGCAGGCTGAGCAAGTCATGTAAGCAAGCCTGTAAGCAGCACTCCCCCATGGCCTCTGCACCAGCTCCAGCCTCCAGGCTTTTGCCCTGCTTGAGTTCCCATTCTGACTGCCTTCAGTGATGGACTATGGATGTGGAAACATAGGCCAAATGAACCCCTTTCTCCCTCATTTTGCTTTTGATCATGGTGTTTCATCGTAGCAACAGTAACTTTAACTAAGACACTGATATACCCTGAAATAACATGAGGAGGCACAGACAGACTGGGCATGAGCTATAAATTCAAAAGAAGAATATGCTGAACAGCGAGTAAGGGTGCTTGTCAGCAAGCCTGATTCCTCAAGTTTGGTCCAATCCCCAGAATCCACACGGTGGAAGGAAAGAACTGACTTTTCAAAAAGTTGTCCTGACTCACACACACACACACACACACACACACACACACACACACACACGCACACGCAAATGTAAACAATGCTGGGGGAGAAGTTCTTTTCAAGTTGTACATGAATTTATATCATTCAGGGAGAAGGCAGTAGGTATTGATTATCCTAGGTGTCAAAGACCTGGGCCATCCCATGTCCTCTGTTTTCTTATCTTCCTCTCCACACGACATCACTTCCTTTAGGAACAGGTTAGAGGAAAGCCCTGGATCTGGTGCTGCTCAGGGAACACATGCTCCTGGGGACTGATGGTCCCTACGACAAAGGTCATGTAACTGTCGGGGGCTGCCTAGAGCTACTCAAGTGAACCCCTGCCCACTAGTCCACTCTTGCCAACCTCCTATTTCATTTCTTTTGATCAAAAGCTGTTATCATCATTACTTTGGATGTTTCTGCTACATTATAAGTGATGTCTCTCTCTGCTCTAATCTTTCATTGAGGCAAGGTTTAAAAATTCAAATGGTAATTACTCTTGCTTCTGCTTAGTTAACTCTTACCACATTTCACGAAACTTTCACATCGCCAGGCTGAAGATCGTCAGGTAGCTCTAAAAAAGTATCAAAGTTGTGGCCTGTGATCTGTCCCAGGGTGATGCTCAGCTGATAGACTCCCGGAAAGCCTCGCTCTCTAACTGATAATGTTTTATAGACTCTTGAAAATATCACCAGTTGTCCCCCATATTCACTCTATTTTAGACCCCATTTTTCTATACCTAGTTATTATTGTTTTTCAGAATTCCTACCCTTGACTTGTCCTCTATTAACTATTAATCTTGTAGGAGTTTATCTATTTCTAAGGCTCCAGCCCAATGTCTACCCTGTCAGACCTGCAGTGTTAACTCACAAACTGCTTCTGATCCCAACAGCGACCATCTTGTACGAACACGTTTTCCAGACCCTTCCAATATAACTCTCCCAAACTGAAATTCCCAGGTTGTTGTTTAACTCTACCTCATCTCTCACCTCAAATGCTTCCACCAGTTTATCCAGCTCCTCTCTTCATCTTCAAATGTAACGGTAATACTGTCTACCTCGACATCAGAGACCTTTAACCATACTTTACCTCATACACTGAGTTAGCTTCCAAAGCTTTCTAGTCTGGGCAGTGCATACTTCTTTCTGTGCCTATGTGTCTTGGTCCAAGTTTTCCCCCAATCTCATTTGCACCATGGCAACAGCATCCTGCTTAGACTCCATGACTCCAATCCTTCCTCCACAGGAATTCCAGAATGATCATTCAAAATGTCAAAGCTTCAAAGATTTTTCTCCTTCATCTCCAGGATCAGTTCAAAACCAAAGGCAGCCTACCAAGGCTTCCAAGTTGTTCCTGGCTACTGTTCCAGAATTTTCTCTAACCTCTGCGTATGCTTACACATAAGGCCTTGCTCAAACATGAATTGTGTTTACTTGGGGCACTGGGCTATATTTTTGCAGTCATTCCCTTTCTATATGGAATGTCTTCCCTTCCACCCCTCTATATACAGCAGGTCCGATGGCTCCTCAGAAGTGTGAGAGCCACTGTCTCGGCCCCGGTGCCTGGCCTGACTGCATCCCACACTCCTTTCTTCCCTAGACTGGAAGTACAAACAGAGCCTCCTGGCTTCCTTGGTTTGGGTAATTGCTGGTTCTTGCTTTCCAAAGTCTTCAGACCCTGACCTATCATCTCTCCTCATGTGCCATAGCTTGTTTGCATTCTTTTGGACAACACAAATCGGCGACATGCTCTCTGTCTGGCCAGTGGCAGCCTTCTCTTGCAGCTCTTTTCAAAGATACTATGCTTCTGACCCAAATGTCCTCCTAGCCAGCTGGGTAAAGGCTAGACATCCTAGTAAAATTCTCCCCAACCTCTATGTCTCAGCCCAAACGTTCTGGCTTCTGCAGACCCCTCCCTGTGGTGGTATTGTGTTCCCCAAAATATTGTGCACCCTAATAAACTTATTTGGGGTCAGAGACAGAACAGCCACAATATTAAACATAGAGGATAGGCAGTGGTAGCACACGCCTTTAATTCCAGCACTTGGGAGGCAGAGCTAGGCAGAAATCCATGTGTTCAAGGATACAGCCAAGCATGGTGACTCACGCCTTTAATCCCAGAAAGCAAGCTTTTAATCCCAGGGAGTGATGGCAGAAAGCGGAATGGTATATAAGGCGTGAGGACCAGAAACTAGAAGCATTTGGCTGGTTAAGCTTTCAGGCTTTGGAGCAGCAGTTCAGCTGAGAGCCATTGGGATATGAGGACTCAGAGGCTTTCAGTCTGAGGAAACAGGATCAGCAAAGGAACTGGCGAGAACTTTTAAGATTCCTGCTACACCTCCCTCCCTCCCCAGAAGTCATCCACTCTTAGACTTTGAACAGATTTTCATTATACACTATTCACATTGCAACTGTTCATTTTTCTTTCCCACTAGGCTCCAAGTCCTTTAAAGAAAGAATGTGGTATTTATTTGTTATCTCCAGTACTATATAGTGTCCTGGAAAACAACAGAGGACTGAGTGGAAAATGCTTACCCAAGGCCATTTTTCTGCAGTTGATATTTACTTACTAAATAAATTCACAACTAGAAGACTTTCACATTTAATCATTATGATTCAGATTGTGGTGTCTTGGGGCTTTTAGTTAATCCAATTCTGTTTGCCTGTTTTGCTTAATCTTATTTTTATTTTCACTAAGTATCTGATGTGTCAATTAAAGAAACTGTAAATGACTGGCCTGATTTAGTACTACTGACTTGGTGCTACAAATTGTTACTCACCCTATTTTCATCTGCCTGTCAATGAACATGGGTAATAAAACCCACTCTCACAGACAGCTTGAGTCATCTTCCCATCTCCAACACACCCTTCTTAAGTGGTCTACTGCCTCTCTGGAGAAATAGACTGTATTAAAGACACAGGCTTTTTTTTTTTTTTTTTTTTTTTTTTTTTTTTTTTTTTTTTTTTTTTTGGTTTTTCGAGACAGGATTTCTCTGTGTAGCTTTGTGCCTTTCCTGGATCTCGCTCTGTAGACCATGCTGGCCTCGAACTCACAAAGATCCGCCTTCCTCTGCCTCCCGAGTGCTGGGATTAAAGGCGTGCGCCACCATCATCCGGCCTGTTTTTCTTAACATGCATCAAGGAATTTGTACTTTTTTGAAGCTAACACTTGCCCTTCACAATAAACACACTGAATTACAGAATAAACTTTCCTATATTCTAAGCTCATTTTTGTTTGAAGTTTATTCGTTGGATTTTCATGATGTAATTTTATAAAATGCTAGAGAAAACTAGTCCCCCCCCCCATTTTGTTATCTATTAAATAGAGAACCAGAATTCATTCTTTGTCTTCTGAATGCATCTTATAAATTTATATTAAAGTAACAGAGGAATATTTACTTATTAAGGAAACCCTCCAGAGACAAAAAGCAAAAAAAAAAAAAAAAAAAAAAAAAAAATGATAGAGCTTCCACAGTAAAATGGTTGTTCAATATAACTTGAAAAACATCGCAACATAACAGAGGGCCGAGCTGCGCAAGACAGAAGGCTCTCCATCACACCCTGAAAAGGCTTTTGCAACAGTCTATGCACTATCCTTTCTGTCCTCATCCCACATCTCTCAGACGTGGAACTCTGCCAAGAATGCGAAAGCCTGTTGAACTCTGTAGCTGTTTTATAAAACTGGCAACTGTCCACGGAGCCGCTAAGACAGACCACCAAATTCAGCTTTGCTTTGAGCCAGAGACCCCTGCACTGGAGTTAAAGCCTGCATGCTGCTGGGGTGCTGGGTGCTTAGGGCCGCTTTTTTCATAAGTGGTGACGAGCAAAATCAGGAGAGAGGGAAACAAATAACTGCTTTAGTAGCACTGGCCAAATGTGAATGATCTCCTCTTCTGATGCATTTCCCTGATCTCCCAGGGAAGAAAAGTCTCTCCACAGCACAGGAAGAAAACGGCTTCTTTAACCCTCTGATGACAGAAACAAATTGTTTTGCAGCTCTGAGAAGAGATTTGTCACAAATGTGCAAACCAGACCCTGTATCCTGGACATTGTGCAGACCCGCAACATCACATTTTTAGGGAATTTGAAAGTGATCCTCTAATAACACAAGAGATTTTTTTTTTTAATGCAAAGCTCAGTTCTTGATGGTTTAGCTTGCTGGATTTGTGTGTGTGATCACAAACGTAACTTTTAGCATTGTTATGGCATTTGCTGTAATTCTCAGCTCATCCGAGGTGAGTTTATTTTTGTGTGTGTGATCACAAACGTAACTTTTAGTGTTGTTATGGCATTTGCTGTAATTCTCAGCTCATCCGAAGTGAGTTTATTTTTGTAGCCAACATAGTTTGTGAAATGGCGAATTCTGTTATTGTTTAATGGACACTCTTAACATCAAACATATTTAAATTCCACAGCAGTTTATGGTAAATTGGGCAATAAAAAGGCTTGGTGACTATGTCTACCATTCTATCAATCACTGCTTTGATGCAATTTCCATAAAAGATGTCCTTATGGTAACCCTTCGCAAGCACTACACATTTTCATAAGCATTTCCATATGTATCTGGAGAAAGACAACATGTGTAGGAAGAAAAACATGAGCTCTAACTAATAGATGGACCTAGAGTCCAAATCCTTGGCTCTGCCACTGAGCAAGTAAGAAATTAAGTCAATTACATAACTAATATCCCCAGGCTCTAGCTCCTCAATTATACAATGAATATGATAAAGTAAACCTTTTAAGGGCAGCATAAACATGAAATGAGAAAATACATTAAGCCATCTCTAAAGAAGGGCATAACAGGTGACCAATAAGTTTACTAACATCTATTCTTAAAACAAGAAAAGGAACCATGACAACAGTAAGTCGAAGATAAGAACCAAACATATCAAGAAATCAAAAAACTTCTATTATAGGATTTGTGATAATTTGGTAAAACAATAAGCTCTGTGTTTATCACCAGGCGTAAGAAGAAAAACAAAATGAATGCTTACATATATACAAGCAGTATTTCTATGAGTTCATTAAAAACTAATTAACCATCTACCATGTATGGGTAGTATGGAGATAAATGGCAAATAGTTCCTGAGATCAATAAGCTCATAATTCAGAGGAGGGTTTTATTAAACTGCATACTTGCAAAGCCAGCTAATTGTGAAATATGAACTTCGGGTGAACATTCAACCAGATTTGAAGAGGAGGGCAGAATTGAAAGAAGGTATCCCAAAGGCTGTGACATGAAGCTGAGCTTTGAGAAATCAGCGTCGTCCAGGTGGAGAGGTGACAGAGAGGGCAGTGGCGAGTGGAATGTGCCATCTAAATGAAGGGCGGTGTGTGAAAGCCATGAGGCCATCAAAACCCATCTGTATCCTTGGAAATTCAAACATGTCAGCCATGCTCAAACACATTTACCAAGAATATCACGATGACATGCAGGAATTCTACTTTGGCAGGTAATCGGAGTGTAAGGTTGCCAACCTTAGAGAATACAACCTTTTCTTGATCTAAGACATCTGCATGACGGGTAGCAACTAAATACAGAAACCTAAAGGCCAAAATTTATCTTGAATTTAAGCTGTGATGTGACTACAGCCTAAGAAAATCAGCATGCCAAGGGACACCTTCACCACATAGGGAAAAGTGGGCACTGGAAGAGATAAGAGAGGGAGCAGCATTAGATACACGCATGAAGTTGTCTGAAACAACACTAATTGCTTAAAATATTCAATATAACTCATAAGAGCATAAGCTAAAGAAGAAAGAAAACATGATCATACCTGTAGGTTCTGAATAGGCACCTGATGAGAGTCAACACTCATAAGACACCCCCATGCCCCAAAAAGCTAAGAAAAGAGTGAAAGTTCCTTCACGTCACAAAGATCACTTGGGCCATGGAGACAAATGCCTCAATACTCACTGTCATAATTAACCATACTAACCCAAAGCTTTTCAGCCAAAGAGAAAACAAACTATCCCCTCTCATTACTGATCACCAATGCTGGGATTAGAATCCCGTCTAATGAAAGCAGATGGAGACAAGGACAAACAGGGAAAGATAGAACTGTTTGTTTGCAGGTAATGTAATGATACAGAAAATTTGAAAGACTAGACAAAACACAAAACAGCAGACTCCTGGAACATTCAGCAAAACTGTAAGATACAAAGCTTGACTATAAAAGTCCAATGATTTCTTACATTTCAACAACAAAAAAGGAGGAATTTAAAGTCAAAACATTTATACTACTAAATATAAAATATTTAGTTATAGACCTAATAAAATAGATATAAGGGGGTTTTTTCTTTTTATACAGTGGAGCTAGAGAGATAGATCAGAGCTTAAGGGCACTTGTTGCTCTTACAGAAGTCCCAGGTTCAGTTCCCAGCACCAATAAGGTGGCTCACAACTATCCAGTAACTCCAATTCCAGGTAATCATACACCTTTTTCTGACCTCCACAGGTATCAGGCGAGCATGTGGTACAGATACAAACAGGCATATAAAACACTCATACACATAAACATTTTAAAATTTTAATATTTATATAAGGACACCTATAAAACTCTAATGAAGGATATCCAGTAATTAAACAAGTAGAAAAATATTCAATGTTCATGGATAGGAACATTTGATATTGTCAGCATTGATGATCTGAGTTGGACAATAACTTGCAATTTAATACCAAACTCAAAATTCATGAAAGAAATAATGGATTTTTTTTTCTCTCTGAAAGACAACATAAAGAAAATGAGAAAACAAGCATATATGGCAGCAAACATTTGCAAAAGACATCTGATAAAAGCCAGGTGTCCAAAATATGCAAAGAACTCTCCAAACTCTATTATTAAAAGATGAATAACCTGATTCAAAATCAGTAAAAACAGCCTGAGAAGACAGCTCAGTCCATAAATGCCATGCAAGCATATGGCCCTTGGTTCAATCCCCAGAACCCACATAAAAAGCTGGCCTCAGAGGCATGCACTTGCAAGCTCACTGCTGGAGAAATGGAAACAGGTTGATGCCTGGGGTTTATTGGCCAGCACAGACTAATTTGGCAAGTGCCAAGCCAGCAAGAGGTCTTGCCTCCAAAAAGCAGTGTGGACAACATCCTAAGGACTGACACTCAAGACTTACCTCTGTTCTCTAGGTACATATGTACGCATGGGCACAAACACCCACATGAGCACACACTCATGTGCATATAGACATATACTCAAAAAGTGAGGAACGAAAGACCTAAAAGGATATACCACCAAAGAAAATGGCAAGAGAATATACAAAAAGATGTTCAATGGCTAAAATGTTAGCATGACACAATGTGAATCGATGAGCTACCATTCCACACACACGGAAATGGCCAAAATCCCAAAGCCTACAATGCAGATACCCACATAACATGCAGCAACAGCAATGTTCAGTCACTGCCTATGGAAATGAGAAGTGGTACAGCTGCTTTCAAAGCCAGTTTCTCAGTGTCTTATAAAACTAGTAAGCATATTCTTACCATAGAGTCCAGCAGGAATGGTAGGTACCCCAAGGGACAAAAAACTTACATACACACAAAAATGTACACACTGGATATTCCTAGTAGCCTTTTTATAGTTGAAAAAAGTTGTAAATAACCACAGTGCCCTTCAATAGGCGAATGAATAAGCAAACTGTGATCCATTCAGGCAATGGGATAGTATTAAGTCATAAGAAATGAGCTGTCAACCAAGACACACAGAGGCCTTAAAGGCAGACTACCAAGTAAATGAATAGTCTTATCGTGTGACTCCCTGGACACAGCATTCTGGAAGGGCCAAACTTCGGAGACAGTCAAAATATGAGTAGTTTCCATTGAGGGCTGTATGGACATTTTGCATGCTTTTCGTTTAATTTTGCTGCAAACTTAAAATTGCTATAAAAATTAAATTTCTTGGAAAGGAAGGAAGGAAACAAATTTGGCAACAAAAACAGATACAATATGACATGTGCCCAAGGTGTCAAACACATTGCTACAGGGACAGGAAAGAAAGACACTGATTGCATACTCCATTATGGGAATTACTACCTATTGTAACTTTTGAGTTTGGGACTGTGAGAAATGTCCGGAGAACTTTCTATGGGAATCAATCACAATTCGAACTGATGGACATTTGGGGCTGCCAATGTATCAAGGATGGGGTGGAAAAGTCAAATATGAATAATTTTTAGTCATACCAAACAGTAGTTTTACTTCAAAATCAACCAAGCAGTAAGAAAAAAATTGTGAGCTGTGAACTTAGAGAGATAAATGCGGATATGTATACACTTTGACAGACCTGGGAAATTGGGTGATGGCAAGGTGGGCATGTGGATGACAGACAGGCTGTTTCTTTGCAGTCGGCTTATTTGATGAGCTAAAACTTGACAACTGTACACTAGTACAACAGAAGTTCACATGAGAAATCAGGATTTTCAGTTCAGCTCACTGTGGGGCTATGAATTTATCCCCCAAACATACATATTGTAGGGTTAAGGCACGGTGTAATCAAACATGCAACTTCTCACCATAAGAATTCTAATAATAATGCCACCCCTCCTTAACAATTAACCACCACCTATAAAAATAAGCCAGTGGTAGAATTATGAAAGTGACTCCCTAAAAAGGTTTACTTTAAATTTTAATCCCTAGAGCTTTCATAAACAAAATCTTATCATTCTATGAAATAAATCCTTTTTGTTTTTCATAAGTATTCTTTCATTTTGAAAAGTTATTTGAGAATTTCATACAGTAGATTTTTACCCTATTCTTTCCACAACCCAAATGCCCCCAGATTCTTCCCTTCCTCCCTACCTAATCAACCCCACATTCTTTCTTTCTTTTCGAAACAAAATGCGAAATTGGGAAAAATGCCACTAAAATGCGTGGTTCTGATTTATGTTGGCCAACTCCTCCTGAGCATGGCAGCCTTGGAGAGGGTTGATATGCCCAATGTCACTCCATTGAGTGAAACTTATTTTCCTTTCCCAGCAGCTATTATCTGGTGGGATGTGCCTTTAAATATGTCCTTCTAAAGGATTCCTAATTATGCTATACATCAGACAATCTGATCTATATTAAATCAGGAAATATGTTCCCGGCCACACTAGTAATGCTTGTTAGAGGGATAAATAAATGATTAAGTTGATATGATTAAATTCTTCCAAATATAGAGGCTAGGTGATGCAATCGAACTAGAAATTATCTTTAACTTTCATTCAACAAAAGGACTGTCATAACATGTTTATATTTGGACTAAAGATCAAGAGATAAGGTATTTCACAATTACAAAGAATATTCTCTTGGTGATACTGGCATTAGAAAGGAAATTATTTCCATGCTTTTGTAAATAACCATGATGTATTTGTAATTCTAAGGCATTTGATGAGGCCAGCTGTTGTTCTTGGACATAATCCAGGGTACCACAGGCATCACAGACTGCCTCAGTCTCCCTACGAGTTCCTCCTCACTTTGTTCACTGATCCTGATGAGACCATGACACACATGTGCAAACCACAGAACCCATGACTTCAGGTACAGGGACAGAGTCTGCAACCATTTCAAGTCACCTCCCCAGCCTTGCATTTTACACTCAGAACCTTACATTACAGTTCATGGAATGTCCTCCTCACAAAAGGAGAAACTGTGTAACACAAAAGTAAAAATACGCAAAGACTCTGCCTTCTGTGGTTATTTTTACTGTATTCCAAGCATTGAGTTCACAACTTTCCATTGTTCAAGATGGTGGCTCTGTTCATTTCTGCCTCCTATCTAATTGATGTTTTTAATTTTATGCACTAAGATAGTTATTTAGCTCCTTCTCCCATGTGGTTTTTACATTTCGCCCTCATTTAAATTCGAGGTTTTAATGAATGTCCTACAATGTAACGTTCAGTTGCACCATGCAATTATGTGGACGATGTACTCATGCTGCTGGACATCATTAGCTGTAATCACCCTCTGATGGCGAAGTTTGAAATACAGGGGTTTGTGAAATTTTCCATTATGACTGCAAGCTCTCCTTAATGATAAACATTTTATTTTCTGGTCTAAGAAACAACAAGAAAAGAATGTCATATGTAAAAAACATGAGCTTATGAAGAAACACTGAACTGTTGGCTCTATTTCCCTCTCAGAGTCTGAGCTTTCGTTGCTAATAGAGAATGAATAATTCTCAGACCTGAAAACAAATTTTCACTCTACAGCAGGTACCCACAACAAACACAAAATGTTCTATGTCTCATGCCAAGTTACCCTAATTGATAAAAAGAAAGATTTCTGTCTGAAATTAAGTGACCAATCACAGAAACATACTGCTAGTAGCAAGGGTTTATTATTATTATCAAAAAATAATCACACAGTTGCCCTTCTTCTTTGGGTAGAAAAACAGCAAAATATCATGCATCTAGATGGTTTCCTCCCCCTTTACTTCATTGGGATAGCTCTGGCTATATTTAACTATTTTATATACTTGGCTGACTGTCTAAGCCTGCTCGTCTCGTGTGTTCATACAACTCCCAGACTCTAGAAGACAACAGAGCACCACTGCCAACTCTTCTTCTGATCTAACAACAAAAGAAAGTAGGAATGTAAGCAAGACACAATCCCACTTAACAGCATTTTCTTTTCTAATCCATGTCTACATGGGAAACTCTTTTGCTAAGAATTATAAAAAACATGTACACACTACTTAAATTCTATCACTACAAGTGTGCGTATATGGAGAACCAGACTGCCACCCTTGAGGTAAACACCCTTGATGGTAAAGTTCCACTAATGAATATAAAGACTTTCTTCCAAGGCAATTCCCATAATGTAAACAGTCTACTTAATACACAGATTTACCCATAGATATAGAGAAAATAGCCTTCTCAGGAAATAATACTTCTAAATCACAAGAACTGAGTAGCAAGTACAGCTGCTGAGATGCTGAACACCCGATTTCTTTCAATGAGTCTATTTTCATACTTTGTCTAAATCAGCTCTGAATGAATCTTCAACACTTGAAGTGAAAATAGACAATGTTAATACATCTTTTCTTAACTTCTTGCATCATAAACACACACACACGAACACATGCACCCACACACACACCCACGCATGCATGCACCAGAAGTCAACTTCAGTATTGTTCCTGAGAAGCCATCTATTTTTTTAAAGTCTCTCATTGAACCTGGAAATTGCCTGTTACACTAGGCTGGGTTACCTGTGCATCCCAGGGATCTGTCTCTGCAACCCCAGCCAGCACTGACTCCAAGCACACTCCACCAGTTATGTGAGTGGTGGCAATCAAATTCAAGATCTTGTAAAGTGCTGTCCAAGCAGTTTACCAATTAAACCATCTTGCCGGCCCCAAGAAACCTTTTTATACAAAATATGTCTAGATTCTAAAACTGTAAACAAGCCCTTCACTTTTCTCAATTCTTTATTTTATTATTTTATTTTTTGAGACAGGGTTTCTTTATGTAGCTTTGGTGCCTGTCCTGGATCCTCGCTCTGTAGACCAGGCTGGCCTTGAACTCACAGAGATCCGCCTAGCTCTGCCTTCCAAATGCTGGGATCAAAGGCGTGCACCACCATCACCCTGCTTTTTCTCAATTCTTAACGGTAAAGTTTGTGCAGACAGTCACTGACTGAGAAAGGCCAGTTGTGGACAGACAGACACTGTCACAGAAGCTCATCATGAAATCCCTATCCATTTCAGCACCTGGAGTAAGTGTGTTCGAACCATTCGAGAGGACCCTAGGCATGGGAGCAGCTCATGTCGGAAATGGGTGACACATGTCTTATTTTTGAAGTTGGAAGATTAATAATACAAAACAAACAATGAAAGTGGAAAGAGAGGCAAATAAACCTCAACTGAGTGCCACCTCCACTAAGATGACTCATGAGCTCTGTGACTGTTTCCTCTGGCCTTTGTGGCACTAGAGTATTCTTCTACAGGGATATAGCATGTGGCAACTTTTTATTTCTTTGTTACTTCCTAATCCAGGGTGGAAAACATTCTTGCTTGATAAATGTCCACCTTCTGTTTCAACAAAAACAGTCCTGAAGAGTCAGCTTAATTCATTTTTAGCTACATTAATTAGCAAGAATGCCAAGGAACAAGAATGTGTTGGCCAACAATGTGATTCCTATCTTAAATTCTTATCTAAAAATGAGAAAGCATGGTAAAATACTGTCCTAACCTTCTTTACGTTGACAACATGAGAAAATCTCATGGCCATATCACTGAGTCCTTGTCCTGGTTATTTTCTGTTTACTTGGTACAAGCTAAAGTTTTCTGGGAAGAGGGGGCCTCCAGGGAGATTTTTCCGATATTCAGAAGGGAAGGAAAGTTAACTAATACATGGGAAACCTCTAGGTGAAAGAGTATGCTCAAGTCAGAAAGATTTTTGTTTTTTTGTGAGATACATAAACACAGTTTTCTCTTTATTAGTTGGCTGGCTCCAGACAAGTCAGTTCAAAGCAGGGCCTGATAAGTCAAAGAAAAAGAGCGGATGTTACAATCAACCTCGGGGGGTGGTGTGAGGTCTCAATCGCCTGAAAATTACCTGGGATTCAAGAGTAACTATTATTCCTTCCGTGTGAGCTATTGTGTGTTTTCATTATGTATCTCTGTATGATGTGTATGCAGTTAGCATAGAAACGTGGTGGAGATGCGGTCATAACTGGCATTTGAGTGGGGAACAGTGTATAATACTGCTTCTGTAGACACAGCCAACTTAAATAGAAAGGTTCCCGACACAGAGTGAATGAAAGGGAGGCAAAACAGAACACACAGTTCACATGTCATTCTGTGGAGTTATTTTTAAATCTTGTATAAAGAACCCGAAATAGAAACAAAATTGTCAAAAAGTGATGAGAAATGGCAGAATTATTCCCCGATGTGCTTCCTTTAGAATCCTAAGAAATGCTATATTCTATTTTAGCAATTAAATCCCTACACCTTCAAATTTTTTTCCTACTCCCCTCCCTCCAAGCCCCACTCCCAAGATCAATTAAATGTATTTCCAAATGGCATTCGGATTCTCTGTAACTAGGAAAGACTTGACTCCCTGTGGTTAGCCCTGCCTGGAAACATCCACCCTAGCTTGTCAGCCAAGGGCATGCTAATGGACCCACCCTTGGCTGTCATCTTACTGGACATACCAAGATAGGTAGGATGGCAGTTGGCAGTAGGTACTAGGCACAGAGTTCACCGGAAGAAACCTTACAATACTGACATTAGGGGATTCTTTGTTGTCTAAACCACTATGGAGTTCTCCTTCGGCTAAGAATGAATTAGAGACGTGGGCACCTAAACTCCTGTCCTCAGCATGGAGCCCAATGCTACTTTCAGAATGCTGAGGACATGGTAAGAACATGCTGTGCTGTGGCAATATGTGAAGCAGAGAAAGGAATGCTGGGAACTTCCATGCTGAGACTGTACAACAGATTCCAAGACTACAGAGTCTTCTGTGACACAGACGAAGGCTTGGATTGAGCATTTCACAAAAGCTCTTCAAGTGACTCTGATGTACAGCCAGGCTCGAGAGTCCATGAAATACAATGTACATTTTTTTCTTTAGTTCGTTAGTTGTGCCTTATTTTTTTTAAGTAATTTCTATTCTTTTTCTGTAGCTTTTCATTCAACTCCTACTTACTGTGCTCAAACTTAATACGTATTACAGTTTTTCTTTAAAACTAAAGAAGAAAAAAAGTGAGATGTCACACACAAAAAAAATTCAGAAAGGAACAGTTATGATAAGTGTAGGGAAAATGTGCAAGAGTAGGGCTTATGTGTTATGATTACTGTGAAGCCCAGGCTGAGCGGGCTCTGCCTTGTGATCCATCCCAGGCCCTCAAGATGCTGGATGCTACTTTCTTTCAGCTGTAATCAGAGCTCTGTCAGCAAACCACACATAATCATTCCTGCTGCATTAGCATATGAAGCAAACAGATCCCGAGAGATTATAGAGGTTGGCCAAATTTAAAAGGCCACTGGGAAAAGGTCTGTCAATTGTCCTTCCACTTTGCAAAAGCAAAGTTGTTTCAGAATCAAGGTAACTTGAAGTTCTGAGGGAAAATAGCATGAAAAATTCTTTGGCACAAAAGACTATTAATTATTTACTACCTGTCATTTCATAGAACAAGCACATGTTAATAAAATCCCTCTAGACTATAGAGAATAAGATATACCATACTGATGAGATGGTTGAAGCCAAATTAACAGAAGGATTTACTTATTTTATTTATTTATTTATTTATTTATTTATTTATTTATTTATTTATTTGGGGGGGGAGGTGGAGACAGGGTTTCACTGTGTATCTTTGTGCCTTTCCTGGGACTCACTTGGTAGCCCAGGCTGGCCTAGAACTCACAGAGATCCGCCTGGCTCTGCCTCCCGAGTGCTAGGATTAAAGGCGTGCACCACCACCGCCCGGCAATTTTATTAAGGTTTCAGCTCATGTTCATTTGCTGAATGTCAGAAATGCTGAAGTCAGAAAGATTCTCGTTTTTGTGAGATACATAAACACAGTTTTCTCTTTTATTAGTTAGATGGCTCCAGATAAGTCAGTTCAAAGAGAGTCAAAGAAAGTCAAAGAAAAAGAGCCGATGTTACAATCAACCTCGGGGGCTCAAAATTACTTGGGATTCAAGAGTAACTATTATTCCTTCCATGTGAGCTATTGTGTTTTCATTATGTATCTCTGAATGATGTATATGCAGTTAGCATAGAAACCTGGTGGAGATATATATATATATCTCTCTAATAAGTGCTAAAAGGTCACTTAAATGATCTACAAAATGCCTTTAAAACACTGAAAACTCAGTTGAGGAAACAGTACATTGTCTTGGTTAAGGTTTCTATTTCTGTGAAGAGACATCATGACAACTGCAACTCTTATAAAGGAA
This sequence comes from Peromyscus eremicus, assembly GCF_949786415.1. Taxonomy (NCBI): domain Eukaryota; kingdom Metazoa; phylum Chordata; class Mammalia; order Rodentia; family Cricetidae; genus Peromyscus; species Peromyscus eremicus. Next base: position 101,550,449 of record NC_081421.1, on the reverse strand, counting down.
AACATTTAATTGGGGTGACTAGCTTACAGTTCAAAAGTAAGTCCATTATCATCATTCAGGAAGCAAGGCAGCATGCAGGCAGACATGGTGCTGGAGCTAAGAGTCCTTACATCTTGATCCAAAGGTAACAGGAAGTGGTCTGTCTCACTGGGTGTAGCTTGAGCATAGGAGACTTCAAAGCCCACCCCCACAGTGACACACTTCCTCTAACAAGGCCACATCTCCTATTAGTGCCACTCCCTTTAGGGCACATTTTCTTTCAAACCACCACATACATGCACTGAAAAATAAAAGATAATTTCCAAATAAATATTTTTAAGTAAATATCAAAATCAACAGCACAGGAAGGCAACAATGAAAGAATCCATGTAACAATAGCAACAGCGGGTAGAATGAGTGGAGACAGCACTAGGAAGTCAAACCTGTGCTGTGCAGTGAGTGATCAGGGCTACATTAAAGCTGAAAAGCAGAAAGAGGAGGAAACAATAGATAGCTGGAATAAATCCACAAAAATGAGAGGTGAGTGTGTGAGTCTGAGGAGACAGTGAGGTGAACCCATACTTGCTAGCCTTGACTCAGGAAACAAAGCAAAAGCCTTGCTGGTTAAACCTTTTATATTTTCCCAAGATTAAAATATAATTACATAATCTGCATCTTTCTTTCCACCTCTCATGTATTATTCCCCCTTATACACAAATATTCTCTCTCCCTCTCCCCCCCCTCCTCTCTCATCCCTAGGCTCTGGCCCCTTGGCCCCTCAAACTGTTGTTACACACACACACACACACACACACACATTCTTAAATATGTAAATGCAATCTGCTCAGTCTGTATAATGGTACTTGTATGTATATGATTTCAGTGTTTGGGATTCGTCATTATGATGGGGTCAGTATACAGCAAGAAAGAAGGACCCATATATCTAAACCGAGAATTAAGAGTTGATCTCAGATGCTGGTCAGCATCAAGCCACTTTGATTATATAACGCTTTCACTTTTATACTTACATTGAAAACACATCATTACTTACAACATGTATTCAAATATTTATCAAATTTAAACTAATAAATAGAAAAATTTCAAAGAATTTTAAATATATTGCCAATCATGATGGCTTTACAACGTGTGTGTGTCTGTGCACGTATCTGTGTGTGTGCACATATGTGTATAAGAATGTGTATATGTCTCCGTGTGTGTACATACGTGTGTGTGTGTGTGTGTGTCTGTGTGTGTGTGTGTGTGTGTGTGTCTGTGTGTCTGTGTGTGTCTGTGTGCCTCAGGTTGGTCTTCAGGAGCAACTTCCCACATTGGGTTTCTGAGACAGGGTCTCTCACTGGACCTGTGACTTGCCCATTAGGGTGGACTGGTCAGCGAGCCCCAGGTGCCCTGTCTTCACATCTCTGGTACTCACCTTACAAGCATAAGCCACCATGCTCCGCCTTTTCACATGGTTTCTGGGGATCGGACTCAGCTCCTCATGCCTGTGTAGCAAGCATATTTTGGACAGCGCTCCCTGCCCAGTCCCCACACCACCTCGCTTTCCTCCCCTTCTCCCCTCCTTCCTCACTTGTGTGTAATCACCTTTCTGCTTCCATGTCATGAACGCTCCGCTGCCTCCTCACTTCCTCAAAACTTCGTGTTCTTTCCTCTCCCCATTTCTATTGTAACAGCCTTCACCTCCACCCAAGGCTACATACATGCACCTATATGCAAACTGGAACCTAGGGTCTGCATATGAGGGAAAACACAGAATTTGTCCTTCTGAGTCGGAGTGACCTCAGTTAACACTTCCAGAGCCATCCATTTTCCTGCAGATCCTGTAATTTCATTATTCCTTGCAGCTGAATAAGATCCCACTGTGCATATGGACCACATTCTCATTATCCATTCATCTAGGCTGATTCCAGCTCCTCACTCTTGTGAAGAGAGCAGCAGCGGACACTGATGTGGAAGCATCCCTGTGACAGGACAGAGCACCCATTTTCTATGACCAGGAGTGTCAGAGCAAGGTCATAAGGTGATTCTAAGTGAGATGCTGCTACACTGATTTCCATACTGGCTGCACCAGTTCCCAGCCCCACAAGAAGTAAACAATGGTTCCTCTTGGCCTCACAGACTCTTCAGCACTTGTTCCTTTTCTCCTAATGATAGCCAGTCTGACTGGGGCGAGATGGATCTCAAAATAAGTTTTAATTTGCATATCTCTAATAACTAAAAATGTTACAGTTTCAGGAATGTTTATTGTCCATTTGTGTTTCTTTTGAGAACTCTCTGTTTAGTCCATTAGCCTGTTTACTGACTAGATTTAATTTGTGGGGAGGGGGGGAGAGTCACACCATCATTTCTTTTTAATTTTTTCTTTTATTCTTCTTTCATGTATTACATTCCGATCACAGTTTTCCCTCCCTCCTCTCTTCTCGGTCCTCCCCACCACCTCCACTCCTATGTTTCCCTCCAAAAAAAAAGAACAACACCCCCCCCCCCCCGGATATCAACCAAACAGAGTATAACAAGTTACATCAAGACTAGGCACAAACCTCATATCAAGGTTAGATGAGACAACCCAGTAGGAGAAAAAGGGTCCCAAGAGCAGGTAAAAGAGTCAGAGACATCCTCATTCCCACTATTAGGAGTCCCACACGAACACCCAGCTACACAACCATATGTATATGCAGAGGACCTAGTTCAGACCCATACAGGGTCCATGATTGTTACTTCAGTCTCCATGATCCCCTATGAGCCCTGCTTAGTTGATGCTGTGGGCTGTGTCCTTGTACACAATCATTTCTTAATCTCAAAGTATAATATCTACCACAGAGGAGGTTCAACCTAATGATAATGAAAAGATATTTATATTTCAGGAAATCCTTTTAGCTAAATTCAAATAATTTAGCAATAAGAACTGACTAGAGGGTCATTTATAGGACAAAGAGATGTTTAAAGGAAATAGAGGGCTGGGGAGAGACGGCTTGTATAAGTAAAGTGCAAGTAACAGGACCTGAGTTCAAGCCCCAATATACATGTAAAAGTTTGTGGGGTGTGGTGGGACATGTTATCAATCCCAGCAGTTAAGAGGTGAAAATAGGCAGATACCTAGGGCTTCTTGGCCAGTCAACTTAGCCTAGCCTAATTAATGAGGGCCAGATCCCAGTGAGAAGTCTTGCTTAAAACAACAACAATAACAATAACAACAACAACAACAACAAGTATATAGCTCCTGATGAAGGGCAACTAAGATCTTAAATTTCATACACACACACACACACACACACACACACACACACACACACACTTGCCCCCATATAAACATGAGTATGTATCTGAGCATACACTCACATGCACATATGTGTGCCCCATCCCCAACATACATGCACATAATAGAGTTGTCTGTGCTGTCCATAACATTTGCTATGAAATACATATCATTAGAAAAGCTTTTGTTGATAAACGTATTTTGAAAATCTTAGGCTAAAGAAATATATTATTAAATAAACTTCATTTGTTTTTCACTTTTTAACACAGGTCTTAGAAAATCTAAAATCACATGTGGTTTGCACTACATTTTCATTGGACTCCATGGATCTAGATACTGAGTGGCTAAAATATAAGAGATAACAGAAACTGGGATTGTCTTGAATAAAAGTTGAAGCATAGTGCGGCACTCATTTCCACAATCAGATTCTCTTTGGTAGGGTAAATAGTATTTTCATTAGCATCGTTATTGTTAGTGTGTGTGCACTGGGGAGGGGGGACACGTGCCATGCCGTGTGTGTAGACGTCAGGGGACATCATCATGGAATCAGCTCTCTCCTTCCACCTTTACCCATGAGCCTTCTGGCTGGCTCCTGGCTTGTTTTTGCTACCACATGTTTTGTAGATGTCCAACAGGAATACACAGGGGAGTCCATGAACAGAGTGCAGAATGACAAAAGGCATGTGGGTCAGGATACTTTCAGCTAAGGGCTTAATCCTCCTTAAAAGGCAGAGGAGCCTAGAAGGTGTGAGAAGGCACAGCTGCAGGCACTGAGGCCCCTTCAGCACAGAGGCCAGCCCTCCCCCTCCCTCACAGGGCAGGGACTCAGCCAGCATGAGTTAACAGTGGCAGTGCGTTCTGCAGTCAATGTACCTGAGGGGTGATGTCAGCACACCTGTCAATGACAGCACCCATGGGAGAGTGCTGCAGATAAGAAATCAGACAGGAAGGGACACCCTGCTCCCACAGACAGAGGATCCTCATCCACTTCCGTCAAGCCAGACTTGGACATGGTGCTTGACAGTTGTCAGTGAAGGTTGAAGACTGTATTACTGGGAGTCCTCCATCTTGCAGGCAGCAGGAAGTGGACTGTGTATCACATTCAGCAAAGCTTGAGCATATAAGAGACCTCAAAGCCTGCCTCCACGGTAACACACTTCCTCCCACAAGACCACACCTACTCCAACAAAGCCACACCTCCTAATAGTGCCATTCTCTTTGGGGGCCAGCTTCTTTCTTACCACCACAGCATCTAAAACATGTACGTGCTCATGGCTTTTCCATTTGGATTATTGTAACTTTTCTTCTCGATTCTCAAGAAAAGCTTTGAAAGAGGCAACTTCAAATATCCTCTTAAAAAATTGTTTTTCCGCCCAGCCTTGATGCAGGGGGAAGAGCTCAGTCCTGCCTCAACTTGATGTGTTCAAGCCCATGGGAGGCCTGTGCCTTTGTGAATAGAGATGGAGGAGGAGTAGATGAGGAGGGGGGTAGATAGTAGGTGAAGAAGAGGGAATGGGAGGAGAGGCGGGAAGGGAGACTGTGGTTGGTATGTAAAATAAATGAAAATGCTAATTAAATAAAATTAAAATATATAAAAAAATAAAAATAAATTGTTTTTCATTGGGCAGTGGTGGTGCAGTCCTTAACCCCAGCACTTGGGAGGCAGAGGCAGGTGGGTCTTTGAGTTCAAGGCCAGCCTGGTCTACAGAGCAAGTTCCAGGACAACCAGAGCTACACAAAGAAACCCTGTCTTGAAAAAGCAAAAAAATTAAATTAAAAAAAAGGAAGGGGGAGGAGGAAGAGAAGAAGAAATTGCTTTTTTCAGAATCCAGTACAGTTGGATTGGCTATGATGGACAGATATGAAAACAGATTCAAATTATGTCTCACTAGCTTTTATTCTTGGCACTATGAAAAATTTTTAAATAAAACTTCAAAAGGTGCTTAGTAATTTGGCTCTATAAACTGTGTACAGATTTCCCAATGAAGTATTTGATTTGTGGGCCTGACATTTCCCTCTTGAACATCAGCATACCCTTTGCAGTCTGGAAAAATAGATTTTAGGTTGATTTTTGTGGTACTGGGAATCGAACCCGCGGCCTTGGATGTTTCCAGCTGGAAGGGAGTGCTCTACTACTGAGCTCTATCCTCCACCCTCTTAGAGAAACAAACTCTTACAGGAAAGGCCTGTAATACTACCTAGAGCATACCTATCTCCACTAGACTATATCTACAGAGCTATCAACTGATTCTACATCAGTGTCCAGTCAGAAGAAATTCCTTTCTTCCTGGACATGGTATAGTATGATATACCCATAAGGAAATGTTTTACCCTTTCAATTTGTACTAGCATTGGAAAGGAATATTTTTATAGCTATATAATGTTAAAGCAAGACTTTCTATGATCTAAATTACAGAAATGCAAGTCTGACAGAAATATCCAATTTTAGTATTATTTCTATAATTATCTAATATTGTCTTTCATTTGCTATTTTAGCTTATAGTTTTCCCCTAATATAAAAATCCTAAAGTATCCATAATAAAAAGAAATAAAAGAATGAAGGAAGGAAGAAAGAAAAAAACAGGAAAAGATTTGATTGTTCACCAAGGAAAGGCCCAATTTGTTCACTGTTTATCAAGAAACATCTTTTCCTTGTCAAAACGTTCTTGGATATGCCAAGTCATCAGGTTAATATAGCACTAGCAATAGAGTAGAACATCTGTAGGCACAAGAATTACATTTAAAAGTTATTGTGTAACACCATGTACATGACAACTCTGGCACACAGTAAAGCACTCAATAAATACTATTTTTAAGTTTTTTTTATATGTGTGAGTGTTTTGCCAGAACATGCATATTTGCTCTGTGTGCATTCCTGGTGCCCATGGAGACCAGGAGAGGGTGTCAGAGCCTCTGGAACAGGAGTTACAGATGGTTGTGAGCCACTATGTGGACACTGGGAATCAAACCCAGGTCCTCTGGTAAAGCAACAAGTGCTCGTAACTCCTGCACTCTCTCTCTAGCCCCTCAATAAATATTTCTATGTGGATGTATGGATTGTTTCTTACTTAGTCAATTTTATTTTATGAACACCTAGAAACATTCAAGGACTCAAACAAAGATACCAAGACAGGATCCTCAACCTCAAAATTATTCCCACTTAGGAAAACTAGAGAAGACTAGATTACAGCGGTGAGACACGGTGAGAAGAGGAATTGCATGTGAACATATGGAATGCTTCCTAGGGGGACCACGGGATGTGGGTCAGGTATTTAATGACGAACAACAGTCAGCCAGGAGGAGATGAAACACAGGGAAGCATGGAGCTGAGGGAAGCGAGCGGGTGCTCAGACATGACAGATTCCACCTGGCTGCAGAGCAAATGAAGGACAGAGAACCAGAGGGGGCGACAGGGGTCAGCCTGAGGAGCTGCTTTGATTCTCTGACGAGGCACGCTAAAGAGCCTTAGGCAGGAGATGATAGGTTTTATGTTAGATAATTGCCTGACAACGTTCTAGAAGATGGAAGGAATGAAGGCAGGAGAGTGTCCCAGAAGCAGTAGATCATGAGGATGAAAACAACTGACATTCACATTTAAGACAGAGGTGCTCACTTCTGGAGTCCATTGGAACCACCCAGAGACCTGTTCCAGACCACACACAACCCCACCTTCCCTCTGAGGCTTCTGCCTTAAGGAACACATCCCTCTTCTCCAGTGAGATTCACTGACACTCTTAATGTTTGTAAGCATGTCTAAGCCACGGGCTGCTTGGGGAAGAAAAAGGACAGAACTCCACACTTAGAAAGTCCAATCACCTGGACTTGGTGACTAGAAATAAGGAAGAGGTGATGGGAAAGACAGACTCAAGGATCTCGAAGAGAACCAAATGATGGACCTACCAACTGGGTGGCAGAGGAGAGGCAGTGTGGGAGTGCTTCTAGTAAAAAGTCAATGGAGTGAGAAGAAAAGTAAAAACTGGAGAAAGCATCTCAGGTAAGTGTTGTAGGACACACCTAGAATCCCTGCACTCATGATGAAGGGGCAGGAGAATCACTGTAAGTTCAAGAACAGACCCAGCTTCATAGTAAGTAGCCAGGGCTATTTAGTGAGATTCTGTTTTAAGAGAGTGGAGGAAGGGAAAAAGGTGAGAGGGAGGGGGAAGAGGGAAGAGGGAAGAGAGAGGGAGGAAGGGAGGGAGAAGGGAGACAGAGAGACAGAGACAGAGAGATTCCAACGAATGAGAATAAAACATGTAAGCTAGAAAATTAAAGTTGTCAGAATACAGATCACAGATAAAATGCAGGTAGCAGTCTACTGTAGACCTAGAAGAAATGAGTGTCAAAATATACAGGATTTTCACAGAGTTGGAAAGAGGAACTGAAGAGTACAGCTGAGGAGAAATGGCCCCAGCTGCAGAGGGAAGGCAGGGAGAAGGTGGTAGAGAGGAAGGAGGAATTATGATGAAATTCCCAAGGATATGATGGTCAAAGAAGAGAGGAAGTCAGAGGAATCAAATACAAATTAAGAGTCCAATAAGGTGGGTAGTGATATATTGTGTTCCCCAATATATTGTGCACCCTAATAAAACTTATCTGGGGTCAGAAAACAGAACAGCCACTAGATTAGACATAGAGGCCAGACAGTGATGGCACACACCCCTTTAATCCTATTACTTGGGAGACAGAGATCCATCTGGATCTCTGAGTTCAAGGTCACACTGGAAACAGACAGGCCTGGTAGCACACACCTTTTATCCCAGTACTTGAGATCTTATGCCTTTGCTTGGGAAAGTCACGGGTCTTTAATCCCAGAAGTGATGGCAGGAAGCAGAAAGATATATAAGATATGAGGACCAGGAACTAGAAGTTTTTAAGCTTTTAGGCTTTTGAGCAGTTCGCTGAGATCCATTCCAGTGAGGACTCAGAGGCTTCCAGTCTGAGGAAACAAGATCAGTTGAGGAGTTGGCGAGGTGAGGTTGGCTGTGGCTTGTTCTGTCTCTCTGATATTTCAGAATTTACCCCAATATCTGGCTCCAGGATTTTTATTAATAAGACTGTTTAGGAATTTGTGTCACAAAGGTGGGTGCCTAGAACCCCTGCTTTGAGCTTGGCTGCTGAGGCTTTGCGAGAGACTCCACAGCTGCATGGAGATGGAAGGCAAAATGGAGCAACTTACCAGAGAGAGAAAAACTACTCTATAATGAAGTCAAAGTATTTTGCGAAACTGGGATCTAGAAATGCTATCCCCATCTTCAATGTACCCTTTATCTTTTCATAAAAGACATTTAGTATAAAAAAGTTCAAAAGACATAGGCTTAAAGTGCATGACCTCAAACTAAATAAAATTAGCCTTATGAAACATTTTGTCACTTACATTTTACTTATTTCATGGAGCATCACTAAATTATATCATAAATGCACCCACTTGAGACACAGTGGACTGTCACTCATAAGGCTTCCTCCAGTCTTCAGAATCTTAAGCTGATGCAAACGCCCCACTACCACAAGGAGGGACCATGTAGTGTGAGGATAACCTCAGCCCAGGAAAGGGTAGCTCATTGCCATCTTGATTTTCTACTGAAAGGGTTAACTCTTTGGGAAATGGAGACAGTGTGTTCTCTGCTTATTAGGAAATGAAAGCATGTCAGGTGGGTCCCAGCACTTTGGGAGGTAGAGGCAGGTGGATCTCTTAAGTTCACAGTCAGCCTGGTCTACAGAGTGAGCTCTAGGGCAGCCAGAGCTACACAGAGAAACCTTATCTAAAAAAAAAAACTGGAAAATAAATAAACAAACAAACAAATAAGAAAGAAAAAAATTGCAAGTACAACTTAATGCTCTTTACAAAATAATTTACAAACTATTTTTTTTTCTGCTGGCCGTTGCTTGTATTGGCTTGAAGAAATGAAGAGTCAAGAGCAGAACTTTAATCATCCAAAGCCTTCACCAGCATTGACAGTAAGTACATCGTGCTCATGCAAAGTTTCACTGAGCTTTAACTCCACATCAACTTTCAGAACAAACTGCTATGACTTAAGTCAAAGCAGGAACCAACTTCTACTAAACAGCCACTTCGCTTAAATCTGCAACACGGGTTGATATATTAAGTACAAAAAAAAAAAATAAGTAAAATGAAGCTACATAAAACAGAAATCAGGCTTTCTTCTCTCCTTACACCATTAGACTGAAGACCCGACTCAATAAAATATAATCAGAAATAAGTTAATCAAATTACACAAAACAGAGATCAGGCTTTCTTTTCCCCCTAAATCAACAGACTTAAGACCTGACTCAGGAAAATGTATTTAGGAATAACATGGTAACTCCCTGAAAAATCCATGTGTGAGACTCACAGCTTACTGACGATTATTTGAATTTGTTTTCTGCTGTTGTGATAAACACTGACCAAAGCCCCCCTGGGGGTGGGGGAACAGTGTCCACTTCAGCATCAGCTTATAGTCTATCATGAAGGGAATTCAGAACAGGAACTCAAGTCAGGAACCTGGAGGCAGGAACTGAAGCAGAGGCTATGGAGAAACACTGCTTACTGGCTTGGTTAGTTACATTTCTTACTGAGTCCAGGTCCACTTGCCCAGGGATGACGCCACACACAGTAGGATCGGTCTTTCCTTTACCAATCAAGAAAATGACCCCACAGATGTGGCCCTGGGCCATGCAGATGAAGGCAATTCCTCAACTAAGGTTCCTTCTTCCCAGGTATGTCAACTTGACAACCAAGATTAACCAGCCACATTGACACACTGCCTGCCTCTGTTTGGGGTTGTCATGTTGTCATCCATTCAGCAAACAATAAGTAGCTAATGTTGTGTTGAAGTGTAAGTCATAAAAGGCACACAAATTAAAATACAGCATTCTTAATGCCTGTAATTTGGGCTGCATGCTGTAACTGAAGGAGAAAGGGATTCTTACCCTAATTTGGGAACTGGGAAAGAATAATAAGAGAAAGCTTCACCAGGAGGGTTACTCCAGCTGAACTCCACAATGCACCTGTGGGTCAGCCAGGTGAAGAGACAATATCTCACTTTGTGTCTAGAGGCAAAAGAGAGCAGGAACACGTTAGTAACCAGGAATTCTGGTCCATCTGGAGTCTAGTAGGAATGGAAGACTGGCAGGGCATAAAACTGGAGAGATGGGTAATTGGGTCCAGACATGTTGGCTATGCATGGTAAGCAGCCCCTGAAAAGGCCACAAAAGCCCAGTTTCCACAGGCTTTGGCTCTCTAGAGGGTGACGATCAGTGCCTCTCATCTAACAAGTAGCTTATAGGGATAGTAGCAGGATGTCATATCCAAGATTTGTGGCTCTGTCTTGGGTGCTCTCTCACTCATCCATTGATCTCACTCTGGGGAAGTCCAAATGTCACAGTACTAGAAGCCCTTTGGATAGGCCCACGTGGTCTCTGACATCATCCATATTCCCCCTACATTATATCTTGAATTTCCTGCCGCCATGATGAACACCTCAAATATAGTTTTGTAGAGAGCATCAGTCTGAACTGCCCACTCATAGCTCACACACTCAACTGTGAAATAATAACTGTGTTGTTTCTACCACTGTTCTATAGTAATGTGTTAACATCACTATTTGAAGGATTTTAAGCAAAACAAATACTCTTCAATTTGCAATTTTAAACAGTGAAATTGTCAAAAAAAATGAGAGAACAATAAGAAATTATCTTATATATTTCAGCAGACTAGTGACACAAGATTCTACTCCTAAATCTCAATATGCCATCCAAAAATGTCAACAATCAACCTGAATAATGTCTTACTTTAATTTAAAATTTGGTTTTGCAAGATACAGGGGTTTCTCTGTGTAACAATCCTGGCTGTCCTGGAACTTGCTTTGTCCTCGAACTCACAGAGATCCACCTGCCCTTGTTCCCTGAGTGCTATAATTAAGGTTGTGTGCCACAGTGGTATTTTCTTTAATTTTTAATATTTTAAAGATAAAAACATAGAACTTGTAAATACTAATAAGGTTAATATGTAAAGGTTTTCATATATAAATATACCATGTTGTGTTTAACCAGATTACACATATCTAGGTCCTCAAATAGTTATTATTACTTTATGATTAAAAAAAACTTTCAAAGAAAGTAGATAACACAAAAATGGAGAAACATTTCATGTTCATGGATTAGAAGAATTAATATTATTAACATGTCCACAATAGCCAAAAGAATCTTCAGGTTCAGTGTAATTCTTATCAAACACCAATGAAATATCATCAATGAACTACTAAAAATTTCTAAAATATTTGACACAAAATTTGCCAAATATCCACAGCTTTCTTATCACAGCAAAACAGAACCAAGCAGGTTGAACTCCATAACTTCAAACTCCACTGTAAATATGTTGTTGCAGTCAAACTTCATGGAACGGCATGCATACAGCCAAGGGACTCAACAGTCACTAAGAACATGCCTTGAAGAGAGAAGAATGGTCTTTTCGGTAAATGGTGCTGGGAAAATTGATGTCCACATACACAAAAATGTCACAAGGTTCCTATTTCTCAGTTCACAAAATCTCCTCAAAATGGATCCAGGATGTAAGACTCGACATGATGGAACTACACACGAGAAGGAAACAGAAGGAATGCTTCAAGACATTGCACTGGGTAAGAACTGTCTGGGGAGACCTAAGTCTAGTACCAAACCAAACGTAGACAAACGTGATTGTGCAAAATTTGAAAGGTTCTTCACGGTAATGAAAGTCAGTCAAGCACAGAGACAACTCGCACAACGGGGCAACATGTTTGCAAACTCCCCATCTGACCAAACGGCAGATAGCAGAATATGAAAGAAATTTCAAACACCATAGCAAAAATACACCCGAACAACCCAACTGAAAATAAACGGGCTATGGATTTATACTGACATTTTTTTAAAGACAATATATAAGTCGTCAACAGGTTTAATCACTCCATAGCACTGACCATCAAGGAAATGCAAATCAGAGGATTAATGAACTATCTCCTTTCCCTGCCTTAGTAAAATGGTGACTGTAAAAAGACTAAAGAGAAGTACTGACAAGGATGTGGAGGAAAACAAACTCTTAGAGCTCCTGGGAATGTAACTGGGTTCTGCTGTCGCAGAACACAGAACAGAAGGCCCTCAAAAGCTTACAAAGGAAACTGCCAGCCACCAGACTAAGCACACATCTAGGAGAACGAAGTCAAGTGCAAGAGACACTTGCTCTCTGCAGCACTGTCCACAATAATAAAGAAATATACACGAGTCACTGTCGATCAGTGGCTGGTAAATTAAAATGTGGCGCCTGTAAACAACAGAATAGTTGTTATTCAGCTATCAAAAAATGAAATATTGTGAAGTTGCAGAAACACGGGTGGAACTGCCGTTGTGTTAGAGAAAGCCAAGCACAGACAGGTAAATGTCACGTGACCTCACTTCTGTGTGGAGTCTAAAAGAGTCTCTGCCATCAGAAGTGAGGGTGTACTGGTGATTGCCAGAGGCCAGAGAGAATGGTGGAGGAGAGATGGTTACAGTGAGACAGAAACTTGAAGTTCTGTGAATTCCTGCACAGTAGGGCAACTATGGATAATAATAATGTATTGTAGTATATTGTTTACATATGAATAGACATTTATATATGAAATATAATGTATTTCAAAAGTTAGGAGAAAGGATCTAGAATCCTGACTAATTTACTAAAAATTTGAACTCTTCTCTCTCCTCTCCCGATCCATGAGGGGTGGAGCACAGCCTTAATCTAGTCCTCTCTGGTCACCTACCGGAACCACTAGCAGAAATTGCCTGATCGTTTTCCCATCAAAACTCTGGTGTTATTCCAGTCAACTCCTAACCTGTTAACAAAGTCATCTTCACAAAAGAGAAAGCTAAGAACGTTGTATCGGCATAAGTTAACAGGAAGCAATTGAAGCTATTATAAATCATGTGTGCTTGTGTGTATCTTGAGTGCATGTGCATGTGCAAGTGTGTGTGTGTGTGCGCACATGTATGTGTGCATGTGCATGTGTGTTTTTTTAAGAAATTTTTTATTCATTTTACATACCAATCAAATATCTCCCTCTTCCCTCCTCCCTTCCCTCTAGCCCCCACCCCCACCCCCCATTCCTTCCTATAAGAAAGTACGGCCTCCCATGCAGAGTCAGCAGAGCCTGGTACATTCAGTTGAGGGAGGTCCAAGCTCCTCCCCTGCCTCAAGGCTGTGCAAAGTGTCACACCATAGGTAGTGGGCTCCAAAAAGCCAACTCATGCACCAGGGAAGGATCTTGATCCTACTGCCAGGGGGCCCCTTAAGCAGATCAAGCTACACGACTGTCTTGCTTATGCAGATCATGATGAAGAAAACTACAGAGACAACCAAACCAAACTAGTGGGAACTCATGAAATTTAGACCAACAGCTGTGGGATCTCCATGGGACTGGACTAGGCCCTCCACATAAGCATGTGTGTTTCAGTGGAATGCTCTACATGGTCCCCATCCTCTCCCAAATGTAATTCTTCCTGGCACAAACTTAGTAGGTTTTTAGAAAACAAAAATATATGGAATGCTTAGAACGGCAAATCAAAAGAACCTGCGCCATTAACCAGTTGAGGGAATCTTACATTCACCTCACAGGAGACACAATGCCCACACACTCTTAGTTGTTTCCATTGCCCTCATATACAGGCTCCTATTTAGAGAAATTACAACGAGAAGAAAAAATCAATTTTATATTTTTTAATCAGGGAAGTCAAACATATTTTAGAGAAGATTTCCAGACTCACATTTCATTAGAAAACGATTCCATTTCCCAGCTTACACCTCTGCAAAGCACCTCCCAGCACAGTGAAGTCCTGCTCTGGGAGATGGGATTTGGTAAGGATGAAGAAAGAAGGCTAGATCGGTACCTTAGGAGCTATTAGCATTTCCAAAAGTCTATACAAATTGCTCCTATGTGAGACATTAAATGGTGGAGAGGAAACTGGCAATTAATTCACAGTCCTTCCAAGGGCACTACTGCTTCATGTAACAATGACGGATGAAATCCCTGTGCCAAGGGACAAACTTAGAGTGTGGAGAGTTCTGTCAGTCAGGAAAGGAAAACCCCTTTGTCCTCTCAACTCCAGTGACCCCCGTCTGTAGAATGGAAATAAACAGAGGGTTTCAGATAAAACCCTAGCTTTTATTTAAAGAGTGGCTAATTCAATCTAATTATTGAGTCTGAAATTATCCTCATTCTTGGTATGGTTTTTGATAAGTCGGATGTTAAACTTTTGTACCAAGGGAACAGAACGTGACATATACTCTGAACCACTTTGACTTAAGACTGTACACTAGCCACACCACAGTGATAATCATCTATCCAAAAGGGGATTTGAAAACTGAGGTCCACTTTTCTCAAATTTGCTAAAAAATAATGTCAACAATTATTTTGTCACTTGTTAAATAAATAAATAAATTCTCCATTAACATTCTGAGATACTAGGATCAGGGGGCCACATTCACTTTGTGGTAATCATCGTTTGGAATTATTTCTTAGAAATTTTCTTTTCTCTCTAATTAGAATTAGGAGAACCATGAAGATGCTGACTGGTAAGTAAATGTATTTTCTTTTAAACATCTGAGAAACTGTGAAGTAATAACATCCCTATAAATACCACATAACATGAAAAATCCATTTATCTCCTCTTTGCAATTTGTATTTCACTTAGATGGTTCAGAATCATAAAAGCATCCATGAAGAGAGGCCTAAAAATCATTATAGAACAATATTTGTTTAATAGAAAGTGATGGCCTAAATGGTACAGTATGTGTTGGGAATATGCTCACGTTAAATAGTGGTTGAAGAAAAAGCCCCCTGGTTCTGCTTACTGGCAGCTCACACAAAGCTCCTCATTACTGAACTTTCCAACTTGGAAGCCAAACTAAACGACAAGGAGTTATTTGCCAATTAGTACTTCCTGCTCTTTTCTCTTTATTCCTTAAACACCATTCAGGGGCTGAACTGGTCAAACACTTTTAGCTTCAAAACAGTAACTGGAAGGATTGAATGTGCATCTCTCCAAGGTGGAGCTGTCAAGAAGCAGGGGTGATGTATTCCAGGTCCCCCCCTTCAGGACGGAGAGGAAGGCTTTGCACTCTGGTGGAATATGGGGCTTCCTTTTCTCATCTTCCATGGTTTTAATTCAATTACTGACCTCCAAACTTTACACCCCCATAACTCCTGGACTCTAAGTCTTGCATCTATCTGTCCCCTGGAGCCTGCACACATCTTCAGACCAAACCAAGCACATGTGTGTGCATGCTAGAGGTAAGTATCCCATAGATGCATAATATTGAGATGGAACAACCGCTTCCCAAAATGTGCAAAACCCCAAAGTGTGGACTTGAGAGAGACTCACAGCATCTATATAGCGGGGATGCTAGAGAGAGAAGGGTCAAACACAGCATCTCTATAGCCAGGATGCTAGAGAGAGAAGGGTCAAATAAACTGTGCTAAAAAAACCTTTAGCAATATTTGTGTTTCTCAGCTGCATTTTCCTAATTTGTAACCTGAATTTGCCTCACAGCCTGTTACTCAATTTAAAACTCCCTGTGATTAACATAATGTACTTTCAGACTTCTACACTGCAAACACATTTACAGGTCATTGCCGAGCCAGTGGAATCCATTTCTCTTCTCTTACCTAAGCAAAGAACGCAAACAGTACCAGGATTCCCCCACCAGAGACCCACACACATCAGAATAAGACTTCACCTTGCTCACCCCAAATCTACCCATGTCTCTAAAGGATGTTCCTCTCAAGCTGAGCCAAGGCTCCTTGCTTTTTCAGCATTTCTTTTTAAACAGTATTGATAATTTTCTTTTCAAAAATATCTAGGTCTGCCTTGATAGTTTATTGAAAAATGCCGTCGAATATTTTGTTTTGCGTATTTCAAACTCAATCTAAATGTGAGATGCATTGCCTAATGGATGGGTTACCTGAAATGTTACCTTGTCAAGAGGAAAGGCTCACCTCTAGAGAGAGCTCACTCAGGTGGGCCTCTGCCCTTTCATTCTGGCTCTTAGGGCAGGGTTCTCTTACTCCCTGGGTGGTTATAAACAAGCTCAGAGAGTGTATAAAGATGTCATCATCAGTCAGCATGAAGAACTCCAATTCCACTGTGGTTGTATGAGATGATGCTATTTGGGTAGTGGGAATAGCTCACTTCAAATAAACTAGATCGGCAACAGTGTATAGCCTTAGAAGCTACAACTGCAGCCATTTTCACAAAGTATGTGATCCCTCAACAACTCAAGTCATAGATCTTTGCAGGTTAAAAAAGAAAATCAGCCTAATAGGAATTAGACTCCATAGCAATATTAGATAGTAACAGAGATCAGGTTTCCTTATATACACATACGCTGCAATTAATTCTAAGTATTACTTAAGATGCAAAAAGGATAGTTTTTTCTGATCATTTCAAGTCAATTTCTTCATCACAATATCCATTCTACCATTTCACCCAGTGTCCAAGTTAGAAAGAGTGAGCCTTGAGAAGCGCATTTCCCCAGACAGGGTGTCCGTCAGTCCCAAGGTCTTACGTGTGAACTGTCCACTCCATGAGTGATCACTGTCTCCCCGCCACCTGTCTCCTCAACTGCAGTCCACGCTCCACACTGTTGCGGTAGCAACATCTTTCACTTAGCATTCTGGTTCTGTCAGTCCTTTGTGTCCCAAGCTGTAGTGGCACAGTGTTCTGTGACCTTCCTACCCTGGCCTTCACCCCTGGACAATTTCCTTCACGACTCTTCACCCACACAGGGCTGCAGTCATCCCGGCTTTCTCACTGCTCCCCAAACACTATGCTTCCTTCTCGTTACTCTGGAATCTTCTCACCCACTTCCCATCCCTCCTCTTCTCTATCGTGCCTGTTTTTACTCATCTTCATTTGACCACTTTTTAGAAGCCTTTCTTCAGAAACACACAAGATGAGCCACAGGATGGTACTTCCATCAGATTATCATTACCCACATTTCATCTGTATTATACTTGCTTCTCTGTGGTGTGCTCAATCTCAGCTTCCACACATACCCCCAAATTGGGAGTTGCCTGCTTGTACAATTATACTTTCCATCAAAATTCACACCTATAATAAGTACTCTACAAACATTTCTAGAATTGAACCACACGGGCTGTGGTTTATGATAGGCAATGATGGAGAAACATTTCAAAAACCATTTCCTATTGGACCATTTTCTGTCACTAGAGATAAGTTGGAAAGAATTATTAATTTAAATAACATGAACTTCAGTAAAGTATTGAAATACAAAGGGAACTACATTATTTTACAACACTTAAAATGGATATTTTTTAAGCCTTCTGGAGTGCATGTCAACGCTGCCCGTGGGTCATTTGGTGAACACTGCTGACATCTGAGACCGTGTCATGTCAGGAGCTTTATTTTTCAAAGAATTATTGACTTTCCTGAAAGTCAAAAGTTAAAAACTAGCAATAACAGTTTTTTAAAAAATCCTTTAATATCAACTGATTC
Source organism: Peromyscus eremicus (assembly GCF_949786415.1). Lineage (NCBI taxonomy): Eukaryota > Metazoa > Chordata > Mammalia > Rodentia > Cricetidae > Peromyscus > Peromyscus eremicus. Next base: position 101,532,676 of record NC_081421.1, on the reverse strand, counting down.
CAAGAATATCTCTGTCCCTGGCAATTGTACAGATGCTAAAATACAATCTTACCTTCCTAGGAGGTTCTTTTACTTCTCTTTTAATTACTCCAGAGCAAACGAATGAGTCATTGATCCATCGACATAAGAGCTATTTCCGCTGATGTTCTGGACACACAACCAACTTTTTTTTCTGATCAGGTTATATGATGCCAATAAGTCAAGACTACAGAAATGTTTGTTATGGGGTGAATAAAGCTAATCCAGCATACCTGGGGAGGTCCTCATTATAATCAGTTCTTATGCTTGATGATCTGATGTTCTCCAGCACTGTTCCTGGATAAAATGCATGTGTTTAGAGTAGCAATTTCATGCCTGCCAGTTCTTTAGTGAGTGATTTTCAAGAGAAAGTATTATTTTAACCAAAATGAAAAAGCATTTACCTTACATTAAGGGGTGGGGGTGTGCTCATACTCAGGTGTATGTTTTAACTGAAAACACAAAATGAGTAAGAAACCTAAGATTAACAATTCTTAATGTTTGTTGTAATACAACACCAGGGAGGGCAAGTTTAAGTTTGAAGAGTACAAGTGGAGTTGAGAACCTACCCTCGAATCCCACAGCAAACCAGTCTCTAACATTTGAAGTACAATGGCACCTAAAGTTCTATCTCATAGTCCTTTGTGATTGAGAACTCTCAAGAGCCCCCCGTCCCCCCCACACACACACTTCAGTTCTTTACAGAGCTCAGGGGGAGACGGGATTACCTAGGAAAGGGGACTATGTGGTCTGACTATGGGGTCAGGACTGTGAGACGCACACACACAGAGTTAATGGAGCCTTGACATGACAACCATTCAGCTCCACACCTGAGGCCACTTCCCCCTCCCCGAGAACGTAAAGAAATCGCTGACGATGGACGGTGGAGAGAGCTTTGAAGATAGCCATCAGCACACAGACGCAGACAAGAAATGGAAGTCAGCGGCAGAAAGTGAAAGCATCTTCCCTGAGGGCTTAAAATCCATCGCGTGTCAACTGAAACAAAGCAGCCAGAAAGCCTTTTTTTCCTAATTTAACTTACCTACTCCTGAGATTTTAATCAGGAAAAATCCTCTGTACCGTTTAGGTTCTCTGTCTTCTTTCAATAGTGGACAACTGAGAAGGGCCTGGGAAACATATCTTAGCAAGCAAGGGGGAAATGATCCTATTATACCCTCTCTTAGCCGCTATTGTTTCTTTCCCCATAGACTTGGATCGTTCTGACCGCAAAGGAAGCTTTGATATCACTCAGAGCCTTTCAAAGCAAGGCAGGGAAGACAGTCGTGGTGTTAAGTATATTTATCATGTTAAATACAGAGTTCCTTATTTAAGCAACCCTGGTCAAGGATGCAGAAGGCTGACCAAACTTTGTCATTCTTTAAGATAAGGGTTGTTTGGCACTCTCTCATGGTGTTAAGAAAGAAATCTTTCTCTTCCACCAGTACACTACAGAATCCAAGAGAGAGATCGACTTCAGTTCTCTGACACCCTCCCCCCCACACACCCACACCCACACCATCCTTTAGGCTGTAGGAAAAAAAGGAATACATATTTTGGTCTCCAATTTATCACTCCAATTTTCATAGTCATAAATTACTTCTCAGGCTTTAAAACAATAGGATTTCTTTAAAAGGCACTGTAAGGTACTTATATTCCAGTAACTAAATTCAGATGTATGAGGCAATTTTAAACTGTTATAAAAGCTTCCTGTCGCAAAGCTATCCAAGATAGAACCCTCGGAAATCTGAACACAAAAATAATAATATTAATGTTATAGAAATATGGTTAAACTTAACATACTAAACCTATCCCTTCAAAGGTCCCGGAACATGGGAGGTAATCGATCAACGACTGAACCCTTCGAAGGAGTCTTAGGTCATATCCTCTCATTGCCGGTCAATTTTTGTTATTATAATGTCCAATGTAAACGAGCACAATCTACTCCATCAGGCATTACCTTCATCAACAGAACACTCTCGTGTTCAAAGCTCAGTTGTGTGCACTCACATAGAACTGATTTGGTTCGGCCAGGGGCCATTAAGTAAGGATGCTAGATGAGATCCGCAAATGAGAAAATTAGCAAACGCTTCCCAGCAAACTGAGTCATGACGCACAAAAGGCAAAGGAGAACAAAGGCAGAGCAAGGTGCTTAAGGAAAAGCCACAGAGTTTGGGCACGAATCCAGACCCCAAACAAAAGCTGTCTGTTAGGTCCACGGTCAGGGTAGGGCCGTTTGTCAAAAGTCCGTAGGAACAAACTCTAAGTGGCCGTCTTCCGTGTCTCGAGAGGCAGGCCGGCTGCTGCTGTGAACTGCCAGTACTGTAGCTGTGACTGAAGGAGCTCTAAATGCAATCTCCTGAGAGCCAGTCCCAATTAGAACCGCATAAAGGAAGCAAGTTAGACATGGTGCTTCGGGACAAGCTTGACCCAGTGTGTCAGCGTCAACTCCAACAAGAAAATGAAAGGGACTTCCTCAAGCACGTTGTCTGTTCTAGATAAAAGCTAAGGACCTTTTAGACTCTGCTTTTGAAGTAGGCCTCCCTGGACCAAAAATGAGGACAACTCTCAAAATACTGAGAGCTGGCTTGATTATTTTTTCCAGGCCTGATGGTGAGCTTTGTGCAAACTGAGGCATACCCTAGCAGAGCAGGCTTTGTGTTATATTCCAGAAAAATTAGCAAGCTAAAAATGTTTAATTCCTAATAGTCAAAGAGCAAGCTATGAAAAGCATTCATCTGTTTATGATTTCAAATCTGGCTTCCCATCTAAGTTCATCGTCACTGACAAGTTTTTGGAATTGTCTTGAATCTATATTGTGTTGGTATGACTGACTACAAAGCAACTCACTTGCAGAGGAACAACTAGGGGCAGTTTGTGGGTTTATGGGGTAAAAGGAACGGAAAAGAAGGATAATTTGGGATTTCAATTGTAAATCACCCAACTCAAGAAAATAACATAAGAATCCACTCACTTGCATGCACTTCTTGTAGTCGATGAACCAGAGATCAAGGGTTCCAATCTCGGACCCTGTCAAGTGCTTTAGTCCCCTAAGCTAACACGAGAAGGTTTTCCTAAGAGCCTTCTTCTGAATGGATGGACTACAGCTTTCACTATTATCAAAGAACTCTGACCCAACCCAAGTCAAGGGACACACCTATGCTAACAGGAAAACACTTCTTTTATTTTCAACCTAAACGTGATAAAACAACAACAAAACACAAGGGGCTAGTGCACAAGGCTAAACGGGAAGCCACATACATGTTGGAATGTTTGCTGGTAGTCAACACGTCCTGAGGTTCAAGCCGTGAAAACCCATTCCCAGGGAGGGCAGAGTGGCCAAAGAAGAAGGGCTATGTGGCACAGACGATCTCAACAGATGAAGAAACTGAGATGAAAGCCCGCAAAATGAATTTTGACTCAACAAAAATTACTGGGATTTAAATAGCATGTTTTCAAAATCAAGGCCCATCGGAAAATATGAGTTAAGACAACTCAAATCCAAAGAGCACACTTGAGTAAGATCATAACAATTTTCAATTAACTCTGCTTAGGAAGCAATCCTTGGCAGATGACCTCCAGAGTACAGCAGAGTCAAGTTGCTCCATAATTTAGCCAGTAAAATAACTTCTGGGGCTTCCTGTGGGGTTTCCCCCATTATATTCACCTGTACTATGTCAATAACGCCTCGGGGGAACATTGAAGACAATATCCACAATGTGCACATAAAGAGATGGTAATAAATTCCCTCAAAGAAATAGCAATAAATTCAAAACCATTTTAATATTCTTGCTGCTCTTGATATGTATTTGTAGCTATAATCAGCTGGAGAAAATTTGAAAATTGTGGCAACTTTATTTTAAAATCACTAACCCCATATTTTAAATGTTTGGTAGGCTATTGGTAATGAGTACATCACCTAGCATATTAAAGAATAAATCTTAGTAGAGATGCCTGTTTTGTGTCCAGGAGGAGCAGTCACCAGCATGGAAGCACCATATAGCCACTGCAGAGCAAAGCTTAGGTCGCTGCACTAATCCCAGCCCTGAGAATGAACATGAACCCCAAGACAAAGACATGAGCATAGCAGGTGGGTCACCACCTCAGCGCAAAACCCACCAATGCCTCCTAGACAATCACATGGCTATAAACAGTCACTTGTCAGACTGCTTTAAATTAAAATTTAAAATTTAAATAGTAATCCAAGAGACCCCTTGTCCCTGTGCATTGCTGTGAAAAGGGCATTCGTTCTCTCCATTCCATTCCTCTAATGCTTTGCTTTGCCAGGTTACATGCATTTATATTTAAAGAAAAACACAGGAAGCATAAATTTAAGTTTTAGCCTGTTAGAATGTTTGAGAGTAAGGAGTGGGATAAACTATTTTTCTTACAATATTTACCACATGCCTTCCTACTATGGTACCATTTTACAGCCACAGAGTTTTGGGGGTGATAGGTAAAACGGATTAGGCATTTTCTCAACAAGACCTCCAACTCTCCCACTCAACAATTTTGATGCTATCAAAGAGATACATTCTCTATATTATATAGTTGTTCATTCAGTACATATTGAATATTCAGTATTTTTATCTTAAGAAAAGCAAGGCGGAAATAAACAGAAAATTAAGATTTGTATTCACTCACTAAATAAATGCCTATTAAGTATCTATAATATACTAGGGACAAATCTGGGCTTCACAAATTTTAAAAAAATGAATTATGGTCCTACCTTCAAGACTGTCTAAAAGGAGCCAGTGATATGGACACTAATTAGGATTAAGTGAGATCATTAGATAAAGCAATGTCTACTTCACCTTATGCTTCAGTGATTTATATTTTACAGAGACAAAGCTTATTTTTTTAAAAAGCAAATACCATCAGTTAAAACTTTAGCATTACTTTTTAAAATACACATGATAAAAGAAACAAATAATGTTGAGACTTTCCTTATCACATTTGTCTCTACTTACCTACTCTAGAAACATCCAATATTAATCCATAAGTTTCCCTGTATCGCTTTGCTGATTAATACAGACATAGCCTCCCAATGATTCTCTCCTGTGTCGATTGCATTTTATTATATAATTTATATAGCATGCATTCTAGCATTACTAAAAGCCATTCTCTAGTAAGGTGAACAATCCACAAAAAGTTTTCTGTGGACTATGGTTCTAGGACATAGAGAAATTAAGCTGGAGAGGAAATGGATGCTTTTCCTCACCTGGCTAACCTTCATGTGCCAGAAATTGCTAGCCGGGGATCTAGAGGAGAAAAGTCATCAATAGTCTTACCTATCTATGAATCCTTCAAGCTACAATGATAACAAGGGAGATGTGTTCTTTCGTACAATAGTGGTATGACTATTATGGGAGTAACCAACAGCTTTCTGTGCTGTGGGATGGTCTGTATGTCAAGTGTGTTGCTGATTGGTCAGTAAATAAATCACTGATTGGCCATTGGCTAGGCAGGAAGTATAGGCGGGACAAAGAGAAGAATTCTGGGAAGTGGAAGGCTGAGTGAGAGAGACACTGCCAGCCGCCATCAGGACAAGGAAGATGTAAAGTACCGGTAAGCCACAAGCCATGTGGCAAGGTGTAGATTAATGGAAATGGATTAATTTAAGATATAAGAACAGTTAGCAAGAAGCCTGCCACGGCCATACAGTTTGTAACCAATATAAGTCTCTGTGTTTACTTGGTCGGGTCTGAGAAGCTGTGGGACTGGCAGGTGAGAGAGATTTGCCCTGACTGTGGGCCAGGCAGGAAAACTCTAGCTACATTTCTGATTGGATGTAAGGCCTGATCCAAAGAAGGGAGGTCATGCCTGGTTCTGTCAACCTGGTCAGGAACCACTGGCCGGGGAGGTCATGGGATCAAGGGGAGAATCTACTACTATTATTTTGCTAAATAGTCATGTTGTCAAACTGCCTCCTAAATCCTCATGTTTGTATCCACAGACTAATGATGTGTTCTGCCTTCAGAGAAGGATCTTACTGCAGTTAATGCAGAAACCTGTATCTGGCCAAACTGCTAACAATAAGTGATAGATATGTGGTTGGCCCTAAACAAAACAGCTATATCATCTCATCCAAGGCTGGGGAAATATCACAGAAGGGCAGAAAGAACGTAAGAGCCAGAGGATAGGAAGATGTGCCGCCACGATGTCTATTGCACTCATGAACTTGGTGCCTGTGGCTGCCTGAACAAGACCTACACAAGACTGAACCCATCAACATTTCATCATGGGTGGGGGAAGGGTCCCACCCTCCCGGAGGAACTGCTGACATTGGAGAGTTGTTAGGAGAGAGGGTATCACTTTCTTCAGTGGTGGAGCCACTGGCAAGTTGCCCTTGCTCAAGTAAATAAACTCCCACCCATACTCAGGCAAGAACGCTAATTGAATGCCGTGTGTTACACAATAAAAGAAGACTTGGGAGCACTGGGGAGACATGTTGAGGAGTTTCAATAGGCTATGAAAGGTGATGATCATTATATAAATATATAAAACTGTCAAACATTTTTTAAATTAAAAAAAAAAAACAAGCACCAAAATGTTTTTAGTAAATTTTCACAGTAGAGAAGACAGTAAGCAGTAACAAAATACAAGGTGTTTCCTAGATGAACAAAGAAAATGACAAGAAAGTCTTTAGACTCTTCTAGAGTACTCATCTTCACTAAATCTAGAGTTAGGATCATGGAATGAAGTGACATATATTCCTCATCTGGGGAACCCAATAATCTCAGCATGGACAATGGCGATTCTGGGGATAATTCTTAAAGGAAATAGATACACAGCTTATTTTGAAGTTTTCTGTTTACTTAGAGGCTAGGATGGGAGCGAGAACACACGAGAGGCACGTCTCTGCCTCCACCGTTAGCTTCATTCAGAACCCACCATCCTTCATGAACGCTCTGCCTCTGCTGCCCTAGCTTGCTCAGAATTTCTTCCAAACAAGTACGCCCACTGGTGAGTAGGAAGCAGGGCTCCCAGTGCAGAGCGGACCATGGAAAGGAGGAAGGGGAGCAGAAGTGGAGGAGCAGACGGAGGGGGACGGGCAGGAGTGACTGTGATGGACAGCCCTGATCATGAGGAACTCACCACACGCTTACACATGCCAAATGCACAGGAAGAGTCCTGAGTATGTGGCCGAGACGGTGCTAAAGGGGACAGGTTAGGTGTGTTGACAGTGGGGACTGTTTCTGGCATTTTGGAATGGTGAAGTGGACACATTTCAGGAACAGAAGTATTCATGAGATAGTAAAGAGGGTAAAAAGTATGAAAACAGGTAGGCCAGTCCGCATCGGAAACAACCAGAATAACCTGCATAAAAAAACAACACAGTCATAGCACAGAGACTGGAAGAGAAGCCGGGAAACTGATGGCCACAGCACAAATAGCACAAAATAAATGTTTGCAATCGTGGACTCCAAAGAGGCCAGAGTGTAAAATAACAAAAATTTGTAACTGTGACAAAACCAGTTTCTCTTAGAACATGTGAACAGTGAAACCGTAAGAGACAAAAGACACCACACTTGGCAGAGAACGGTGTGACTGAACCATGACGAAAGCTTAAACTCCACTGCGAAATGCATGCTGCTTTCCCTAACTTGTGTTCTACCGCAGACATTTGTTACCTTTCTTCCTTTAGAGGCATGGTGTATCTACAAGTAAATAAAGGTCTAAGAAAAATAAAATCCCGTCATCACATCAGGACTCCTTTAAATACAGAGCACATGTGTACAGTAAAAATACCCCTTTTGTTCCTTTTCAAAAATGCTTGAATCAACAAAATAATGTCAAGCACAAATGCTAAGTTGTAATTATAAACAGAGCAAACAATTAGAAGAAATAAAATTCGCCTTGGATATTGACCATAATTAACCCAAAATAGTAAATATTATTGCAGCTATATAAAAGTCAAATTGTCTTGACACTAAAGGTAAAAAAAGAAAAGAGAAAGAATAAAGAGAAAGGAAGAAAGAAAAGTGCAGGAGAGCCATTAGCTTACCTTGTGTTTGACCTCTCAGTCTGCCCTGCTTCGCCCTTGGTCATGAATCTGCTCCCAACATCTCACAAGCCCTCTTTGTACACAGAGCCCGTGCATCTGCACAGCTTAGCACACTTGCCCTCCTCACCACAAGAGTGGCCTGTTGTTGGTCTCTGGGATAATCAGTGAGCCCAAGGTCAACAGGAAGAGCTGCCTGCCCCAGTCACTGACCCCCAGGAATGGCCAGTGACCTGGCTGACCTCTGAGTGAGGAAAGAGCTAAAGACTCTCACTGTGGTTCTGAACTGAAGGATAAAGCTTCCAGATTAGCATGCTCCAAACCCCTCTACCAACTACACACGGCTGGTCTCTAGAGCCTCCAGTTCTGTGTTGCACAGTTCCACCCCTACAACTCCCGACAAAACAGTGAAGAAAAGTAAGTAGCTGTACTGACTGTCAACAGTTCTCCCTGCCATTATTCCCTAAACAATACAACCATCTGCAAAGCAATTATGCTATATTACTGTAAGTAATCTAGAGATGATTTAATATATTGAGGATATGCAGGCTATATGCAAATACTGGCCACTTCTGTAAGGACTTGAAGCACCCACAAGTTTTGATGTTTACAGGGGCGTCTTAGAATCAGTCTCCCATGTCATGGAGGCATGGATGAACCACATAACTAGCTTATTTCTTTTTCTTCCCCATTAACAATTTTGTTTTATAAATCTGAATATTGTTAAGTCCTAGATATTTTATGTAATTAATTTTGGACTATTTGTCACAGGTTGCAGATTACAAGTCTTACACATTTTAACACTACAGCATGTTCTAGTTTGGTGGCTGTCAACCAGAGGCAATTTTGGGAGACACTGATCCCCACAAGCAGAGGGCAAAACTGTGTCCACTGGATTAAAGCCAAACACAACAGTGCATGGGACAGACATTCAAAGCTCAGAGTTATCTCACAGGAAACACCCACAGTCACAGTAGCTCCTGTGGCCCCAGAGCCAGGCTCCTGGCAGGGCAGATGAACAAACTACAGATGCAGGCTTGCAATGTGCTGTTTGACTAGACTGGCAGCACGGGGCATGCAGGAAACTAGCATGCTGGCTGCTGCCTGATAATGTAAGTGATGCAACCCAGAAGTTCGGAGTTGATTGCCCCTCCAGGGACGTGAACTCACCTAAGTGTAATCAAAGGGAGCCAGTGGATAAAGTCTCTTTTCCTGCCTGAGAGAAGACTGCACAATGCATGAATTCATTTGTGTGTCCTCTCTGATGATAGCCCATGAAGCGCCACATCTTTGGGAAAGTTGTGGTGACGCTGTGACCTGATAAAACACATCTGCTTTGGCATCCCTTCCACTTCTCCTGCCTGCTCTCTCTCTCTGGGGGGTCTGCATTCTCCACATGGCACTAGACTGTGAGTTTCTGGGCTTAGGGAGGAAGCTCAGGGTGCTGCGTTGCATGCATGAGACCGTGAGTTCAACCCCCAGAAGCCACTTGAAAGGAATCTGGCTGTGGTAGCACATGCTTATATCCCCATGTTGGTGAGACAGAAGGAGGTAGATCCCAGGACTCTGGGCCCATTAGCCTATTTGGTGAGTTCCCAGCCAGTGAGAGACCCTGCCTCAAACCACAAAGGGGGAGTGATCCAATGTTTAGAGAACAACACCCACATTTCTCTGACTTCCACATGCATATGTGTGCCTATGACCCTGCTGTGTGCACATTTGTATGTGCATGAGCTCACATATACAGGCACACATAGTGGTGAGCTTCTGCCTTGGGCCTTGATCTCTGGCCATACCAATCTAAAATAAAACGATCCTACCTAGTAAAATAAGCTAAACTCAAATCCTTAGTGTGCTAATTTTCAGTCAATTTGACCACATCCACCCCTAGATGTGTTATGTGTAACGCCTCCTGAGTGAGCAGTGCAGGATTGGTGTTGGTAGTTCAGCCCAATATTATCTCTAGCTGGCACTATGACCTTGGCTACAGCCTGGGGCCAGTCGGTTCTCCGGGTTTTGCTCTATATAACTAGAGAGGATGCAAAATGGGATGTGAGAGACTTGAGGACGAAGGAGCAGCAGGAAGCTAACTAAAGGAGACTAATTGCAGATCAGCCCTGTCCCCGCAGCAGGAAGTCCCTCTGCTAATGCTGTCCAGCCACCCTGGCAGCCTAAACAGCATAAACGGGTAAAGGTGTTCTCTGACGGATGAGGCTTTAACTTCTCTGGCAGGTAACTGAAGTCTGACTCCAGGACTATGCACACCTGGAAGTCTGTTCCACTCGCAAACTGCTCCACATTCCTCAGCTCGGGCTCATTAGGAGACACCACCTGTGTGTCTGCTCATCAAACCCCGCTGGCTTCTGGTTCGGATCTGTCACAATGCACAGAAGAGTCATTTCTAATTACACAAGTAAAATAAATAATTCCTGGAGATTTCCTGACCCTTGGGTTGAGAGCCAATGTGAAAGTGGTCTGTGCTGATGATCACAGGACTGCAAATTGCTTCAGCACTTCTGCTAAGTAATGACTTAATCCGAGAAGTAAAGCCCGGGAAATACGGATTACCAAGTGGTATGGCTCAGTTTCAATTGGTGAAAATTGTGAACTACAAAATGTCTCCTCCAGAAATGCTGGTGGGAGAGAATGTTATATATTTTACAAATGCTTTTCTTTTGTGATTGAGCACACTACGGAAAGCAGGCAGGATTGGCCTGGCATATGCAAGAAATTTGGGGGAACACCCCCCTGATTTTTCTTTTTTCCTATTTACTTGACAAGAGAAGACACCGCCTTGCATGGAAGCTGGCATGGACAAACAATGGCAGGATCCTGGATCCTTGAAAGAGTGTAAGGAGCCGAGACAACTCACCCCAGCTGCTCCTGTACTGTGCCCCTCACCAGAATGTCATCTAAGCAAGACAGACTTTTTTTTTTTTTTTTTTTTTTTTTTTTTTTGCTAAGAGACTGGATCAGTGGGAATGAATGGATTTCTGGCTATAACACTGAGCCTACAATAACACAATCAATTCTAAGATTCCTAACTCAGAGTATATGAACAACATTCACTTAATTATTGGCTTGAGGACACTCATCTTACTGTCTGTTTATTCAAATGGTGTCCAAGGAACATTTTAATGACTGGAGAAGACCAGATAAAAGCACATAAACTCATTTTTTATATTCTGTCATATGAAGCTCTTTCTTCTTAAATATTTTCAGCATGTACAAATCAATTTGGTTTGTGACATTAATTAGCAATAAGCAACTTCATTCCAGTCTCTGAATTCATATAATTCTGTGTTATTTAGTTTTCCAGGGTCTCCCTTTCTATAATTTACTCATTATAGCCTGAGTGCCCAAACCACTATTATGTGGCTGAAGACTCCACAGCTGAGCTCAGAGGCATCCTTCAGATATTTTCAGTACAAACTGTTACCTCCAAGTGAACACAGAAAAGTGTCTGCACGTAAATCAAAACTGCATATTCCTGACTCACCAAAAATAAGGGTTCAAGAATATCTGCTACATGTTTACATTTTTAACTCCAATAATGGATATTGTGAAGGTTTTTTTAAAAAAGAAATCATAGATGGAAGTTTCCAGAAGTATGGAGTGACCACAACATCTATATGTATTGAGTCCTAGTTCTACCAAGAGTCAAGATCTAAAATCACTTATCAGAGTTAGCCTAGTCATTCCCTCCCATTCAGCCTGGAAAAACAAATGAGAAAGAGTAAAATTAGTGCATGCATGTAATTGTTTTTAATCCTTATTGGCACTTCTGGATGTTTTGTCATTGTTTAAAAATAACCAAGAATTGTTAGTCTTGAGGGTATAAACATGTGAGAAAAAAATACAATTCATAAAAATTTGTGCTGTCTCCATAACATTACTGTCTTTTAAAACAATGGAAAGGTAATACAGTTTGCTGTATAAATGGGTTCTAAGCAGAAGAAAGTGTGCATGTGATCAAACATTCAATATGAATATGTCTTGAGTTGAAGAAACTTAACTATCTATACTACCTGCAGGTGTAACAAGTGAATCATTGAGATGGCTCACTTGCACCATGACTGCTGACCTGAGCTGCTGCTTCCCTGGGAAGGAACGAACAGACTTGGTGGAAGGAGCAGAAAGATCTCAGCACACATTTATACACAATGGATCTCAGCACACATTTATACACAATGGATCTCAGCACACATTTATACACAATGGATCTCAGCACACATTTATACACAATGGATCTCAGCACACATTTATACACAGTGGATCTCAGCACACATTTATACACAATGGATCTCAGCACACATTTATACACAGTGGATCTCAGCACACATTTATACACAATGGATCTCAGCACACATTTATACACAATGGATCTCAGCACACATTTATACACAGTGGATCTCAGCACACATTTATACACAATGGATCTCAGCACACATTTATACACAGTGGATCTCAGCACACATTTATACATAATGGATCTCAGCACACATTTATACACAGTGGATCTCAGCACACATTTATACACAATGGATCTCAGCACACATTTATACACAGTGGATCTCAGCACACATTTATACACAATGGATCTCAGTACACGTTTATGCACAATGGATCTCAGTACATGTTTATACACAATGGATCTCAGCACACGTTTATACACAGTGGATCTCAGCACACATTTATACACAATGGCACAACAACCTCTATCCCCTCACATACACTCTAAGTAAATAAGCATAAAAATTTTAAATCTAACTTCTGTAGCTGTTGGTTTTAAGAAATGCATTTTAGATTTCTGCTTTTACTTTGAACAATTGTGCACAATAATCTGTTAGCTCAAATTTTCTGTTTAAAAATCAAACACATATCACTCCACTTTCAGAAGAGCACAATGAGTAAGGGGTGTGTGTGTGTGTGTGTGTGTGTGTGTGTGTGTGTGAAGAGCACTTTTATACACATGATAAGAGGAACTACAGCTATTCAGTGGCATATCTGATACACCCCAGTGAACTAGCAGCTTTCACTTGGCACATCTGTTACATCAATTGCCCAACCTCCTTCCATTACTACTTACGTTTTTAAAACCTTAAAGCTTTTGTTTGAAATACACCTGGGGCTCAAAAGCTCCTTTCTGCCAATCTAACTATGATCCTGCCACTTTTCTTTATGTCCTCAATCAAGTAAATGACATTCTCCTGCTTTGGTTTTAACTGGGAATTCAGTGGAATCTATTTTCTAATGAGTCTGGCCCATACACATCTCACCCTCCCCACCACACTGTTCTAGGCTCACAAATGACAGAAGCCATCTTCAGGTGGTGTGGGGACTCTGCTGTTTACTCGGATCTCAGGAAAGGGACATTTCCTCCTGCAGACTAGAAGCCCCAATGCTTGTTAAGAGGGAGGGCTTTCTGTCTCACTACTCTCGAGTGGAGCCACAGCTATAGTAAATCATATTTATAAGGAAAAGACTTCCTGGCATCATAAGATCGAAGTTGCAGTAAACTTTCAATGCTGGGTTCTGTTGCTTCTTTGCTGCCACTGACTATGAACCCAATAACAAATTACTACTTAGGACTAATGGTTTTTTCAAAAAGTATAAATTCTGTTCTGAATTGATAGTGAGTGATACCAGACATCTCTACATCTCTACAATTCAAGGTGTCTATAGCAATTTAATTTGAATCTGGTAAGTGATTGCAAAGTCCGTGAAAGACTGAGTAGCTACCTCTTGCTCTTGGTAGGAGATTGCTTCCAGGCTTTCTGTTGGATACTGAAATTCATAGAAATGCAGGACGTTGTATGAACAGTTCAGGGATAACATAGAACCTGCACACATCCTCCCATATACTTAGATATCTCTAGATTACTTTAATACCTGATATAATACAATTTCTATGGAAATAGTATTTATTCCATATTATTTAAAAACAATAAATAAGAGGCTGATGAGACGGTTCAGCAGCTAAAGGTGTGTCCCCCCCAAGCCTGACTATCTCACTTAAATCACTGGGACTTGTTCAAAGGGGATAACTGACTCCCATAAATTGTCATCTGACCCCTACACACATGCATGGGAAGCCACCATCACATAAATAGGTGTAATTTTTAAAAATTAAAGAATACTAAAAGGAGAATAAAATCTGAATGGAAAGAAAGTCTGCACATATTCAGTACACATGCAATTTTTTTCAAATGTTTTCATTCCATAATTTGTAGCATCTGAGGACTCGGAGCCCACAGACACTCAGGACCAACTAGAGGGAGCAAGAAAGCTCTGTGTGAATTATGTGCCTCCAAAACCGAGACATTCATTTTAATCAAGTGTCTCGAGTATGGATATGCCCAGTGAGAACATTATTCATAACTTTTTCACATATATGCTCTTCTTGGATTTTACAAAGTGGAAGAAAATGAGAAGTTTGCCTTACTAGACAAGAGTTTGCGGGGGTAGGGGGAGAAAACCCCTATAGGAATTTTTGTTACATCTTAAGTAGGTTTAAATAATCCTTAAAATTGAACCAAAGGTACATTTTATAAAACTCATCTTTCTCTCTCAAGAGTCCTATTCAGAAGAGCATGTGTGCAAATCCTAGGCAATATATGGCCGCCAAGTGAGGCAAGGGAGACACCGGGGTTTAGCCAAGTTCTTTCTGAGTTATGCCCCATAACTTCTCTGCGCTTTTGACCATTTCTTCCACCTGTGTAGCACAAAACGAAGAAATAAAGTGTTTTCCTCTATGGCTTCTTGAATGGGTGGTGAGCACATCTGGGGATATGTGAGAAAGACAGAAATGTACTGTACTAGGCACAGTACTCAAGATGTATCATAATGTTTCCTCATTGTGGATGCAATTCCCTTTATAACTGTAATGGAAGTAGTAAGATTTTTACCTCATTCCCTGCTCTCAAAAGCCCACTTCCCTGGTTTCTACTCTCAACCTCCCTCCACTTTCCTCTTGAGCCGTCTGTAATGTACATCTGCTTGGGGATGACCACCACAGTGAGCTTGGGTTAGACTCTTGGAAAAGACAGTTATATAGAGGCTCAGCAGTTTGTGGGAAAGACTCCCTTGGAACTAAGAAAAAGAAATAAAAAGTAACAGGTACTGGGGTGCAAATAAAGGGTGGCAGTAATCTGGATTAGCACTAGAACTGAGGAAGAATCTCCGAAGAGGGGAAGTGGGTTGCTGTTTCGTGGAACTAGAGGGACAATTCGGGCAAAACTTTCCACCAAGGTCTCTAATACCCTTAACTTCTCAACTTAGTAAGGTCAGGTAGAGAGGACATGTAAAACAGCTTCTAGTTATGTTTTGAGATTGCCACTTTGGAGGATTCTAATGAAGAATAATGAATTAAAGAGGATCCACATCTGCCACGACTCAACGTTTCTTCTCATGACAACCTGGCATCTTGATGAGAGATTAAATGCACTGTGGCAGTCCTTGGAAAACCCTGTTTTCAAGGTTATATGACATTCCAGCAATTGCATTTTCAATGCCTCTTCCCTCGACATTCTTGCTTGTAAATCCTTTCTTCCTTGTAAATAATGACAATTTTAGGTGGATTTACTATAGCACTCTCACCATCATGGGCTCAAGAAATACTACCAAATAAATATAGCAATCAAAAGCAAGTACTCATGGGAGAGCGGAAACGTTTGTAAGTTCTCTTGGAAAATCCAATATATTTCTTTGGCTTCATAGATTTTTAAGTTAGGGCTCTTTCTCTGACCTATGAGTAGGAAGACATAAACATACTAACTACACCAACTGATTTTATTGCATGCATCTTGCACACAGGCATACACATAAACAATAACCAGGGTACCTAATCATAAACAATTCACAAATTCATATTATTATTTACAGTACATCCTTTGCTAACTTAAACTATACCTATGAAATTCCAGTTCCTGTGGACATACAGGACTCTCAGGAGTTGCTGTATGTCACACTTAAGTTTTCTTGAAGAAGATGCTATTTCAGCCCCATGCCAAGATTTCCCTATGGAACAAGACAAAACTAAACCAAGTTGTGGCTCACGCTAATCTAAATTTTAGCTCAAAAAGAATCACAAGATTATGTGTTCTAGTATTCACTGTTTTAACTGATTTTTTAAAGCTATCTCTATCATTCCTCACCGTGCATCACTGGAACATCCATGCATGCCATCCTCCACACCCACAGGTAGGGAGTGGCTTAGCATGTCTCTCAAACTCTCTTCCTGTGCATGGTTTCTAACCACTCTTTCTTGTCAGTGCCATGCTGAGAAGCATCTTGCTAAACGTCTGATATAGGTATCCTCTTACCTAAAAGTCTACACATCTCCCTCTCTCTGCAGGATACTTTTAATTGTCTAACTTGGAATACATTCCCTTATACAAACTTATTCCCAAACTACATCTCCAGCATCATCTACTATTCCATTCATTTACTCAGTGTTTCCTGACACATGCAATACCTCACTTCTGCCCAGATGTGCTCCTTAGTAAATCTTGCCCTGACATAATTTTTACATTGCTTAAAATTCCCTTGCCTGTATTCTCTGTCTGGCAGCTTTCCTAAGCCAGCCCTCTCCAATTTAGTCAAGAATGGCTGGCAATGTTGTCAGGGTGATTTGTTCAGCATTGTTATGACATTTATTTGTGTGTTCTATGTTATGATTCAAACGTTAATACGATGTGACTCATATTTGTCTATATTCCTGTCTCCTTCACTTGTTCTACCCTACATAATCTCTGAGGGCAAAGACTACACCTTGATTTTGTTTGTGTGTCTGTATGCTCCTATCTCTGTCTATTCTTATTCCTCTCTCTCTCTCTCTCCTCCCTCTCTCTCTCTCTCTCCTCCCTCTCTCTCTCTCTCTCTCTCTCTCTCTCTCTCTCTCTCTCTCTCTCTCTCTCTCTCTCTCTCTCTCTCTCTCATCAACTGTATAATGCTCAGTGACAGCAGAATAAGTGAATTTTCTAAATACATATTCAGACCGAATTGAACCATTTTGGCTAAGTTGATCAGATTCTATTATTTTACAGCCTTACAGATTTAGTTAAACTGAATCAACAGATGAAACTATGTGACAACTGAAATCCACCATAATATTATATAGCGTGTGCCTTTCTGCGATTATTTGTTTGGTGGTACATTTTAAAGGCATACTAATATTTCTCTCTAATGTGAAAAAATGAAGCAGACAAATAAAAACATTTTCAATTTTGTTACATCCTATGTCTCTTTGGTATCATGTAGCTGCAAGAGCTGCAAAATTCAATATTTGTAATTTCATGACTTATCTGAAAACCATGTTAGTTCATGCATTCATTTATGGGAAAGTAGACAAGTTTATGATAGACACATTAGCCTCTATGTTTGTCAGAGAAGTCAATAAGATCAACATTAGAGGATTTAGTGTTTCAGCTATGAACATTAATTCAGAGCAGAATCAACATATCATCTTACTAGAATGGATTGACCTGCAAGGATCATGCATAAAACTTGGTGAATAATATTTTAACTCCCATAGGAAAAAAAATGTAAGCTAGGAGGAAATTAGACTCAAGAAATGAGACTGGTATGATTAAAGTATTAAAATTGCAGATGCATTTTATTTACATGCTAAAATGTGTAATTCTTCAAGTAGGAAACGTATTCCAGGTCTTTCTGAAAGTATTCCATGACGAGCAGCTCTTACAGATCCTTCTGTTTAACACAGGAGAGAACTGATTTCATTATTCCTAGTGCAGGCTACACAACTCACAAGAGTTTTCAGGGATGAACATCCACCTTGCTGTTTGTGCATACTCAAACAATTCATTGATACAAAAATAAAACTACCTCTGAGTAGTAAGAAGAGTTGAACTCATTTCTACTTCCTGTCAATGGACACAGCTTTTATTTTCAATGCTAGTGATCAAGCCCAGGGCCTTTAATATGCTAGGAAAATTCTCTACCACCCAGCTGAATGGTGTGGTCCTTTATACCTAGATGGATAAGAATCCCATGGATGGATAGGTATACAGGAATAAATAGAAGGAAAACTTACTCAAATTTTTAATTAGACTAGACAATGCTCCTTAAAATGAGTGCAGCACAATGGTATATTTACTTGTAAACAATCCTTTTTGGAACTGCTTAGAGATGGTAGCAAGCTTTTCAGCACTGAGTAAGGAAGTACTCCCCACCAATCTTGTCCAAATGTGCTTTTTGATTGCTTTTGGAGACCTAACTAACCCATGTTACTCTTCTATGATGACTGTTGTGTTGGCAGCTCCTTGGATGCTGGGTACTGCTCTCTAATTACTGTATATTTTATAGACATACACTGACACTTCCCACATGAGAGTTCCATGGGGAAAATTACAGTTTCTCTCTTCATTGGTCTATCCTAGGTGCCACGGTCAATGACTAGTAAGTTAGTATTGGTTATGTTCTTTTTGCTTCATATTCCACACTCTTTGTATTTTAATAAAAGGATGTGATTCCTGCCAAGATGCATCACACACTGTATCTTTGCCATTCTTTCCAGCAAGAGGCCATGTGGGCAGCACCAGCAGGCTGAGCAGGAGGTGGAAAGAGTCATCACATGGCACCACCAGCAGCAGCAAAGCCAACTCAGGCAGCTAGTTCACCCTGATTGTCATTCCATGCTCTCGTCTCTCATCTAACGTCATTGACTTATAAACATGAAATACATGTACTAATAAATATTTGGCAATTGTAAGGAATCAATAAAATTAAGTGAAAAAATTAAACTGTGAATAATAAACAAAACAGATTGAATGCTTATCTCACCACCTCGCACAACTTTATATGCTGTGACTCTAATTCCCATGTGAAAATATTTGGAGTGAACTCCTTGAAAGTAAATTAGGTCATGAGAATGGAGTTCTCCTGAATGGCACTGGTGATTTCTTGTGAAGATCCATTGGGTGAGGCCACGAGAAGGCAGCTATGGAGGAACCGAGGAGGTAACAGCTTTCACCAAGAATCCGGCCCTATTGGAACTCTGATCTCAGATTTGTGGGCCCTGAATTCTCTGAAATAAATCTGTACTGACTTACAAACTCAGTTGACTGTATTTAGCTAGGCAGCCTGAGCTACAGTATAGACTACTTTTATTTTCTCTCCTTAAAACATAAAGGGGACCCTGTGGAATAAGACACAACCATGAGAGGTCAGGGGACACAGCCTAATGGTAGAGCACTTGCCTGGCACACACAAGGCCTAGCACCACAAAGGAAAAAGGAGTAGGGATATTAAAAAGCCCTGAATCAAATTTTTTTTTTTTTTTTTTTTTTTTTTTTTGGTTTTTCGAGACAGGGTTTCTCTGTGTAGCTTTGTGCCTTTCCTGGAACTCACTTGGTAGCCCAGGCTGGCCTCGAACTCACAGAGATCCGCCTGGCTCTGCCTCCCGAGTGCTGGGATTAAAGGCGTGCGCCACCACCGCCCGGCTTGAATCAAATATTTTTATTTATACAGTTTTTCCTGAGCTTTCCTAGTACTGTGTTTTAGTCTCCCTTAAAAACCCAGCACTTCAGAAAATTATCTAAAATATTATTGCTATTCGATATGTTTGTAAAATCAATGATGGTCCCACAACTTGAAAATATGCACAACGAAGACAATCTATTTCCTGCACAGAATAAACACCCAGGACACTTCTATTACAAAGCTCCTACTTTTATACTACACAGAAACAATGTGTGGAGTTATCTGAGGTCCATAAAGACCAGGCTCAAAGTTGGCTTTGCCTCTGATGGGATGGTTGACTTCTGCCCATGCTCAGCTATCTGATTTGCCCATGTGACACCTTTCTGGAAAGAAAGAGTATCAGAGCATAATGAATCATGATTGTTGGGATCACATTCACTCAATTAGTAAGGTCTTTACTGTCCAGATATGATCAGTAAGTGTCCCCATGAGATCATGGGTTGGAGGCTTGGTCTTCCATGTGGTGATGTTAAGAAATATTGGGATCTTTAAAACATGTAGCCTAATAGAAGGTTAATGGGTAAAGTAAAGTAAATTAAAATGAGCCCTCAGGGTACATTAGTGGTTACAACTGTTGGGGTCCTAGTCAGTTGTTGGATTCCATTCACACCATCTGATCACATGCTTTTGCCATAATGCTGCTTGCTGTGAAATGATGTAGCAGGAGGGCCCCTTCCAGAGCTAGCACTACACTGTCTGGATTTTCGCCTCCAAAACTACATACTAACTAAAACTCTCTTCTTTATAAGTTGCCTGGCCTCAAGCATTTCAGTACAATGATGATGATGACGATGATGATGACAACGATGGTGATGATGACGATAATAATAAGCCAGACTAATAAATGAGTCTCTACAGAGGATAAGGACTTGTGTTTTACAAAGCCAATCTTTGTAAATCTTGAGGAATGAATATAAAAGAGAAGGCTTAAAAACTCATTTCTCGGGGCAGTTAAGAACATTGGCTGCTCTTCCAGAGGACCCAGGTTCAATTCCCAGCACCCACACGGCAGTTTACACCTGTCTGTAACTCCAGTTCCAGGGCACCCAAAGCTCTCACACAGGCACACATGCAGGCAAAACACCAATCGATGCTCACAAAAATAAATTATTAAAAAGCAAAACCCCATTTCCCTTCCAGGGACTAAAACACGACAGAAGAGTCGCAGGCATTGTCAAGCCGAGTAAGTCCGGCAAGGTCACCTCCTCTGTCTGCTCACCGTACAACACGCGTCTGCTGTGCTGGGCATTGTGCGAATGGACGGTGAGAGTTACAGTCTCTTCTTCACGGAGCTTACAGCCCAAGAGAAGAAAGAGATACTTCACCAAGTGAATACATCCGAACGTCATCAGCTAGAACAAGGAGAAAGCAACTGGCTGGAACACAAGTCCATGGGCAGGAGTGGGGGCAGGAAGCATGCCTGAGCCAGGAAGGTCTCAGCTGGGCCCTGAAGATGAATTTCACTGATTTAAGCCATTCTACAAATCCATGGCCTGCCCATAATCTGATCCCTCATGCCTCCTGTGCGTCTAAGTATCCTGCACACAATAGACCATAATTCATCTTGATTGCAATCCACCTTGATTATACCACTTTGGCACAAACCCTTTCAACTTCCCAATTAATGACTCTGTTCCTGTTTGTCTGATTGGCATAATAAGACCCAGAGTCCTTTCTTGGTGGAAAAAATTGAAAATTGTCTTTAATGCGGTTCAGTTGAATAAATTGCAGCTTGGATCTCTTAGTACTGAGAGTAGTGATGTTTCGATCCAGCTGCCCCTCCTCTGCTAAGCACTCACTAAATCTAAAGTGAGCTGAGAAAATTCAAACCTACATGATAAACTTCATTTGGGGCTAAACAGTTACCACAATTTCCTGGGCAGCCATCCACAAATACGAGACGTTGTGCAAAGGGTAAAATCGACAAGTGCGGTTAGTTAATCAGCGGTCCTATAGGCTTCACTGTATAAAATGCTCTATTTAAAGCTTCTTTCATATAAAGGTGCCACTAGACGTCGTCAGAGTTCTTAAAAGAGGACATGGTAAAGACCATGCAGTGAGATGAGAGATAATTTTTAACAAGTTAAATTCCTTACGGTCAGCTTCCTATAAGAAATATGGCTTGGGGTGCATTGACTTGTATTAAAGCCAAGTATAATTTAACTGTACTTGAAAGGATACAAGATTGCCATCTTTTTTACAATGAAATTAGTGATGAATTCCCTGTGAGCTTCTCTCTGAGACACCCAATGGCAAACCTGAACTTGCAGAAACACCAGCGTGGAAGTTTTACCCTACCCAAGTAAGAACTCAGTGTGTTACAAATGGGTCAAAATTACATTCACTGCTCAAGCACTTAATTATTGTCAGTTGTGAACGTTATATGTTCATCATTTCAGTTTATAGTGTCTAAGTATTAAAGGCTGAATGCTGAGAGACACTCGAATATCATCAGGAAGCTAAATTCTGTCTGTGGACTAGTGCTGTGGCTAATCTTCACTGTTTACCTGACTGGATTCCATGTTACCTAGACAGCATGCTTCAGAGCATGTCTGTGAGGGCAAAGAAGTTTAACCAGGGAAGAAAGACCAGCCCTGAATGTGGGTGGCACCATCTTTTAGACTAGATCCCAGACTGAATAAGAGAGGGAAAAGGAGGAAGCCAGCCGAGTACCACCTCGGCATCTCACTCTTCCCAACTGCATGCAATGTGACTAGTCATGCCATGCCTGCCCTGCCCAAACGACATATGCACAAACTATCAATCAAACTATCTCCTTCTTCGCTAAGGTATTTCTGTCGGGTATTTTGTGATAGACACAACTAGGGAAAGCTCATTGTCTTTAGTGCTCCTGGTGTTTGTGAGAAACATGCTCAGCTCTGTATCTGCAAAAGCAAGAATCTGTGAGTCATAAGAAGTAATCGAGGTGCAAAGCTTACAGCCAAGGCTGTATGTGCTGCCTTGACACCCAGCAAAACCCAGGAAAGTCTAGAATCTTCAGGTCTTCCTTCCCGTTCGTTTCGTAGAGAAAGCACCACAGTCAAGCAATCCTTTCAAATCACGGGACCAGACACATCCCTGAGAAACAGGTCTCAGTTCCTTGGCAGTTCACAGTCGTTCAAGCAAGATTACCTTAGGGTTCCCTGTCTTGACACTCCGAAGCCTGCTTCTCACTGTCTTGGAGCTGTTCGTTCTGACCCCAAATCTATCTCCATGTCCTCTGTGGCCCTGCACTGCAGGTGGTGTCCCTGCAGCTGTGAGGACAGATGACTAAGAAACTGCTGATGCTCTTACCCACCCAGTGCCAAAGTGCTGCTGTGTGCCTAGCCCTCCCGTAGCAAGCATCTCTCCTTCACGTCAGAGTGAAGAGGAAGCAGGTCCACCAGTAGCACCATTACCTGCTCAGTGCCAAGCCAGATAGCCTTTCCTTCACACAGAGCATCATTTCAAGCTTGAGTGTGCAGTCCTAGTGCCAGAAAAGCCTATGGAAGGTTCTAGAAGCTTCTCTTCATAGCAGGCTCATGAAAAACGACACCAAATTTCTAAGACTGCAAAGCAAATAGTTTGTATCAAATCCAGACCTACGGTTTTTGTGGGCCTAATATCTTTTCAATTGAAAACTAAAATACTGAGAATGAATATACATGACTCAGTGAGTATTCCATATGAAGAAATAACCATGAGCCTCATCTAGGGAGGGGATCTTTACAGATATATTATATAAGTGAAGGATGTCAAGAACAGAATATTCTGGATTAAGCAGGTAGCCCCAAATCCAAGGAAGTTTGCTTAGACTAAGAACAGATCTAGCCAGAAGAAGAGACACACAGTGGAGAAGGAGACAGAGACCAGGGTTCTGTTTTGGAAGGCCGGGAACCTCCTGGAGCTGCAAGAAGCTGGGGAAATCAATGTAGTCTCCTCATGTCTAGGTCAGAGACAAGTGGCCTATAGAACTATGAAGGACAAATGGTGGTGGGTTTTTGTTTTGATTTGATTTGGTTTGGTTTTTGAAACAAGGTTTTTGTGTAGCAGCCCTGACTGTCCTGGAACTCCCTCTACAGACCAGACTGGCCTCAAACTCACATAGATCTGCCTGCATCTACCTCCCAAGTGTTGGGACTTAAGGCATGTGCCACCACCACCTGGCCGACAAATGTCTGTTTTAAACCACTAAGATGCTGATAATTCATCACAGAAGTTCAAGGAAACTGACATAGATATGCTCTCTGTATACCAGTCTCCTGATCCAGACAAATAAACAAGATGGAGCTTCTAAGCTGGAAAACCATCTTCTCTCCTATGTACACTAAGGATGGAATGTCATAATGTTTACTGGCTCCGATCAGAAGTCCCATCTGTCAGGGCCTGGCTGTGTCAAGTGGGCACATCCCACTCAGAGCCCTGTGTTCAGCATCTGCGGAGTGACTGGGGCTGAAGAGGAAGTGCTGAGGGTTCCCAACAAACCCTGAACACCATCCTAGGGCGCCATCCACCCATCTCTGCATCTGGGGACCTCTCGGGAAAATGGACCAGTCAAAAATATTAAAAGAGAAACTTTGCTATCCCAGGGACCAAAGTAAACCACAGCATCTCTATCCAATGGTCTTCTCTTTGGAGCAACCCCCATCCCTGGACACTTCTCTATTTAATGAGGAACGTTTCAGCCAAATGCAGTGGGCACCATCTGCTATCAATACTGCTTGCACACTTCCCAGCCAGGAAGAGTTCCAGGCCAAGTTTATCTTGTGAGCTAACAGGAGGCGACAAGCCTGGCAGGACAAGAATTCTCCCGGCATGCTTGATTCAGCCTGGCTGACCAGCTCCACGCTAACCTGGGTATGCCAGAGCTCCCAACGAAAACAGTTGTGAATAATTGAAAACTTGAGCTAGTGATTTGCCAGGTAATGTGATTCATTGTATAATTACGGCTCTGGTTGAATCTGCTTCTGTGGGTCCCTCTACAGAAAACACCAGTGACTGCAAACTGCTATCCAAATTAACCAAGTAAATTATGCAGAAGAGCAGGGAGCCATGTTAATCTTTAGTGGGTAGGGGACAGCGAAGGCCAAACTGGCCTAAGCTGCCACACTCTGAATAGTGCTTTAAATACAGTATTTATGAACAAGTAAGTGAATTAAGCACATGTAAGGTATTGATTTTTCATCTTTGATATGTAAAGGAAGATACTTACATTGCAGAGGTATTAATTGTAATTTCTGGCCTTAATTTGGTTATCTATTTAAATACGCTTCTTCTTACAATTCTGGTAGTTTATGTTCTATCCTAGAAACATCCCCCTGCCAATTATTCAAATCAAGTATAACAAATACAAACATCTGAAACATTCCTAAAAGGAGGGATTGCCAAGCAACTTTCCCCTAAGGATTCAAAACTCAAAAACTTCTCAACTTGGTTAGGTAAAGGCTTATAAAATGTGGTTCAAAGGTTTTGTTTTATAAAACATGGTCTTTTAGCCTCAACCCTGGAAAGTTAAGGGAAAAATAATAGCCAGAACTTTTCATGTATATGTAGCCTTGCATTGAAAGGACAATGAATTAAACATGGAGCCAAGTGATTCTGACTTACATGTGACCTTGCATTTGTTAACTCTGATGAAGGCTAAGGACAAATGGATCTCTCCAAGTCTCCATCTCTCCATCTAAACAATAGATTTCAAAAGACCTAGACAACTTATCTCCCATGAGTCTTCAGACTGAAGCCAAATAAACAATTTATACATGCGCATATATATATAAGTGAAACGACTTAATAGGAACGTATGATACTATTCATTCAAATAGTACCATTAAGCAATATACTTGTTTAAGTAATGTTGTTCTTGTATTTTCTAGGAGGAAAAAGAAAAGGCTATGAATGTAGCTCAGAACTAGAATGATCGCCTAGCACGTGCAAGGACCTGGGTTCAATTGCCAACACCGAGAAAAGCCAAAGGGGTAAACTAAAAATGTGGAAAGAAAGAGTTGTCTAAAATCCTTGGTACATTTATCTGCCATTGGGCACAAGAATGCAGAAGCAATGATCCTCGCTTCCTGGTCTGAAGGCACCATTGACAGGAAGAGCTTCAAGGTGACAAGTCACCACTTATTCTGCTAGATCGGCATCTCTGAGATTCCTTCCAGCTGGCAAGGGAAGCACATCCTCTCTCCACCCGGTCACAGACAGCCCTCCCTGCAACCTGTGGGAGCCCCCCTCCCCCCTTTGCACCTGACAGGACAACTGTTGGGCAGCCCCCATCGGAGCTGCTGGATTCAAAAGCCCCGTGCAGCTCAGCTATGCGCGTCCACCCCATGGTCATCTGAGACCCCTGCTATGCATTCATTATCCCAAACATTTGCTCCTTACTGGATTTCTCGGGAGTTCAGAAACTCAACTCCTGCCTAGGAACCTGGCACGCCAGGGTAGGGAAAGGTAGCTTCCACATCAGTACATAATCATTTATCTCAATTTATTTTACACAGATTATTAGAAACAAGCAGCCACAGAAACGTTTCAGCATCAGTTTTTATAGGCAACTTCTACGTTTTGGGTTATAAATCCATTTTCTCACATCTCTGCCCAAACCAAATCTGGAATTCTTTCAGCTGTGTTTCTGTTAATGTGGGGCCTTCTGTAGAATTTAGACATCTGGGAGTCTACTAGAAAAGTCTAAACTGTCTTTATTTTTAAGTAGATGTTTGGAAAATTCTGTTAGTTAAGAATTAAAATTTAATGGCAAATGCTTCACATCTAAAATCAATAGGATTTTCCAAGAGCAGAGATGGCAAGCCAGCCTATTATAAAGAGATTTGCATATTTTAATCATTGTGTTTGAGGGCTTTTATCAACTAAATCCACACTGCAGTAAGCACCATGCTGTCTGGATAAAATATTCACGCTCCTCTTAGTATATATAAAGGTTAGAGGCATAAATATATTCCAATTGGAATAGGTCAGATAGAGTAAGGCCTTCATTTGAATGTGTCTTGGAATTATTTGGAGGACAAGATGTTCAAGACGATTAAAATGCAGATACACTGCTTTAAAAGGTTAATTGGAAAGTAGACACAAATGATCCCAATATAAGACCTTTAGCAATGTTGTTCACAGTGACTGCGAAATACATATTTGATGGCTCAACTAATTTTGGTTTTAAAAGCCACTCTTCCATGGGCTTTAAATTCTCCAGCTGTGATGACTACCTACTGTCTAAAAGAGAAAGAAAGTATACTGACTCACTCCTTTATTTATTCAGTAGAATGTTCTAGATAGCATGTGCTGGCGTATTTAACCCTTCTTTGTTTCAGTTTTCTTATCTGTAAAATGAGGCTATTTAGTGGTACCCACAATGCAGAATTATTCTAATAACTGAGTAGCTTGTTCATGCCAAGTACTTAGGGAAATAATGGTTTTGTATTATAGGGCACTGAATAGTCAAAGAGTCAAAATCAAGTTTTCTGTAAATAAGGTTCCTACTTCCATTAAAAAAAGAAACAACAACAACAAAAAAAAAAACACCCAGCTTCAGGCTAGAGCTCATCCACTAAAGTGCTTGCATTACAAGCATTGGGGCCTAAGTTTGAACCCCTAGAACCCACATTAAAAAACAAAACATCCCACAATGGCATGCAACTGCAGTCCAGCAATGGCAACAAGGGAGGCAGATACAGGCAGAAAACTGACCAGACTCTGGTAAATAGACACTCTTGGAGTCTCAAAACTGCCCTGACTTAATACACGGCATATTGTGAGATGTATAAAGTTCCCCAATTAGACAAAACTGGAATGGCAGACATTTATAGAGTTTCCTTACTTTCTGAGCAAGTGACTTAGGTCACAGCACAAAACTATTAGAACGAGAAACAGGTTTAGAGTCCCGGTGTCCACCCCAGCAGGTGCCAGGACAAATGGCAGGGTTGGAGCCAGCAAACCCTTCATGTTCTAAGAGGAACGACTTCCCATTAGCCTCTCAAGCTTCACACTGCTTTTCTGAGAACTATAAAGGTCACATCACAAAACACCAGAATCAGCCGACTTTATGCGAACCTTTCTTTGTCCTACTTAACTGCTGATTATTCCAAAACTTTTTTTGCCTGTGCTTTGGGAATACCTATCACAAAGAACGTCCTAGTTAGTGGCATATGTCCAATCATTAATATCCATCAGCATCCTGATCATAAGACAGTTAAGGACTCGATTCTTTGTTCCCACTCTTCCTCACACAAATCTGGAGTGGGGTGGGGGGGACAAAATTTTAAAAAATATACAGACAAAGGATGAAAGACAAGAGGAAGAAATAAAAGATGGCGTCGAAAATTTTGCACCATAGAAAACGATGGCAATATCTTATAGGTTCCCATTCACCCACCATATCTCTAGCCCTGGAAGCAAAGGATGGTCACTTGTAATTGGTAGAGAAGCAGCGAAGCTTGTGCTTTACCAACTCCCACGCTTGCCTGCCTTGGTTTCCTCTCTCTTCTTCCCCTTATTCACAATGAGTTCAAATATAAAACTTCATTATGAAAAGGATTCATGGAACAGGCACAGGTTTTTATTTTTCAACTCTATAGAGATCAAAACTGTGAGGAAGACTTCGGATTCTCTGCATCTTGGAAATCATAGTAGCTAATGCAAAAGCGTGCAGTGTGCAATAAAGCATCCTTTGCTATTAGAAACAAAATACTTAAGCGGAAAGCAAAATTTCCAAGGAAGGTACAACATACTTGCTGCTGTGTCTGTTTCCCCGGATGGATTTTAGTGACAGCTAAAATATTCCAAACAATATTGGGATTTCCAGTTGAAATGGTTTGGAATAACCTGGGTTTTAGACTTAAATATTTATAAACCCATATTACTAATACCTTTAAAACAGAACCCAGATTTCAAATGAGATTGAGCTCCGGAAACTCCTTCAAGAGTCCTCTCACAAATCTCTCTGGAAGCCTGTTTTGTGAAGAAAATGCTGCTGTCTAAAATACTTCTTCCTGGGGAACACAATGTTATTATTGTCTGCTACTTCTGAGCTGGGAAAGCAACGGTATTCTTCTTGGCTCTAGGCCTCATGGCTGAGTAAGCATGTGGCTTTGTTCCAGATAGACATTTTCAAGGAATTCTGCTTACAAGGAGGCACTAAACCAGGTACTTTAATTAATATACGTGTTTACTTTGATGCTAAATGAAGTTAAGGGTTCTATTGGCAAGAATGGACTCTCACTCCAATAAATCCAAACTCCCTCTGGAGAATTCCACTCTGGGAAGAGAGTGAGATGCATTAACACTCCATTAATATCTTCCTTGGAAGCATTCATTTATCTCCTCATCATTTCCTGAATCTGCACTGAAATGCTTGTGCTGGCATCGAACAAAAGGAGCCTGTCCAGAGCCTAATGAAGTGCGAGACACCAAGGTAAGGAGCTAGCCCGCTGGGCTGGCTCCTAGCGGGACGCACAATGGTACTTTCTATACTATATTTAGCTCCAAAATCAGCGTCAGCAGCCCTGACTTAAGGAACGCTCCGAAAGGACTTCCAAGTTCCGAGGCTGCCCAAATAAGCCAATCAGAGTTCTATTTTCTAAGTCACCATAAGCCAGTCGCTGAGGTAACTTCCATTTGTGACTATTTTCCTACCGTGAGTGACTTCCTCAGTGACATTCTAGAATCACAGAAAGGGGGAAGAGATCTTTAAGGTCACAGCTAGCAGCATCCCAACACTGCATGAAACTCCACCACCATATTTCTGCCAAGTGGTCCCTGTGCAGACTAGGAACTCACCGCCTGGGCAGGAAGCTCAATCTTTATTCAACAACTCAAGCAATTCCAAAGCTCCTGTCTTGGTGGAGATTAAGTCTTTCTGTGGGTAAAGCCTGCATCTTGACTCTGCCCTCTGGGACCTCAGAGGATGAGGAGTCAGCAGGGAATTTTCACCACCATAAACTGACCTGTTCTACAATGCAAAGCGTTGCAGAAAAGAAGAAAGTTTTGTGAGCAGTAAGGAATCTTGTTATGGTTAAAGAAGGTCATTTTTAAGCCTGTTTAAAAGGTATCCGTGTTTTGTTTATGCTGATTAGACAATTAAAAATAACAGTTTTACTCCCTCTAAGACTTTCTTCTCATTCCTGAGGACTGAAGAATACTTGCTTATGATAGTTTCACTTGCACTGAGTATACAGTCCTCAGACTAATTATGACCACTGTCATACACTGAGTCCTTAACACATAAATATCACTGTGCGAGGCACTTTGTGCAATAGTCCTGAGGCATAGTATGCCCATTCTATAAATAAGAACACTCCCAAGAAGACTAAACACCATGCCCAGGGCCATAGAAGCAGGAGGTAACGAAACATTCAAACCCAGGCTTATCCATCTCTAACCTAAAATCCTTCAACCATACAAAACTAAATTTCTGTATACTGTCCTCGAATAAAGAATTTATATACCCCCAATACATACTCTTGATAATAAGACGTATCTATGGGTCTGTTATACTAAAAGTATTCCCCCAAAATTCATATACTGCAGCCCTAACCCCTCCTGCCTGCATGCTTTTGGAGACAGGCCTCTAAGAAGGATGGAGCTCCAATGAAGTCAGGTGAGCACTTATCTCATGGCTTCGTGTTGAAGGAAGAGACAGCAGCCAGCCTGCTCTTCTCCTACCATCTCAGTACAGTGAGAGGGAGTCCAGTGCAAGCCAAGAGATGCCTCCCGAAACCTAACCCAGTGGACCTTGATCTGGACAGTGTCCGGCTTCCAGAACCGGAACAAGACAAACATCTGCTGTGTAAGCCATTCAGTTGATGTTTGGCAGGCCTGACTCCAGCAACATAGGATCTTTCTGGCATTTGTGAAAATCTAACAAATGTAGAAAAGAACAGCAACGAAGCCTCTCTCTTGCCAGGACCTGTCCTTGCTCTCCTGACCTTCCAGCTCCTGGTGGGACCAAGAAGAACCACACCCATGTCCTCCTCACAGCCTACTGCCTCGCTGTCTGCTGCGGAGAAACTGCTTCCACTCTCTGATTGAGTCATTTCCGCAACATAAAAGGACCAGGGAACATTGGAACTGAGACTTACCAGTATGAAAAACAAAACCTGCCTAATTATGTCAAGTTGCTTCTTTTTTCTCAGATTCTTGTTACTTCTTTGAACTTTTAAATTAAAAATAAATGGGCTGGAGAGATAGCTTAGCGGTTAAAAGCACTTACTGCTCTTGCAGAGGACCTGAGTCTGGTTCCCAGCACCCACATGATGGCTCACAGCCGTTAACTCCAATTCTAGCCACTCTGATACCTTCTTCTGACCTCCATGGGCACAAGGAACTCATGTTGTGCATGAACATTCACACAGGTAAAATACTCACACACATAAATAAATAAAAATTTTAAATGAAGAAAAACGATATAAAGGGTAGAAAAATCCAGAAAGGAAAAAATAAAAAGAACTAAGTTTAAAGTTAATTTTACTTGTGAAAGCATGCCAGACTTAACTTTCTTTCTTTTCATTTGTTTGTGTGTGTGTGGTGTACGCATAATTGTTCACATATGTGTGGGCCTGTGTATGTGTGAGTGTATGTGTGAGTGCGTGTGTGCGTGTGTGCGTGTGTGTGTGTGTGTGTGTGTGTGTGTGTGTATTCATGTGCAAGTGTGTGAAGGCCCTGGCGGGAATTTTCTTCCATCACTCTTTCACCTTATTCTTTCCTGGCAGAGGTACGGCTGGTGTCACTAGCTACCTTGCTCTGGATCTCCTGTCGACCTCCCTTTAGAATGACAAGTTAGCCACACCCACCCAGCATTGACACAGGTTCTAGGATGTCTTGCTTGCATAGCAATCATTACCAGCCATCTTAACTGCTGCAAAACTCAATCTCTCTACCGTATTTGTCTATATTGCCTGTGAAAGCATCCTGATACAATTGAAAGGGGGAAAATGGGATCTCAAGGGTCCAAGAGAGTTCCAGCAGTTTCAATAATTCTTAGAACTCAAAACACACCACACACTCACACACACACACACACACACACACACACACACACACACACCACACACCACACACACACTTACACACACACACACCCCTCATGCACACACACACTCACACACACCACACATACACACACCACACTCACACACACACACACACCCCTCACGCACACGCACACACACACTTACACAAATCACCAAGTACACGGGAACCCTTCTGTATTTGTCGTTTCAAGAGCTCCACTCCAGGAGGCTAGTTTAACCCGCCCTCTGAAAATAGGACATGACCGCTACATCAAGAAAACAAAATGCAGCCTTTCCTACACAGGGACAATCCTGGGTCCCTCAAAATTGTGGGAAGAAGAAACATTTATATAATGTTTGTTGTGGTCCAGATGTACAGTCTGTTCCCCGGAATTCATTTGATTAGAGGATATCTCTGAGAAAGGCCCAGGTCATGAACTGAATCAGTGAATACTTTACTGCCTTCTGTAGCCAGAAGCTGGACTCAAACTGTGCTCATCCATCTCATGGATCGAAACCACTGATCGTCTACAGAAAGAGGTACAAACAATAAAGAATGAGGCAATGTAACTTGATCAGTGTTACAGAAAAAAATCTCTTAAGGCACAATGTTGGGCAATCACTGGCATTACTGTGTATAAAAAAAAATTCAGTACTAGTTTAATCATTTTCTTTTTTTTAACTATTAAGAGATTTTCTATTCATTTTACATACCAACCACTGATTCCCCTATCCTTTCTCCTCTCCCCTCCCCCAGCTTTCCCCCCAACCCATCCTTCATTTCCACATCCTCCAAGGCAAGGTCTCCCAAGCGGAGTCATCACAGCCTGGTACATTCAGTTGAGGCAGATCCAAGCCCCTCCTCCCTGCACCAAGGCTGTGCAAAGTGTCTCAGCATAGGCACTAGGCTCCAAAAAGCTGGCCCTGCACTAAGGACGGGTTCTGATCCCACTGCCTGGGGGCCCATTTTCAAGGCGCTTGGAACAAAAGAAGCTGTATAAATTACTGTAATAGGATACTATCACTTTTTTAAATAAATAGAATCCTGTGTTTCTTCTCTCTCTCCACACAGAAATATGTATACATTTATATAAGTCATACATGTATATACATATGCATGCGTATATATACATATGTAGATACACACATATACATATATCTTTCACCTCTCTTATCACAGTTCCTGTGGAGATTGGTTCCAGGATGCCCCATAGATACCAAAATATACAGATGCTCAAGTCTCTTGTAATTGTCTCTCAATGCTAACATCTAATACAAGTAAATATTACATACAGTCGACATATTGTGTACTAAAAGTTCTGCACATGCTCAATTAAGATACAAATTGTTTCTAATATTTTCAATCCACAGTTGAGTCTGTGGATATGGAAGGAACATAGAGCTATGGAGGGATGACTGTACATGCTTCACAGCAAAGCTATATTCTGAGAAATGCATCCTTGGAAAGCTTCATCATCACATGACTATCCAGCCCAGACTGTGCAGGTCCATCCTTTAATGTGCCCTTAAATGCAGGAAAGATGCTGCAAGCAGGAGATGCACGAAGCTCCTGATGCTGCACCATGGCAAAACCTCATCTTCCATTATCCCACAGTTCCTAGCTCCTTTTCTTTTTACTAAGCTGCAGGTCTTGAAGTCAGCTAGTAAAGCTGGGTGCACTCAACAAGCCAGGCATTTGGAGCTCAGAGTGGTATCTTTTCATCTGCTGCTCCTCGTGAGGAGGCACAACAATAACCTGAAATCACAGTTCTAGAAGGGCACTCAGCCTATCGCTCTGAAGACGGCAGCCTCTTCAGCATCCTCCTGTGGGGTTGCTAATACACACCAGATCACTCTCCCAGAGCAAAGCAGACAGCTTGCTGGTGCTGCACACAGAAAACAGTGTTTTCCATAAGCGCACAAGCCATACTTCTTGGTTTTGTTTACATTGGTTCCAGGCATTAGGAAAACAATTGCTTTCACAGTAATTCAGTGATGAAATAAATTATGCATTTGCCCATCAGGTTGGAAAAAACACATTCCGTGTGGGAAACCAAGAGGGACAATACAAAGTGTGTGTGTTGGGGGGCGGGTGCTGTTTGACAACAGTGACAAATTCAAATGGCTGAGGCCATGAACCCCAAACTCTTATTTTCCCTCCCTGTGTGCCACAGAGATCTGGTACTTTTCACCCACAAGAAAGGGACACACAAAACACAGAGAGCTCAGCAGCCTCTATAGACAACCAAGGGCTTAGCAGCCCCCTGTATTCAGCCACGTTCCCTCAAAGCCCATCACTTCGGCCAATCACCTTCGGCTTTGAGGGCACCCCCATTTTTTCACAAGGAACACATTCAGCCCCTGGTCTTCAGCCATTTGGGGTTTATAGATCTATTATTCAGTTCCAAAACAGAGAGATTACAATTCAAAGCCATTACTGATTGCTCATAGCAGTAAGAACGGTGAGGCGCATTTGTGAAGGCAGCAGTAGCCTACATTTTAAAAATCATGCCAGAATTTATCACACCTAAGCAGGGCAGCAGGGGAATGCCATCTAATTCCCTCAGAGCCGGAGTTGCCATTCCACCAACTGTCTGAACGCACCATAGGCAACGCAAGACTCAATCTCTATGCTAAAGGAATTTATGCACTGGAACCAGAGATAAGAGTCATTGAAATTACTATAATCATGGGAGTCTGGGACTCCTTCTTGAGAGAAATAAAATCAAATGCAATAGGAATAGTGGTCAGGGGGAAATTAATCCTAGCAAGGAGAGTCCAGCGGCTCCCTAAGTTAAATAACCACTTGAGCTGAGTCTTAAAGGGCAGAGGCGATGAGAGGGGGATGGGAAAAGCAAGAGAGATACAGAACCTGCTTAGAGAGAGGCAATCCCATCAGCAGGAGCTGAGACAGGAAACCTTGGCAGGACAGAACAGCCTGAGTGGGTGCTCAGAAATCTCAATGCTCAGGATGCCACGTCAGCTAACAGTTACCAGGATGGCACTGATGAAAACAGACCTTTCTTTAAGAGATGAATCCCAGGGTCATGCATAGCATAGAGGTGGAAGAACAAAGGCAGAAAGCCTGCGTGAGAGGAGAAGAACTGGAATAATTCAGGCAAAAAGTAGGAAGTTGACTAACACTCCCCAGTGGGAACAGGCAGTGCCACAGACTGGTTATTGTCTTGGCCCCCAAACTCATGCTGAACTTCAAGTCCCGAGTATCTGAGAATGCATCTGTTTGTGTGTGCAGAGATGGGGTTTTTAAAAAGCTAACTGAGTTCAAATGAGATCACTGGGTTAGATCCTAATCTGATTTGACTAACATCCTCATAAGAAAATGGAACTTGAACAGAAACATAGAAAAGGACCATGAGAAGACAGAAAGAGCAGATGGCCAGCTACCAGATAAGAAGCTTAAAAGGACCAATGGATGACACCCCAAGCTTGAACTTTTCCCCCAAAGTTCATGAGAAAATACATTTATGTTGTTTGAGACAGCATGTGTGTGACACTTTGTTCTCAAGTCCTTGAACATGAAGATCTGAGACAGATCTGGGAGGCTGCAGGGAATGCCAACTGACAGCAGTGAGAACAGGAAGTAAAGTCGTCAAGACTGGGTTCTGATTGCCATGATGTCTTTAAAGGGGGGGGGGGCATAGTTAGAAAACTTGAAAAAACTGGTTTAACAAAAAATAAGCCAGCTTTTTAAAAATATTAAATTTTAGTTCTAACAGGACATATATACAAACACATAGGTGTTTATATGTGGTAAGACTGTTGGGGAATATACTAAACATTAGTGCCATCCTGTAGAGGCATTGGAATAGACAAAGTTAGTCAATACTGTGATGATATTTTATTTGTGCTAAAATGTGGTGATATTTTATTTGTGCTTTAATAAATAAAGCTTGCCTGGAGATCAGAGGAAATAGCAAGCTATTTTAAGTAAACAAAGAAGTCAGGCAGCGATAGCACATGCCTTTAATCCTATCACTTAGCATGTAGGGTCTCTGTGTGTTCAAGGCCACACTAGGGAACAGAGCCAAGTGTGGTGACACATGCCTTTAATCCCAGTACCAACCATAGAGACCTGGAGGTCTGTACAGACAGACAGACAGTGACAGAGCTGTGTAGGAAGAGGAAGTAATGCAGCTGGGTTAAGAGAGCCAATGAGAGAACAGAACAGAAAAGGTCTGTAAATGTGAGTATACAGGAAAAAGCTCTCTTTGGAAACTGTGGAGTTGGTGAGGTGAGGTTAGCTCATGGTTTGTCCTATTCCTCTGATCTTTCTCTCAGGCTTTAACCCAAATTTCTGGCTCTGTGTTTTTCTATTTATTAAGACCATTTAGAAATTTGTCTACACAGTATGATAATGAAGGGTGAGAAAGAGATTTTAAAAGACACCAGGAGGAGCATCAACATCTCCTAAGACATATGAATGGGCAGGGGTTGCATGAAATGGGTACTCAGAACACACAGGTGTCTGGTGTTAAGGATTCGCTAGGGCTTGGAGAAAAATACCCAACACAGTGTTGGGCATCCCGGGTACTCAATGGAAAGACTGAGTACTCCGACCTCTGTACCCTCTGCCTTTTTGTCTCCAGCATCTTTCTCTTCATGAAGAAAATCTTAAAACCAGAGTGCTCTTCCCCAAGGGAAGGTATCCATTATGGAAGTTCTCAGATCATGAAAAGCAAGAGCAATGTGTTATACTTTCATTCCTTAGAATGGGCCATGCCCTTAGAATGCATAAGGAAAGAAATCACCCCACAGAAGCAAATCGCAAAGGTGATTCCACCAGCAGCTTCTCTTTACACCCTGTTCTGCTGCAGTAACAACTTGTGCCCTCTCAGAGTCTGTGTTCACTTCCTAGAATAAGGATGCTTCCTGCTGCTCCTGGGGAACACTCACATTTGAGCCCCAACAGGCACCTTCTATAACCGTGTTTCCAAAAATTAAAGATAGCAGCCTTCACTTGGATCTTATTTCAGAAGGTATAGAATCAGCCAGGCTATACCTCCAACAAGAAGCTAGAGATCACAGTCTTCAGATATTGAACCTTCTTGTCACTGGGGGGAACCACCAAATGGGAGAAAGGATCATTGAGAAATCAAGACACTGTTGATGAACAAGATTTATGACTCATACCGTTTCCTCTTTTGAGAATGAACACTTGGTGATAAGCCCTAGGGTGACTATGGAAACTTGTCAAGGACTTCAGTGACATCTAACTCGGAGTCCTTCATGATGGCATCTCAGTTGTGTGGATAAGAAGGAATGACCTAACTAGAATAAATCATTGGCTCCTTATCCGGCTGGAAATGTCAACAGACAGTAAACAGAAAACTGTGTTGTCAAAGAAAGTTAAAAATGGACATTTGCATGCATATCTTGTCTCTTTATGGGAGAGATTGTTTCTTCTACAGTATCACATCCCACTCAGTCCTAGTGACACTATCACACACATCAAAAGTACTCAGTAGAAGTTTTCAATCAATTGTCACCCAATTGATTTGGGGAGAGGCCTGGATTTAGGTAAAGTTCACTAATTAACTGCAAAAATATTTCTTGAGATTCCATGTTCAGACCTATTCCAGAGGCTCAGAAGAACATGGTGAATAAAGGAGAGGCCATCCAACCCACACAACACAGGAAGAGTAAGGGGAGAAAGACATATAATCAGGAATTACATGCTCAGTTTCAACAACAGATTGAGACGAGTTACTGTGTAAACTGTTTCCTTTGGTTTCATCAGCCCATATGACCTATATATTCTGTTCTCTCCAAGAGTATTAAAACATGCAACAATCCCCCTGGCAGATTACGGCAATGAACCCAACTCTCCACAGCGCCCAATACACATGCACTTTATGCCAGGTACTTTCCAACTCCTCCCAGCAAAGAGAAAGAGTATTTCTCTGCATCTTGTCTAGATGTATCCAGGTGGCATGCTTTAGCCAACAGAACACTGGTAGATGTAATGTGACACATACCTCTCTCAAAACATTGCTGTGCACATGCATGCCTGGGCTGTTGTTCTTACACTTCTATCATTTCCACAAGAACATGCCAGGCTGAGCCCGCTGGTCCCAGAAAGAAAGGCAGGTAGATCAGAGTAACACCAGCCCTAGACAAATACAGTCTAGATGTGTATGCCTCCAGCTGCCCCAAAGACATATGAGCTTGATTAAATGCTTTCTATTTTGTCACTGAAATGTTGTTGTTGCTTGTTACACCACATTCTTAGAGGAACTACTGGGACGGACACAAATACCAGCTATACACACATACTTATCTTAGTAGATCTCAATCTGTCTGCCTGGTAGAACAAGCATTTCATATACAGTTAAAAAAAAAAAAAACAAAAAACAAAAACGAATGCATTAGGAAGTGCCTGAACAGATTATTACAACTTCAACAGCCTAAGAAAGTAAGCCCAATAATATGAGCTGCATGAACACAAGAGCCAAGTCCCTTTCTCATTACCAGACTTTGCCAAAGTGAGGTTCATGATTCAGACCTAAGACCTTGCTAAAATTTACTGTTTTCCACACTGTCACAGTGAACAAACCATGACACACAGAAGCCAAGGAAAATAAATAGAATTTGCATTTTAGTGTATCTCACATGTTGTGATATTTTCAAACCCACAAGCACCCAACAAGAAGCACTCAGAATGTTTGCTTCTGACAACAAATTCATAACAAGAATCAAGTACAGAACAAAAATCATCTCAACAAGTTATCCCATATGGTTCTCATTTTTCTGTAGTCCACAAAGGAAGTAAATGTGGTATAGTAAGCTTGGCTCTCAGCAAAAGGCCTTCCTGCTATTCTTTTTTATTTCATTTACACAGCCTTGTGCTATTCTGTTTTGCCTATGAAACAGCAACAAACGTAAAGGAAGCGATCTACTGAGTCAATGTTGACTCTTTCCCTCCTGCAATGGATTTGGATTCCTGTTTCTTCCGCAAAGAGCCTCTCAGTGGAGAGGCTGCACACGGTGTTCTGGAATCAGCCAGACCAGGTGGCTACACTTCCATTACAGAGACCGCAGACCTTTGGCAACTCACCATCGTAGCATCAAAAGGAAACTGAGCCAGCTGGTCTTCCTGTCCTTGTTAAGTTCATAGTACAGATCTGAAGGAATTTCTGAAGTATGCTATCTAAGCACAAAGAAATTTCTCTCATAGTTCGTAGCATATGAAAGAATAAAAACATTCCATACATTATGTCATGAATGTACATATACCTGTATGTATAAAAATGCATTAACATGCATGGATCCATGCTGTAGTTGTTACGTGCACTGACTCTGGCACAGCTACGATGCATAACAGAAAACATCTTAAGTAAGTGGTTCTGGTCAAAATGGGTAACTATATATAGAAGAGTTAAATTGGATCATTATCTTTTAGTCAACACAAAACTCTACTCCAAATGGATCAAGGACTTCAACATAAGATCCAATACTCTGTTAGAGGATAAAGTAGGGAATACACTTTAACTTATGGGTGCAGGAAATTACTTCAGAACAAGACCTCAATAATATAAGCATTGTGGTCAACAATTAATAAATGGGAACTCATTTTTTTTAAAAAAAAAAAAAAAGGAAGCTTCTATACAGCAAAGAATGCTATACTGGTTATATGGTGATATTTTATTTGTACTGAAATGTGATTTTATTTGTATGTTAATAAATAAAGTTGCCTGGGGGTCAGAGCTAATAGCAAGCCATAGCAGAAGCCAGGCGGTGGTGGTGCACACCTTCAATTCTGATCACATGACAGGCAGATCTCTGTGTGTTCAAGGATACAGCCAGCATGGAGACACACGCCATTAATCTCAATACCAACCATAGAGACCTAGAGGTCTGTATAGACAGGCAGTGACAAGGAGGTCATGTGGCTGGGTTTACAACAAATAAGAAGGCAGAACAGAAAGTCAATAAAAGGACAGACACACAGGAAGTAGGTCTCTTTCTGAGGGAAGGACGGCAGCAGCAGTGAAGGGTAAGAAAGGGTTTTTAGTATCAGCTCTTAGCTACTGCTCTGACCTCTTGGGCTTTTAACTCTGCATTTGGCTCTGTGTTTCTTATTTAGCAAGACTGTTACATCTACACTGGTTTAAATTGGAGTACCAATAGAAATCGGCAAATCAGTAAGGGACCATTGATGGGGAGCTCAAAACAAGGCAGACTGAAGGTAGATGGTATGAAGGGGTAATGATGGAACAGGAAAGGTAAAATGGTGTGGGAGATGGGAAGGCACCATAGGAGAGGAAGTATAGGCAAGGATAACACTAAAGACCTTTGAGACGCCATATGGGAACCTACTATTGTAGAAGCCTCCTAAAATATAAACGGATAGATGGGTGGACGGACAGACAGATAGACAGATAGACAGATAGACAGATAGATAGATAGATAGATAGATAGATAGATAGATAGATAGATAGATAGATAGATAGATAGATAGATAGATAGATAGATAGATAGTTTCAATGCTGTTACAGGAGGGCAATACCTCTACTAGACAGGATAGCAAACAAAAGCCCATTGTCAGGTATGGTTTAACTCTTTTCAAGCTATGAAACTTACTGGCTGTTGCTATTATACTTGGTTACCCCCCAGAACTTGATAATAGGACCGTTGCTGCTGAAGACACCAGACTTGAGTAGTAGGTCATGGTATCAAGCTGGAAGCTTTTTCCATACTGGCCAGCTCGCACAGTGCTGAAAGATTCTACTTATGCTACTGTCGGATAAAGTTATTCAACCATCTTACCTAGTTATGAACCCTGTGCACTACAACAAGCCTTGGCCTGACTTGATATGCCCACTCGTGCAATAGTGGAGTAACCAACCACTTTCTTATTGGATGTAAAGCCCAATTCACAAGACAGAACTCATGCCTGGTACTGTTAACTGAGCCACAAACCTGTGACTTGCTAGGCCATTGATTCTAGAGAAAAACTACTGCTTTTCTGCTAAATGGAAACATTATTAAAATGCTCCACAAATTCTTATATTTATGCTCACAGATCATTGCATCTCACATCCCTCATCAGAGGAGCTTCTTTTTGCAGTGGGTGGTGATTAACACAGAAACCGACAACTGATCAACAGGCAGAGAATAAAGGAATGTGGAGTGCTCAGCTCTAAATGTGACATCTATACCATACTCCATTCCCCAAGGCTCAGGAATCATCCTGGAAGAGGAGACAGAAAGCATAAGAGCCACAAGTAGTGAATGATGTCTGCAGTTAAACATTCTTTTTGGGGGGTTGGTGGGAGATATGGCAGGGATATCACATATATGAGCTCACAAGCAGCTGTGATGATACACAAGGTCAAGCCATTGAAAGTACCAGCATGGGTTGGAGAAAAGATCATAAAGTCCCACCTTGGTTGAAGAGCTTTTGGCAACCAGTGTCTTCTGGAAGAGCCAGTTTGCTTCAAGGATATAGCCCCTGTAGGGGTATGCAATCTCTACTAGGTCACAGCACAATCTTTTTCAATTTCACACTAAAATTTATACATATTCATGGGCAACATACAAATTCAAACATTTATATTTTGTTTCCATAAGGGAACACTATGTAGGCTCTTTCTAAATTCTTACATCACTCAACATACCAGGCCAACAGATGAGCCCAGTGTCTTTGAAGTCAGCTAATAATTGCTGATTTAATACCTAACAACATACCGAGTGCTGTCACAGGTTGAATGAGAGTGATTTAACAGGTAATGGAGTTACACGTCCTGACAAAGCTTTTCGTATGCTCCAAAATGAAGTAACTCACAAGTATCAGCAGAATGTCACACCAGGGCACACCAAGATCACCCAGAGCACACATTGACCTGCAGCTGTCATGACAGCAACCTTTACCCCATATATCTTCTCAAACACGTTCCTCAACAACAAGATTTCCCGGGCATCCGGGCCTGTGCACATCTTCACACGGTTAGTTCTTGTGCTTTCCCACAGCAACACGCTCCTATCATTTCCAGTCTCTTCTGGGTTGTCTTCCCCTGTTTGTTTGGACTCTGGACACAGGCTCTGGCAGTGCTGACTTCTGTGGACTTTTAGCTTAATGCTCATTGGTCAAGAAGGCTCTCTTCAGAAATCACTCATCTCCTCTTAGCTCCCCGAAGTATTTTATTAACATCACCCTACCTATTCACACCCGCACAACCCTCAGGTACAGCTATTAATACTATGCACTAGTGTGCAGCTATTAATGCTACGTTCAGAACACTCCATTTTATCTCACTGGCAATCTTCTTGACATTTGATTTTAATTCTCTTTAAGTGTTCCCTCGGAACACTTCAGAACAGCACAGAGAGAGAGGGGCTCCTTTTCTTCCTTCTAATTTACTGATCACCAGGTAAAGCTCACTGAGCAATAAAATCTCATAGACTGGCTGATGAAGTGCATAGAGGCCATCAGGGACAGGGGTGTCACACACAATGACACCTTGACTTAATTCTTTGCCCACATTGGGGCACTGCTTTCTCACAGTGAGAGCAACCGTGTTGTGGAGAAATCTGTTTCAGCTGAAATGAGAAATATTTCAAAATCCATTAACTACTACTCCTGTCATGCCCACACTCAAAATGGTTTACAGCTTAAATCCCTAATAATGCTGTCACTGTCTGGGTGCTTCCCTAAAGACTCCTAATACATACATTTGTGAAGAGTCTGCCAGATTCCTGGGATTAGTCTGGATTGTGAACCCAGGCTAATAAAGGATGGCTCTTACTCTCTGCACGAAACACTTCCCTGCATTGAATTTATGAAGTGCAACTGGGAACCGAATGTACACTAAGGAAACGTGCCCTGCAGGGATCACAGCAGATACTGCACACAATGAGGGGACGGCTGGAGGGAGGGAACTGTTAGCTTCAGAATCCAGGCCACAGAGGGGCAGTCAGGCCTCTGCTTCATGTCTCCTCACTCTCTTTTGTAGAGCGTTTGCCATTTTTGAAGAGAATTACCCAGGACTTTGAAGGGATATAAAGAGTCTTTAGTCAATTGATTCTAATAAAAATGTCTTAACAAATTTCATCATCGCGCTAACTTTAAAATGATAATTGGTAAAAATGTAACGTGCTCATTCTTTATCTCCTCCACCATCACATGTATTTCTGGTACATAAATAGAATTGTATGTCTGAAAATAGCTTTGTAAATGGAAATGAGATGTGTTTGACCCAATTTTTCCCTCAAAAGCAAAGTTGGAATGCAGGTTTATTTTTCTAAAGAAAAAAACTAATGCCTAACTTTTTATAGAAATAAACACCAATACTCTGATAACTAGAAAGTCAGTGTAACAGTGCAAACAAGTGCACTTCCTAGAGAAGCCTGAGGGGTGTTTCTATTCATTCTGATCAGCTCTCTTCCTGCAGTAGTATGACTAAACTTCCTCATGCCTTAAATGGTAGCATGGCCATGTGACGTGAGTTGGCCAGTGAAATGTACATTACAGCAACTGAAAGTCACATGGATTTGAAAGCTTCAAAAGCTAGTGTGCAGTTTGCTGTGGGGTTTTCCTTTGCCAGGGTCACTGAAAATGCTCAGGATGAAGGCTGCTCCATGAGTCGACCCCCAGAGTAACAGTGAACGTAGAAAACTTC
Source organism: Peromyscus eremicus (assembly GCF_949786415.1). Lineage (NCBI taxonomy): Eukaryota > Metazoa > Chordata > Mammalia > Rodentia > Cricetidae > Peromyscus > Peromyscus eremicus. The sequence continues at coordinate 101,489,516 of NC_081421.1, read as the reverse complement.
CAGCTGCCCTTACACAACATACGGGGAAATGTCACCAAGACACACCTTAGTCTTAAGCTGTTAAGATCTGGGCACTATGGAGTATATGGAATAATTTAGCCTGGAATAAGTGATATATGCCTTCATATATTAAAGGACAAAGCTTCCTAAAGGGCAGATACATCCTCCAGTAATGGCTCACAGCTGCTGGCTTATTCAGGGGCAGAATTTCCTGAAAGGGTCACCTGTTCCACCTTCCCTTCATGTCACTGCTGTCTTTCTGTAGTGTTTCCTCTCAGGCCACAGCCACCCCCCGCAGGCTGGTGTTACACCTTCAGATCTTGCTATGCCTCTGAGGAAACTTTTGTTGTTGTTGTCGCCAACATTTCTATAGAACTCCTGGCTTCTTCTCCATTTGACTTCGAGGACTAAACCCCACCAATGAGCTCTGTCAATTCCATGGCTCTCTGCCTTCATTATCATCTTAAAACTTTTCTTTTCAAATGCCATGTTCATTATGAGCCCTGACCCTTGTGATTCCTCTTCCTCTGAAATCATATGATGGAGGTTCTCCCTTACGTGTGCTCTCGGTGTCTTTACTGACTCTTCCCTCTCTGGGTGTGCCTTAGATTTGCTTGGGTTTGGTCTTCTCCATCTCTTTCTAATAACCTCACCCTCTTTACAGCTTCGACTGTCACTGGTGAATGCCAGATTCCCAAAACCTCTTCAATTTGCTTCCTACTTATACAGTTACTTGATCTCTTGGCCATAACACAAGAACTACAAAAAGAAATGTATGTCTTTGAATATTTACTTTCTTCCAGCTCTGTAGTCTTCATTCACAGCCGGAACAAATTCCAAGTCTCAGTTCCCTTCTCCACCTAGTACATTCACTCTACTCCCAAACCCTATCTATACTCAGTACTAACTGAGTAACCTCAGAAAAAAACAAAAAACAAACAAAAAAGGCTGCTATGTTGGTATTTACTTCCATCGGATAAATTACTGTAGAACAGAGTTAAAAGTAATCCAAAATATATTTTGCAAAAACACAGGCTGTTATGGATACAGCATGACTACCTTCTGACAATATTAACCAGGATTTTCCTATAAATGAAAACTTGTTTGAGGTATGCTGAAGAAATTTATTTTTCTAGAAAGTGTTCCAATACCTAAAAAATATAAGGGCAAACATATCCTTACATGTTTAGTGCACTGAGGCAAATATATTCCTACATGCTTAGTGCTCTAGCTCAGTGGAGATTTTTTTCTCATCACTGTCTTTTGCAGCTAAATGATAAATCCGATCCCACCACAATGGATACCTTTCACTTAATATTACAAAGTAGATACTATACTTCAAGTTTTACCACTTCACAATTGGAAGGCGGACTTACTGTGTGTTTTAAGATGTTTCCCTTCCAACAATATGATTGCTCCAACACAAAGTATCGAGGAGCACGGGAAAAAGTGATGGGCTTACTTGTAAGAAATGCATAATTCATTATCCTAATACCTTAGCTATTTTGTGAGTCTCAACAGGGTCACTAGAGCACCCAATTGCCAGTAATAATATCCAGGAAAGAGACTGGATAGTGCTTAGCTCTAAAACAGTGGTTCTCAACCTGGGGGCTCAAATGACCCTTTCAAGGGGGCCTCCTAAGACCATCAGAAAACATGGATATTTGTGCTATGATTCATAACAGTAGAAAAATTAGTTATGAAGTAGCAACAAAATAATTTTATGGTTGGGAGGTCACACAACATGAGGAACCATAGTCAAGGGTCCCAGCGTTAGGAAGGTCGAGAACCACTGCTGGAGAACAATCACAGGTTTATGTCTCACAGCAGATAATATATTTCCCCAGTGCTCCTGTGCTGTCAACTGCTGCCTTCCCTGTATCCATTTTCTCCTTGACTTAGTGCTCAGCCCTTCACATTTTCGCTAGGCACGGAGTTGTCTGCATGTAGCTCTTTCCCCAGCCTCTTCGGAAGTTAAGTCTGCCCATGCAACTCCATCTTGTCCAACAGACTATGGGCACAGCTTGGAATGTTGGATTGTGGTTTGTGCGCTTTGAATTTGAAATGTTTTCCACATCTTCTCCCCAACCTCACTGACTGAAACATCAGAATAGTCATTTGAGACCATAAAATGGAAAGCCTAGAATCTAAAAACTGTATTTTAAAAAAAGGCAGAAAGACCCTGTGTTCTTGCCACTGTCAAACTGCCAGCCACTCTGATCACCTACCCCGACTCATGGCCAACTCTATAGACTCCTATATTGACTGTCACTGTAGCTACAGATTTTCTGTTTCCCACCCCCCAGAAAAACACCTGTATCCTCTCTAATAAAGTTTCACCTAACACTTTCTTCAACTATGACTCAAAGCCTATTGACAGTATAGTTAATTCACCAAACACCTCTTCTCCAGAGTCCCACTTCTTCTGTAATTTTACATCATTTTTCTCCACACCACCTCTGATATAAGAATGCTGTAAGTTTGGCTCAACCCCAGATTCCATGACCAAAGTGCTCACGTCAGGCTGCTTTCCCCCAGAAAACAACATCTGGTTCTGCTTCATACTGCTAGGCAAGCTAAAGTCCCAGGTTTTAGGGATTAAGATTATTTTAACTCATTTTTCAGAACAAATTCTTTTTCATTCATAGTCCTTTGGATTAAAAAAAAAAACTACATGTAATACACAGGATACAACCAAAACATGGCTTTCACTAAAGTCACTTTGGTACAAAATGGTTACTATCCTCCCACTGTACACAATGCCTCTGTCGTCAATATCTTACTTGTGTACCAGTGAATTCAGATGTTTGTGAGGTATTTTCATCTATCTGGAAAGAAAAATACAATAAAACACCAGCATTATGTGGCGCTCTGGTTCCTTTCTGCTCCTGATCTTCTCTCTCCATAAAAAGGAGATAATTACACCTGCCACAAGCTACTTCTCACTGGTGTTAGGAAGATAAATGAGATGACCTACATGCTGAAGCATCTTGTGCTTTTAGAAGAAACGAGTCTAGCCAAACCTAAGCTGGTATAATTCCTCATAATGTTTTCCAGGGACTGTCTGAGCACCCCAGAGAGGTCATTACCTACAACAAACTTTTAGCACCAAAAGACCACCTTTCTAGCACAGATTTCATCTCATGCACCTGACAACACTTTTCCATTAATTGTGGGTAAATCAGATGCTGATTTGGTCATCTCCAGTCTGCTAAAAGGATCCAGATTTAAAAATAAAAAATAAAAAAACGACTTCAAGTCCTTGCACCAACTGAAATGAAGAGAAGGCTCTCTAAATCACAGGGCTTTTGCTTGACAGCGTAACTGTGAGACCCATTTCAATCAACTTCAAATGGAAAGCAGATTTGGCAAGAACCAGGAAGGGGATAAAGTGGGAAAAGGAAAGCCCTGTGGCCAAATGACAGCTCCCTCACGTCTACTGTCTGCTGTAATACATCAGTGACCCAGAGGACTATCGGATCAGCTGGACTTGGCCTTGAATTCCACCAAATGAAGTTCTAGCTGGCATTCTTTAGTCATGTGCAGAAACCTGCTTTAGGTATCTAATGCTGGAAAAGAATGTAGATACAATAATTATTAGTTGTAAAAAAAAAAAAAAAAAAAGTCCATGCAACTTTGTCAATCTAGTCTATTATATGCAGCCTTTAGCCTGACATGTTACACTTTGGTGACCCTGGTTAGCACTCTGTTAAGCCTCATGCTGGGGCTAACTATCACACTTCTCTGCGTTTTGGTAAAGCGCCCAAAGGTAGCTGCATTCTCCATGGTGTCTTACAAAGTTGCCAAGCAAAGAAATCAGTAATTGAGAATGGTAGCTGCCTCTACAGCCCTCTGAGTGTACATGGGCCACAGCTGAATCCAAGCACCCTGTATCCAATCGTTAACTGTGGGGGCTGCTGGGTGGGGGACGCTTTATAGTCTTGTCAGTCTTCCTGGAACAGAGCCACAGTGCCGTAAGGTAAGAACACTGCCTGTGTGGATTGTAAGGGATCATTCCAGGTCTGCTGTACAGTTGTTTGCAGCTCTGTGTGGCATGTCCCTGAGGCTTCTTCTCACTGACAAAACCCTTATATGGTTCAGGTGTTGAAGGTCAACTTGCATTGAAATTTCTCAAAATGGCATTTTGATTGGAAGGTTTAGAGACAGAGAGTTATCTGTTTAGATAATGTGGAAGAAAATAGAAACAACAAATGAACCATTGCTCTGATGTGATGATCATTAATCATTTTGCCACAATTCAAAATCTTTGCTAATCCTATTGCAGTGAGTTGGTGACTAGTGACAATCCCGGTTATTGTTCATTTGAAAATCACCAGGATATTGGGGAGAAGTTATAAACTCCAAAAAAAGTATGCTTAATTTATAATTCATACAAATATGCATTTAGAGTTAGGTTGAAAGTCAGTCTAGCCAGGCGGTGGTGGCGCACGCCTTTAATCCCAGCACTCGGGAGACAGAGCCAGGCAGATCTCTGTGAGTTCAAGGCCAGCCTGGGCTACAGAGTGAGTTCCAGGAAAGGTGCAAAGCTACACAGAGAAACCCTGTCTCAAAAAACAAAACAAAACAAACAAAAAAGTCAGTCTAACCCTACACATGCTACTGTAACAGTACTAAACGATGCCTTATTGCAGAATTGTTCAAGGTGACATTGTCACAGTGGCTGCCAGCACACTTTCTTCCCAGGGCTGAGATTGCAGGCCTAGTCAAGGGAAGCACAGTATCTGCAGCCCACAACCCTTTCAAACTCCATCCAAAACCAGCAGGAAGCCTTCTGCTCTCTGAAGCGGGCAAGTGTAAGCGCACTTTTCCTAGTGATGGGACACTGGTAGCCCTGCTGCTTAACAGCCGTACAGAAGCAGCCATGCATGAATTCATTCTGTCGCCCCTCTGCTGATTATACTGTAACACACAATGCTAAGAAAACCAAGCCAGGGGAACAAATATTGTGGGTCCTGAATTTTATTTCCCATATATCAGTATAGGCAAGGCACTGCTTTCACTGGATGAGTAGATTCCATCGCCTACCTAACATTCATGCTTCCGAACAGAGGAAACCCAGGACACCGAAAACAATAAAGCCACTTCTCACACTCGGCTTACATTCAGTCATTCACCAAACACATGCTGAGATTTTCCTCTCAGGACATACTGGGCCACATGCTGAAGCTTATAGCCATCACCTTATGCTTCCCATCAGAACCCTGAGACCCAGGAAGGAAGATGTTTTCTCCAAGAAAGTTTTTTATAAATAAGGAAACATTACATATTTTGATGTCATTCGGGTAATTGGAAATCAGGAATACTCCCAAAAGCTACCTGGCATAATTTTCACATAAAGTAAAAGAATAAAAAATAAATAAAACCTCCCATGTATTCTTTTATTAGAGATAAAGACTTGCGTTACAAAGGACAGCAGCAAACACTTCATTTCCGTGGCAGAGAGAGAAGGCACCCCTGTCCACACAGCTTTCTCCATGATACCAAACTGGATTTCCTGAAGACTAAGCAACGGAAAACATCAAGTATAACAGAACTATCACAAACAGAATAGAAAGTGGTCCAAACTGGTCACTTTCCTCTCTGCTTTCTCCATCCCCATTGACCAACAGAAACCAGACTGTTTCTTATACTTATATACATTGCTCTGAGCACTGGACTGAGCAAATAGGGGACCCTCAGCAATGCCCTGAGAACTGAACATGACGTTTCATTACTTCAGTTGACAACACCCACACTTCCCCCCGCTTGTCTGAGTGTGTTTCATGGACAGAGCTCTTCACGGATCGTCTACCAGGTACTTGTTGTTAAGGCAAGTTGACTTTGAAAAAATATTGACAACTGTGTTTAACCACTTAAATGATAATTCCATGTGACAGAGGACGGCCCCAAAGCAACGGGGGCATATTGCCCTGCACATACTCAGAATAAGCGAGCATCTATTTCAGTTTCCAAAAGCAGGTGAGGCTAATCATCTAACAATACTGAATGGCAAAGGCTTTATTTTTATTGTACTGAACAGCTGATAGGAGATCATCCCAGAAGGTAATGAATTTTCCTGGCATACTGATTTTGACTGTAGCTAGTAAAGTCATGGAGGAAAATCTCATCCACATCACACTCTTTTTTAAAATATAAAGACATTAAGACCTAAGATAAAACAAAAGGCTTACCAATACACTTTCTTTTCAGATATGTGGCAACGAGTTTTATTGTCTTTCAGAAAAATACAGGATTGATGAAATACAATCAAAAATGTTATCAGTAATGACATCATTAAATGTCTTTTGTTTTCTTTGAAAAGCCTTTGTAAAGAAGAATCATTATCCTTACAATGAAAACTATAGAATTCCCATACAATGTATCTAATACCCAACTCCAAGTGTGTTCCTACTCTCAACCAAGGCTCTGCTTTCAAAAGAAACACTTGTTCTCATGAATATATTGAGATATATTGTATGGCACTTTTCAGACATTAATTTCAGTTTTGTTATAGCTCAGTGATGAACCAATTTAGGAAAGAGAAAGAATAAATTTCAACATAAAGGAAAGAAGCCCCCCAAAAAGTCGCCTTAAAAGCTAAGTTTCGGTTAATGGCATAATTATGGGAACAAAGTCCAAGTGACAGGGTGAGAAGTTTAAAACTCCAGCTCATATTGACAAACGATAGTAATTCACACTGAAATTGTCACAAGATGCTCTAGAACCTCTGAGAGTCTTGGTTCTTTCAAGACACACTTTTCTTTTTCTTAAATTCTCAAATTTCACTTCTATTCCAAGAGAGACCATAGTCTGAGTTTAATGTGGCAGTGACATCATTATTCATGTCCCTCTTTTATTTTTATTTCTAATTTTTATTAGCATACACAGCATTAGGTTGCATGGCATTTTCAGACAAAGCTTTATGTTGCTTTTACGCTTCCATCTTATCTGCCCACCTTCTGGCCCCTTCGGCTCCTCCTCACCACCCTCCTGCCTCCTTTCCCTTCTCGTGGCAAATTAGATCCTGTTGCCCTCCCTCATCAGCATTTTTTCCCCAGCCAGCCTCAAATACAGCAAGTTCCCACTATCTATAAATTTTATACAGTAAGTCAAGTTCTTCTTCTTCCGTAGATGAAAACTGAATCAAACTTTCTAATCACCCCTAGGTAATAAAAATGCCTACACTGCTTTTCACTTACAAAAGTCTCAATCTATCTCTAGTGAGACAATCGTCCTATTAATCAAGGTTATCAGTGTCTCCCCTGGTCCCAGCTATTTCAACTAGCCCCAGGCAAAGTCAACCATGTGGGAAGAAGATGCTTTTCAAGTCACCTCCTAGTCTCTTTACTATCTGTTCATTTGGGATCTCTGGAATGATGCTGAGAGGAACAGATTCTGATGAATGCAGAGGGAAGCATGCATGCTCTTCCTAAACTAGCACTGTCATAATGGGTATCCCATTCTACAACCCCAGAGTATGTTTTTAAAAATATTTTAAATATTTAATTTCAAAAGATTTTTAATTTTATAAGTTTTACAATTTAAAAATCCTTGCAAATAAACAAAAACATCACATATCAAAGTGAACTAGATCCAAAATCTATATAGCTCAATTTAAAAGATGCTAAGAATAATGAGAAGCTCTTTTATTAGAGTGTAGGTTTCTAGAGACACCCCTACCGCTGCAGATCCTCTGACTATGCCAAACACTTCATTGTGGATTTTTTAAACCTCTTCCTTAGTCTTAGGGAAGACCAGTATCCAACTGGGGCTTCTACCTGCAGTTCAGGCAACACAAAAGGGTATCTGGCTCTTTTGCCATGACTGAACATGAAGAATACCACAGTGGTAAAAGGGACATCATTTTTTCATACCTATCAAACATTTACTTGCTGATGGCTTGACCTTGGAGAGATTCATCCTGGGCCTCAGTTTCCTCTTCTGCAAACGTTATCTGCTGTCTTAACATTTTAATAGGAACCTCCTAGTCATGACATACAGAAAGACATTAATAGCAGGAAGGCCTATTAGAATGAGGGGGAATGGTGATCAGGACATGGTGTTGCTATCTAACAGGCCTCCTGGAAAGTCAGTGAGTGGTTTCAGAGAATAATCTGTGACCACCTTTAACAATCCTGCAGCCTTAACTGGATGCTCCTCTACACAGCAACATGGGAAGGTAGGCTTCAGCGTTTGAAGGGTTAACTGGGCTGGACATCTGAGAGGGCTCACCCAGCTGGCTCCCAGTAGATTCTGGCAATCAGAGGAGTGTTGCCCAGCGCTGTCACCTGTACTACACCCCAGCTCTCAGCAAGGGGTGGCATTCTCAAGGCATGGATGCTGAGTTTCAGAATGAAGCACCCCAACAGCGAACATTTGAAAGGGAGAGAGCACACTACTAATAGAAAATAGCCCCGGGCACACAATAACATCAAGGTTGCCACATCCTCTGAGATAGAAGGAACCAAGACCAGGCTGGAGTATTGGGAAGGGTAGAACCAGCCTCCACTTCTTCATAGGAAGAATGGCATGTGTCAGCTACTTTTCTGTTGCTGTGCTAAAACACCATGACCAAAAACAATGGAAGGAAGAAGGTTGTTTATTTTGTTTTGGTTTGGTTTCTGTTTTTTGCTTACATTTCCAGAGCTCTAGAGTCTGGCATGGTAGGGAAGGCCTGGCAGAAACGCTCAGCTGACTGGCTGCATTTTCATCTACACAGAGAAGGCAAAGACAGAGGAAGAAGTGGGATGAGACTACAAACCCTCGAAGCCTGCCTCCCTCTCTCGCACCCCATGAGTGGACTCACTTTCTCCAGAGAGGCTGCATCTCCTAGTTTACACGGCCTCCCCCAACAGCACCACCCACTGGAGAGCCAGTGTCCAAATCCATGAGCCATAGGGGACATATCTCATTCAACCCGCCACATGGGTCCCTCTCAGATGAGAAAGAACTGTTTACAGACAACAGAATGAACAGGACAGAAAGTTGGAAGATGTCATAAAAACAATACGATAAAAAGAGTTCTCTAAAAAGAGATGCACAGACCCAGACATGCAAGACTGAAATATTACAGTTCTTAAAATTTTTAGTCTTTACTTTAATTTCCTTTAAACTTGAGAAACGGATAAAGGTGCTAACTGTCTCCACTCTTATTCAATATAGTACTGGAGATCCTAGGAATAAGAGAAAAATTAAAAAACATGCAAATAGCAATGGAAAGAATCAAATTATTTTTATTTGCAGATGGCATAACCCTATACCTTGAAGAATTTATACAGCTCACCAGAAAACTTTTAGACCTGATAAATACTCTCAGCAAAGAAACAGGATACAACACCAACATTAAAGAGTCTGTAGTTTTTCTGTGTATATATAACACACTTGCTGAGAAAGAAATCTGGCGGGGGGGGGGGGTTCCATTCACAATAGCTTCATAAATAAATAAATAAATAAATTCTCAGGAATAAGCATAACCAGGTTGGTGACACATCTCTGCATGAAGACTTCAATACTCTGAAGACATTAGATGGTCAGACATCTAATGCTCGCAGATAGGGGGAACCAATGTTGTGAAAATTAATTTTCAACACAATCCCTATCCAACTTTTTATGGCATTCTTTACAAAATTAGAAAAAGTAATCCTAGGGCCTGGAGAGGTGGCTCAGAGGTTAAGAGCATTTGCTGCTCTTGTGAAGGGCCCAAATCAATTCCAGGGTCACAAACATCAGTAATTCTACTTCCATGGGATCTGACACCATCTTCTGTGGGCACCAGGGCACATGCATGGAATATGTACATGCATGCAGGCAAAATACTCATATACATAAAATAAAAATAAATTAGATGTTTTTAAGTGATTTTAAAATTCACGAAGAAGTACAAGAAACCCTGTATAGCCAAAGCAATTCTGAACAAAAAGAACAATGCTGGATGTCTCCCATACTTCATTTTCTGTTATACTATGTTTTATAGCAAAAACACACAATAGAATAGAAAAAACGACCCCAAAATAAACCTACACAGCTATACCAAATCTTTAGAATAAGAATCAAAAGAATACACCAGAGAAAAAGCTTCATTAACAAATGGTGTTTGGAAAACACATAAAAGAATAAAACTAGACCCATATTTCTCACCTTGCATAAAAGTCAATTCCAAATGAAACAAAGACCTTCATCAAAGACCCTAAAACTTTGCCACTATCAGAGTAAAAATACTTCAAGACAGAGATACGAGCAAAGGGTATCTGGAAATGACTCTAATATTAGAGTCAAGAAAACAATCCTGAGAATTAGCCATTGAGAATACAGGAAGCTGAAAAGCTTGTGTAGAGAAAAGGAGATAACCACCAGCATGAAGAGAGTCCTGCAGAATGGCAGAAAGTCCTGCCAGCTACACACAAACAGAATTAACATCTAGTCAACATACAACAGAAATATTTGCACAGCCATGTTTACTTCACCACTATTCACAAAGTGTGGAAATAGAACCAGCCTAGATACATAGGTATATGTCCCCATATGTGGTACATATTCATATGGGAATTTTATTCAGCCATAATGTAAAATGAAATTATGGCGTTTGCAGGAAAGTGGCTGGAACTGGAAATCACTATGTTAAGTGAAATAAGCCAGACTCGGGGAGAAAATATTGAATATTTTCTCTCATATGTGGAACACAGATTAAAATAGTGTGTTTGTGTTTGGTGGGGGGGGGTAATGTAGGGGTAGGTCATAGCGAATAATGAAGGGAAAGAGAGAGATTATATGGAAAAGAGAATAAAAGAAGATAATAGAATTATTATATACATGATCATTATAGGAAACTAAAAATAGAAACTAAAGCAATATACATTGTTTTATGCAAAATTTAAAAGACTAAGCAGAGACCTAGATTATATCTTTTTAGAAAATCTAATAAAAAGTATTTTACAACTGTTAAGATATATATATTACCTAACAATGGAACTTTGGAGTAAAATCTATCACAACTAAAACTCCAGCTCTAAGAGATCCAAAGCCCTCTTCTGAGCCTCCATGGGTACTGTGCTCACATGCACAAACCCACACATACACAGACACATAAACACACAATAAAAATTAAATCTTTTAAAATTGTAAAATAAAATCTTCCCCAAAAGTAGTATCTTAAAGGAGAGCTAGTTGGAAAATCAAAGTGTCAATATGAAATAAAACACAAAGGCAGCTCCAAGAAACTGAAGACCATCAGAACTGCTGGACTGGAGTCAAAGATGCCAGACAGGGCACCAACTAAATGCCCAGTGAATGTCCTGGTACCCTTCCATCCTGCCGTGGCTGGCACATCAGAGGAGAAAGACCATGCCAGGTCCCTTTCTGGTTTAATCTGGTCTTCAGACTAGAAACACATGTGGTCTATAATTTTTGCTTTAATGTGATACACAAGAAAATCTAACTATACCATAATCTGCCCAGGGCTGGAGACTCTTCCCTCAACTTGAGGCACTGCTTTGCAATCAACATTTAGCTCGGCAAATTTTATCTCTTTACACTGAGGAATTTTATAGTTCTAAAAGAGCTTCTAAATCCTTTGGCAGATTCATTCACCTTAAATTAAACAATTGCTAGCAGGTATCATCTACGGGAAGTTGGGGTGATAACTGATGTCATTTTTAGTGAGCTACTCAACAAACTTGCTTTGTCTTCTACAAAACAAACATTTGTTTTCTTAAAGCACATCGTTTCTTTTAGGTTTTATTCTAGAAGCTAATAAGCAAACCATCAAACAAGGTCAAGTTTATAATGACTTTCATGATTCACATCTGGGCTGTGTCAATCACAACAAAACTTTCCAGAAAAATGTCTCTGCAGAAGTAACCTTGAAGCATCTTAAATCCAAAGACAGTGCACAGTTCCTATGCAGGGCAGTCATTGCTTACAGGAAAGACTTCAACATCCCTAGGAAAATTATATCCCACTCTCCTGTGGAAAGATCAAGAGAAAAGATCCACATAAAATCTAAACTTAGCCCTCTCATACTATTCAACAACTGATTCTTTGTTATCCAAGTTTCCACTTCTCATCAGGATTTTGAGGGGCAGACGACCTATAAAACAAGTCCTATAGACCTATAAAACAGAGGGCAGAAGTGACTGTTTGCTCACTCACTACTGCATCCTGTGACTTAGCACAGTGAACAGTGAACAGCGTCCACATTAGTATGTATCATTTGAATCAATACAACAACAAAAATGCTCTTCAACGCCATCTTTCCTATTCTGTAAAATCAAATGTATATTACCATTAGTTCTCTGACTTAACTAGAAACACAAAGGACTTATAATTGCGCGCTCTCTTCTCTCTCTCTCTCTCTCTCTCTCTCTCTCTCTCTCTCTCTCTCTCTCTCGTGATAGCGTGAACAACTCCAATTTGCATGAATATTTTTCCTCTGACTGTAATAGCCAACATCTCTATAGAAGGCTAACTTATGAATGCTCAGTGAGGAAGATCGTGGTTATTGAACTGACAGACAATTAGTTTCAGGGGCTAGAGACACGGCTCGGTAGTTGAGAGCGTGTGCTGCTCTAGCAAAGGCCTTGAGTTCCATTCCCATCACCCGTGTCGGGCAGCTTACAAGAGACTCCAGCTCCTCCCAGGGCACCTACACTGATACAGACATACCCGCACAGAGATTCACATACTTACATAATTAAAAATAATAAAAAATAAATCTTTAAATATTTTTAAATGAGTTTCAGCTGAGACATGTAAAAAGAGGAGTTATGAAATGTCTGAGGAAAATATCGTTCTTATTTAAGTGGAGTTGCATGACAAAAACTCCAGACTTGAGACATTGAACTTAAATTGATGATCAACTAATTCGGACGAGAGCACCAAGACTGTTAAAACAGTGCGGAGACAAGTATTGATAGGGAAAGAAATGAAGTTAAATCCTTACCTGAAACATATAGATGCAACTGCAAACCGCTCATAGGTCTGGACCTAAGAACCACAATTACAAAACCCTAAGAAGGAAAGCCAAAGGCAAACTCTCATGACTCCGGATTAGGAAACTCCTTAGACATAATACCAGAAACACAAGCAACACTGAGACAAAGTACATGAACTGTGCTCCCTCAAAACTTACAGATATTGGTGCTTCAAAGGACACTACCAGAAAATATATAGAACTATACAGGACTCTTAAAAATCTGCAATAAAAGCATAAGTAATCCAACTAACTGTGGGCAAATGTTTAAGTAGACATTTCTCTAACAGAAAAAACATTCAGTATCTTAAGAGAGCTAGGTACAGTAACCACCATTTACATTCTCTCGTGTTCATGGAAACAGCCTTCTTGATATACATTGCCGCCAGAATTTAAAAATAATAATCATAATGTAGTGTCTAGAACGGTTGCATACAAAGTGATTGCAGTAATCGATCTCCTTTATATTTCATTGACAGAAGATTTGGCTTTCTTCATTTTGACATATTTGAATGCTAATCTTACTTGTTCTTTTGGTTGTATATTAATATATTTGAAATATGCCAAATATAATAATAACAATAGCTATCTTAAGGGCTATATGTCAGACATGTGCAAATCCTCTCCCCCTTTTTGTAGTCATTTAAGAATAAAACAACCCTAAGGAAAAGATTCTATTAATATGATAATTTAGCATCTAGAAACACTGCGACTTCGAAAAGTATGAAGCAGCAGATGACAGAAACATCCAGTTGGGTTTATATGGCATGTGGCAGTCCATGGTTCTGGTTACATACAGATTACATGGCACCATCTAATTCCCATAGCTGCTTAAGGACGAGCCAGCTCTGTATTAGTCATTGGCTTCCGAGCTTATCCGCCTATGTCTATACTGTATTCATCTTCCTTAGGAGGGGCGCACTATTCCCAGGGTGGTCATCTTCATGGGTAACTGACAGCAGCTCATGTGTCAGCACTACCCAGCACTACCCAGCACGCGGCACAACCGCTGCTCAGCTGTCAGGAATTAGAGGATGGGTACTCACATCTAGGACAAATCCTGTTGTCTGGGTTTTTTATGTTTAACAAGAGGTAATCTGAGACACCACAATACTTTTTTGATGAACAAGACTTGATTTACAGCTAGACTGCTAGTGTAGAGTATTACTAAATATAAAAATTCTGCACAGTCAATTGCCTCCTTTTCCTGCTTTTCAACTGCACCAACATGACTCTGTAAGGCAGCTTTAGGAGGGTAGCCCCAGGAAGATCTTAAGCTGTCAATTCTATACACACTCAGGACAATCCAGCCCCTGTGTAGACATTGATATAATCTGTCATCCTGCCATGTCCTTTTCAAATAACACAGTCTGTTTTCTCAGTTCCCATGCCAGAAATCACATAAGCATCCCAACTTCAAGAACGTGTTGGAAACGTGCTTACTTTTGAACTTTCATTGATTTAAGCCTAACATATATATCACCAATTTTCATCCTGCTTGCTCAAAAATAAATAAAAAATAAATTTTACCCATTTGAAGAAGTATGTGTGGATATGTAAGTCCTGTACTCCTTCAGAAAAAACAAAGTCAAGTCAGCTTTCACAATCTCTATGAAAGTTTTTAATTTAATGATATCACACTGTAATCTGTATTTCAAGCCTAAAATAGATTTTTGGGTTACCACTCTAGTGGTAATTCTTTCTGTATTATCTTCTCTGACAAAGGAAGGCCCTAGTTAGAATGCCTGAACCTGTGATAACCATCTCATAAAACTCTGTTTACTATGCTAGAAATGTGTTCCAAGGATGTCAACCTGGTTATCTACAGATCACCAACAACTAACACAAACTCCCTGGGAACGTTGCTATGGGCCCCATCTGGGAATTTGCAAGTATGAACTCAGGTGCACCAGGCTGGGATGGCTTATTTTATAAATATAAATATGTAGAATTACCAAATCACAACACAATAAACGGAAATAAATTGTGCAAATTCTACATCTACAAATTCTGTTTTACAAGTGATAAAACAGAGGCCACAGAAAACTCTGGTGTGCAGTTACACATGGCTAGGTTTCTTTCGAGTCAAGAATACATGCCACCAATCCACATTGTTGCTCTCTTCTCCAGGGCATGTATTTTGGGGAAGTTACTGCCAGTGGTCACATAGAGAATGAGGATTTTTTTTTTAAAAAAAGAAATACAAAGAAGATTGAGAGCAAACAAAGTAAGCCTTCTTGCTACCAGGTTTGAGCCCCCACCTCCAAACTTAGTTACCCCCACACACAGACTACAGCTCTCTGTGACACTGCTCCAAAAAGGAAAAACGTGAGTTTTTGTTTGCCTGTTTATCTCCCTGTACCACACCCTTATTTTTCATTTACTTCTGACAGAGCCCATGAGCTGAGGGAGCTCATTCTTCCTAGGACAAGCACTCCCAAGACTACGCCTGAGGAAAAATGGACATCCAATAGCCATCATTTAGATATCTTCTTGAGATCACCTTCTGTATGTCAGTATGCAATTATGTGAAAGGCCAATTTAGAACCCAGTAAATCAACTTATTTGGTACCCTGCTAGAGAAAAAAGTGGTGCTAAAAACAGTTGCATATTTATTTCTAAGCTTACTATAATCTAAAAAATGTCATGTTTATTTGTATCTGGGTTCAATAATATGATGGGAAGTCTTTATGTATGATTCATTTTCTAGTCAGAAATTAAGCTAGAAGGTATGGAGTGCTACATCCATACTTTTAATCTAATAAAGACAATGAGCCCATATCATAGCCACTGATTGTTTTGAGTTCTCCATCAATTGGGTCTTTGTGTATTCTATAGGGAAAAAATCCACACAGAGACAGAGAGAGAGAGAGAGAGAGAGAGAGAGAGAGAGAGAGAGAGAGAGAGAGAGAGAGCGAGCTCACTATGAGGAAAAACCCCTCATTTCTGGAAGACATTTAGTATGATGTCAGCCATATGAACTGTGGTTCTTTTATTTGTTCATTACATTTTATTTCAAAGATTGACTGATTTTGCTTGTTAGTGAACCCATATTTCTGAACCTGAAGATTTCCTGAGATTATGCAGACATCCAGTTCACTTTAGGTACTGGTGGTTTATCTCAGCTGATGAGATATTCAGAAACAGCCCGGCAGCACAGAGCCCTGTGAACAAAAGCGATTCAAACTAGACACAAAGACTATCTAAAAGATTTGCACCAGACACTCTGTGGTTCATCCCATGGAATGCAAAGAATTTTAATGGCATTTTAAATGAAGATTTGAAGATTACATTAATTCTATCATGCATCAAATATAGGAATATCCTGACTACCATGCACTTAGTTCTACTATACTGAATAGGATGCCGGAAACACACAGAAATATGTTTCAGTATTGCAATCAAATTCAACCTCAAAGAGAAAACTTCACTATGATCACATATAGAATGAGGCTCCGAAAATACTTTATTGAAATCTAAATTTTAGAAACTAAATTCAAATTCCTTTAGAACAGATGGAAGCAATTTTCTTTCTCTTTAGTTATCAAACAAAGCGTGATTTATTCCCTGTGATATTGTCCCTTTCCTGTCCTCAGTGTCATGTTGTTTATGAGGTTTCTGCTTTATAATTCCTCTGGAAAGAATGTAAGCAGACAAACATCTTACTGGTATACACAGATAATTTTCCTTAAAGTTTTGCAGCTGAAATATAGAACCAAGACTAAGTAGTGTGTAAACCAAATGTGAGAGCAAATATAAGGAACAGAAACTTCCCCCAAAGCAGGCTTCCCAGCCCAGCCAATGTCTCATGCAAATCAGGACTAAATAATTAGGAGTGGATTGAGAAAAGTTCTATGGCAAAAATTTAAAGCCCTATAATGCCCTTTGTATGAACAAATTTTTCACTGAAAATGAGGCAGTTTCAAAATCTTTCAAGTCTGTCAACTACCAGTCTGAATAGAATGAAAATTCATAGTTTCTCAATGAATTCTACAAGTGTGGACTCCGCTTTTAAAATCTATACCTGTAGGAATCACTTTATATGACTAAACTCGTTTGAAATGACCAGTTTCATCACAGTGAATGTTTGCAAAAGTAATAAAAAAAATGTATGAACACAGCAAGCTTTTAAATACTGACTTTAAAATACATTGTAGAATTGTTTTATTTTGACTGTTCAAAACAGATACTCCTACATGTCATAACAAGAGAGGAGAGCTAGAAAGAGGCATAGATACGGAACACTCTGTTAATGTTTCTTATTAACTAAAGCTATTTGTAACATCGCACTGAGGGTGCTACAATGTTATTAAAGGACCAACTTCACACCTTCTCTGTTAAACGCTCTCAGCCATTCTACTAAAACCCTAGCTCTCCTCCTAGCTGCTCTGTCTTATTGATCTACTACCGAATACATAAGCTCATATCATTTCGAAAATGTAAGCCCTTCACCCTTCAATAGGTTATGTCATGTTAGTTTTCCTGGGGGTTATAAATTGCCAGGACCTTGTATCCCTCTCAAAAATAAAATAAAATTTTCACACAGACACAGAGAGGTGCCAGTGTTATTGGCTATTACAGCCCTTGAAAGTGTGTGGTGGTGAACTTTTCAAGGCATGTGACTTTCAATGTCATGGCCACGAACATTTCAAGAGAATCTAACCCAATCTTCAAAGAAAACCATACATTCAATTATTATTCCTAATTACATACTTATTGTCATGTTTTATATTCACACAATGCTCCCAATAACTTTACTCTTTCTTTCTTTTTTGGGAGGGTGGGGTGGTGAAGTACAGGGTCTCACTGTGTACTCCTGGGTAGCCTAGAACTTGCCCTGTAGACCAGGCTGACCTCAAATTCAGAGATCTCCATCCTCTACCTCTCCAGTGCTGGGATTAAAGGCACACACAAACACATCAAGCAAAATTATTTTATTCTTTAACCTAAATTCTAATAGTAACATTTGGACAATTTTATTTTTAAAAAGCTGGTTCAAAGCAACTTGACAACCTACAAGTTTAAATCTGTAATAAATTTGGGGCTACTATAAATTACTTATAAGAATTTACGTTTGCAATAATTATTATTTGGCTATTTATATTTTAATACTAACTTAATAATTAATAGAACATTTTGATTGTTCAATTTATAAACTTTATCTCCCCTCACTTTAATGCTAAAGGTAGGATTTAGAATCCTCACTTCACACACCTAGTCAGCTATTTCCTCAGTGACCCAAAAGAGTTTAAGAAGGTCATGTTGTCTTCACAGCTATAAACCAGACGTATTCCCAAAGGAGGTTGTCAGTCCTGGGCTCAAGATTAAATAAATCTACACAGCTGAATGCAAAAAGCTACATTGTTTTAAATAACTCTCTGCTACACAGAGTGCCTACAAATCTACTTTATTGTTTCAATAGCTGTATTATGTGAATCTGGGAAGAAATGGAGTTACTTTCATTAGCTTTAAACAATCATTGGAATCAAACTGATTTCCTAACACTAACGATGAGGGGGTGTGTGTGTGTGTGTGTGTGTGTGTGTGTGTGTGTGTGTGTGTGTAAAGGTATTTAAAGACCTTACTGGATCATGGAAGCTGATTCTTTAGCCTTCAGGTGTATCATGTATAAACCAATGCAAAGAAACCAAGAGGTTATTTCAAGTTTTGTGGCATCTGATTGCTCTTCTTTGCCTACCACAAAGACCCTATCACTAAAGACACAACACATATTGGTGGCAGCACAAAAAGAAATCAAACCGGAAAGGAACTGGAAACTTTCTGCTGGCTAGCTTTCATCATACTGAAAGGTACTATACTGGGGAAGAAAGATCAACTGATATATCCAGTAGCGGACCCTGCATGCCCTAATACTGATTTGCCAGGAAAGAAATGCCCACAAACACAATAATGGCATGACTATTATGGGAAAGCCAACTGTTTTCTGATTTGAGGCCTGCTCTACAGGAAGGAATTCATGCTGGTTACTATAGACCTGCTCAAAAGTCCATGGCTGAGCATTTCATGAGCCCTTGAGGGGTAATTTAACTGTTGCTTTGCCCAACAGACATGTTGTCCAACTGCCTTCTAAATATTTAGTGTTTATATCCATAGGGCAGTGCTGCTCTCGGTCTGTCAGACAGTCTTCTTTTTGCAGTAGTCAACAGTCAACTTGGGAACTCATGACCAGTCAAAGTGATGAGAAGAGGTGCTGGCTGAGTGCTCGACCTAACAGCCTATTTCAGCCCCTCCAAGGCTCAAGAAACATCTTGGAAGAGGAAACAGAAATGATATAAGAGGCAGAAGATGGGGAAGAGAGCTGTGAAATGCTATCTTATGGACATGGCATGGCCACTGCACTCATGGAGGCATAGTAGCTGCCATTACCTGCACAACAGCTGTACAAGAGTAAGCAGTCAATACTTCCAGCATAGATGAGGTAGGGATTCATGAGGATCCACCCCAACTGACGAGCAACTAACCACCTCTGGGGAAGGGGAATCATTTTTCTCTATTGGTGTCACCACTAATAGGTTGCCCAAGATCGTGCATGTAGCACTACTCAAGCTCAGTGGGTTACTGGAAAGAAGGAAGAAAGGAAGGGAAGGAGGAAGAAGGAAGGGAGGGAGAAGAGCAGATGTTTGGAAGCAGATGGGAACGGGAAAATTGAGGTGTAGATGATCAAGATGCGTTATTTCTATGTATGAACTTGTTAAATGATAACCATGCTACAATCCACAGATCCAAAGAGGCTAAGTAACAAAGAGGGCTCGAGGAAGGGGAAATAAAATATTTTTCCTGGGAAGAGGAAATAGAATAGATTTTGTGGGTGGACTGGAGGCAGGTGGGTATGAAAATAGGAGAGATCAGGTGGGAGGGAGGGACAGAGGAAGAGTACCGAAATTGGGGGGCCTTTGGGGAATAATGCAGAAACCTAGTGCAATAGAAACTCCCTGTAATCTACTGGAGTGACCAAAGTAGTCTCCAAGCAATGGGGAATATGGAGCCTAAACTGGTCATCTTCTATAACCAGACCAGGCTCCTAGTAACGGAACTGGGACATCAGCCCAGCCACCAAACTTTTGGCCTACAATCTGTCCTGTCTGAAAGATGTGCTGCAGTGATGGTGGTGCTGAACTTGTGGGAGTGGCCAGCCAATGACTGGTCCAATGTGAAGCCCTTGCCATGAGATGAAGCCCACGCCTGACACTGCCTTTATGGCCAGGAACTAGAAGCAGGATAGCTCAGAGACACAGGATAGAACCAAACACAACTGGAAAAAAAAGTCAATGAAATGATTCCTAATGACATTCTGGTATACTCATAGATCAGTGCCTAGCTCAATTACCATCAGAGGGACCTCATCATCTAGCAACTGATGAGAACAGATGCAAAGACCCACAGACAAAGGCCCCACTAGGCAGAGCCAGGGGAGCCCACAAAAGGAGGGGAGGAAGGATCATAGGAGCCAGAGGGGTCAAGGACACCATGAGAACACAATCCACAGAATCAACTAAGCAGGGCTCATAAGGGCTTACAGAGACTGAAACACAAACAAGGACCCTATATGGATCTGAGCTGGATCCTCTACATATATGTTACAGTTGTATAGTTTGGTGTTCTTGTGTGACTATCAACAAAGAGAGTGGGAGGGGTGTCTCTGACTCTTGTGCCTGTGCTTGGGACCCTTTTCCTTCTAGTGGGTTGCCTCATACAGCCTTGATATGAGAGTTTGTGCCCAGTCTTATTGTACCTTGTTGGACCATGTTCAGTAGATATTCCTGGGAGGCCTGATTTTTGTTTGGTTGTTTGGTTGGTTGGTTGGTTGGTTGGTTTGGGGGGTTTTTTTTTTGTTTTTTTTTTGTTTTTTGTTTTTTGAGACAGAGTTTCCCTGTGTAGTTTTGGTGCCTGTCCTGGATCTTGCTCTGTAAACCAGGATGGCCTCGAACTCACAGAGATCCACCTGGCTCTGCCTCCTGAGTGCTGGGATTAAAGGTGTGCGCCACCACCACCCGGCCTGATCTTTTTTTTTTTTTTCTTTTTTTTTTTTCTTTTTTTTTTTTTTCTTTTTTTTTTTTTTTTTTAAGGGAAACAGAGGAGAAGTGGATCTGGAGGAGACGGGGAGAGAGGAGGTGGGGAGAGTGACTGGGAGGAGTGGAGGGAGGGGAAACTGTGGTCAGAATATAACGTGTGAGAGAAGAATAAAAGTTTAAAAATAAATAAATGTTATAGGATCCTAAAGAGATAGCTCCATGGTTAAGAGCACTGACTGCTCTTCCAGAGGACCTGGGTTCAATTCCTAGCACCACATGGCAGCTCACACCCATCTGTAACTCCAGTCCCAGGGGACCTGATGCCCTCTTCTGGCCTCCAACACCACCAGGCACACAAGAGGTGCACAGATAAAACTATGAAATCTACTTTGTCTAAAAAATATAATTTACTGAGCTAAAATAGACACTCTTGTTCTACCAATTCCAAAGAATGATTCTCAATCTGTAATGGACAGGGGGTGTCTTTCTAAAACACAGACACCTGAGTCATACTCCCAAACTCTGTCTGAGTCATTCTGAGCTGAGTCCCCATGGAATCTGCCATACTCACAGCCTCAGCTGATCATGACGCAAGTGGCCTTGGAACCACACTCTAAGGGACAGAACAATCAGCTTACATGGTCTCCCCAGCTAAATGACCACATCAGTTCGTTCATGACAACTGCTTCTAAAAATAGTCCACGAAGAACTGTTCTCAGTAAACTGAATTTTTATTGCTTTATGAAAAGGTCCATTTGTGCTCAATTGCTTTTCTGTTGCTGTGATAAAACACTAAGCAAAACCTACTTGGGGAAAGGGGGGTTATTTGGCTTAAAAGATCAGGTCACAGTCTATAACTGAGGGAAATCAGGATAGGACCTCAAACAGGTGCAGAGGCAAAAACTATGAAAGAAAGCTGTGTCCTGGCTTGTTTTCCATTGTTTGTTCGGCTTGATTTCTTATGTAACCCAGAACCACACACCTATTGGTAGCATTGCCTGCAACGGCCCAGCCTCTCCTACATCAATCATTAATTAGGAAATTGCCCCACTGACATGCCTCCAGGACAATCTGACAGGGGCAATTCCTCAACTGAGGTTCCTTCTTCTCATGTGACCTCAGTTTGTGCCAAATCGATGAAAACCAAGCAGTCAACCATTGGATCTCTGGATGTAATAGCAAGCATTGTTCAATCATGCTTGCTAATCATGCCTTGCCTTCTGTCAACATCAAGGGAAGAGCTACAGGTCTTCTCTCCCTTCTTTTGCCATTAGAACAAGGGGGAAATGACCTTCAGGGAGCCCTGTCTTGTATGTAAGAACTTGCCCCAGCAATCCACAGAACCTTTCCTCATTCAGAGGCCAAGCATGCAGGAACCACCATCCATTCCCAACACAGTCCGTGAAAGTTCTCAGTGTTGCTGTGGAACTCTTGATAGACCAGAGGCTACAATGCAGGGACACGTTTTTCATCTATGTTAGCTTATGAATGGTTTCCCCTTGTATTGACTGCATTATCCTTTATACAAAAAAAAAAAATCTCTCTGTAGAAACTCAACTGCCTAACAGACGGCATGTTCATTTCTGTACAATTATACAGTAACTTACAGTATAGGCCTAAAGATGTCCTGAAATTCAGAAGTGGGGATAAAACAAAATGCTCAAGGAAAATTCTAGAAAAGACATCTAGTTGAAAAACAACAACAAAGAACCTTTAAGCTGTGGGGCACATCCTGCCCCCCATGAATCTGAGTTCCTAAAGAGCTGAATTGGAACAATCCTGCCTGTTGGGGAGGCATTGTGTTGTGGCTCCACTGTAATTTATCTTTGTTAATTTTCAGAACAGTAGTTTGCAAAGTAACCTAAACCTTGGGCTTGCACACTGAGCCACTGTGCCAGGGGAAACTCAAGGCTCCTGTAGGCCCCTGGCCCTGTGTTCATGAACTGTTCAATACATAACTGTTTCATGTGTGTCTCTCTTACTTAAAAACACCTCACACATTGTGTTTGGTTGATATGCTGCATTGAACTCGCCACCAGCAACACTGCTTAGGACCTGAGAATGCTTATCTAACACATGGACCATCTCTGTAAGGCGCAGTTGCAGATTCCCTGCTCTTAGAGCACACTGGACAGCTTCACAGCAGTGAGTCTGGGACTGTCTCAACAGCCCAGCCACTGACAGTACGCACAAAAATTCAAAACTCACGGCACGAACGGGATCTCAAAAGGAACACTGTTTACAATAGAAGGCCTGAGCCATGAAGGGAGAGTGTAGTCATGGTGAAGCATTACACAATTTAAATTTTGCACTACTTCGCATGTCTGACCATCTCTGCAGAAAGTGTCTTAAGTATTGACTTGAGCTTACAGATAAATTGTTTCAAGTAGTCAAGCTGCGAGTACAGAATTAAGGAGTAATAAAAATGGCTCTTTCCCTGATGTGATCCACAATGCCATGCCAATAACATGAAATCCCCATCTTACACTTGCTACATGCCACCCAGCATTTTCTAAGGCCCACTTCCATGATATAATGCTCCAATAAAATTTATCATTGTGCCATAGGTATTGTAGTCTGTACCATTTTAGTGGTTAATATCCTTCCTGCCTCATGACAATAGCCAGTTGCTATATTTCACCAGATTTTTCTTATGCTGCCTTAGTTAGTTCATGTATGCTTAGGATTAGGAGTGTTTAAGTACACAGAGAATGCTATAAAATTCATCAATGATATAGTAATAGCCACATGAGGGTATATCAATGCCAAAAATCCTATCT
The DNA here is from genome assembly GCF_949786415.1 of Peromyscus eremicus. Classification (NCBI taxonomy): domain Eukaryota; kingdom Metazoa; phylum Chordata; class Mammalia; order Rodentia; family Cricetidae; genus Peromyscus; species Peromyscus eremicus. The sequence goes on along the minus strand of NC_081421.1, from coordinate 101,465,736 downwards.
TAAAAACATTATCAATCAAAAAAATTTTAAACAATGGTAAAACTAAATTCTAATTCTGCAAATCCATAGCACACACACAAAAAAATACAGTAGAAGTTCTAGAAGTAGGTATCTATGAGGCAGTAGAGATGGCTCAGCAGGTAAGAGCACTGGCTGCCCTCCTGGAGGACCCAGGTTCAATCCCCAGCACCCACATGGTGGCTCACAACTGTAACTCCAGTTCCAGGGGATCTGATACCCTCATCTGGCCTCCATGGCAATGCACACACATGGTGCACAGACAACCAGGCAAAACATCCACACATATGAAATAGAAGTAAAACTTTTCACGAGGAAGTGGGTATCTGTTACCTAAAATACAAGCTCAAGGTACCGACAGAAGGAAAATGAGGCCAATCAGCGAAATTATTCACAGGGCCTTAAACTGTGACTCAGTTTACCAGTTCCATTCCAGTTCTCCAAGCCCAGTGCAGGCACACACCTCACCCCACTCTTGCATGGAAAACCATTCTCTAGACTTTAAAATCTGGAAAGCAAAAGTCCTAACGTTAGTCCTTTAGGTCAGGGTCCTCATATTTACACCGAAGATTTCTTGCCCCTACTGTCTCCTTTTACACTAATCTCAAGCTGCGCCACACTCTCACTTGTGGTGTGTGATATTATATATCAAAGAAGACAAAAATTCCCAAAGAAATCCAGGAAAGACAACTGCAGTGGGACAGTGGCTCCCTGCGCAGCAGGAAGCGTGTGGCAGAGACGCAACAGAAGGGGCTTATCAGGACAAACGCCAGCTCAAACTCCTGCAAACGTCCGGATCAGCCAAACGACATGGGACTTTCCGAACTGGTTCAGCAGTGCTTGACATACATGACTCTATTGCTGAAAGGCAGTGTGGCATAGTGGAAAGGCGTGGGCTTGCAATTCATAAAACGTTGACTCAAAACTTAGCTCTTCTAGTTACTAAACGTGTGATCAGAAAACGGCTAACTTTGTTTCCCTTTGTACAAAGTAAGGAAATTCTTATACAAAACCAAACAAGTCTTATTGTTCACATCATCTAACACTAACCATACTTCCATGTGATTATTCAAGGCATGTTTCTTTGGCAGTGGATAATGTCCAAGAATTCTGAAGTCACTGTCTTACTCCTTGGGGTGGCCTAGACATCACCAAAAAACCCAATTATTATTTCTGTTAAGTTCAGGAGTCACCTAGTTTTAGCAGCCATCAATTTGCAGAGTGAATGGATATGAGTAGAAAAGCACACCTTGATGTCCTCACTACGAATATCAATGCTGTGTCGACAAAGCCCCACTATGAACAAGAGAACATATCATGACCCATGCTGGCACTTCCCTTTGGATCTGTGGTACGATGCACTGAATTATCACACAATTCAATTTTTGAACATGATGTGTCAAAAAGGGGTTGGGAGGGGGAGGAGGAGGGGACAGAGTTCCGTGCTACCGTTTCAGACAATAAATAATACAATATGGTGTTAGATACTGAGTCAGGAAGTACTGGTGCCAAACCACACTTCGGTGAGTTCTGACTGAAATGCTGATTTAGGTTTGGGGTATGTGGTGTCAATAAAACTGTCTTCAATGGAAGGACTCTTATACTGAACTGTGCTAACAGCTGTATCATCCTTTCAATGCACTTGGTCAGCTACCAAAAAGACATCAATAACCTTAACCAATAATTACTTCGGAATACAAGCCGGCATTCTGTTAGCACGCACATGGAGAGAATGCCCATTGAATTGTGCTGAAGCTACATTCATAGACTGTTATTTTCTCAGAGATATACTTCAGTCACCTCTGTGGCAAACCATGCAATTTGCCCCGGGCCAGAAGGAACAATACATTATAAATCAGTGTCTCATTTTGCTATAATCGCCTCCTTAAAATAGCTGCAACTGGATCAATGTCTGAGATTGTGTTTTATTATACTCACATTCTTACAAGCATCACAAAACACTGACTGACTAAGGCAGAGGAGCAGCTGGCTCCATGGATCCGAGAGAAGAATGTCCTGAGAACAGTCCAAGAATGTCTGATGCACTTCACAAGAGTTCTGTTCTAAAATTTCAAAGCCACATCAAAAAGTGGTAATTGCTATCTACGCTGGAAAAGAGGAAGTCTGGAATACTGGAATGAGACCAAATGTGAACCCGTTAGGGAGACTTGCTCCTTCCCAAATATGACTATTACCTGCACATTTTGATTTCAAGGACCTGAGGTTGTGGTAGTAAGTTAGTTGATTGACAGGCCATAATACTGTTCTAGAAAGCACTCCAATTAATTTAGCAAAATGAAAGAATGTACTGCTAATGAAAGTACACTCGCTCTTACAATTAACTACCTAATAAATATATTGCTTACACTGTGTTTTTTCTTTGGACTCAGGGTCTCACTATGTAGCTCTGGCTGACTTAAAACACTCTATATAGACCAGGCTGGTGCTGAACTCACAGAGATCCACTTGCCTCTGCTTCCTGAGTTCTGGGATTAAAAATGTGTGCCACTGCACTCAGCACACTGGCCATTATATTTCAAGGCTGCCAAATAAATACATGCATGCTCTGTCTTTCTTGCTCTTTGTCTTTCCACATCAGTTACACTTGGGTGTCTCTCTATCGCACCCTATCACCCATAGGCATTCTCGTTCAGCTAGTGCAAAAGTGTCTCACCTTAGGAACATCAGGAAGCAGCAATGTTGGTGACAGTCAGTGGCTTCCTTCTTTCTCCTGACTCTAAGAAGAGCTGTACTTACTTCCATTTGCTTGAGAAAGTTCACTATAAGAGCACTGGATCAATCCCAAAGCCCAATCCTAGCATGAGCTAAGTGTGGACCTTTAGTCATGTGATTCATGTTCCTGAGACTCGACTTACTCATCATGAGAACTAAGGTCATAATTACAACACTGATCCACTTCTCCGAGACTGTGAAGAATGACTAACAAATGAGCCCCCGACAGGAAATGATGTTCATGAAGCCCCACTGTTCATGATGGAATAGTCTGCAGTTAGTAATTATTACAAGTTTCCAGGGGCCAAAGTGTGTAATGTACTATACTTAATAGCACTTGATAGGTACAGACCTGTCACTGTTTTCTAGCAACAGAATAATTGAAGCTTTGCAGATCACAGCCACTGTTTCCAGATATAACAGTGAACTCAACAGGTCTCCAGCTTGGGTAACAAGACCAAGCAGAATGCTTCTCAGCTTCAAATGCATATTGTTTTCCTACCTACACACTGTTCCCAACAATCGACCTATTGCCTACACTATTTTTTGAGGCACTCCATGCTAAGCTGATTATACTATGTGTGAAAAATAATGGGTAAAAGCTTCTGTGGATTAATTATTTTATGGGATGACCATGGTCATGTTCTTCCCTCATCAAAAAGTATATTTGAATAAATAAAAGTGAGAGAAAGAACAGAAGTCTCACCTTGGGTAAGAGTCTCAAATGCTGTGTCAGCTTTGAGAAATGTTTTCTACTTCAAGATTGTACATTCCCCTCGTGTACAGAAGTGACTCTGACCGACAGCCTTCACTCTCCAGCACCCATCATCTACAGATGTTTAAACTTAGCTAACTGTGGAATTTTCTTCTTTTGCCATTAATTAGTTAATTAATTAGAGTGTCAAGGAAGGGGAAGCCTGGGTCAAATTGGTTTGCTTGAGGTTGGAAGCTGATTTGTTTATCCTCATGGTCATTCATTCTCTCTCTCCCTCCCTTACCATATCGAAAGAAACCAGGGAGTATTGCCCAAGTTCTTATTGGCAGCCACCTCATTAACTACAGCGCGCGCGCGCACACACAGACACACACACACACACACACACACACACACACTCACTTTAAAATAAATACACTAGAGACTTCAAATGAATTACAAAATAAAGACCTCTATAAATTCACTCCTCCATAAAGGGAATAAGAAAACTGGAAAAAAAATGTCTAAGTTAACTTTTTCAGAAATCTGATAACTGGCCAATGGCTGTAACATGTAAGCAGTATCTACTCAAGTGAAACAGTGTGATTTTTTTAAGAATAAGAAGTTTTGAGTTTTAGCTCATCTTACTCCCATTCTCCTCTTCCCACTCTGTTACAGCATTGTTACCATCAGCCTTGAAACCAAGGAAGTGGTGAAGCCAGGAACGGGGCAGTCACCAGACAGACCCCAGCAGGTTCCAGGTTCGCCACCCAGGCATGTTTCCTAGCTTATCTATCTAGCAGCATCTTGAGAAACTTGCTGTCTTTCTCGGACCTGGCTCAGAGACCACTGGATGAAGAAGCTGTATCCAAGGACGATTGTGGAGAACGATCAGCAGCAACTGTTCAGTGTCATAGCTGTCTACGGCAGTGACACCAGCTGAGGCTAAGAAGAAGATGACAAAGGAAACTTAATAAAAGAATATGGTTAATGTAATATCCTCGGCTATAAATACATTTCTGCAGATATAGTTGACGATCTGTATGTGTAGGCCTGTGTACCCACCAGGAAAGACCTTGGGGTGCCTAATCTCTCACTTCTGTCTGTGAAGTAATGCATGAGCTATGAGTGAGGGCTAAGGCAGAACTGTACAGTGCCAGGGAACTAAGGGCATATCCTAACAGAGTCACATGTATACAGAAGCCATCAGCAAGAGTGGGATACTTATTGGTTCAAAGCATTTAAGATCTGTCCAGTCATTAGCTGTCCATTAAACTGAATGGTCAGCCTCCAGAGCAGCATGTAACAACACAGAATCGACCACAGATATCCCCAAATTAATAACAAAACACTGGCAAAATCTCATCTATGGAGCACACTGGGCAACCAGGTCTAAGTGTAACTTCTTGTTTGACACAGATTGTTTAGGCAGGCTTGGTTATAATTTCCTCTATAGCAATGATAGTTATTATTTATGGATAGCAAAGTTATGTGTAACTATAACCTCAAGATGGCACCTATTGGCAATTAGCACAAGGTGTAACCATTTTCATGGTGCGGATTGTTTCATATTTCTTTGCATCTCCCAGTGACAAGAACAATACTGGTTAACTTCACTACAGTTGGTTAACATGTAACCTTGATTGCTTGTGCATTGTTTATACTTTGCAACTATTTAATGTGGTTTTTAATCAAATGATTTGAACACTTCCAACCAGAAAATTGAAGTTGCATCCTCTTGTGAAATGATAGTTCAAAAATGATCATGATTGGGGCTAGAGAGATGTCTCATTGGCTAAAGAGCCCTGGCTACGCAAACATGAGGATCTGAGTTTGAATCCCCAGCACCCCACATAAAAAGCAGGGCACCGTCGCATGTGCCTGAACCTCAGCATTGGAGGATGGAGGCAAGCAGATCCAGGGAGCTCATTGGCTGGCTTTCAGTTCAGTGAGAGGCTCTTTCTTACAAGAACAAGGCAGAGAATGATAAAGACACTCAACATCTTCCTCTGCAAGAGCACACACAACTGAGTACTCATGTGCAGGCATCACACACACACACACACACACACACACCACACACACACACACCCCACTTGAATTTTTTTTTACAGTATAACTTTGGAGAATCAATTCCCTTTAAAAAAAAAATTAAAAATAAATAAGGTATCTTCACCAATGTAGAACTTCCATTGCACATTTATAAAACTTAATGTTACATAGAAATTTTCAATACATATGATGAATAAAGCCTGAAATATTTATAAGAAGCTAAGATTGATTTTTCTCTAAATGAAAACTGTTTTTTGAACTTTGGGGTTTGTCTTAAATATTCCCCAAACACTCATGAGTTCTCCAGGTCATTCTTAAAAGCACTCAGAGAGCTTGTGGGTATAACCACAAATAGTCACTTCCTCCAAGGAGCACCGTAGGAAAGGAATAAATCAGGCCCAATGGATAAGTCTAGGACAAATAGAGTTGACTGCTAAACTCCAATCACTCTAATCTTTAAAAAGGCATTTTGTTCTGAGTCCCCTCTAGGTCACTAATTTCTAGAAAAGTCTTATTTGTTGTCCTACAATATATTGAAATAATTTTTCTGGGTTTTAAGAAAGTTCTCTCATTAAATCTTATCTCTAGTGATTATGTTTTCTTGTGCATGGGGGGGGTGTGTGAACATGTACGTGTGGTTGCCTGCATAGGTAGAGTGTGCACTGGTAAAGAAATCGTTTCATGCCAATATCTGAATCAGCTCCTCAAAGCAATTCCATCATTGCTGAATGAATAATGTGGCAGTCTTAAACTCTCGGGAACAAACATCTTATTAAAACCTGTTCAAATGAACCCTCTTTCAATGCCAGTACCAGGCATCACCTATGGAACAATGACCTCCAATGCTGTCCTTCCATTTGGAGAGGGATTTTTCCCAGTTCTGTAGATTCTATATCAGAGTTGCTGCTTTCTATGAACAGAGGCAATGTTGTCCCAGTGACAACAGGAATCCACCTTCAAACCTTGATGTCGCTACTTAAACTAGTGATTTAGTCTTTCTCTACTTCAGTTTCCAAAGCTGTGAAACAGAGGACAATACCAATAGTGCCCTGAGAGATCACAGGAGGGATAAAATGAGATGACACAGTAAATTATCTTCCCAGTGGTTTGATGATCCCATTGCAATCATTACACATCCTTTCATCTTTTTAGTAAAGTGTGGAACCTTTCTAAAACAAATAAGTGCAAACAAATAACTCTGTGACAGTTCTTCCTTCTCCTGCTTAAATGTTATTGCTTATTCATTTCAGTCAAGATCAATTCTTCCACAACACCACACAATGCCTCTTACTCTTGTCAAATGATAGTATATTACCTTGGTGTTCAGCCTGTCAATACAAAAAAAAAAAAAAAAACCACATGGGAACAAAAGAAAAGGGAGCCTTTCTGGGACCCAAAGTTTTGCTTCATTTTGGGTTGTTTTCTGTTGTTTGTTTTGATTTTTACCTTTGAACGTAAAGACAGATATGCAATCATCACACTAAGCTCACAGTCCACAAACTCATCACATCCACTGGACTCAGATCGTCCCTGGAAGGGCCTCCCTTTCAGCTCTGCCAACACACCTTGCTTTTGCCTTTAAACGCCTTCTTTCTTTCCAAAGTGTCGCATGGAAGGCTTGCATTTTATAGCGTTCCATGTCTCTTCATTTTCACCCTCTTTGTCCAGTCCCTAAACTAACAACAGACACCTTACTTTAATAATCAAGAACGGTTGTGAAATATTCAACATGTCATATATTATATATATATATATATATATATATATATGGGGGGATGACCTTATTTTCTGGATGGTTACTGAATACTTCACCATCATTTCACCTGCTCAGTGAGGATGGTGGTACAACTATGTGCTAACTCCAAGTCATGTGTTAACTCAAATCAATGAACCGTTTGCCCGATCCCTTTCCTCACAGAAAAGAACAAATGAGTCAAGGGGATACCACGGTTCCCACGGTGGCACTCCTTTAGCGCCCCCCCCCCCCCGAATGCTTGGCAGTGCAGATGGTCTTCATTAAAAGCAAGTGGTTTCTAATTTATCGCACAGGAAACATTTAGAATTTGTTGTTGAAGTCGAGTTAGTAGAACCCAGTAACCCCAGCCTCACCCCAGTCAGCTACCCCCATGACTTCAATTCGTCTGTACAGACTCCTGATGTGTTCATAAGTCTTTTTTATTACAAATATCATAGCCTTCTATTGCACTGAAGTGGGGAAAAGGAGCTGACAGAAAGGCACCACACCACAGCTTCACTTTGCTTATGTTGCACCAAGCTTGTAGCAGGAGCTGAATGCAAAGATCAGGAGCCCTGACTATGGAAGATAAGAAGCTGATGAGCCTCACCTCTCACAAACGCCACATCATCAAGCTGCAACATGTCCAATTTTTCAATGTCCAAAATTTTCATAAAGTGCAATATGGCTCTCCTTGCACATGCTTTTTCATCCTGTTTCTCTACAAACACGCCAATAGCTGCTGTGTTTCGCAGCCACATTTCCTGTACTTCATTGAAGTCTTTGACAAGGAGTCAGTCCCACTAACAACTCTTCCAGCAGCCCAGCCTGCTTGGAAGTACCCAGCCTCACTTTTCAAAGATTCCAACAGTGATGCCGGAATTAGGACTTTAACATATACACACTCACCCTCACTCCTTCCAATAAACACACATACCAACCCACAACTTGTCAAAATTTTTCAAGAAGTCAGTGGATGAGGTTGAAGGTCGAGTTATGAATGGTGGTTTTACGGTCTGAGAGACTAACCAACATTTGTGTTCTAATGATGGAGATTAGACTGGACAATCCCAGTAGACCAGAAGTCACATACTATCTTAGATGTCTCTCCTCTCCTTTTTAAATTTTTTTTTTATTTTATATGTGTTGGTGTTTTGCCTGCATGTGTGTCTGTGTGAGGGTGTCAGATCTTGGATTACAGATAGTTGTGAGCTGCCGTGTGGGTGCTAGAAACTGAACCCAGGTCCTTTGGAAGAACAGCCAATGCTCTTAACCACTGAGCCATCTCTCCAGCCCCCCTCCTGTCTTACATAAACCTCACATTCCAAGTAAAAGGGACCTTAATATTGATATCATTTGCGTTTAGATACCAAGCTTTTATGAAAATAAGCAGCAGTGACTTGCATTTTGTCAGTAAAATTTTTATTTCTAGACTCTTAGAGGTTTTTTTTTTTTTTTTACACATAATTGGTGTCCTAATTTGCTTTCTATTGCTGTGAGAAAACACTGACCAAAACTAGCTTGGGGAGGGAAGTGTTTATTTCAGCTTCCAGCCTCAAGTCCTTCATGCAGGGAAATCAGGAGCTCAAGACAGGAACCTGGAGGCAGGAACTGAAGCAGAGGTCATGGAGGAACACTGCTTACTGGCTTGCTCCTCCTGGAGTTGCGTTCTTACACACTCCAGGACAAGACACAGTGGGCTAGACCCTTCCACATCAGTCGCCAGTCAAGAGAATGCTCCACAAGCTTGCTTACAGGCCAATTTGATGGGAGCATTTTCTCAACTGAGTCTCCCTCTTTTCAGATGATTCAAAGTTTGTGTATCGTTGAGAGCAAACAAACTAGCCAGCATAATAGGTGTTTGTTTTTAGCTTAGCAGGCCCACCTATGTCTGTCTCATCTATTTAGGTTAGGTAAGCCAATGACTATCCATCAGCCCAAGTAGTTATCTCTGTGTCTGCAGATGTGAGAACTAACAGTTACTCCTGGAGCAAATGCCTAGTTTCTCCTCTAACCCCACATCACTCCTTTAGACTTATCCCTCTAACACAGTGATTCTCGAGTGTGGGTCACAATCCCTTTGGGAGTTGAATGACACTTTCACAGGAGTCACCTAAGACCATCAGAAAACACAGCTATTTACATCACAATTTATAACCGTAGCAAAATTACAGCTATGAAGTAGCAATGAGAATAATTTTATGGTTGGGAGTCACCACAACATGAGGAACTATGTTAAGGGGTGTTAGGAAGGTTGAGAACCACTGCTCTAATACAACCACAACTTTCTGTCTTCTTCCTTGAACTTCTTTTACTATGCTATAAAAAGCCTTTTCTAAATACTTTTCAAAGTCTTTTCTGATAAAACTTAAAGTATTTGTTCTACTAGCCATTCTGTTGATAAACTGAACAAGAATGGTTAACATGGTTAAAAAAAGAAAGTAGAAGCTAGAAGGAATAGCTCCTTAATACTGAGCCTTCCTCTCTTTCCGAGTCCATGAGTCTTCAGGCCATCAATACATCTAGAAGAAACTCCTCTGTGAACATGGAAAGGGGGGGGGGGGACCAGGCAGCTCGGCTCTGGGGATGAGAAGGGCTTCCTGTGCAGCTATGGCAAGAGCCTGGGTGGATCAGATAGCTACACCAGACCCTAAAAGGGTCAGATTTGAAATCTGAACACAACGAAGAAGCTTCAAATTTGACTCTGGTAAAGTAGCAAAGAAGCACAAAGATGATTAAAGGGCTGGAATGATATCTACCGGGAAAGATGAAAGGAACTGGGGTTCTTCTGTGTGGTAAAAGGAACACTGGCGGATGAGTGAATGACATTCTTAAGGTATTTGATCAGTTGTTCTAGTGACCAGATGGTCTTTGTGATGAGGGCAGGACCAAAGCCTTAAATTCCAAGAGGAAGAACTTAAGTTAGCTCTGAAAAGATCTCTTTGAAAGGGGAGCTGTTTAATATTGCAATGGAATATTCACTCTAAAGTCCTTAAATCGGACCAGATTACTGTCTTCCTGTCACAGGGAGCAGTGGTGGTAAAGAAAGAAAGGGGATGAGGCCTCTCAACATCCAGTCTATTACCTATAAAAATTGGCTGTTGAAAATCATTTAAAAATTGAAAATAGGTGAAAGAAACCCTAACATTTTAGATTAGGTTCTATTTTCATGTTCAATAGCTTACATGAGAAATTACCAGAGACAATGAAATTAAACAACAAAGGTTCAAAAGTTCTGACAGATTGATCTCTTTCTTACATAAAGGAGTCCCTGGGCTCTACTAACCACCCCCGCCCTGTGTTGATCTTACAATAGCACAGACAGACAGACAGACAGACAGACACACACACACACACACACACACACACACACACACACACACGCATGCGCACACATACAAACACATCACCCTCCCCACCTCTTCTGGAATAAGTAGTGGGATATAGGAAAAAAGAAAACAGTAGAAAATTTTCCTGATCATGAAAAACAGCCTTCAAAATAGATACTAACTCCCAAAGTTAAGGTGTATTGAAAATGCACAGCAGAAAAAAACATTGATTCTCCACTGTGGATTATCTTTTTTTCCTTTTTTTAATGTCACTGTATTGATATCCCTTGAAACACTAAGAGTGCAGAATAACAATATCCACCAAGTCCCAGAACACATCAGACAGGTGCTGTGTCTGTATGCCTGTGGAGCAGCTCCGCTGGTGTAGTGTGTTCAAAACTCACTGACAGAGCCCTCTTCCCTGCCCCGTTGCAGTTAACTGACAATTTTAAAGAATTTGGAAAAGTGGAGAGAAAAAGAGTTGTGGCTTCCATGGTGCACATTACTTACCCTTCAGTTCACAAACAACGCCCTCCAAAGCCATTCCCCAGACCTGGTCATTTTCAGCTGTGTGGCACATGTCAGGCATCTATCTGATCACACACTGAAACAGTAGCCTGAGATGCAGAATTCTCAGAACAGTCAACTTTTTCTATCTGAGTGACTTGGTCAGCTACATTAGCAATATAGTCACCCAACAAGCTTACACAATCAAGTATTTAAACCACAAACACTCAAACTTAAGTGTGTAGGCCATGAGCTGCCTCATGGTATTTGGTGAAGGGCATGACACAAACTGAATGTAACACCCAGCCTGTGGGCCTTAGGAAAACAGTTCAGTCTTCATTTGCCTACTTCGGATCTCAATATTTGTATTATCTCTGTTTAAAGAGCCATGAATTCAAAAATCACTTAGTAGCTTAGATTGCCTTATTTTATCAGATTTTTCTCCGTATTGCACTATATCCCACACAGATAAAACAAAATTTGACAGTTGAGCTGCTATCATATCTTAGGAAGAGGCCAGGTGACATCATTGTGACATTTGTTACCCAAACCAAGATCATTTTAAGAGTGAAGGGAGGCCCATTATTAATGACCCAGTGGGCAAAAACTTGAACTCTTCTGGGTGAAACAGAAAGTATGCCATAGACCAGCATGGTTGGCTTTGCTGCAGCTAAACACAGAACTCTACAAGGTCTTCGGAAATATGCCCCCCCATCCCGGGTTAGGATGTACTATTCAGGAGGCAACTGATTGGGGTGAAGGGGAAAGACAGTCTATTTTGGAGGTCAAAGCATCTATTGAGAAGAACAAGCTGGACAAGCTAGCAATGACAGAGAGCTCCCCTGAAATAACAAATAGGGTACCCCCACGACATATGTGCAGGATAGTAATGCGAGAAGAGACAAAATGGATTCAGACATGTGAGAAAGGCAAACCAAGAGAGAGATTTCACTGGGATGCAAGGGCTAGATCAGACATAGACCAATTCACAGCTACTTTATGAATTAGTAATATAAAGCGAACTGTTAATTAACCTCAGTTCAGGTGCTAAGAAACTAAAGAGTGTTAGCAGTTACAAACACAAAGTCTCAGATAAGCACATAAGTGACCTAAACTGTAGTACATAGTAAGATAGACTCTTAAAGAAAAAGTTGGAAGCATTATGCTAAGAAGATAGGTAGATGATAGAACTTCAGCTAATATGGCTTTGGCTTCAACTAGATTGCCACCACGACTAGAGACAAGCACATGTTTCCACCAAATGGTCATGAATAGTCTTGAGGGTTGGGGTCAGGGTTAGGTGTGCTGATGGAGAGGTCACGGGGCCAAGAAAGGAATGCAGAAGCTGAGGCTGGACTGACGGCTATGGACTTGTTAGTATTTGATCTGTTGGTGCTCTTTTTCTTTTATTAAATACAAAAACTATTTTGCTGAAAAAGCATAAATAATACCCCAGATGAAGAAACTAATATTACAGGCATCAAAAGTGTCAGTTTTCATGTTTTTAAGCCATGAAAATAGACACTATCACAGCATATATTCCAAATTCCATAAGGTGACTCACTAACATTTTTCAAGCAATAATGAACGGGCAGACGGGTGAAAGAACTCATGAGTTCCCACGCCTCCCTCGGGGACGATGACAACTGACAGTGGCTGGGAGAAAGGAGTGTCCCTTTCTTCACTGGTGTAGCCACTAATACGTTGCCCATGCTCCAGTAAATAACCTCCCACCTACGCATGCTCACAAAACAACTCCATATAACATGAAAGCAGGAAGACTTGTTGGGAAGAAGAAAGATTTCAGTAGGAGTGGAGGAAGATGAAGGAGGATAACCAGTATGAAAATAACTAAGTTCACTAACACATACACACACACACACACACACACACACACACACACACACACACACAAAACTGTCAAACCTAAAAACAAAATACACATTTTAAAATAAAATGATGATTCTATTGACCAACATTCCAGATGTCCTTGAGGTACTACATGCATGCACCAGTACCTAGACATAAAATTAGGAGAGACGTGAAGTGCAAACAATTGTCTGTACAGTGTCAATCACATCAGCTCTAGAGAGCTGCTGCTGCCAGTGCCGGCAAATCAAGGAAAGGCAAGCTCTAACCACGAGATGGTTTTCACATTCATCAAAGAGATTCTGGTCACTGGATATTCAAATGCAAAAAGAGCAAATGGTGTTCCAGTCAGTGATGGGTGTTTCCATGCCATATTGCTCAGAACATTCTTGTCCTTTCGGGAATGGTTTATAACTTGTGAACTTCCCTACTGAATTTATGCCAATTAGCACATCTATATTTTATAACTGAGTCAAAATATTCTCAATACTAGGCAAACCTCAAAATCTCATGTTAGGATTAAATTATATTTCAAGTTAATCTTATACAGAATTGACACTACTGAGGTATTCTTTCTCCTTTCAATTCCCCTGGGAAACATTTTTAATAGTTAACTTGTTCATTTTGTAAACTTATTAAATCACCTATGAGCCGGCATCTGCATTTCACAAGGGAGAGAAAACTGAAGTCAAAACTAGAGGAAACCAAGAAAGACACATAGAAAGTATACATTAGTCAGTCCTGGGACCAAGGCAGGTATAATAACTACCATCAAAAGACACCCTACAAGGTTTCGTTGATGGAAAAATTGTTTCTAGATAGGGGTACTTGGAGCAGAACTTAAGAGGTGGAAAACAGAGGTTAAGAAAAGAATCAAGCCGGGCAGTGGTGGTGCACGCCTTTAATCCCAGCACTCGGGAGGTAGAACCAGGCAGATCTCTGTGAGTTTGGGGCCAGCCTGGTCTACAGAGTGAGATCCAGGACAGGCATCAAAACTACATGGAGAAATGCTGTGGGATGGTCTGTTTGGCAAATGTGTTGCTAATTAGTCAATAAATAAAACACTGACTGGCCATTGGCTAGGCAGGAAGTGTAGGCGGGACAAGGAGGAGAATAAAGCTGGGAAGTGGAAGGCTGAGAGAGACACTGCCAGCCGCCACGATGACAAATTGCATGTGAAGATGCCAGTAAGCCACAAGCCATGTGGCAAGGTACAGATTAATAGAAATGGATTAATTTAAGCTGTAAGAACAGTTAGCAAGAAACCTGCCATGGCCATACAGTTTGTAACCAATATAAGTCTCTGTGTTTACTTGGTCGGGTCTGAGTGGCTGTGGGACTGGCAGGTGAGAGAGATTTGTCCTGACTGTGGGTCAGGCAGGAAAGCTCTAGCTACAGAGAAACCCTGTCTCAAAAAACCAAAAAATTTAAAAAAGAAAGAAAGAAATCAAAATCCTGAAATAAGGAGGCTTCGTCTTTGTGTTTTCCAGAACAGCTACAACATATGGCCCAAGGAAGGGTCAAGAAAAAAGAAGAAAGTCTAGAAATGCAGAATGTGGCCTTACCATGGAAGCATGTGAATGTCAAGTAAGGAAAGATGAAAGGAAAGAAGTCAGCATTTTTTAAACAACAAAACAGAGCCACCAAAGCATCTAAAGATGAGGCTCTAAGTAGTGATCAGAGCACTTGACTAACTGTGCATGTAACACTGCTCAGACACAACTGTGGAGGCCTTACAGCTAAGGCATGTGACAAGTATAGGACAAGATGGCGCAGTGATGTCCTTACCAAAGCCAGCAGACAGATCGGACATGAGATGATCTCAAAGATACAAAATAGAAGGTGCCACTGTGGCATTGTGTGGGGGATAAGTGCCAGGTGGCTAAGAATACGGGCCTTCAACTCAAAGTTGAAGTCATCTGAACAGGTAAATACAAAGGCATAAGAGAAAGGTCTTATGGGGGGAAATCATTGGAGCCCCTTTATTAGGGAGAAGAAAAAGGGGGTCCAATGGGAGAAATCAGAGAAAGACGAAAAAGAGAACCAAGAAAGTTGACTATCACCAAAGTTAAGAGAGGGAAAGACTGCAGAAGATACCATTGACAGAGTCAAGTGCTGAAGGAAATGGAAAAGATCTGACAAAATGCCACACTGCTCCAGAGCTTTAAGTACTATGATTTAACTATCCCAGCTTTAACTACTATTATTCTCTCCTTGTCAGGATAATTTGAAACTTTTGTCTCCTTCACCAGCTCTGTTGAAAGTTATAAGTCAAAAGAGCCAGAAATCCATTTTCAGACTCTCATCCTATTCCAGTAAATACATGTATATTCAACAACAGCAAATGTGTCTGGAATACATCTTGATCCTCCAGGAAGGTTGCAATATTCACCACCTATCTGGGCAGTGGTGTTGAACCAGGTCCCTGACCAACTGAGTAATGGCTCAGTCAGCAACAATGAAGGCCATCATCCACAGTAGGACTGAACTGCTTCCCTCCCTGAGTGAAGAACTTCACAGCCACCCTACTCCCACAGGAGTTTTCAGCATCTTGCTAGTCAGCATTTATCCACCGCCATCAACGCAATATAGCCAAACCAATCCAGAGTACAAGTCACCTTCCAGCTGCCAAGCTAGCTACCATCTTTTCATTCCCTGCAAAGAATCATCCACTAGCCAGGCAACAATCCTGCTCTCTGGCGAACAGCTGAGAAGTGAGGGGTGAATGGAGCAGCCAAGCAGCAGCTGCACCATTTCTCAAGGACAGAGCTAATGGCCAATGTTTATGTGAAGATACACACAGAGAAACTAAGTAGGTAAAGCCCCTCATAAGTGGGCAGTCACTGCTCAAGTTAGCTCCTGGGCAAATGTTTTTCTATTATTTGTCTGACATCATCCATAAGAAACAGAGTCAAGGCCAGGCAGTGGTGGCACACGCCTTTAATCCCAGCATTTGAGAGGCAGAGACAAGCAGATCTCAGTGAGTTCGAGGCCAGCCTGGTCCACAAAGCAAGTTCCAGGACAGCCAGGACTGTTATACAGAGAAACTCTATCTAGAAAAACCAAAAAGAAAAAAAAAAGAAAGAAACAGAGTCAGCTCGAGGCCATGCAGACAACTATGTGGTATGTGCACTTACTGAGCATACATTTACTAAGTACCTACTAAGTGTCAGATGTTGTACAAGGAATGGCATCTTTACTAATTATTAGGCCATGGTAGAAACCTTCCTACTATATCTTTGCTCAAATACAGCCTGACCTTTACAAGAGCCCCCAGTTCAAATGCCAACCCATCTGGGGAGGCTTTGCAAGCCTTCCTAGGTAAATGTAATGTCTTTCTCTAACTCTCACAGCACTCTATTTGTGGCTCCATTGTAGAGCAAAACTTAGCACACATTGTAATTATTGACTTCATCAACTTCTAACTACAAGTAGCTAAAAACCAAGATTTGTATTGTTACAACATCCCATTATCTTCCTATACCCTGGAGCTTAATGCAGCTCCTTGTAAAATGAGTGCAGTCGTGAACTAGCTCCTGTGGGCTTCGGCCCAATATAGATCAGATGCTTGATGATGAATGCCCTGCCTTAGCCTCTCAGCTACAATCAATTTTAATATCTAAAAGGAAAGAGAAAATAAGCAAAAAGGCATCCACAAGGGCACCACAGTAAAGATCACAACTTCTCTAACAATAACACTGAACCTAGCATGTTTTGATCAAGACAGAACTCCATCCTTGCATGTATTAAAGAGTCTTCTAACAGAAAAAATTACTGCAGTAAATATTCATGACCTACTTAAACTTTCCAGGTGAACTGTTGTGAAGTTCTTTAGAAGATTAATTACTACTAAATCTTATGCATTAATTAAAACAGACCCAATGAGATTTCTACTTTTCCTGTATCAACAAAATAGCTGTCAGCAAGGAAACTAGGATATTGTACTTCTGACAATATTTAAAGTTATGCTTACTTATAATCTACAATTCATAAAAATTTGCTTATTTGCCCCTACTTGCTTTGGTGCTCTGGTTTATCAGTGAATCCTGATGATTTGCAAATATACTGAACCTATATGGATTACATGAACCTAGTACGTTGGAGGTAGGATTTAAATCCTTTTGTTGTTGTTTTTGATGATGATGAAGAAGAGGAGGAGGAAGAAGAGGAAAGAAGAAGAATCAGTAGTACAGGGTGAAGTACAGTGGGAAGAATAATGGGAAGACCTTGGAGACCTGGATTCTAGGCCCCATACTCATATTGCTCTGTGCCCTGAGCACGTAATATGAACTTCATTCTCTTCTGTAAAATCACATAATGCCTACTGATAGTTTTACTCCAAAACAAGGTAACAATAGCCCAATATTCATCAGTATGAATTTTAGAGAGTTAGACTAGTTGAAGCAACATGGAATCCCTAAGATACAAGATTTGGGGGAAGGTAAAACTACTCGTAACATGTATTCGTCAAGGTTTACCAGACAAAACCAAAGGAAATATATGCATAGACAAAAAAACACACATATGTATGCATGTCTGTATAGAAACACACATATGAAAATAGAGAAAGATTCATTATAAGGAATTGCCTCATATAATTACAGAGGTTAAAAAGTCTCAAATCTCAAGATCTTTAGTCAGCAAACTTGGGAACGTAAAAAGGCAATTATTAGTCCCAAGGCCTGAGCGCCAGAAGAATTGATGCTATAGACTGCAGACTGAGTTTGAGCCCGAAAGCAGGAAAAGACACGTGCCCGTTTACAGAAGCAAAGGCAATGAACTCTCCCTTTCTCTGCTGTTCTGTACATTGTAATGGGTGGGACAAGAGTCACTCAAACTGTGATCTTTAGTCAGTCTATCAATTCAAAATTTATCACCCAAAAATGCCTTTACAGACACAAATAATGTTTAACCAAGTACTAGGGCACATCAAGTCAAACTGATATGTCAAATTAAACATCAGTCAACTCTTGTTAACCTACACCAATCTTCTTAAGCCATACTTAGCCTGCAAAGATAGACAACAGCAAGATCATAATTCTACCTAATATAATATCTATCCTACATACAAACCACACATTTGCCCTTCTTCAAGGGAAATACAGTCCTTGAGCATATATTCACCTTACTGACATCCCATAATTTAAATGCTATAAGTAAAATTAACAATTTTTAACACTATAAATATATGTCTATAAAAAATTAATATATCTTATGTTATATAATCAGAGTTTGAGAAGAAATTGCTTAGTATATTTATGCAAATTGTATTAATAAAGAAATAAAAAGATGGGGCTGAAGAGTTGGCTCAGAGCTTAAGAGCATTGACTGTTCTTCCAAAGGATTCAGGTTCAATTCCCAGCATCCACATAGTGAATAACAACCATCTTTAACCCTAGTTCCAAGGAGACCCAACACCTTCTTCTGGCCTCCTTAAGCACTCACTACACATGTGGTGCACAGACATACATGCAGGCCAAACACCTATACATATAAAATAAAAATAAAAATTTCAAAAATACTATTAAAGAAATAAAAATAAAATACTAGTGACAACTATAATCTTTATTTCTCATAGCTGGGCACTTATAATTCTTTTCTTACACCACCCACTGTGTATTCCCTTTACCCCAACAACCATATTAGCTAGATGTAGGATTTTTGCCCAATAAGGTGAACCCAATTTTCATGTTTGAGAGGAACGAAGTAGTACTAGCTGAATCAGGTTGTTATAGTTTTCCACTGGTATAGATACTCCAGAAGACCTCCTCCATTCCGGACACGGTGAAATAGCCATCCAGTTTCCTTTTGGTAGCCATGAGCCATCCACCCCACTCATCACAGCAACTGCCTTTGACTGTTGATTCAGAGGCGTGGGGAATCTAAAGCAGCCAGGCAGCAGTTAACCCGACAGTTAAATGGAATCATTGTTGTTGTGTGTCTTCTGGCTGAAACCTTCTCGGAGGCACAGGGGCCTCTAGGTCAGCAGAACACAAGGTCATGAGAAAAGGAAGCAGAAATTGTGCTAGCGGGTCACTAGTAATAATGTGGGGAGTGTCGCTACCATTTCCACCCTTGACTCTTTAATCCATTTATCTTGGCTATGGGAGAGCCAGTGCCATATAGTGAATGCTTCAGAGTGCTGAGGACCTCTGGAAAACACTGCCCAGCATTGCCAAACACTGCCACCAGCTCGCACTGTAACCGAATCTTCTAATTTCATTCTGTCATCGCAGTAGCTTCCAGACGATGGAAGACATAGTACAAACAGTGTCTTGCCCAGCATCTTATCTGAAGTGAGTCCCTGACCTGAAACAATGCTCTCTGAATACCACAGTGGAAGATAACGCATTCTGTAAATCCATAAAGAGTAGTTGAGCAGATAGATACATTTACCCTATCTGGAGTAAATGTCAACTCCAGAAGAACATAATGCTGTTCCTCCACGACAGAAGGGATCCAATGGAACCAATGTGACACCAAGTAGCTGAGGAATGTGGTTATAGCAGGGACTCTGGACTGATCTCTGCTGCTCACTGGTTGGGCAATCAGCAATGGGTTGGTGAATAGAAGTCTATATTGCTGAAGCCCATGCATAATCTCCACCTTTGCCACAATGGCCGCTTCATTAAAGAGCTCAGCGGGCAGGAGCAGGTGTGGTAGTGAAAAAGATGAACTAGTATCCACAACAACAAAACCATCACTTGATTATTTATATATATATATATATATATATATATATATATATATATATATATATATATATATATATATCATCCTCTACCAAGACCACTCTTTGTAAACCTTCACATGGGGAGCAAATATCTTGGGACGTTTTGGCCATTCTAAGAGGCCTATCCACATGCATACCTGCTCCCAATTTCCCTGTGACCATGTTTCCTGTTATCTTCCATCCTACATCCCTAACAGCTCAGCTGAGCCATTGCCTACAGCTCATGAATGTATACAGTCGCACATCTGGCCATTTCTTCTTGTTTGCAAAGTGTACAGCCAGGCACATTGCTCAAGGTTCTGCCCACTGGGATGATTTCCCTTCACCAATATCCTTCATGGATGTCCCAGGAAAGGTCTGACATGCTGTAGCCTTGCACTTTCAGATAATGTCTAAATATTCTTTCTCGGTTGATCATTGGAAAGTCATTCTGAAGTCCTGAGCGCAGAGCAGGAGGAAGAGAGTATAGCAGGAGTTGAGACCATCTGCCTTTGAAACACTTCATGTAACTTACTTATACCTTCTCTTTAATATTGAGAATTAGAGTCTATAACCTTGTTAATTCCAATCTGAGAGCGGCGATTCTGGAAACCCAAAAGTAGTCCAGGCCATCTTCCTTAACATTTAGCTTCTCCAGACTACTCTTAATGTCAAACCTGTATTAAACACAGTGGCTATGACACAAGAAAAAATCTAAATAAAGGATATAGGCATGGGATTGTGGAGGCTGGGAACTCCCAAGATCCACAGTTAGCAAGCTGAAGATCCAGGAAAGTGGTAACATCCTTCAAATCTGTCCCAAGGACTCAGAATCAAAACTAATAATGGTAGAGGTTACAGCCAGAGCCTAGAGACAGAAGACTCATGCCCCAGCTTGAAGAAATCAGGCAGGAAGGATGTATTCCTCCTGGCTCTTTTGAACAGAGGTAATCCTTTTCAAAAGATAGATGATACTCAGATACATATAACTGCTTTATATGTTCAACTTTTTAAAATATTTTTGTACCATACTCAACAAAAGTTTGTTTATGGGATATTTTTAAAGTATAATTTGTTTAAAGAAGAAAAGAACTAAAGCCCCTGGTGAATTTCAGTAGAAAGCTTAATTCTATATGCTGAATTTTGTGCCAATACAGCTATGAAGGAATATGTGTTGCATTTCTTCAATGTTGTCATGTTTAATAGTTACAAGGGATAGTATAGCTCAAATGCACTTTCATTCTCAATATTTACCTTGATTCTCAAAACAGAACTACAGGGAAGGTAAGACATTATTATTGCTGTTGTCTATTTCATTTGTTTAAACAAAAGATGCTGAAGGAGAATTAAACAACTCATTTAAAGTTAAAGCTGGCAAAGCTCTTCAGCGGCCTCCCAGGTCTGCCTTTGTGAAACAGCAGTAACAGGGTGCTGTGAACATATATACCAGGGTTTGTACACATTTATGTGTATACACATATATTCATTCGTTTAAGCTTAAATATTGCATGTATTTCCCTCATTTTCACTTACCCTGGATTGTATACTTCTTGGACAAAAGAACAAGGCTATATTTTCTTTTCCACCTTCTACTTTATCTATATAATTTTTTTTTGCTCAAATTGAGCTAAATTCAATGAAATCTTTCTAATAAAACTATTATTATTTTTTGATCAATGTAGTTGAGAATGACACAATGCCCTACAGGGAGATTTATTTTCGATTTTTGACGATGTCTTCAAACTTAAATTTTTTAAGCTCTTTGGGGCTGAGGACGTAGTTTTGTGGTAGAGCACTTGTCTAAAATGCACAAGTCCCTGAATTCTAGCGACAACACCAGCAAACAAGACTTCTGCATCTCTTGAGGAAAAAGAAAAGTAAAAAGGGAGAAACAGCATTTGTTAAGGAGCACGCGCATTGTGCTAAGGGATTTTACAAAATTATCATAGTTCAGAAATAAATCACTCATGCAAATGCAAGATTAGTAAGATGTCACCCATCAGGAATGAACTGGAGACACTAAACAAGAAAAAAGTGTGTTGTCCTGTGAACTCTGACAGCTAAAATGTTAAAATAAATAAAAGCTTGTTTGGGTGGGAAAATGTCTCTTCCTCTTGGAATTTTCATTTGATTGAAGAAATTGCCACTGGAAGCAATAAAAAAATAACTTCTAAAATTTCACAAAAATTCAGTTTAACTGCAATGAAGAACAATTCTGTTCATAAATAATTCCCTTATAATATTTGAACTCCTATGCCTCAAGGATAACTCCTTACTCTCCTGATTAAACTAAAGCTTAAATCTTAAAACCTGTCACATGACTAAAGCAAACCCAGACACCACTAAAGTTGAAAATTTGATGCAAAGCTCACAGGCCTTGTGGCTTAGGTTCTTTCCAAATGCATTAACTGTTGACCCAAAGCTATGGCTAGTGCCTATGTGGAGGAACTCCTGCCAGGAAGGAGGATGGACATTGGCGGTTGCAGGACAATCTGGAGAACTCTCAGATGCAATTCCTTGCCTCCTCTCTGTATGAGAACTCCCAAATGAGAACCACTGACTGCTCATCCCTCCAACCAAGAAGCGCTTATGATTTTAAGGTGCCAAACTTCTATAAAGCTTTTCATTTTTTTCCCTTAAGTTAGAAAAAAGATAAGAATCTGATGAAAAGTCAAGCATCTGTGATGGTTTGAATAACAATGGCCCCCATAGGCTCATACATTTGAATGCTTAGGCATCAGGGAGTGGCACTATTTGCCAAGGTTTAGGAGATGTGGTCTTGTTGGAGTAGGTGTGGCCTTGTTGGAGGAAGTGTGTCACTGGGGGTGGGATTTGAAGTTTCAAAAGTTCAAGCCAGGACCAGTGGCTCTCACTTCCTTCTGCTTGCAGATCCTGTAAAACTGATCTACTGATCTGAGCTACTTCTCCAGGACCATGAATGCTGCCATGACCCCTGCCATGATGACAATGGACTAAACCTCTGAAACTGTAAGCCAGCCCTAATTAAATGCTTTCTTTTATAAGTTGCCATGGTCATGGTGTCTCTCCACAGCAATAGAATACTGATAAAGACAGCAGTGATGACAAGTAAGTTCATCTCAATTAAAGCACTCAGAGAACTGAAACAATTTTACTTTCTCATACACATTTCCCTCACCATTACACACTCTAAAACAACCTCCTCTGGTTCTGGAACACACTACAGTCTCAAACCTCTTCTGCTCTGTTATCTGACTGCGTTAAGTCAAATGAGTATTTTCAGAAGATCTCAGATGAAATTTTTGAAGCCCCAGCTGGAGTTTGGAAGAGAGAGAACCCTTTCATATCATTTATGCACCAATACTGAGGTTACCATCTTCCACATGAAAACAAGAAAGTTTCTAATCATTTGAAAAGTAAAACTTGATTGGTAACTAAAGAGTAAGAAGTTTTGTCTTCATTTAGAAAATATGTAGACAATTGAACTACCTCCATTCAGATAACATTTATCTCAGGTGACTGTGCCAATTGCAGCTGTCTTGGCCATAATTGACCCAGGAGATATGGCTCAAACCAAGGGTGATGCCCCCCAATAGGATATAAGTGTACAGGGTGTCAATAGAACACACACTCCAGAAGTATCCATTTCACTGGGATGTTTGAACCATGGTTGAATTTTTATTGGCTTATACGATTTTCAATTTATTTTATAAGAAATATGGAGTAGAAAAAACAATTGTGGATATGAGTATCGTTTAGTGACAAGTCCTACTACTGCTGTCTTTCCAGTTTCCCAGAAGCCTCCTTTCTAGACCAGTGATAACATGATGTTAATCTTTTAGCTTTAATGGTGACTGATGAAAGTTCCAGGATTTAAAAGGACCTAAGTTTGTCACCATCATTGCTAGGGGTCCGGGTGAACCCCTCTAAGTCCCATTAAGTCCCCAGGCCTCAGTTTCCTCCTAGTCTACATTCTGACACTGGGAAATGGATGTTAACTGTTCTCACCACAAAAATGATTATATAAAATAATGCATATGTTAATTAGCTTGATTTAACCATTCCATTGTGTGTATATATTGTCCACATACAAATACACATACACACACATACACACACACACACACACACACACACACACACACACACACACCCCAAAACATCATTTGTACATGAGAAATATGTAAAATTTACCTGTCAGTTTTAAAATACATAAGTGAATTTAGAAAAAAAAATATACTGGGTAGAGTTCAAGAAGGTAACCTGAACCAGGGGAGGTTTCCCAGTCCTTGACAAGAACACAGCTAGCTTGACCACAACGGCTAAGTCTCCTTTAGCAAGTTTCCCGTGTCTCACCTATCTAGCACACTGACCAGTTCTCCTTAGCAATTTTATCTCAGCTCACCTACCAAAAAAGAGTGGCTCATATCATTCTGGATGAGTCAGTATTTTACTGAGATAGTTTTTTCCTCAATGGCATGTGTATAATCAAATTAAATTCCTACTCTAATTGCTACACAAAAAGATGAAGCACTATATCATTCATAACATCTGTACAAATAAAATTTCTAGACATATAAGGGGGTTTGGAAATTTACATTTCATAGATCATGTTCCCACAGCCTGTCTTCATACTGTGCTTTGGAATCCAACCTGAAGATAAATTTTCAGCCCCAATCTGAAGATCATTTCACATAAAACCAGTTTATTGTTCCATCTCTTTGTAGTTCGTATCTTATTTTTTAGCGTATTAATTCATTCCATATTTAAAACATAAAGTCAAACACTATGCTAGTTATCTGTGAAGGATGATGCTGTATTGTTCACATCTGGTAGGAAAAAGAAAATTGTAACTACATGTATTAATGCAGGAAGAGACCCCATTAGGAAAGCAACTTGAACTAAGCAGTAATTACCCAGAAGGAAATTAAACAAAAAAGCAAGGAAAAATTGTCAAAGGAATGTGGTGTTTGGAGCCTTTTCCTAATAACGCCATTAAGTAAGTATTGGTCTCATTTACACACAAGCAAAATAACATCAAACACATTATTATTCCACAATCTATATGGTCTTGTTGATATCTGGGGAGAGTTCTCTCTCCCTCCACGAAGCTGTGCAGTGTCTGGATTAAAGGGAATTGGGTAGCTTATCCAGTCTATAAAGGCATGGATAGTCTATGCCTAAATCCTAGCACTCAGGAGGCTGAGGCAGTAGGATTAGGACTGTCACATGTTCAAAGCCAGCCTGGGATACACGATGAGATCCCTGTTGCAAAAGGAAAGGGGGCGGGTGATATGATATGATATGATATGACTGTGTGAAATAAAAGAAATCCATCCCTGATTGAGACCGAAGAGTGTATGGTTAAGAACACTGAAGGGGGGACGTGAGAAGAACAGAACCAAAGTGCAACGGTAAGGAAGGAAAAAGAATTTCAGAATAAGGTTGCCGGGAAATGTTAAGCTAATGCTTAAGGGGAAGTGAGTTTACCCTGAGGGCAGACTGAGCACCTGTTAATGAGCTCGCCATTCACCACAGCAAACAACTTGAAGTTAGCACTGATACTTTCTTCTCCCTCAGCAATAAGTGACAGAGCCCAGCTGCATTGCCCTTTCTCTCTTTCTCCCTTTCTCTCTTCCTCCCCACATCCTGCTGCTGGCTCGTGCTTCACAGCCAAGCAGCTACAGGAGCTGAGCTTGACGCCTCCATTCTGTACCCTGGACAAACCATACTTCACATGCTCTAGCTTGAGCTCCCAAAGATTCACAGACCATGGTGTAGTTATGGCAGAATTGAAAGAGCTTTTTCACTAGCCATACCACACTCTTCTTTACAGTCTTTTCTTCCTTGCCATGGCCCTTAGTCAACTCCATGAGTTAATTATTCTGTACCTCCGTTTATCATTCGAAAAGTAGACATGAAGTACTAACCTGTTATTCTAAGAAAATATATAAAATACTTGAAACAATGTTTGCACTGTTAAATGAGTGTCCAGTAATATATCAACTACCATTATTACATTACTAAGTTTACAGGAAAATACAATTCATTATTACCTTTTCAGATAACTACTGTACAATGCCTTAAAATCAATGTTCACAATAATAAAATAGTGGTGTTGGCGCCCAGACTCGAGTCCAGTTGATGTGGCTCTAAAGCTATCCTCTGAACCACTGTGCTGTGACTATAATTCAGACTGTCCAATTTCTGCCTCTCGAGCACATCAAACGTTTGTTCTTTCCTCTGTTTCAAAGATCCTTTCATTTTCAAGCTACTGGGCTGTTAAGTAGAATCACTCAAAATTCAGCCCAATTACAGACCTTTCCAGAGCATCCTCTCTGAACTGTCAAGCTAAAGCTTATTATGGGCTACTGGTTTTGATTTCATTTATACTTTCATCTTCACTTTGCATGAGGTACTTACAGTTTATGGTGTGTAAAGTTTTATCACACTATATTCTCATCTCACATTAATGTCTACGTATTTCTTCCAGGGGAGGTAGGGTGCACGTTTTTATGTGTGCACGTATAAGTATGTCCGTGTGCAGGGACACATGGAGGCTACAGGGCACCCTCAGGTGCCGTTCGTTCTTCCTCAGGCATCACTCCCTTTGTTTTTGAGACAGTCTCTCACTAAGACGCAAGGCTAGTCAGGCAGGCTAGGTTGCCTGACTGGCCAGTGAGTCTCAGGTATCCTCCTGTCTCCACCTCCCCAGTGTTGGTATTATGAATACAGGTCCCACACGCCTGTATTTTTACACAGATGTTAGGGATCGAACTCAGGTCCTAACGTTTGTATGGCAAGCATTCTGACTGAGATATCTCCCTCGCCCCTACAAATCACTTTCACACACATAAGCTCCTTATGTTTCATGTTCCTGGCTAATGCTGTATGGACAAGAACTCACTCCTCCTCCGTGTACCTTCTCCCTGTTCTAGTGGGGCCTTCCACAGAGTAGATACAGATATCTGAGTGGAGGTTATTGATTACCCATGTGCACACATGGTATTCATGTGTGAAAAAGGAAATCAAACTGCTTTTCAGATAAGAGGCTTTCAAATGCTAAATCCATCTTCCCCCCCAAAAAATACGTCACAAACTTCAGAAACTTTTCATTTAAAATGTCTGTGGCTGCAAAGCAGCATCTGCGTCTTACAAATAGACTATTGATACTTCTTAGTTATAAGAAAAATGGGGTTTTGTTGCCATGGTGACAAAAAAAAGTGTGTACATGAGAGCTGTAATTCTATCACTGTGACTCCCAGCATTTCCTTCTCCTACCTCTTTAGTTTGATTTAATTAATAAAGCCCAAAGGTCAGGTTCATTAATTTTCACTGCAGAAGGCAAGTCTGGTGCAATAAGAATGCCACACTAAATTACAGCAGCAGAGTCTCACCCATAGCTTCAGATGCCCCCAAATCTGGACTCAAGAGTCCCCCAAGAATGAACCCAGACATGTGGCATGCACTCATGTTTATACATCTAAGTATTTATATTCACATAAACAATACTTAGTATATACAAATAGTTCCAGTTTTCATAGCTACCTGGGGCATCTTTCCCCATTTAATCCCATTTAAGCGATGTTAGTTTCAAAAGGGCAAAAAAATAATAGAAGGGGAAAGAAAAGGCAAGACGAGCCAGAGGCTGTCCTGCCATCCATTCATCACACATGTCATAAGAGTCCTAAAAATAAAGAGTTAGCGTACGGCTAACAGGAGATGAACGAACTCTCCCGAAAAAAAAAAATGTCTTGGTAAGCCAGAATCCCCACTTAGTGACCCAGTTTGATGGGGTACAAAGTAGGAGAGGTGAGAAATCCGCTCTTAGGTTTAACTGGGTTCCTTGTTCAAAGGTGCCTGTGTTCTTAAAACCACCATTTTGAAGACGTAGTCTTTCAAGTGCTTGCCTTACTCTAAAGATTTTCAAATGTCTTTGATTCTGTGAGTATGAGACGAAAGTAGACAGGGGAAAAATGCTTTCATTAAGTTGATTGCTTAACTAAGAGAAAAGCTACATGTCAAAATGAAGAGGGAGAACAATGGATGGAATTTTAGACATTGGGCATGGAGGGAAAGGAGTAAAGATTTTTGAAACTTACTTCATATACAAACAGCTAATATTGTTTTTAATAATTCTATTCTTCCCCTCCCAAGGAAGTCTTGTCTTGAAGATGTACTACTTTTTCAAAACCGCCTGGCCAGTTAGCCCAGTTGGTTAGTGGGGTGATAAACATTCTGATTTTTAAGGGAGAAGGGCTTATAAAATGGGTGGTCGCATTAAGCAACTCATGGTAAAGACATAGAGGAGTTGAGATGATGTCTAATAATATTAGCTGCACAGAAGATGGTTACAAACGATAGAAAGGTTTATTCTTTCTCCCTTTAGTTGCTTGTGTCATGGTATTTTATCACAGCAACAGAGAAATGAATTAAGACAGGAGAAAGGGATGGGGTGACAAAAAGTCACCCTCACCAGTCTGAATGGGTTTCATTGTGGAGGGACTCCCTGACTGAGGTACACCGAGTGGGCTGGAGGAAGCAATGGGAAGGAGAAAGCCCTGGGTGTTACCATAACCAAGGGATACAGGCCAGAGGTTAATGTAAACCAAGTGGATGAGAGTGAGGAACTGAGGCGAATGCGTGGGGATTGGCAAGTGAAGACTCATTGGGGGAGGGGGACAAGAACAGTGTTGAAGAGGCTTGTTGTAACCAGGACCACCATTTGCTTAGAGAGGGGGGAGAGCAGACTAGGTAGGGAATGATACACTCAGTCTGAGGCATTCTGAATTTGAATTGGAAGACACTGGGGCTGGTGATCAGAGAGAAGCCTCTTGGGAGATTTCAAGTCAAATGGTGTCTTAGCTATGCCATGTCTACAGTTCTCTCACACAGGTTCACAAGTCACATTAATGAGCTCTGACTTCTGTTTCTTTGGACCATGTGGTCCTACCTCTGATCGCAGATAATTATTTAACTTTATTGGATTTTTATAGAGCCCAATGTCACCTGGAAAGTAAACGTTTTCCACTGTAGACCCAGTCTTGCTAAATAAAGGTCAAGATGTAGACCTCATCATTTCTAGTTAATCTACTCATAATGTCCTCTCGCAATAAAGAAAACTGAAGTTCAGGTCCAAGTCCATGGATCATATTCTTGTTCAGACAGAGCTGACATTTCCAATTTTAACCATGTCACCGAGATGGAGAAAGTCATGATTTAGTAAGCTGAGCCAAGCTCACTGATCGTGTGGTATTTAATTAGAAAATGCTGAAGTTTTCAGGGCCGACATGCACTCCATTTGTTCATTTTCCCTAATCTAATCTATTAACCCTTTGTTAACAGAGCTGAAGCAACACAGAATACTCAGCCCAGGCCAAAGCTCTGTACTGGGAATCCTACGTACAATCACAATTTAGAAAGCATCTTACTTCAAACAAGTCAACAATGTTTTTTTTTTTTCTCTTTAGTGGTTTTTAACCAAGAGTGGCATTTTCCTTACAGTTTGACCTCTAAAATAAATGTGTAAGACAACAAATACTTATACTATATGTACTTTTGCTCTGATAACAATATACATTAAACAGATAGAATGTCTGTGTTCTTACATCATTGGAACTGTATAGAAGTAGAGCCTGATGGCACCTAATCCCCAAACTGGGGAGGCAGAGGCAGGTGTGAGTTCAAGGCTAGCCTGGTCTACTTAGCGAGTTCTAGAATAGCCAGAGCTACATAATAGAGAGACCCTGTCTCAAAAAAAGAAATGGTCAAAACTGAAAGGATGAGCACTCTGAAGAACCAACCTAAAAAAGAAAGCAGCAAATGTTACTGGTATAATTTTTCAGTACTTGGAATCATATCCAGGGCCTTGTGCATTTTAGTCAAGTCATGTACCACCAAGCTCTGGTACACACCTCTAAAACAATAGACACTACAACTCAGTCCTATGAGTTTTCATAGCCTTTCTCAGTTCTTCTCATAAAAACATAACGTTCTTCTCTTCTCAACCCCTCTGCCTACCCTGCCCATCCTTCCCAAAACTAACATGGCCTCCAAACTTTTCTTTAACATGTTTTATAGAGCTTTGCTTCAGAAGTAACAAGTGTAATGGTTATATGTAACATAAGTGCCACACAGGATAAGTGTGAGCTTGAGGTAATTAAAGAGAAATTCTAGAGCGGAGAAACAGCTCCGTCTCAAAGCAGTCCTGGCTGCATTCTCCAGGAGGTTCCAGGACAAATACTTGCCTCCTGAGATGTTAGGAGGCAGAAAAGTGATATGATTCTATTCCAATTAAAAACATATTTTAGAAAAGAAAGATCAATAAGGGGGCTGGAGAGACTGCTCAGCAGTCAAGAGAACATGCTACTCTTACAGAGGACTCAAGTTGGGCTCCCAAAAGCCATATCAGGAGACCCATACCCCAGCTGTACATCCAGCTTCAAGGGCTTCAACACCCCCTCATGGACTCTGTGGGTACTGCACTCACACATGCACATATCCACATGCAGACACGCACAAAAACATTTTTTCAGAGGGCTGGAGAGATAGCTCAGTGGTTAGAGCACTGGGTGCTCTTGCAGAAGAGCCTGGTTCAGTTCCTAGCATCCACATGACAGCTCACAACTGTAACTCCAGATCCAAGGCGACTGATATCCTCCTCTGGCCTCCATGAGTACCAGGCACATACACAGTATACATATATACATGCAGAAACACTTACACATGAAATAAAATAAAACATTTAAAAAAATTTTTTCAAAACACCATTTCCTTCCTACTCAGTCATATCTGTAAAGATCCAGGGCTCCAAAAAGCAACAAAAATCTCAGAAATTAGAAAATACCCCAGTTAAAAGAAAATGTTCAATGCCACTCTTCAAACAAAACAGAATTCCACTGTGGGTTCCCAGCATAATAATCTAATGGAAATTTTAACTCTTTGCTTTCTCCAATGAGTATAAAACTGTACTATATACAGCCTTATTGATGACTACATAAACTTGCCCAAGGGAGCATTCATTAGATCTGACTTTTCTCTAATGATTTGATGTGGCCCATAATGTTTTGGGTTAGTTACAACATTCATCAAGATCACTTTACTAGTAGGGGGTAAATTTGTACTTCAGGAGAAATTATTTAGGAAGAAATCTAATTTAGTTTACCACAAAATCTAGATTACAATAAAATCATTTTTGAAAATTCACTTTTGGAAGCAAATTGTGCATGCTTTCAATGTATGAAAGAAAACTAAGCAATGTTATTTTCACTGCAGGCAAAAGCCTAAGTGGGAAGATTTGGATTGTCTATAATAAGTACGTAATAATTTAAGCGTTTTTCTTTTTTTTCCCCTTCAGGATATTGTTAGAGAAAGTATTTGTGCCCATTTTATCACAATTCTTATAAGTAGTTTATGTTGTAAATTACTTTACTGTGAGGTTGGAAAATGGTGACTATTATCTAATTTTAGCAAGCACCTTGGTGTGGCAGGAGAGGGCAGGAGTTAGACCAAAATCCATATATGGAAAGCTTCAGTTGGTAGAGACTAGAGAGCCCTCTCCTCCAATGCTGACAAGTATAGAGCATGCTCAGAAAAAAAATACATGCTTTGCAAATATCACCAAAGCCCCATTACTGGGATATAAACATCCCAATTGAAAGTGTATTGCCATATCCAGAGGGCCTAGTCTAGACCTATGGGGACTCCACAGCTATTAGCCCACAGTTCATGGGTTTCCACTAGTGTGGCTGGTCATCTCTGCACATTTTCCCATCATATCTCGACGTCCCCTGCCTGCAGAATCCCTCCTCTCTCTCATCAATTGGATTCCCAGAGCTCAGCCTGGTGCCTGGCTGTGGATCTCTGTATCTGCCTCCATCAGTCACTGGACAAAGGCTCTATGATGACAGTTAGGGTATTCACTAGTCCGGTCACCAGAGTAGACCAGTCCAGGCACCCTCTGGACCATTGCTCGTAGTCCAAGGTGCGGTCATCCTTGTGGATTCCTGAAAACTTGCCTGGCGCCCTGCCTCTTCCTATTCCCATGATGTCTTCATTGAGCCTTTGACCTTTCTCCAGTTCTGGCCCACTTAACTCTTTGAAGCACTTTCTCCTTTAAACTCTCTTCCGCTACTATCCATGTGTGTCCCTGTCAAAATTCTTGTTCAGGGACACAAGAACCGGAAGGTCCTATCCAGTACCCAAGACTTTCATCCCCATGTGTAAACAACAGAATACAGCATGCATGGGCCACCACTAGTAAAGTTCCTAAAGGCATCAGTCACCATGACTTCCTCTGAGTAGATAAACAGTTTAGACTGGGGTGGGGTAGGAGAAATGCTTCCTTAACTTTTTTTTTCATTTCCAATTAACCTGGGATCCCATGCAAATCAGTGCATTGTTCAACCCTCAATATAGAAGCTCCTTGCAGCAGAGGATAAAGTCACACAGAGACCCATACCACACTGAGGCAGCATGCAGAGATGAGAGACTTTTTTACTCAGCCCTGAATGGGATGTTTTTATCCACCCCTCCCCCTGAAAGCTCAGGGATCTCTGACTGAAGAGGGGAAGGAAAGACAAGACCCAGAGGTGGTGAACGGCCTCAAGGAAACATCATTTTTCAGACACAGTAGGGCTGATGCACATAGGAAGTCAGAATGTTACAGCATGTACAAGATGCACACAGGTTCAAGCCCGACAAAACCTCAGCACAGAGAAGAGGAAAGTGGGCACAGAGTCCCACCCCTAGCCAACAAGGTATAAGTACTTGGTAGCAACTGGGAGAGAGAAAATTGGTTTTCTTCAATGGAATGACCTGGGTATATCATCAACCACACTCCAGGGCAGACTATGCTCAGGCATAGTTAGTCAAGACAGTTGGATTCCCATTTTTTGTTGTTGTTGTTGTTTGGGGGTTTTTTGTTTCGATTTGAGAGAAAGAACATGGAGTTTGGGTGAGTAGAGAGAAGGGAAGGATCTAGAAAGTGCTGTGTGATGGGAAAGAATACAATAAAACATACTTGCACAGAATTCTCAAAGAACAAATTTTAAAAACAAGGAAGAGAACACAGAATACAAAAGATAGATTCAATAAAAAGAAAATAGCAATAAAAAATAACAAGATGTCTTTAATCCCAGCACTTGGGAGGCAGAGGCAGGAGGATCTCAGTGAGTTCAAGGCCAGCCTGGTCTACAAAGAGAGTTCCAAGACAGCCAGGACTGTTACACAGAGAAACCCTGTCTCAAAAAAAATAAATAAATAAAATAAATAAATAAATAAATAAATAAATAAATAAATAAATAAATATTCTCAAATGAATATGTGGAGGTAAAGACATACACAAACAATTCTGTCATTAATGAAAAAAAAAAGATTATGGGACAGTCATAGTACCTGCCTATGTTTGAAACATAAAGAATAAGTGCTAATTAGAACTTCTTCCACAATGCTCCAGGAAGACCGGTCCTGACCTTAACAGAGTACAGGCTTGCAGGAAGGTGGGAGTTAGCTCAGCAGGAGGAACTGCCCAGTTCCCAAAGCTGCCCTTTCCTAAGACTACTCCCCCCTCAGGAGCCTTTCCTGGGCTCCCTGGTGCACAGTTTTCTTACCACTACCACAAAGGTACCCACCACTATCACCAAAACACCCTCAGGAGACAGGTCTCTCTCCTGGAACTTTCTGAAAAATACAGTCCAGCACAATCTCCAAGTGACTGCTTGGTGATTCTGGAACATGGGGCTATTTCTCATTCTTAGCAAGTATAATTATTTTGATTTTAGGGATGAAGGAACTGAGCCTTAGAAAGGCTTAAGAACTCACCAAACCAGAAAGGTGGTAAGCAGTGGGGTTAGAATCCCAACCAACTCTGTCTGGATAAACCTGAGCCTCTTCCACTGGCCCAACCAATGCTACTTCAGTGTTGCTCCAATGGTACTTCAATCGAAAATAGTGACATTATTCTGCATTGACTATGAATATTATACTATTTTATAACAGTGATATTCAAACCACTTAAATGAAAAACCTCTATTAACGTGGAAAGGCAATGCCACAATGTAAATGTAGTGAATGCCAATGAAATCGTGCTGGCCAAAACCACCCAATTATATAAGGCACTAAATTCTAATTTACCCAACTCAGAATTATACAATTTCCTTTGGCCTCCTTGCTCTTAGACCTTATATAAGAAGCATTTATTAAAAAGAAGTTTTTTCCCTTGCTAAAATAAATTAGGTGAATATAGTACTAGATGGATCGCCCCCAAGAGATCAACCATGTCAACTCCTGCTTTGTCCTCACAGTAATGTGAAAATCCCATCTACCATCTTGGATCTGCTCTTTAGGACCCGAGGTTTCCTAAGCCTCTGTAATTCATTACATTAAATATTACTGACTGTCAGTCATATGCCATGAACTATGAGAAGAGAAATTAAACCAGCATCTTCCCAGGGAGTACTTTATATAAAAAACTTCAACCTTCAACACCATGCTTATTTTTCATACTGATGATTTCCTTTTTACTTCAAATTCTAACATGGAGCTTAAGAACTGGGGGGGGGAGGAAAATTTTTACAGTATTCATTCTATATTTTTCTAGAAGTTGAAGGAAAACCCCCCAAATCTTTCAAAAACTCTAACAGTATTTTTTATTGTAAAACTATTTTTATAAATTTTTTTGTTCAATTGACATTTGAAATATTTTTGCAAAGTTTTGTGAATTAAGGATCAAGCTGGGCAGTGGTGGCACATGATTTTAATCCCAGTACTCAGGAGGCAGAGACAGGCGGATCACTGTGAGTTAGAGTTCTAGGACATCCAGGTAGTTACCCAGAGAAACCCTGTCTCAAAAAAAAAAATTAAGACTGGTAGCATACTCTCATACTAGTCTTGGGAGGTGGAGGCAAGAAGATTCAGGAGTTCAAAGCCAGCCTCAGCTACACAGCAAGGTAGGAACCAACCTGGGATATGAGAGATCCTGACTCCAAAAATCACAACAAGAATCAAGGGATCTCCTTCCAGATTAACTTGTACACTTGCTATGTGCCATTACTGAAATGGAGCAAATGGATTTACATGGACAAACTTTATGTCTAGACTAGAAGTCATATGATCCAACTCCATTGACTTAATGGACATAGAAGAGAGATTATTATTAGTGGTAGCTGAGGTTAGCCCCAAATTTTCCATTGTAATATGCTGTCATTTATATTGAGTTTTTTTTTCTCTCCAACATTTCATAAGGGCCTCGGAAAGCAGATTTTTTTAATTAAATGAATACTAAGCATGTACTACAGATGAGACACTGTGGAAGCTAGACCCTCCCAGAAATAACTAATAACTATTGAGATATAAATTATTTCTATAGCATTTCTATGGAGAGCACTATATCATGTCCTCACAGTACTTCTAGATACACCTGAAAGACCAGAGGGAAAGAAGGCTTATCATTTGAACTTGACATCTGAGCAGGTCATAACGGATGGGGAAGCATCTGCAAGCCAGAGAAAAAGAGTGCAGAACATTCCAGACGGGAAACAAAGCAGGAAGAGAGCAAGTCTCAGGAAATCAAGGCTTCCTGTGGCTGAACACTACAAGTGTTGTGTCCAGTGGAACAGAAAAGGCAGGTTGTGGTCCTCTTGGCCTCCTTCCAAAGAGCATAGGAAGCAGAACACAAGCTCTGCATTTGAGAAGCGTCCTGGTGTATGTCCTGTGAAGACTCATCAGGGACAGGAAGGATGGGAAGGGGCAGACTACATGTCTGCGTGAAGTCCATGACAAAGTAGATGAAGACAGAGAGCCTATTACACACCACATGTAGTATTACTTCATAATCCCCTGTAGCCATAGGCTCTCCAAACTACCTTGTGCTTCCCAAACTCCCTTATATTTAAAGAAAATTAAAATAACTGTCTGAATTACTAGATAGAAGTTTTCCAATAAAAGATAATGAGATCTCTAAATTAAAACTCAATTGTGTAATAAACATATCTTCAATTTTATTAAGTTAGATCCTGATAATTGAACGTTTAATTTAGCTCAAGTGAGCTAAAGTGGTGATAGAGACGTCCACGATCCTGCTTTAAAGGACCAAAGTGGCACTAAACCACAAGCAAATTGAGCTGCCAAATCATAAACAACAGGCAGAAATGTACACAGCCTTAACATTTCTCCTGCCACAGAGAAGATGCAGGTTATCAAAATAAAGTGTGCTCTGTGGTTGTCCCTTCTAAATAGGTGCATTTGACTCATGGTTTCCAGTAGTAACCAATGTGATAACGACCATCTGTCTCTGTTGATCAGCAATTCACTCTAAGGCTAATAATCATTGCATATCAGCAGAAAACCCATCCTTATAGAGTTGAGTAAAGAAGAAATTATCACCTCTACCCTGGGGAGAAGGTGTTAGCTCTGGGACCTAACTTCTTATGCATAGGTGTCTATAATAAATCCACCCAGATATTGGGCCTGGATTGCTACAGGAATTAAGTGGAATAATTCCTGTGAGATCAATTCCATGCTGTAAAAAATGCAGAGATAAGAGAAACCATCTTTTAAGGGACATTTCTTCTTATGTAGCACAAAGCAGAATTACATGACACACAAAGCCCAGGCCTTTTCCTGAGAATTCATAGCTCATAAAGTTGGGACCACCCACTTGAAAACTGTGTGTTTCAGTATATTCCTTTGTCTGTACAATGGACCAGCCTAAATTTTTCAAAGCATCTTTTATTTTCCTGATAATTAATGTTCTATTTATCCCTTGACTTAAAACATATTCATAATCAAAAGCTCTAAATCTACTTTTCTTCAGTTAAAAATATTCTAATTTACTTATACAGGTTACTTCCATCTCAAATTTTTAAGCTAACTTCACTAAAACAAAGCAAAAATTGAAAATAAAAACACACAATTTCATATGGCTCTAATAAATCAACAGCTACTGCTTTAACTTTAGACTGTTTTACAGAAAGAAAAATCATTTTTACAAACTAATTTAGTTACAGAAGCCAGAGTATTACCTTCCATATGATGAATGCATAATAAAGACTCCTTCATGAAATGTTTTATAATAATATTGTCAACTATCTAGAAAATCGACTAAATTTATCCCAGAGAACAAATAGACACATTTAAAAAGGCTAAATAGCTGACTACTTGTCTAAAAAGAAAAAATAGTGCAATAATTCAGAGAAGTTCCTTCTAAAGTTAAACTAACAATTTCTCACAGAAACTGAGAGTGGAATGCTAGCTGCCAGAGGCTAGGCAGGATGAGGGGAAGGATGGCTGAAGTTAGACCAGTTGTGACTAAGTTATAATTAGAATAAAAAGTTGATACATAGTATAATAACTATAGATCACAGTAAATCACTGTACTTTCAAAAACCTAAGAGAATATTTAGACAGTTTTTACCATAAAGAAATAAAGGAAGAGATAAGTACATTTAAGTATTTTACAACACACACGTTTCTAAATATTTTATGATATCCCACTAATATGAATAATTTTGTGGTTTTACATTAGTTAAACTTAAATAATAAAATTGATTACAAAAAAAATAAAGTTCAACTCTATATGCAACACTCTTGAAAAGACTAATGGGAAAACTAACGTTGTATATAAAACCTGAAAGTAATTGCTAACTTCAATAGGATAAATTAGTGTAGTTGATACTTAAATAGACT
Organism: Peromyscus eremicus; assembly: GCF_949786415.1. Lineage (NCBI taxonomy): Eukaryota > Metazoa > Chordata > Mammalia > Rodentia > Cricetidae > Peromyscus > Peromyscus eremicus. Next base: position 101,428,423 of record NC_081421.1, on the reverse strand, counting down.
GGCTCAGAACCAAGTTATAATGCTTAAAAATGTTACTGGTACATTATACCACAAATCTTCTGGTCTAATGTATCACAATTAATTTTATGAAAATTTCAGTATGTGTTAGCACAGCAAAACCCACTGGTTATAAATTGTCACAAATAATTAAAACCCGGAGGTATTGGTTGTTGAACTTCCCTTTGATTGTGTTAAAAACACAAACTTGGTCTTGATAAGGAAGGCACATACAATGGCCCTCTGTATGGAACCAATCTTTTACCCAATCTTTTTTTGTCACTCCACAAAAGGACAGTCTGGGCCCACCAGCAAAACATCTGAGTCTAGTAGCAATGAGTAAATGTCACACTAGTAGATCTATAAAAAAAAAAAAAAAAAAAAAAAAAAAGAAAGAAAGAAAGAAAGAAAGAAAGAAAAGTATTGCTCACTTCATGAAGCTGTCACTCACATGGTTAGGAAGCAAGTGCTGGATCTATTGTGCATTGTGTACGACCTCAAATGGAGAAAGCCATCTGTCCTTTTTCCCTAATAAAGGAACCCCTATGAGATCTTCTTATGGACCATTCTATTCAACCCTGATACCAAGCAGGCTTTGAACTGACTGTTGTCTGTCATAAAATCTCATCTCAAACTACATCTCTCCAAAGTTTTATAAGATTTAGACTTAGATGATCAACCGTGTCCTAATGAGAAGACTAGTGTGTTTGGGACAAACAGGGTCACAGATGTGAGTGACTATCTTTGTACCATCTAGTCGTCACATGGAATAGAGAGCAATGAGCGTGATCAACCATAGCATGTGCAGAAATGCCTTCAGGAAACAGAGAGGACTAGGGAGCAAATCAGCGTCCAGCTGGAAACAAGTACCCTTTAATGGCATCAGACATCTTCCCTAAGAGTTGAATATTCCTGTCTCCTTTTTCTACAAGAAATGTTAACAAATGTAACCATTTCCACTCAACCCAGGCAATATTTAAAATAGCATACAATGTGGGTTTTCTCTATGCACACTGTTTAAAAGGCAACCACTGAGTAGAGCTGTAGAATTATAATGGCCCTATAATTTGTCTAACCACCAACTTGGTGCAAAAATGCCAAGAGCCTACTACCTTAGGCAAGAGTGGCCATTTGCCTTCCTGTCATCCTTCCTCAAACATACTCATACCTCAACCCAGTGAGCAAACAGCATTGCTCATGATTAATCCCAATCTGTTCTGCAAAGTTTTCCATGGCCCACTCTCCTCCATATCTACTACTCATAGAACTGACCACACTTCATTACTGTTGCATGTCCTCACATGATAAAACCTTCAAGAACAAAGATGAAGTCTTTTTTTTGTGCAACTCCCACAGATTCTGACATATACAAGGTAACCATTAAATTGATGGGGTGGTTCTTACAAAGCTGGGGTGTGTCAAATCTTCTGATTATAAAAGAATATCATCACCTTGAAGAAGTCAATGAATGGGTCTCCAAAGAAGTAGAGGTAAGAGAAGGGAAATTTCAAAGGTTTTGAAACTAAGTCATATATTATTTCCATGGTAGAACTTGGTAAGTGTGGAATAGGCAGAAATTGATCTATACTCATAATCACTGAACTCTCTAGGGGATGGGTGCGCCTAGATCAAAAGAAAGCCATTTCTAAAGAACATTGGACCCTCTTATTTTATTAGAGATTTGTTCCCGATTACCATTTACTCCTGGACCAAAGTTCTGCTCTGCAGCAGAAATGACCCACACTGCACTGGAAGGCAACCATTATGCTTTCTTAGCATCACGTAACACCACCATCTCTAGGCTCTTGTCTTTTCAAGCCATTTCCATTTTATTTGGCTCGTCTTCCTACAGCAGGAGTTAGATGCTTTTCTCTGCTTGGTGTCCTCCTCTAGAACTACTCTTTTAAAACTAAACAAAACACCATGTACATGATTCAGACTTTGTCTTACACAGTAGACATGGTACCTACTGCGCTCCAGGAACGATTCGTTACTAACACTGCACTGACCACTCCCCGTTGTTTTTCCTTCTATCCATGCTGCAGAAAAGGACAAGTGAGTTGGGAAACCTGTCTTCTCAATGACCAATGTATCTAACCAGAAAGGAACCCATGTGTCAAGACATCGTCATCATATTCACATTCATACCGGGATTGTCTTAAAAGACAAACTAACAAGTCGTCACTTCAAGGAAACAACCTGGCTGAAGAACAGAAGGCATGGCTAAACTAAGGCAGGGGATGGAGTGGAGGAGGGTGGCAGTCTTAACCAAATCTTCAGGTGTAAAAACATTTTTATTTCCTCTTCAGAAAACAGAGCAACCATTTGAATTTGTGCTACATATCTATCAGAATAATATCCCATGAAAATTTCTGTTGTCATTCGCCCCAACAAATAACAGTCGTTGTTGGAGGCCATGAGAAAATTTCACTCACAAGCAAACATCTTGAGAATCAGAAGAATGATCAAACAGCATTTCTATCTATCCACCCCTCATTCCATAGTCCAATAAATAAAATTTTGGCCTAACTATTTGTGGTGGTTTAAAGGAAAATGGACCCCAAAGAGAATGACACTTTAGGAGGTGTGGCCTTGTTGGAGTAGGTATGGCCTTGTTGGAGAAAGTGTGTCACTGTGGGAGTGGGTTTTGAGGTCTCCTATGCTCAAGCTATGCCCAATGACACAGTTCACATCCTGTTGCCTGCAGATCACCATGTAGAACTCTCAGTTCCTTTTCCAGCACCATGTCTGCCTGCATGACACCATGAAAATAATGGACTCAATCTCTGAACTGTAAGCTAGCCGCAGTTAAATGTCTTCTTTTATAAGAGTTGCTGTTGGCTGGGTGGTGGTGGCACACGCCTTTAATCCCAGCACTCGGGAGGCAGAGGCAGGTGGATCTCTATGAGTTCAAGGCCAGCCTGGTCTACAGAGCAAGATCCAGGTCAGGCACCAAAACTACACAGAGAAACCCTGTCTGGGGAAAAAAAAAGAGTTGCTGTGATCATGGTGTCTCTTGACAGCAACATAAACCCAAAAATACTAGTACATCTTATTATTGTTATACTGCAACTTTCCTTGAACATTATTTCTCACATTTAGAACTTCAATATGTGCTGTTATTTTAACAAACTTGAGCTAAACAAACACATGGGTCCAGGCCACCTCCTTGAAGCAGCCCAGTAATATAATATGATCTACATTGTCTAAACCCAGTATAACCTACTAGCCAGACAGCAAGCACACACATAACTTTGCAAATGCACAATGATTGTATCCTGTCTAGCATTCACATTTCCTATAGGTTGAAATAGTATACTGAAATAAGAAAACCTTGGCAGTCTCAGAGAAAAAGTCTAGCCTTAAGCTATTAATTTTATTGAATTGAGTCCTATAATTCCTCGGGAAATGTTTTATATGTTTTTCCTGTAAAAAGTTTATTCCTAGAGTCTATGAGCTTTTTACCCACTCCTGTAGTATTCTGAGGAACTAAATATGCTATTAAATATATGAGAAATGTATTTCTTTTGAAAATTTGTAATACGCTACTAAGATTTTAGGTCTGACTAATTGGGGAGAAATGCCTTCCATTAAGATTGTAGTTAAAATAAGAATATTACCCCCCATAGAACTTTCTAGCCTCACTTAGGTTTATGAAGAATTTCAGAACTTGAACATGACATTAATTTCCCTTAAAGGACTAATATTGACAAAAAATTAAGCTCAGCTCTTAGTACCAATGCCCTGGGGATCAGGGGTCAACAATGTGATTTCAGCACGACAGAAACATTCATACCATAGGAAGTAAACTAACCCCCTACTTTGTTATAGCTAATTTGCATTTCTATCTCAATTTCTGCCTTACTTATACAACTTCCAGTGAAATTTTTTTTTTAGATTCAAGGACCAGGAAATGCAAGAGATTTCATGTTCAGACAGTGAAAAAAAAGACCCATTAAAGTTTTTTCCTAATGTGCCTTTCACTTAACCAGAAAGAAATTACAGATTTCCAAAAAGTAAAGTTAATAGAAGCTAAAAGCCTAGTAGATGAACGTGGCCAAATGCCTTCATTAGTTGTTTTAACTTCTTAAATGTGTATTTAGTAATTCCTAAACTGGTCATTTCCAAGAAAGCCAATGGAAAGGTTATAGGCAGCCAGTTAATAGGAAGCAATGCTAAGGAATGATCCTGCACAGGAACATTTTAAGATTGTCGCTTTATTTTACAGCAATAGGACTTTTGCTAGTTACAATGCTAAACTTTCTTCCTCAAAAACCCCCTAGAATAGCAACCGCCCTCTCTGGGTTACAGTCCATGTTAATATAGCAATTATGTTAACACAACCACAGACTCTCCTAGCTGGCTGGCAAAGGTCATCAACACTCCAACTAACAAGCAGCAGAGAAACCTACTTTCTGGGGAACGTGATGATTCAAACAGTATTTTTTCTTCAAGTGTGTATTTAAAGCTAGTCCAACCCTCAATGAAATCATCTTTTTTTTAATATGAACAATAAAGTTCCCACTGAGCAGTCCTTCAGCTCCTCTAGAACGCTCAGTAGGATGCTGATGGATTTATGGCTCAGCTTTAAATCCAACTCCCTAAATGTAAGAAAAAACAGAAACCCAAGATCCTACAAAGCCTTCAAGACTAAACCGCAAGAATGATTATTGAAATTAAAATACGCTTTTGCACTTGACCAGCTGTATTTTCTCCTATAGGACAAAAAAGAAAGCATCAGAAGCCAGAAGATGGAAATAACTTAAGATTGCTACAAATAAATGGAGGAAAAAAAGACAAAACTATTCCCACTCTACAGTCATTTTGACATACTGATTTGACAAAAAAAAGTTACAAGAATGGGCAGACTTGGGGAGTATGTTACTAATGTGTATTCATTATACACAGTTACGTGTTTTGCTGTGACACTGTCACATATGTATATCACATACTTTACTCAGTTTATTCTCCAGGACTTTCTCCTGCTGGAATCCTTTCTATCCCCAGAGCCACCAGTCTACATCCAGGCTGTATATGTACATACAGTTGAAATCTAGATTCCATACATGAAGGAAAACATGGAGAATTTGTCTGAGTTTGGCTTATTCCACTCATCACAATGATCTTCAGTTCAAACAATTTTCTAGCAAAGTACTTAAATTTTATTCCGCTTTGTATATACACGTTTCTTTACATGTCACCTGTTAATGAAAATGGTTCCATGGTTCTAGGCTAGTTCCCATAAACTGTGCAGCAATAAATATAAATCTTTGTGACTTAGAGTCTTTCACACCATAGCTACACCATCTTTTCAAATTTTTATTTCATTTATTATTATTAATGTGTGTGTGCACACGCACGCTTGTATGTATGCATGTGTGTGCATGAGTATCTCTCCTTCTAGAAATCACACTCTGGTCATCATTCTCTCATGGGATGTGTTTTTACCCACAGAACCATCTCACACCCTTGGAGAGCTCACTACAGTTTGTGGGTGGTGTAAAATCAGTACTTTCATTCACTCACTAAGTGCAGTTTAACTGTATGTGTTACGGGATGAAAACAGCCACAGCATTTAGTCAGCAATTACGCTCACAGGAGACTGCAGCCATCCACACAGACTTAGACACCAGACTATCTACTGCAAAATTACTTATAGAAGTATTGAAATAGCCAGGTGTGGTGTGGTAGCTCATGCTTTTTATTTTTTAACCCAGCACTCAGGAGGTGGAGACATGAGGAGCTCTATGAGGTCCAGGACATCCAAGGCTACACAGTAAAACCCTATCTTTAAAAAAAAGTGTAAATGTGTAACAAAAAGGAAAAAACAAATTATTAAATTATAATAATTCCCATGAATATCATACAGATATTTAGTGAGGTTTTCACGGTGAGTATAATACTACCATTATAAGAAAGAATGTTGTCATCCTTTATTATGCTACTTGTATTAAAAATGTTGTTTGTTTGCTGTGTTCTCTAGATATTTCTTGGAAGTTTTGAGCAAACGCATTTGTTCAAAATTCATTAAGTTATCTATTACCAGATTGCTTGATTCAGACCCCATGTTAAAGGCTTTGATGTAAATTAAATACTCACTGTATCAAATTATTCTACTTACTACTTAAATTCTATTTATGTTACTCATCTATGACAGAGCACTGAGGAAACAAAGGATGAAGAGCACAGGTTTTAAAAAGAAATATGTAATATTCTTAGCATAATAGGCCATCTATTCTCAAATGTATCTCAAGGCAAACTGAATGCATTAACTTAGGAGGATAATTGTGTTGAAGCCAAAGAAGGTTATATGAAGTGTGTTAATCCGTTCTTCCTCAAAAATGAAAGGTATGTGTATGGTTGATGTGGGGAACCTCTGTGGCCGAGCTACACGCTGAACTAGGGGCTCAAGTTTGGCCTCTAGACCAGACTACATATGAATCAAGACTTGCTTTCCTTGGCCAAGATCCTAGACGAGTTACCTGAACGCACTTGAGTTGGTTTTACACTTAGCCTGACAGCAGGGTGCCCTTATCTAGTGCTCCCCACACCACAGCCTAGCCTTTGAGTTTTGCCTGCTGTGGTCAGTTCAGCTGGAACAGCAACTCCAGTACTCTCCATTTTGTGTGCGTCCCTCCCCATCTAACAGGGAAACACCTGACTATGCTTGAACAACCTCAGCTAAATTATACAAACCTCTTAAATAGTTCTCAGTTCATTTGTGTGGTAGACAACATTTATCAGCGCATGGAACTCCTGGATCTTAGCCACATTATTTTATGTGAAAGGAAAAATATGTCCCAATTACATTGTATTGCCTATTTTACAGAGTCACAATAAATAAGTTGCTTATCCTGTTCATCTCAGTAAGCCTCTCACTTATTTGACCTTGAGGGACTTTTTCTTCATAAACATTTGTTGATTTCAAAAACTAATGGTCGTCTGAGGAACACAGTTCAGACAACATACAAAGGAAAATGAAGTGAGATAATCACAGGCATGCCGACAAGCCCAGGGATGCTAATGAACAGATTCATGGCAATAAAAAGGCAGTGATGAAAAAATCCACTGAGTTCTGTCCACCTCCACCTCCCACCTCTCTGGCTCTAGCACATGTGGGTCACGACCCCTTTGGGCGTCACATATCAGATATCCTGCATGTCAGATATTTACATTATGATCCATAACAGTAGCAAAATTGCAGTGATGAAGTAGCAATGAAATAATTTCATGGTTGGGGGGTCACCACAACATGAGGAACTGTATTAAAGGGTCGCAGCATTAAATGTAGCATTTTTATCACAGCATCAAAAAAAAAAAGCACTGGATCAATTTTCAGCACATTCCCAAGTCATGTAAAACCAAAAGCAGCTGAAAGCTTATTGAATAATCATTATTCCAATATATCCTGACAAGGCTAGCATTGAGTTTTATAAAATAGATGGAAATTTGGTAGGAAAAAGTCTCTTGATATGCTCTTCCTGCCGCCCCCCCCCCAAGAAAATACTGTAAAATAGAGTACACAAGGCAAGGTTGAGCATCACATAGTAAATAATGGGGAATTTTCCACAGGGTAATCTCTCCTCTTGATAGAATTACCCACCAGCAAGACTCTCACCAACATTATGCATAAATAACTGGGATTTGCTTCTCTCCACACCATTTACTAAAGGAAGACAGAATTTCTGTAGATTATTATGAAACAAATATCATTTATGAGCTAACAGAGTTGATAAAACATATTGTGTTCACTCTGTTGCTAAATATAAGTGGAGAATATAAGGAGCCTGGAATTGAGTCGCTTACAAATATTTTTCAAATCATAAAGTAGTTTCTTGCAAAATCTATTATGAGTAAGGACTGTGTCATTATGCTTTGCCTTTCTAGGTATTTCACATTAGACCTCTACATTGACCACTGTTATGAATCCAGATGGTTCCCTAGAAGCACAGAAATGGAGAAGGAGAAGGTAATTGCCCAGGCATAATTTCCAAAAGCACAGGGCAAAAGCAGCTCTTTCATTCACATTGTTGGAAACACTTGTTAGTCCCTAAGCACAAGAAGCTGAGTCTTCCTATGTGGTTTCTACTTAAAACGAATGGTTATGATTTTAAGGCCATGTATGTAAGCTGTACCTGTGATGCAGGCACACCAATCAGCCAGCACCTGTATGAGCTTAGTATGTAAGCTAAGCTAAAAGGAACTGTCCTTTACATAACTGGGGTTAACAACAATGAGAAAGCATTTGACCAGCATATAACTCATACACATAGAAGAACATGGGATAAATAATCATTACTGCTGTAAACAGTACCAAGGGATTCAGCTTTGCTTCACTGGCCTACTCTTTGAAGTATGGCTTCCAGTCCGGTGCTGTACAAATGTAAGGGAAACATTGTACTCCAGAAGAGACTATTCAGACCACACCCTTCCTGATTGTCTGACTCTTGATTCTCCAGGAGGCATCATATAACTTGGTAAGTTGTAGATAAATAATGCCAAAGTAAAATAAACTCTCATCTATAGATAGGTAATTTGCCAATGCAAATGACTTCCCTCTGTCACTATGGACTAGTCCATTTTACCTCCATTTATACATCCATTTCTCATTTCTGAACTATAGGTGTCTGTGAACTTCCTTTTGAATGGTTATGACATCTTATTAGTTCCTTCCTTAACGAGCTAAGATCCTGAAGCCATGTTCCTTTTAGAAAGGGATAATTTCCCCCTTCTTTTGAAAATTACCTTTTAACAATTTTTGAGAAAACTGTCACCTTCTGAAATCTGGGAATACCATTGCTGTTTGATATTGATGTTCCTTGATAGTACTGCTGAACTGGATCATAAATACAGCTGTTTCCAGGAAAGGTTAGAGGCTTTAGGACCAGACAATGACCAAGGCAGTCAAAGAATGAAAGGGGAGGGGCTGGAGAGATGGGTTAACATTTAAGAGTACATAGTGCTCTTGCAGAGGACCAGGATTCAGTTCCCAACATCCACATGGCAGCTGACTACCTCCTGTAACTCCAGCTCTAGGAGATCTGACACCCTCTTCTGGCCTCTGCAGGCATTGCACTCAGGTGTATACATACACACATACACATACACACACACACACACACACACACACACACACACACACACACACACTAAACTAAAGGATGCAGGAAAGAGTTTATTTTATGCAAGGACAGAGAGAAGAAATAAAGTGGCCTGACCAGAATAGGGAGTGAAGTCTTCTGTCTTTGTAATTTCACGTGCTGTTCCAACAGCAGAGCCTATTCAGGCAACACTGTTTCACTGAGAATCTGACAGAGCATCGCTCCTCTGCCCAGGCATGTGCTTGTACTTACTCCTAGTTTTCAGAAGTCCAACTAAGATTATTAATCTCATCACATCTCATAAGCATGCAGCCAGTGTAACTGTTTAAAATGCTAGTAGCACATGATTACAGTTAAACAAAAGTGCAGACTGGTAATAAATTAAAAATGATGAGGAAGTGATATATGATACACATCAGGACGCTATGCAGCTGATTATAAAATTCCTCTGTCTGCTTTCTTCCTGACTATTGCTGATAGAAACAAGGGTTTTCTGCTGAAAAAATATAAAAGTTTAAAGTAAAACATACTCTGAGTCTAATTCATTGTGGGTTTACATAGAAAAATGCAAAATATACCCAGATCTCTCAATCCAAGTATATCCTTTACTATAAAACTAAATTAGCCATTTTTATATTTAAAAAAATGACAGCATAAATTTTACCAGTACACATTGCATTCCTCATTCAGAATTTGATTGCAAGAACAATCCTAATGTTCAGGAAACCCATCCTTAGAAGTAGCTGGAATTTAGAGCCTTAAATAACTCTGCACAGAAGGAAACTCAATACAAGAACGTAAAAGCCTCAGTTTCTTTACGGATGTCATTTCTCAATGCTAGAGGTTTTCTTTTATTAAAAACTTCCAGATGCATCTCATGAATTGTAGGAGTGGGCTTACTGTTTAAACTGGGCTGGGAGGCCAGAGCAGCGGGGGAAGCCAAGTTAGGAGACAGAGTTGGGGATGTTTGTTTGTTTTTTTGTTTTTGCTTTTGCTTTTGTTTTTGTTTTTTGTAGCTTACCATGCCTTTATTTGGCATATAATCTTTCTAGCCTTCCTTGCTTGATCACTCTCCCATGTTTGCTGCTTTGTAGATAACTGACTTCTCTCATAAAGTAACACAGCTAGCTAAAAATAAGGCTTATTTTCTCATCTAGACTTCCTTGAAGTCCATAATTTGAGAATTACGTTATCAAGAGAAAAATTGCTCACCACTGACTTACAGCTCTACTCCATGTCCTACAAGACTACTGGGGAAGGCGTTGTATTCAAATGACTGTCCACAACCAGCCAACAGTGCTGATAGCAGTGGACACTCATTTCAAAGACAGAGGACCCTCTTTCCATGTCCCTTCTGCAGCACTCGCTACCATGGGGCTAGACACAGATTGACAATTTCTCTGTAAAAGGGACTGCAAGTCTCACCCATTATTGGACAAAATACTGTTAATTTCTAGAGAGTCTTACTGTCATTGATGGACTCTACAACCCATGTTAATACGCAAATTCAAAAGAATAGCCATGTCTGTTCAAATCATTTCTCTCTATAATTTAACTCCATCACTTCTAGAAACATTTCTAGTGTGGAATTCTGAAGATGAGTTCTGTGTTGACAAGTGCAGTATATTTCTAAAGAGCTTCCAGTGTGACACTGACCATAGATAGCACTTTTAGTAATTTTTCTAACAGTGTTCCATAGAGTCCTAAGATTTGTTATAGAATATTACTTTAACTATTTAAAGATGTGTTACATTTGTTTATGCTACATTTGTTTAACAATGTGAAGATGTATTACATTTGTTCATGCTGCATTTGTTTAACAATGTAAAGATGTGTTACATTTGTTTATGCTGCATTTGTTTAACAATGTAAAGATGTGTGGCTTTGCCTGCCTAAGGCATCTGATTGGTCTAACAAAAAGCTAAACGGCCAATAGCTAGGGAGTAGAGGGATAGACAGGGCTGGTGGGCAGAGAGAATAAGTAAGAGGAGGCATCTAGGCTTGAGAGAGGAGAGAGAATGAGGGAGAAAGAGAGGGACATGCCCTGGGCCAGAAGACAGGCAGCTACCAGCCAGCCAGACACAAAGTAGGACATACAGAATGAAAGAAAGGCAAAAGGCCCTGAGGCAAAACATAGATGAAGAGAAACAGGTTAAAATAAGTTATAAAATAAGTTGGGACAAGCATAAGGCCAAGCATTCATAACTAACAATAAGTCTCCATGTCATGATTTGGGAGCTGGTTGGTGGCCCCAAAGAAGCCTGTTACAAAGATTCTTTGGTGATGCTCCCAAGGGCCCCGTGAAGAAAATGATGGACAAGAGAAAGATTTTATCCTTATATTTAAAATGTGGGGACTGGAAAGGGAACTCAGGGATTAAGAACGTTGACTTCTCTTGCAGAAACCCAGAGTTCAATTCCCAGCATCTACATTAGGCAGCTCATGCCACCTGTAACTCCAGCTCCAGGAGATATGACACTATCTTCTGGCCTCTGTGGACAGTCACATGTATGTGAATGCACATGTGCGCGCACACGAGCACACGCGCGCACACACGCGCATGCACACATGCATGCATGTACACACACACACTCATGAATGAATAAATCTTTTAAAAAGTGGTCAGCACATTTAATTTGTTTTACATGTATTATTTTTTGTGTATATGTACATGTGTATGAGCATGTGTGTTATGTAAAGATGAGTCCGAAAGAGTTTGTAGAATCTGACCTAAATGTTGTAAAGAATGGCAGACGTTCTTATAATCTAGGACACTGGAACTCTTAAAAATCTAAATTATTAGTAATCAAATGAGCACAATGTTAGCATTTCTAACAACTAATGCCACTATCTACTAACCATGCCCTTGTAGGGGAAAAAAGACTATTTGATGATAAGGCTAAGGAAAGAAATACAGGGCAAAATCAGGAATGCTTCAATTCTCACGCGTTCGACTGAGGCCGAGGTAGACACTCCAGAGACATCGACATCAGCAGCATGACAGCAATCCTCGGTTGTTCTGGAGTCTATGAAATTTGAAGCTAAAATCCCCATTGGACAAATTCAATTCAACTTAGTTCATTTTTTTCTAAATATTGAAATACCAGCCCAAAGATCATAGCTGTAAACCTACCTACTTAACAGCCAAACTCTGCCTGAAATAAATGTGAAATTGGGGGCTAGCAACACAGCTCAGTTAATAGGGTGCTTTCTAACACACATCACACAAAACCAAATATAATGGTGCACACCTGTGGTCATAGCATTTGGGCTGTAGAGACAGAAGGACCAAAAATACAGGGTCATCTCCTTCTACATTTTGATTTGAAGGATAGCCTAAACTACGTAAGACTTTGTATAAATAAAGCAAAAATATGTTCATTTGAAGTATCTCGAATGTAGTAAGATACTGCAATCTTCAAATCTCACAGAAATTCCTTGCTTCCTCCTCTTTTTTGTGGCAAACAGAAATCAAGAAATAGATGTCAATGGACAATGGATGTAACTGGGAAAGGAAAAGGCAGAATGGGCTGGGGGAGAGGGCGTGTCCTGCTATTCAACTCAGTTCCTCCCCCTTGTGGTCACAAAGAGGAGGTGCTTGCCACTTGGTGCCACTTCCTCAAGGAATTCCATCATCCAGTGACCTACAGAACAGTCATTTGAAGGAATTAGGACACCAACAGGAATATAGGACACCAATGAAAAGTGCTCACTTCTGCCTTGTTACAGAGTTTCCACTTACTTCAGCATCCCACTCTTAGCATTGACTCCTTTATAAAGTCAAATTTTAAGCAGGTTTTTTTTTTCTGTGTAGAATTGCAGAACAAATCCCACAAGATACCAATAAATATCCATGTCTGGAAATCAGGCATCTGGGCAAACCACAGTCTGTTTTAAACACAAATTGGGGGGAGGGGCGAAAAGTGTTAAATATTGTGGTACGTGAAACCACAGCCCGAAATTTCACCCATATTGGCAAACCAAGGCGGGGTGGGGATGCTTCTGTGTTTAGACCAGACTGACTCACACCTTGTTTTCACATTCTCAGCTTCCATCAAACTACCAAGTGATGTTTATAAAGGCCGAGGAGGGAACTAAAACACTTTTTCGTGATCATTTTTGGATGGCTTCCACTCAAGATAACAGGCTGATGCTACTTGGCTAAGTGTCTAGTGGGAATGCCCCTGTGGCAGGAAATGCCCCCCAGCTGCAGAGTCATCCTGATTCTGGCATGTTTCTTTGCCTGCCCCCCTCTACCTAATCCTGATGCTGATCAAACATTCCTTCTCCATTCCCAGACCTAACTAAGCCTGCCAGTCAGACTCGGCCTTCCTCAACGCTGTGGGGTTGATTCTGCACAATAACAATGCAATCACCTTGCTTTCCACAACGCCGTGGGGTTGATTCCTCACAATGACAATGCAATCACCCTCTTTCCTCAACACCGTGGGGTTGATTCTGCACAGTGACAAAGTCTGTCCATTGGAAGCGGAGTAGGTTATCCCAGCCCTGAGAGACTTGTTCCTACACATTCTTGCTAGAATGAGCAAGAGTGAACTGAGCTCCATGAAGAATTGACACCTTTCTCTCTGATAACTCCCAGCTCATCAAAACACGGACTTACTAAGAAAAAGGATATAAAGAAACAGCCTCTTAATTTACAGACAAGAGCAGCAAACAGGAAGTTAAACCCAAGAGCACTGCTTCAAGAGGCAATTTGTCCTTGGTCCTTTGACTGGGGCATTTTGCCAGCTGTCACTGCTAGACCAACTGAAAGTGCCACACCCAAACTGTTGTTCTCATTAGAACCAAAACAATTTAACATGAATGCCTGGAGGTACTGGCATGTCACACTGTGCTGTTTAGTCTTACAAGAGAAGAATGTCTGTCATTCCCATTAAATAATATTTAAGCATTTGCATTCATGGTCTACAAACTGCTTCTGATGCTCCTTTATATAATTAAGATCTAAAAACTATGACTCTCTTACTTGATGTACTCCATCTATTGTGCGGCCTCTTTAAAAGGAGGATATAGCCCAAGTGAAATATTAGTAAGAAATAGTTTTCTATACTTTATATAAGAAAGGCAATCTAAGGCTCTTCTGAAACCATGGGAAACGATGTCCTTCAGCCAGATCCCTGCGCCTGTGTCACAGTTAAGAATGTGAGGCTCCTCAATTTCCTTACACATACTCTTCCTTCATATATAATCATTTCCACAGAGGTGGAAGGTATTCAGGGGCCTTCGAAAATAATGGTCTAACCTCTTCTGTTTGGCTGTCTGGCTCCCACCATTCTCTATCAGCTTCTACATAGAGGATCTTCTGCAAACATGCCTGATTTATACATAGTTTTACGTAAGGCACCAAGAGAGACCCCAAGGCAAAATTCTATCCACAGAATGAGCCAACTTATTCTCTCACGTGAAGGTCAAGCTTTATAGAGGCCAGGCCCCAAACACCAGCTGGATCTCCCAGGCCTCGCTACTGCTAAGTCAAGGGCTCTGCTAAACAGAGCTTTGATGTACAAGGTTTTTTTGTTCGTTATTCTGGAGTCTCTCCAAAGCAAAACTTTTCTAAAATAAAGGTTCTCCTGAGTTCACAAGTCAATGTGAGCTGTCAGGAGGCAAAAATGATCTAAACCTAGACTGCAGTGGATGGCAGCCCAAATAAAGATTTATTACAAACCTTAAGATGGGTGAAATATAAATTATACCTCAGAAAAGCTACTAAAAATAAGTCTGAAATGAGTCAGACAGGTAAGCTGTCTATAAATATCTGATATTGAAACTACAAAGATACTTTTGACTATCCATGCTCAAGTAAGCCCAGGCCCTGTGTTCTTTAGTCACACTTCACCTAAAATGTCCAAAGTTCTCCCTGTAATGTTGATAAAAATAACTTAAGAGACTAATGTAAATATCTGTAAAAAAAAAAAAAAAAGTTACCGGTACAACAACAAGAGAAACTCTAGTCTGATTACCTGTGTGTGTGATTTACATACATATCTGCTCAAATAACCACAGTTTTAGTCAAAGCTCATCGTTAATTCAACACTGGGTTCTGAGAAGACATCTCAAAGATTCTTTTCCTACCTATACCATGTAACTCTGTCCACTAGAGTTAAATAGCAAGAAAAAATGACAGGTTTAAGGTCTGGCTCAGTAGTGTAGCTTAGTGGTGAAGTGTTTGTAGAGCATTGAGGAGGCAAAAAGATAAAAGACAGCAACTGCAACTTAACACACAACTCACTAAAAATCAAACAGACTACAAAAACCATCACCCTGTGAGAAAGCCTTTTCTGGGACTGTGCATGCGTGTGCATGTGTGTGTGCATGTGTGCATGCATGTGTGTGTGTTTGTTTTCAGATGAGGAAATGGAACACACTTGGTTCTTTAGTTCAACAAAGGTCACACATTATCAGTAGCAGATCCAGATTCCAGTCCAGAGGCATTCTGCTCTAAATGCTCATTCTTGACTCCTCATCAAGAATGGACTTCCAGTTCCCTCAGATGCCAACATGAATCCTCACCTTGACTTTAGTACACTAACTATTTTCTTCCTCATCTATAAAAGTAGATCACTTGGAGTTAATTCTCTGAGTTGTTATGAAAATTAGAGAATACATTTCTTAGATTAAGAAACTATTCAATAAATAGCTCATCCTTCTCCCAAGATACCCCTTCCTGGGAATAAAACAAAAGCAAACAAACTATAAATGTTATTATTTCCTTTTACCCTACCTGGACCAACCCGTCAGGAACCATGTTCTATCAAAAGCACTTAGAGTGAACACGAACAACACAGCATTACTTTTTTGCTATCAGCCTTTGGCTCTGTTACTGAGACTGTCAACAAGAGTGTCAACTTCAAGGAGTGGGCATCTGTCCACAGGAACTGAGCTGAGGTCACAGACTTGTCTAGCTCTGTCCTGCAAACAGATGTCTTTGTGACAATTCTTAGTCACTGTGGACCACAGCTAGAGCCAACCCAGGTGGGAAGTGCTGTATCCTCTTCTAATCCTTGGCTGGCCTACTCATTCCCTAAGACAATATCTCACTGACCATATTTCAAAATCCTTCTCTCCAGGATATAACATCTTTATTTTTAGAATGTCTGATTACTATCCAAGCAGAAAGGATTGTTTCCAGAACAGTGATTATTTGGTTCCATGCACTGGAAGGTACGTACACCTTTCAAGAGTTGCTGCTCAAGAAGCCAGGTAAAAACTGATGTGATGTGGGGCTCTAGTGGTGATGAGGAGGTAAAGCAGCTGTTACAGAGAGCCAACCAGAAAAAAAAATAAATAAATAAATAAAAAAAAAAAAAGCCAAGAAAATCCCATTTACATTGTCGTGTTATATTGAAAAACACTCCAGTGTTCCAGTGTTATCTTCCGAGATAACATAAGTCCAACTTTAAGTATGGTAGCTTTCTTCCAGATCAAGTGATAATTAAGTTACATTAAACATCATGAGCAGTGACATCAGAAAATAGAATCAGTCACAGAAAATAGAATTCAGAGCAGTAGAGGTTACTTTTCAACTTTTTACCCAATTCAGTAAGAATCCAATGAATGAAATACTGCTTTAAATACAGTTAACAAAACATTACATACCAAAAGTACTGGACTCTGAAGGGTGTGGTCAGTGACTCTCAGTACCAGGTGTCTTAGAATTTAAATAGTCCCAAACGTGATGAGGTGATTATGTGTTTAATCCTCTGCTGGAAATGTGACTTCCTTAAATATCTGACTCCTGAGGTCTGTCCCAACTCAAAACAACTAAGAACAAAAGCTACATGTTCAAATGCTAACTCCTTCTTTGATCTCCTTCTAACAAAAGAGGTAACTTAAATTGTCAAATATTCACATATAACATATAAAATTTCCCCTGTGTATTGTGGGGTTAGACCTAGGGTCTCACACATGCTAGGCTAGTGTTCTAAAACTGAGCTACACCAAGATCTCTAAACATCTTTTTTTAACCTTCTGATGTTAAGACTGTCTTACAAGTTGTAGCCCTGGCATGCACTGAACTCATAATCCTCCTGCCTCAACCTTCTGCATAGCTGGAATAACAGGTCTTTACCATCAATCCAAAGCAGTGTCTTCCTAATCGAAAGGCTTTATTTGAAAAAAGTATGGTTGCAGTATGGTGAACAATGTAATCGGATATATAATTTCTGTGCTTAGGGCCAATGAGATGGCTCAGTGGGGAAAGGCCCTTGTCACCAAGCCCGATGACCTGGCTTTGATCCTTGGGATCCACTTGGTGGCATTACAAAGCTAAGTCCTGCAGGTTGCCCTCTGACTTCCACACAAGTGCCACTGCACACACATGGCCATAGGCATGTGCATGCGGGCACTAAATGTAATTTTTAAAAAGTTTCTTTTAAATGTATATGCTCTACAACCTGGTGTCCATATTTTAAGCTGATGTGTAAAAGATGGCAGCTGTGTTGACCATATCAAAAATAATTCAAGATATTAAGAAAATACAAGAACTAGCCTTTCCATATACAGTCATGTACTACTTACCAGGGAGAATTGTGTTGTTAGACAATTTCATACACTGCACTTCATAAACTGAAATGACTATAATATCAATAAATGATGTAATCTTATAAGACCTCTATCCTACACAGCACAGTGTGATCTGTCGTTGACCAAATGCAACTATGCAACACCTAACTACATAAATATCATGTTCTTGAACATGAAATAAAATGTAAAAGAATCACTTTGCATGTCTGATAAAAGAAACTAAATGTTCATAAATGCATTACAGTGTTTATCTGAAAAAGCATTAACACTCATGGGGTTTGATGACCATCATCTAAGATCTTTTAAATTGTTAAATCTACAGATAAATACTGAGTCTCAGAGATCTGTGAAAGGAATTACAATTACCTTGGCTGGCTGGGGTGTGGGGGTGTTACTCATTGATGTCTCTCTTCCCCATTCTCTTAGGTACTGCCATTAACATGGTTCCCTAAAACTGCCCACAAATACAGTAAATAGATAAGAGCCCATCCTGAGAGGTCATTGAGAATGCAATAGTTTGGAATGGGAGTTCAAGATAAAGAATAGGCTTCATCTGGTCTTCTGCTGTGAGACAGGAGAGAGAGTCTCTTTGATAGGACAGAATACAAGCCAGTGAGGAAGAAGAGGTGATTTACACATGTAGTCATACGCCAGAGGCGGGCAACAAACCTGCACTGTCGGAGCATTAGACACCAGGGAATTCAGAACCTAAGAGTTCAACAGTCATTTTCACGCACATGGTGCACACACAAAAAAACTGACATTATTTAATAAGATCATGGAAGACTTTGGATCTGTGACTCCAAGAACTCTATCTTTGTATATCATCTTGTCCATATTATCCATGGTGACCATCTCTAGCTTCCTCACTTTCTCATAGCAGACCTTAGGATCCCGCATAAAATAATACTTAGCATTTTTTTTTTTTTGCCATCTTTTGGACTGAGGCATGTTGGTTTTATTAAAGCAGGCTGGGCCTGCATTCTTTCTTTACTATTATTACAGGTAGACTTGACAGCACAAGACGTGTGTGTGTGTGTGTGTGTGTGTGTGTGTGTGTGTGTGTGTGTGTTCTGCTGTGGAGGAAGCATTGCTAACTGATGTCTATTTTACCTGCTGGGCAGTTGCACTCTGAAGATGCCTCTCTTGCGATTCTTATTTTAGCCATATGTTCATAGGATTTCTGTAGGAAAAAGCAGAGGTATATTAACACAATCATCAGTAGCACTGAAGAGAAATGGACTCTCAGGGACTCTCTGGCTACATGCCTGCTTTACCAGCATTCGATAGCTTGTATAAGGAATATTTACATAGGTACTTGGACTCTATTCAAAAAGTAACAGAATCCAAGTCCTAAAATAAGACAGTGACCACTGACGTGGTAGCAGGATTGCAGGGTTTGGCTAACACCTTTCTCAGGTCTTCAATTCCCACCATCCTCTCCTCCAGCCCAAGCACAGACACTCAGTGCAAAAGCCTGGCAGTGATACACTGCAGGTCTGAAAACATGGTGGCCAATAGTATGCATGGGAATATCAACTGCTAAACGGCCTCTCTATTGGAAGTAAAGCCCCTAACTTGAGTTGAAACCAACCTTGAAGATGATGTGATTCCTTTCAACTCTCAACTTCAATGGCTCTACATTCATCAATACCTGCACAGCATCCTTTGCCAAATATCAAACTTTTTTTGACGTATTTGAACATGAAAAGATTCGAAGGGTGAAACTTATGACTTTGAATTATATAGAATTGTTTTTTAAATGATTACCTTTGGTATATTAATAACACTTATTTTTCTAACCTTTACCTGGGAAGGAGATATGAGATCTTAAGTCTATAATGAATATTCTCCGTAGAACTGAGAGATCACAAGAGACTCCAGAAAACTAAAAAATGAAATGTTCCTCCCCACACTCCCACTATCCAGGCCCCCTTCCCTCTTTTAGACATTCATATATGTTTAGCATGCAAGCACTATGGAAGAGTAAGGGAAGATTTCAGCTACAGACTCGGTATCAATCAATACCCAAGGTACTTAACACACACTCCATACTCGGCACCCACAGTCAAGCCGGCTCTGTAGACAGTAAGGGTTGAAACTAGTCCTGCCTACAGGACTCACACCTGTGCAAAACACTATCCACGTGCAAAATACCCCAGCCTTTCACACCTGTGCCAAGAGACGCTCCACTTTCTCCTGAACCATAGCCTTCAGCTCATCGAGGGTGTCAGGCAGCGGACGAAAGGAAGGGGTTCCTTTAGCAGATTCAAGAGCAGCAATCCTCGCCTGGAGGTCGTTGGTTTTCACCCCAAGATACAAGCAAGAAACCACAGCCACCACTGACAGGAGGGTCGCCAGGGCCGCGCACGAGGCCATGGTGCCGGCACAACGCTGTCCCAAGGGGCGCGGGTCTTCTGATCCAGGCTCTCGTCCCCCTCCTTTCCCTGCAAGCTTCTTCACCAACATCGTGGCGGGGTCGCCGGCCTCCCTTACGCCTTCAGCCCCTCTACCTCCTCCAATTATCTTAAAACGAGAGGAAGGGCCGGTGCCTCCAAAGTTCAGTCCCCGCGGCTGCACAACTAGTTGGTGGAGTCGGAGCCCCCGCTCGGAGGTGGACCTGAGCTTGGCTCGGCGTCCGGATCAGCAGCAGGCGTGGACCATCCTCCTGATTCTTTCTCCCCTTCCAGCTGAGAGTGAAAAGCCCCCTCTGGCCGGGGGCTGTGTGGCGCCGGGGGGTCACAGCTGAAATCAAGCCCACCAGGGCAGCTCTTCTGACCCCTCAAGATCCGACACCTCCTTAGTGGTCCCCCCGCGCGGAGACGCAGGGTCCGCAGGGTCCGCCGGCCCCTTTCCCTGCTCCGACCTGTTGCGTCTGTCTGCCTAGCTCTACCTATTCCGGGGCTTTTCACACGCCGACCTGTCTCCCACTTGGATCAGTTCAAGGCCAAAAGGAAAAAGAAATGCAGAGAGACGCGGCGAGAGCGCGGCCCCCGAGGGGTGGCCAGAGGGATAGAGGAGAGAGGAGAACCCAATGACCCAAGCAGCAGTCGTGAGCCGCGAGGCCCCAGAAGTAGCTCCGCAGCCTCCGGTGTGCGAGCCTTAAATACCCCGGGATGCTCGCGTGTGAGACCGTGCGCGCGCGCCTCCAGCACGGCCCGCCCCCTCCCGCAGGAGCCTCCTTATTAGCATAATGTATTCACCTTCGCCCAGCCCGCCCGGACCCACGAGAGGGCGGAGGCGCGGGTGGGAGCGGAGCGGGAGGTCCCTATTAGCATAATGTATGCAAAATAGCTTCAGCAGCCGCCGTGATTGGAGAGGAGCTTGGAGACCCTTCCCCTCCCGCCACAGTGTAACTTCAGCGTCCCCTAAGGCCACCTCTCCGGCCTTAGCCAGAGGCCGGATCGAGGTCTGCTGCGCCGAGTGACTTGCACCGGCTTAGCCCAGCGCCCCCTCTTTATTTGGGTTTGAAAATGGAGGAATGGCCTCCTGAAGGGAAGAACGGGAGCAGAACGCTCCAGCCCTCCAGATCCTCAGTCAGAAGCAGCCGCGGGAGCTCCTCCACCTAGCCTTAGTGCGATGTTTTCCCTCCTCCCTCAGTTCTTTCCCACATGCCCAGAGGCAAAGTGTCTGGCTGACGTCTGCAGGGTACCTTCCCCACTTCCCTTCCTTCCCACGCCTTGCAGCAGATTCTCCAAGCGACAGGGGAAGTTTTCTCGCCCCTCCCCCGTTTCCTCTTGTCTTGATGCTGTTTCCCCGCAGCTCTGGGTTCCTACTCTGTACTAGGGTGCTAATGTGTTTTCCTGATTCCCTGTTTTGTGGGATTGAAAGGGGGAGTGCTTGAGGCACACATTTCTCGGGATTTAAGAAAGAGCTAAAGAATGAAGTCAATTTTTCCTCTTCCTTGACTCTCAGCTTGGTATTCCTTCTGGATCAAATTACAAAGTCTCTAATGGGATTTTTTTTTTCCCCCTAAATTGATAACAAGTAGCATTTTTGCATCCAATTGACTTTGGCAAAACAATAACTTGAACTCTTCCTCCTTACTGCCTTAAGAAACTATTCGTGGTTTTCTTACCCTCCTTAATGTAACCACGCTAACCTCAAGCAGTTGCTCACTACTGTAATCAATGAACAAAATGCTGCACTGAGCAGCTCCTTCTCATGTGTGCCAAGAGAGAACCAGGATAAAGAGAGAGGACAGAGAAGAAAGACTGTTCTAGACATGACAGGAAGGCTGCACCTATAAAATCTCAACAAGTGGTCGCCTAAACAAGACCTCAAGACCTGAACAACAATACCAGTCAACATGCCAACCTGGTTGGCGGAGCTTGCACAAGGTCCCACGCCTAGAGGAAGAGCTACCAGCAATAACTGCTGCTGGAGAAGAATTAGTTTTCTTCAGGGACCAGCCTCAAGTGGTCATCTCCAAATACATATACATACATATGAGAAACACTAAATGGACTCAGTAGTGTGTGTGTGTGTGTGTGTGTGTGTGTGTGTGTGTATGTTGATTGATCCAAGCTAAGTCAGCTCTCTACCACTGAGTTATACCTCCAGCCAAAATTTTGAGCATGTCAGTTCTTTCCATATTCCTATTAACTCCCTTGCTCATTTTGTTTGTTTGGTGGGTGGTGGCAGTGGTGACCCTCTCAATGTTTGATACATTTTGCCAGTCCTCTTTAGGTTTGCTCACTCCTTGAGTCCCTGTATTATGCTATCTTTTTCCTAACTATACTCTCTCCAGTAAAATTCCTAATTACTGTATTTTAGCTGCAGACCAATAAATGTATACACCAAATCCAAACCTCCTGATCCTCGGAATCATACAGCCCACCATTTGACAGTCATATCTCACTAGCAATTACAACATAACCTACATTATTCCTCCAAACTCTGCTCACTCCCCGTTTCCCTTCTCAGTAGGAGCTGCCCTGACTTCTCACTCTCCTTTCAGTGCTTCCCTGAATTCCTCCAATGCATCCTGTGATCTTCAGATTGTAAACCTTGATGTCTGAGACATCCCCACCAATACCTGCCATCTCACCAGACCTATTGCTTATGCTATCCCTCTGCATACCAATTTCTAGAAATATGCAAAGAGAATAAGGATCTTTCAGTTCAGACAAGCACAAAAACCATTTTCCATTCGGATGCCAACAATAGAGCACACAGTTCGTGTGCATGATGTCGTGTTCTGTGGAAGTTGGCCATGAGAGGGTCCTTCAGCATCTCCTGTAAGCTCTTAGAATGATCAGATCTCAGTTGAGAGATGGAGTTGGAATTCTGTGGATTTGAGACCTTTATCCAGAGGATTAGATTTGCTTTATGTCTTTGGTGGGTATGATATCTCAGAAATGTGCCAGCCGTTAGCACTAAGATTTCAAGACCCAGAAGATTCTCTGCATCAAGCTCAAAGAATGCATGGATCAACAAGGCTCTGTGGTCTGAACTCACTTTGTTCTATAGAGTTGACAGAGCATCATTACTTTGACTTTTACATAGAGAAAGAAACAAGAAAAGGTTAAAATAGCTCTAAAAATTCTATGGTTCTGCTGACTCCAATTTGCCTATGGCTCACATCAGTAGCAGTAAAAGGCAAACAGCTGGTTGATGATCAGGGCTATGATGGAAAGAATAACACTGTGCACATGCATACAAAAGAGAGGGGGGGGAGCATGCCCCAAGCTCCAAAACCTGTAAGTGGCAAAACATCTGTAAGTGAAGTTAAGGATCTTAAGATGGGAAGATTTTCCATGTAACCACAAGGGTCCTTACAAAACAGGCACAGGATTTCAGAGAAGAGAGATGTCGACAGGAACAGGGGTTCTGGGTGCAAATACTGTCTCTGAAGATGGAAGAGGAGCTAAAGCCTCTATTCCAGAAGCAGGGAGAAGGAGTAGAGTGGGTTCTCCCCTAGACCATCCAAAGGAAAGCAGCCCTCCGAGCCAACACCTGGAATTGAGGAATTCTGACCACCGGAACTGTAATTACTCTTTGTTCTCTTTTAACATGCTAAGTTTGTAGTTATATGTTCCGATGCCAAAATAACAATAATCAAAATCACAAGGAAACAGTCTTTATCTGTACAGACAGCATCAGACGTTGCCCTGGAACCACCCTCAGGCCTAAAAGTCTAACAAGCCATGTAATGATGAGTTCCTACACCCCAAGGATTTGTACGTTGTCTATACGTTGGTGTACCGCCTAGGAAAGAATTGAGAGCATAGCTTCTCTCCTGTCATGCAGAATCAGGATGCCCTCTACAGAAACATATTAAGCCAAGAACAGTGTGTTCTGTTTTCTTGATGCCTCCTCATGGCACAACTCAAAGACAGTCAGCCAGCCAACTGTGCTGACACTTTCCTCCTTGTTCCTCTCGACAGAGCCGTCTGACCCAGAACTCGTCTCGCTTCGGGAATAATTGAAACCAATCTTCAGGTCATCAAGTATGAGGGACCAATGAGACTTCTGACCGACGGGCATGGCAAAAAGATAAAGTGAAAAGGGGAGTGACGGGGAACAAAAGCCACAAAATGGAAGAAATGGTTGAACGGGCAGTGAGTCACTTTATAATTTAAAAAGGTGGGATCTGTTCCTAATGCCTCAAGAAACTGACTGGTAGTGGATATAACGTGTAGATGTAAGAAATTTACACATATTCCAAATTTGGATCGTTCATGTGTAATGTGTATTGTGTGTTTAGAAAGATTATTGACATATGAGAGTTGCTTGGATAATCACATTATATTTTTTTATGTGGGTATTAATTACATTTAAAAAAAAAAGACTTCGGTTTGGGTTAAAAATATCTTTCAATGTCATTAACTTTTGAGACTAAGTTTCTAGAACCTTGGCTTTAGCCACGGTTCCCAGCAAATTTATCCAACAGGAGCACACATACCCACAGAGATTTCTGCCTTTCTTTGTACACCCGCACCACCTGTTGTAACCTCTAAGTATCTTAATAAAGAAAATGATGGAATAAACTGTGCATGGCATCACGTGCCGTTTTTAAAAGCTGCAGGGGCGAGCATGTGCTCACAGAGTCGTCTCCTAGGAAGGCAGTTTCACAAAGAGAATGGGGAAGCTGGAGAGACTTAAGAGGACTGGAGCTTACAAGATACTGTCCCTCTATAGCCAGGCAAATTTCAATAAATCACAAACAAATTATAAATATCTTTCAGAGCAGACGAGCAGAAAAGAAGTATTTGGCTCCGAGTGACAGCTGATAAATTCCCTTTCAGGCAGATCAAGGAACTGATCCCATTTGCACAAGCCCGGTTAAGCAAGGGGCTTACAGCTGTATGAATCCAATAATCTGGACGGCACATACCCTCTCAGCTCCCTGGCCTCTGCAGCCAGTGTTCAGATTGTTGTTCTGTTATATTTGGAGGGGTAAGTGAATGTTCTTCTCAAAGTTTAAGTAACCAAGTATTAAACCTACCTAATGGACTTTTCTCCAAAATTCACCCTGATTGAAGCAAGGGGACATGTTTTGTCAGACTTACCAGGTCAACCTTTTTGTGTGATGCTGTGCATACAGACATGTTCGTGTCACTGAGGCAGCCCAGAAACCAAGGGCATTTCCCAGTTTTGCCACTTAACAGTTGGGAGGCTTGGAATAAATGACTTTGCTTTTTTTTGTACTTCAGTTTTCTCCATCTATAAAATAAAGATGATAATTAACTAACCATTAGGACATTTTGCTAAGAAAAAAATGGGACTGTGTGTAAAGGCATAACACTGCCTGGTAGGTACTAAGTGCAGTAGACACTTCAGTTCTTATTGATGCTACCATTGTTATTACCTTAAGAGTGCCAGTTTCCCCACCATAGATACTGAAAGGCAAGAGTAATACCCACTTTTACACTGAGTTTTCATCCATATACCATATAGTCCTACTTTAGTTCAAAAGAACAGAGTGGCCTCAGAGCCACCTTCCTCCACTTGTTGGGTTGTTTGAGAAATTCCCTATGCCAAACAATGCTTTGTGTATCTTATATCAATTTTTATTTGTTGCACCTAGTCTACAACTTCATATCAATAACAGCATGCATTATATGTTCTAATATGTCTGGTATCTTTTGCTCGACATGGTTTGGGGATTTATCCATAGTATCATGTAGTATAGCATTTTCTTTTCAATTGTTATTTTTCAGCTTTTCTGTTAACTTTCAGTAAACACTTGGATTATTTCTAATATTTTGCTATGTGATTATTCTCTGAGTATTCATTCATATACCTTTTTATTGTGTGTATTTTTGAAGTATAAATAATCATTTTGTTTATAAATGAAAAATTCACTAAGACTGTCTGCAAAGATCAAGCTGGGAATATAGCTCTTTCAGGCAGTAAACTATTTTACAGTGCATAGAAATCAACACAGTCTGCTACTGCTCGGGGTCAGAAAGTAAGCCAGAGAGCAGGCCGTTCACTTAGCCCTCCAAATATAACAGAACAACGGCAGAGCAAGGGAAGAAGCCGGTTTTCCATTAATTACCCTGGATACTCACACAGGAAGAAAACGAAATTGAATCCTTTCTTCAAAGGATGGATTAATATTAAGCAGGGAAAGTTTATAAACATAAACATAAATGATAATCATATAAAAACATCTAGAAGGAAAGTATCTTTGTGATCTTGCTTAAGGCAGGGTTTCCTAAACACACATGAACAGCTAGCCACAGAGGGAATGACTGATAAACTAAAATAAATTTAATTTAAAGCTCCTACTTTTAGGTTTATTTTGAGGTGGGGGATCGAGACAGGGTTTCTCTGCATAGCCTTGGCTGTCCTGGAACTCACTCTGTAGACCAGGCTGGCCTTGAACTCAGAGATCCGCTGCCTCTGCCTTCTGAGTGCTGGGATTAAAGGGTGTGTCACTACCACCTGGCTAGTTTTTGTTTTGTTTTTTTTTTTTATTTGTTTGTTTGTTTGTTTGGCTGGTTGGTTGGTTGGTTGGTTTTTCGAGACAAAGTTCCTCTGTGTCATTTTGGTGCCTGTCCTGGATCTCGCTCTGTAAACCAGGTTGGCCTCGAACTCACAGAGATCTGCCTACCTCTGCCTCCCAAGTACAGGGATAAAGGTGTGGGCCACCTCCGCCCAGCTCTTACTAGTTTTTTTAAAGACTAAAATGAGTGAAAAGGTAATTGACAGAATTGAGGAAAGATATTTGCAAAATGTAGAAGTTAAAAAACAACAACAATAGCCAGGCGGTGGTGGCGCACGTCTTTAATCCCAGCACTCAGGAGGCAGAGCCAGGCGGATCTCTGTGAGTTCGAGGCCAGCCTGGTCTACAAAGCGAGTTCCAGGAAAGGCACAAAGCTACACAGAGAAACCCTGTCTCGAAAAAAAACCAAAACCAAAACCAAAAACAAAAACAAAACAAAAAAACAACAAAAAAAAAACCCTGTCATCCAGAATCCGAAAATAAATAAATACATAAATTAATTAATTAATTAATTAATATAAAAATAAAACATTCCTGAGAGAGAGAATGAACCAAAAACAGGAAGCTGCGCCACAGGAACAACATGGGAAACTGGAATTCTCATCCATGTTGGCTGTGAGTTTGCAGAAGCGCTTTAGAAAACTATCCAATACAACCTGTAAAAACAAACACACAAAGCATTGTGGGAGGTGTTTGGAAGGACTAGTCAAAGTCTGAGAGCCTAGAAAAGTCTGGTAAACAGATGCTCAATGGTCTTAAGTCAAGGCTTTAGGTGAGGGGTGGTAAGGAAAACGTCACTATGGAGAGGTGGACATTGTAATTCTGCAGTCTATAGTAAGAAAGTAAACAAGACCTAAGGTTTTCATCCAGAGCACCGAAGGTACCGAAGGTACCGGTACAACCAATACTGGCTGTGTACAGTAGATATAAAAGGAAGTCAATACATAAAAGAATGTCTGTTACAGAGAAGGAAGCTAAGAATTGCTAGGATTAAAGTTCCTGGGTCCTACAGGATTCCCAGGTTCCCAGATCCTACAACTAACAGTAACTGTAAGAAACGACTTTTGAAGCTGGACATGGGGACACATGGCTGAGATCTAAGCTACTCCAGAGGCTGAGGTAGGAAGACCACAACTTTGAGGCTAGCCTGGACAGTTTGGTGAGTTCATGACTTAAAATGAAGGAAAACACAAAAAAAGACTTATGAACAAAATCAAATCCAGAACCCTTCCAAAAACAAAATGAAGCAATCTGAGAAAATGGGGTGGGGAGGGGGGCCTTTCCTAAGACCTGAGAAAAGTCTTCCATGATGCCTCAGAAAACAGCACAGACCTCCCAGGAAGCTTACCTACTGTCCCTCAGTCCACTCAGTGGCAGCCCAAGGCGGAGCTGCTTACCTCAGGAAAGCAGATGCCAATAAGACATATGTGAGGCCGATAGCTTCCCCAGAAAACTCTATTAACAAAAACGCTGCAGCTGAAAGGGCTGACGGGGGTGGTGGCGGGCAGAGACTTTTCCAGCTAAACCTCTACATCCAGGAAGCATCTGGAAAAAACTGTGGAGCTGCAAACACAAGCTATCTTTCATGGGAAGAAAGAAAGCTTGGCACACAGGGGAAAGGGGAGGTCAGAAGACAGAGCCAAGAGCTACAGAAAAATCATTCCCAGGAAAGAATAGGCCTCAGTCCTAACCAACGCACTTAAAACATTTGCTCATTCGGGGTCCTCCTTCGGGCCTCTCCTTCTTCAGATAGCCTTTTCACACATAGACTTCTCACATCGCTCCTCTGTCACATATCCGGGAACAGAGTCGTGGAATGGTGTTGTTTCCACGGAAGGCAGTGATTGAAGCAAGTCACGTGACTGCCCCTTTTCAAAGGATGAGGACTAGGCAGACACAGATGTAGGGGCTGGAATCCACGGGGGACCATCAACATGACAAACAGCCGCAGAAAGGAAGTAGAGTCAGAGGTATGAGAGACAATAAAGCGATGCTCAGACAAACGGATGGTAGTTCCCGGGAGATTGGCTGTGGGTAGGACCTTCAAGGCAGTAGGATGTAGGATGGGAGGCTGCAGGTACAGAGTGGAATCCTTCATAAAAATGATTAGAATGATTGTTCAGAGCAACGCCGAAGGGAGCGCTCCTCAGCCCTGATGGCATATTAGACACATGCTCCACAGCCTCTGAGATTGTCGCATAATAAGACTGGAAGTGGTCTGTCATTGGCAATACTTAAAAGTTCCCTAGGTGATTTTAATTGGGAGCTAATTCTGATGTTACATAAGACCCACTACTCTATAAAATGGCCTAGATATAAGTGGTTGAAATGGGCAATAAGACATAATTGTTGAGAACAGGGATAAAGAAAAATACACATCACACTATGATAACCATGTCTATGAGCAGTGAAACGGAAACAAATGTCTTGAGAGAAGTAAGCACCGTGGCATAGGTACAGAAGTCAGAGATCCAAAGCAGGGTGAATAAGCTCAGGCTTATACAAGAGCCCACAGGAAGAAACACAGGAATAGGGCAAGAAAACATATGCGTGGGAGAAACTTACAGAATTTTAGTGAAAATAATAGGAAGAAGCCATGGCTGGAACAACTGCATATTTACATGCAAAAGAATAAACATGGATCCTGTTTCACACCAAATGTAAAATTAACCCAAAATAATCAAGAAGTAAAATTTAGGAAGAACTCAAATTAGGAAGTACTAAAAAAAAAAAAAAAAAAAAAAAAGGAAGGAAGGAAGGAGAAAGAAAGAAAGAAAGAAAGAAAGAGTATTTTTCAGAACTCTTTCTGGCTAGTGGTTTCTTAGATTCAACACCAACCAAACAAGCAATAAAAGAAAAACTGGATAAATTATTCTTTATCAAAATTAAGAACTTTTGTATTCTGAAACAACCCGAACCCAGGGTATGTGTCTGATAAGGAACTTGCATCTAGAAAAATACAAAGAATTCTTAAACCTGAATAACAAAAAACACAATCCAATTTTAAAATGGGCACAGAGGGGCTAGAAAAGTGGCTTTGAGGACCCAGATTCAATTCCCAGCACCCATTCGGGGTCTTACAACCATCTGTGAGCCAAGTTCTGGGAGATCAGACACCCTCGCCTAGATTCTATGGATGCTGCACACACATAGTGCACAGACAGACAGACAGACAGACAAAATACTAATATATATAAATTAAAATAAATAAATCATTTACTAAAGGAATTAATTTAAATTTAAAGAATTAAATCCTTTTTTTAAATTTAGGTATGAGGCTAAAGAGATGTCTCAGCTATTAAGACCACGGGTCTGCTAGGCTAATTATAAGAAGCCAATCACAGAAGAATTTTACATGAACTATTTCAAGCAAGCAACCCTATATAAAGAGAAAGTAAACTGTCACCTGGATCTAGAGGCATAGAGAGGATGTGAGATGACTAATAAGGAATATAATGTTCCTCTGGGGGAGTTTTCTTTTTGAAATATTTCAACATTAAATATAGTAATGGTGGCACAGCCCTGCAAATGTACTAAAAACATTGGGTACTACAATTTAAAGTGATCATTTTACAGTGTATGAGTTCTATGTCAATGAAACTATGGCAAGAAAATATACAATATATTATTTAGAATTTAAGGCTAGCCAGAGTAAACAAAACTTGGATACATTCTGGCGGTTCCTTAAAAAAATTAAATGTTAAATTTTCTTATAACCCAGCAATTCTACTCGACGTATCCTTAAGAGAGACAGAAATATATGCAAGCCTGCACAGAAAGTTGTTCAGCATTATTACATTACACTGAAAAAAGGAAAACCAAACAGCATCAATGGATGAATCGATAAAGAAAATGCTCTATCTAAATAAAATGTAATAGTGTTCGGGAAGAGAAATACTGACAAACCTTTCAACCTAGATGAATCTCAAAAACATTGTGCCAGCCAGGTGGTGGTGGCGGCGGCGGTGCACGCCTTTAATCCCAGCACTCGGGAGGCAGAGGCAGGTGGATCTTTATGAATTCGAGGAAAGCCTGGTCTACAGAGCAAGATCCAAGAAAGGCACAAAGCTACACAGAGAAACCCTATCTAGAAAAAAAAAAAATGTGCCAAGTGAAAAGCTAAACCCAAATGGCCACACGTTATTGGACTGCTTCTTACAACATATCTAGAACAGACAGGTCTGTGGGGACAGAAATCTGATTATTAGTTACGGGGTGGGGGGGGGGATTAGTGAGTGATGACATGGGCGTGAGGCCACTCCTCTGGGTCGATGAAAAATTTTGAAACTAGAAAGAGGTGACAATTGTCCAAAATTGGCAGCACACTATAAGACTCTGAATTAAATAATTTATAATTGTTAATTGTGTGTCATGGGAATTCTATCTCCATTCAAAATTTCTGATTATAAAATCTCTACTTACACCAGCTATCCAATAACATCAGGTAGGAAGCTAAGTCATGGTAACAGTTTTTAAATGTCCTCATGCTGTTGTATCTATAATATGCAATCAGTTTATAGCAGTGGTTCTCACCCTTCCTAATGCTGCAACTCTTTAGTACAGTTCCTCATGTTGTGGTGACCCCCCCCACTATAAAATTAGTTCGTTGCTATTTCAAAACTGTAATTTTGCTACTGTTATGAATTGTAATGTAAATATCTGATATGCAGGGTGTCTGATATGTGACCCCTGTGAAAGGGTTGTTTGAACCCTCAAAGGGGTCATCATCCACAGGTTGAAAACCTGTGGTTAACAGCTTCTTAGGGAAAAAATTTAAAACAAATTTTACTCAGTTCTCCCAATAGGCTGTATTTGACATGATATCCCTAAAACAATTATTATTAAAGACAGAAATGTTTTTTGTGAGACTCAAGTAAACTTCTTAGAAACATGTTAATGTTGGTTATCTAGGTCTCACTTCAGTTCTTTTCTATAACTAGTGGGATATTTAGCTAATTGTTAATGTATTACACAAGTTCTTACTCTTTCCCCTATTGTCTGGTTCTAAAATGTCATTAAGAAAACGCCTCGAAGCAAGTTTGCATTGGACAGAAACCTGTTGTGGAATATCAGTTTAAGATGTGTTACATTCATTTATGCTGTGAGATATTTGTTTAGTGATGCAAAGATGCATTGCATTCTTTTATGTTGCATCTGTTTAACTCTGAAAAGCTGTGGTACTTTGCCTGTCTAAAACACCTGATTGGACTAATAAAGAGTTGGATACCCAATAGCTAGTCAGGAGGAAGAATAGGTGGGATTGGCAGGCAGAGAGAATAGGAGAAGAAATCTAGGCTCGAAAGAAGGGGTAAGAGCAAGAAAAGGAGAAGGAGAGGACTCCAGGGGACAGTCACCCAGCCACACAGTCAGCCATGGATTAAGAAGGAAAGAAAGACATATAGAATATAGAAAGGTTAAAAAGCCCAGAGACAAAATTTAGTTAAAGAGAAATGGGATAATTTAAGTTAGAAAAGCTTGCTAGAAACAAGCCAAGCTAACGCTGGGCATTTATAAGTAAGAATAAGTCTCTGTGTATTTATTTAGAAGCTGGGTGGCGGGCCCCCAAAAAAGTAAAAAAAAAAAAAATACAACAAAAAAAAACTACAGAAACTTTTGAAAATGGATAGGGCAAAGCATCAGACTGATTCAGGCAGTGGGCTGCAGATAAACATCCAGGTAGACTGTATATTGTAACTACCACATGAATTAGGTCTCCCAAGCCGCCCACTTTATATGCATCTATTACATGTCTGGCACCTGAGTAGGAATCTCTCTTTGATTTGGGAATCCAGAATGTATGTATAAGTTTTGTGGTAGATACAATTTTGTCATTGTGACCAGGCTACTCTCCTGTTGTCATAGTAACAAATCCAATCTAGATAGCCTTGCCTAGATGATTTCACAAAGTTCCGAGAATGACTAGTAGTTTGTTACTTTTCAATACCTTCTCAGAGGCCTAAACCCAAGCACCATGTGGGGTCTTGTGACACCCAACCTCAAGACCAGCCTCTATCCCATCTAGTCACTTCCACCTTTACACACCCCAAACCCTCTCTCTCTCACACACAAACACACATCACACACCCATCAACATTACCATCTCACACACACACACCACATACACCACACATACACACACACCAACATCACCATCATACACACACCAACATTACCATCACACACACACACACATCACATTACACACACCACACACACATATACACACACACATCACATTACACACACACACATACACACACACATCACACACACACACCAACATTACCATCACACACCACACACACACACACACACACACACACACACACACACACACACACCTCTGGAATGTAGGAAAGCATACAGCTGTGATGAAATATGCCCTTTATAGAGAAGGCCTGAAAAGGGGGCTTATGGAGGCCTGCCAGGGCAATGGGCTTCAACACCATTTGTAGGATTCCATTGCCCAGAACCCTGGGCATGGTTGGAGTAGAGAAGCACAGCAGAGAAACTGGGTGGGTTTATGCTCTTGGCCCAGTGGAGGAGCATGGCTGGAAAGGGGTCCAAACAGGACCCTGGAAAGGGCAGGCCCAGAGTCTGATACACTCAGGTTGATGTTCAACATTCTTCCCACAGCTTTAAACAGCTCCAGTAGCCACGGATTGAAGAATCACTTCTCTTCAGATCTCCTTTATCAGGATGAGGTATGAAAAAAAGGAAGCTGAACTGGAAAGACTGGTCACCAGCTTGCTACAGGGGGAAAGGGGTACAGCACGTGAGTTTTCTGCACTCACATGTCTGATTTCTGATATGCCCAAAGCCTCTGGAATAAGGCTTACTAGAGTGTCAGTGTATGATGGAATGTTCCCCCTGGTCTCAAGACAATTCTTTACTGTCTTCTTAGATCTCGGGTGTTATTAATAAAATGTCTTCTGTATTTTCCCCAGCCATGTTAGGCTTTTTTTGTTTTTTTGTTTTTTTTTAAAGAAAGTTGCACTGAATTGCAGTCAACCGTCACTGAAAGTAGAAATCGCAAAATTGCCTTGAGTTATGTGGGGTTTGGCAAACCGAGCCTGGGGAATGGACCCCAAGTGATGCAACAAGTTTCCTCTGTTGAGCTTTGAAATGCATTCTTTAACCAACACCGACTCACTAGTACCTCATGAGTGCATCACATCAACATCACAGGAAGCCGCCGAGAGGGTGCAAACAGTGAAAGATGCAAGGTGTACTATGAAGACCGTCTGGGCCTAAGAATGAGATAAATGAGTGTAAATTAAAAAAAAAAAAAGTAGATGAGCAGAGTGGCGCACACCTTTCATCCCACACTCAGGAGGCAGAGGTGGCAGATCTCTGAGTTGGAGGTAGTGTAGCCACTACCTCTGTCCTGAAAAACAAAACTAAACAAACGTAAACCAAAGTGCTGCTAGGCTGGATGGAGTGCAGGAAATGAGCAGAGCCTGCCAATACCCAGCCTCCAACTTACAAACTGAAACAGAGATGTCATGTTTTGCGAGGACTATAAATTGAAGGTCTCAAAATCGCAGGCCACAGACTGGATTCAACCCACAGAAGTGTTTGGTTTGGCCCACTCAGGGTTTTTAAAAATAGGAGATTTCCCATTTAAAAAAAAAAACAAAAAAAAAAACCACCCGGATTTCCATGTTCTGTAAGTCAGAAGACCTGACAAGTGTCCTCCTTGCCAACTGGCAAGCTTCAGCTGGAGCTGAGCAGAGCAGCCTCCTCAGGGAGGGCCTCATTTTTTTCAAGTCACCACATTACCCATCAGCCCCACCCCCGCAGCCTCCCCACATCCCTCACACCCAGCATGGATCACTTTCCAAATCTAATGAAAAGCACTGTATAAATGCAGCTTTCAAGCCCTTCTCCTTGGATCCAGGATACTAAGTTTGGACTTTGATGTCCATACAACCCTCATATATCCAGCTCACCCACTTTTTCTATGTGAGACCCCACCACCACTCATCAGAGTCCTTCTTAAGGGCACTTAAGCTTATGGCCTCTGTGTGGTCCTTCTGTCCCTGCAGTAGGGTCAGTGGGAGGGCCAGCCCCTGGAACACCTTCCCAGTAGTTTTCCTTCCAGAGGCTCCAGAGAAAAGCCACCACCAAGAGGTCTGCCTCAGAGCATAGCATTTTGTCCTGACTGTGGTAATATCTGTTGGGTTTTGAGTAACGGGTTCTCATAGTGTCCCTCCGGTCTCAAGGATACTTTGAGTCACCTGAAGCTGACCGTTCATCACTAGAGGAAGATTTGCAGTTCAGCCCAGAGGCACCAAAGGAGTAGGAGCTATGCTGTAGGAGACAGGTAGGCCTGGCTGGAGCTCCACACCAGGATGGGAGCATTATGAAGGTCCCCAGAGCTTCAGTCAACTGGTGAATCACAGGAGGACTGGAACCGTGGGAAGACAAGACAGGCATTGGTCACAGATGGTCATGGTTAAAAACAACTCTACCTCATGCTGGTGTCGTGACAGCTTCTTCAGTTCTAGCAATGAATGAAGTCTGTCATTCTCCCTGTCAGAGACCTCTCATCAGGAGGGCGTGGACCATCTCTAAGAGGAGTCCCTTACAGCAGACAGTTAGGAAATAGAAGACTCCATCTGGCTGTGGTGGTACATATCTATAGCCCTGTACTCCAGAGGCAGAGCCAGGAAGGTCATGAGTTCAAGACCAGCCTGGATAGTAAGATTCGGTCTCAAAAGGAAGTCAGACTAAACTGGCTTTGAATCGTGACTATTCCTCACTGCTAAGTGCCTTTTCTTCTGAGTTTCAAGGCAGGTATGAAGATCAATGCAGATAATAAGTATGAAGTTTGAGACATATCAAGTTCTCAATAACTACTAGTTTTTACCACTGTACTTTTTGTACCATGGACTAACTGATTGTACTCCCTCAAAAGTCATCTGTTGAAACCCTACCCCTCAGAGTGATGTCATTGGAGTGGGGTCTTAAGGGAGTTATAGGGGCAATGGGAATAGAGACTCCATAAGAGGCCTCAAAGACATACCTCTTGCTTTGTGTGAAATCACACCAAGACCAGAGAGCCAGTCATACCCAGGCAGTGAATATTCCAGAAATTTAAGCTTGGACTCCAAGCCTCTGGAGAAAGAGAAATGAGTACTACTGCTTGTGATTTGCAAATCCTTAAGTACCATGTACTGGGATGTTTGTCCATCCTTCTCATATCCTTGCAATAATGAGAAATAAAGGATGAGGGGCAGATACGCTGTTACAGCCTGATCTCCATGTAGAAGTCAGAATATTGTTGGGAAAATTGGGAGTGCCATGGTTACATATGAGTAAATGACTTAGAAATAAAGGCAAGCATTGCAATTTTCTTCTCTAACCTTTTACAGAGAGCTCACTGTGTCTCCAGGATTTTGCCCCTAGACAAGAGTCCTCTAAACTCCATCAGGGCTTAGCAGGCCAGTCTGGACAGTTTGTGACCCACAGCTCACGTCTCAGCTTGAGTATCCTAGCCTCCTCTGCATCTGATCTTGGCTTAACATGGTTGTTATCTGACTCAAACTCGGGTCTCCTCAGGTCTTGTGAATGTTGGTCTATATGGTTATTTATCATAACTCGGGGTTCCATCTGTTCCCCTAAATGAATCAGCCTGGATTCCCTGGCCACACCCCACACCCGTCTTCCCTTCCTGCTAAGGCTCTCTCGCAGTGTAATTCCTTTATGGAATGAGGTCTCAGATTCCACAGGGGTTGTATTCATTTGTGGGGGAGGGTAAGTTTGGTTTCACAGAAACTGGTCTGAGAATGTCGATCAGTGGTAGAGTGTGTGCCTACTGTGTGTGATGCTCCAAATTCCACATTCAACATAAAAGAGAGGGGGGAAAGGAGGAGGAGGAGGAGAATCATAAGTGTGTAATTCGGTAAGTTCTACACAAGGAACATATCTTCATAACCCATCCGGACTAGGAACACATTCTCTGACCCTTTGCCCCTGGAGAATTTTGAGTTTGGTTTCAGTTCATCCTTCCTAGTGATACTGAGGTCTCTTTGCCTCATTAGTATGATCCACTCCATTTTTCCATTATTAACGTGCATGTTTATTTACTCAACATCACATAATTTATTTATTCATTCAACTATTATTGGAAATGTGGGTTGGATACAGGGTTTTCTGTTTTTGAATTTTTTTCTTGGCTATTAGAGATATTGTTACCATAGCACACTTGCTCTAGACTTTTGGTAACTATGTATTTTTGCTGCTAGGGTACCTAGGAATGAGACAGCTAACTCATTCAACTTGCTTTAGCGTATTCGTTTTTAATAGGTACTCCCTGTTTTGGTCCATTTTCTGTTACTATAACAGAAGAACAGAGCCTGGCGAACTTATAGAGAGCATGCTTATTTGGGCTAACAGTTCTGAGGCAGGGAGGCTCATCTGATGAGGGCCCCATGACACCTCCCAGGTGAGGCAGGTGGCATCGTGCCGTGAGGGTGCATTGGAGAGCTGTGAGCAGGCAGATGCACAAGAAGAGAGAAGACCAGATGACCCCCTCTTTACAACCACGCTCTAGAGAATGGGCCCACTTCCTTGAGACTCAGTCCAATCTATTTGAAAGGCCCCACCACACCACCAAACCCCGGGACACTGGCAGCCCCTTTCAACATGAAGTTTGGTAGAGATGGAATGTGAATTCAAACGTAGTGTTGCCAAAGAGGTTTTTCAAATTGCCCTCGACAATGGACCCCGCTGCCTGTGGCTCAGAGTGGCCCAAACATCTCAAATTCTCACCAACAGAGCATCGCAGGGGCCTTTGGAGGGGAGGGGAGAGGGGCAGGGTGAGCTGGGGCAAGAGAAGGTGATGGAAGGGCGAACGTGGAAAAGTGCAACGGTACACATGTATGAAAATGTAATGTAACCCAATATTTTGCACAATAACTAAAAATTAATTTTAAAAAGAAGAAATGTTAGAAGAAGAAGAAGAAGAAGAAGAAGAAGAAGAAGAAGAAGAAGAAGAAGAAGAAGAAGAAGAAGAATGAAAAAGAAAGTAATAGTTCCCTTGTTGGGGGGGGGACGACACGGGACGACACGGGACGGACACGAGACCACACACACACACACACACACACACACACACACACACACACACGGACGACGACGACACGACTCACACTCACCTCCAGCCGTATTCCGAGTCTTCAGCTCCCCACCCCACCTTCCACACTGAGAAGTATTTACGTTAAAATTGAATACTGCCTTACTCGGTCTGTCTATAAGGAGATGGCGCTGCAGTGCACATGATGACTTCTGCTTAGGCTCCCCATCCTGAACTTTCCGCGGAGCTATGTGATGGTAAGGATACTGGAAGAGGCATGCAGTCTTAGCTCCCTCTGTCACCTGGTGCTACTCTATATGTGCAGGTTTTATAAGCCTTCCATAAAAAAATAAAAGTAAAAAAAAAAAGAAAGAAAGAAAGAAAAGAAAAAAACTCACTGTATTCAAACCTTAAAATATTAAGAGCCCTTTGAAATGATCCAAACTGCCATGAATGGGAATCATACAGCATTTTAGGGGCTCTTTTTCTTTACAATAAGAACTATGACATCAGCGCCAGAGTATTGGAAACATCACAGAGCGAAGATTAAAGCTTGTTGCCAGTGTATGATACCAAGACCCTCCAAGGTCTGATTCTAATTAAATCCATCCGACAGAAACCCACTCGTAGCCCTCTTCGTAGATGTAGTTCCTTTTACTAGAAAAGGGATCACGTAAATTCTTAGGTATTCCATTCCCTTACTAAACCACTTCCCAGGGCTAAACTCACTTTTTGATTTTTCTTAAAGCAATAATGGAGGATGGATGAGGCACTTTGTTTTTCCAAATCCACCTTTGTGGTCCCGTGGTCTCCTTCAGCAAGGTTTGAGTCCCTGTTTAATTCACGAGGAATTGTGAGGAGGAAAGTGGAGGATTACAGCCTGTCTGCTTCCAAACAGTGTGGGGCTTATGAGAAACATGCCTACTCACAGGGAAACCTGCATCGGTAACTTCCAGCCGTATAAAGACAATGTCCCTGATTTTATATCTCTCTTAGGTAAGAACCCTATTGTTGTTTTTAAAGGGCAGCAAAGAAATATCAGAATATCCTTCTAGAAAGATCTCTGCCTCAGTTGAGAGATTCCTATCACTACTTCGGGCGGTACTGTGGGTTTCTAAAAAGAAGTCGGGGGCCAGGGATGGCCCTCGGAGTTGGAGGATGTGTTCACTGTGTGCACGGTCCAAAGTGCAATCCCCGGAAAGACGTGTGTGTGTGTGTGTGTGTGTGTGTGTGTGTGTGTGTGTGTGTGCGCCCTTCCTTCTTTGTCTCTCCCTCCCTCCTTTCCCCCTTCCCTCCTTCCCTCCCTCCCTCCCTCCCTCCTTTCCTCCTTCCTTCCCTCCCTCCCTCCCTCCTTTCCTCCTTCCCTCCTTCCCTCCCTTCCTCCTCCACCAGGAAAATTGAGCAGCACATTTGAATTCCTTATATAACTCATATTCTAATTTAAATACAAATTATAATCCTTGTACAAAGGTTCAGTATGATTTTTTTTTTGGTCTTTCAAAATAGAAAAACACATTGTGCATTTCATTAAAGTTAAATGCCTTGCTTGCAGACACCTATAGGTCTGTTTGCCTCCTAAGCTGCCCTTTGTGGTTTTTAATTGACTTCTCCTAGACTTCCTTCAGTCATACATACACTCGTCACTCCATTCTTCCCCCGAGTCGTACATTTAGGTCCTATTAACACTAATGGAGTTTATGTGCGTGCACACTGGGGGAGAATAAGCCCCTTAAACACCTTTTTAATGGAACAGTCTGTTTCTTTCCATTCCCCTTCACATTCCTCGCGCTGGACTTTTTCTTACCAATCTGTGCTCCCAAACAATGTCGTTCTGATTTCTTTTTCAGCTCTTACACTTTATTCTTTATTGAACTCTGGTGCTGAGGGTGGACTTGACTTCCCCTCATTAATTGGCCATTCCTGGAAAAAGCAGCACGACCAAGTCATTACTACTGTATCCCAGAGTGAAGCCCAGGTCGCTTTCATTCCAGTCTTTTACTTTGCAGCAAACATGTTTAACGCACAGACTATTTTTATCCTCCTGAAGCCCTCTGGCCAGAAGCTAATTAAGTAATGAATTTATATTTACCTGAGGCTAAAGATCCCTATTTCTTCACATTAACATGGAAATAAATAGGTATGTTTTTAGACTCTCACTTTATAATGTCTTTATTTGTTTACATGTTAAGGAGTAAGGTTTTTTTTTTTTTCATTTTTAAGTGCCTATTACATAGGACTTCAGCAAAAATGTCCAAATTTAGACCAGAAAAGTGGTAGAACAGACGGTACCTTTGGCGCTATAAACCTATGCGATGTGAACTCCCCATGCATATGAGAACAATCATATTTTTGTTTAGCTCCTAGCAATGCATTTTTCTTTATTGTTCTTGTTACAGCTTGATGGATGGAGTTACAACCCAGTGTTGTTTTCTTTTCTCTTTGTAAAGTGGGAGACTGGCTGAGTCTGTGACCAAGCGTCTAGCAGAGTACTGAATGTTTTCTATCAAATTCAATCACATAAAGTCCCAATTTGGTGTATTTCAATAACCATTGAATGAGTGTTAAAAACATCTATTTATAAATGAATGATTGAGGGATAAAGGAAAATTAAATCAATGAAATCTAATTCTAGAATTTAGTTTTTATTCTACTATGAAAAATTAAAAAGAGAAATCTAAGCCAGGCATGGTGGCACACACACACCTTTAATCCCAGCACTTGATAGGCGGATCTCTGTGAGTTCCAGGCCAGCCTGGTCCACATAGTGAGTTCCAGCTCATCCAGAGCTGTACAATGAGACCCCGACTCAAAAACAGGAGAGAGAGAGAGAGAGAGAGAGAGAGAGAGAGAGAGAGAGAGAGAGAGAGAGAGAGAGAGAGAATAATCTATAGTAGCAAAAATACCCACTAAGCAATGGATTTTTCCCAATTGGTCAATGGAATTTGAGTCTTAAACTGCCAAGTCTTTTATCCCCGTATTCCATTTTTTTAAATAACAGACTAAAGCCAAGCTAACATTGATTAGTTACATCTCTGAAGGTAAGTTTCAATCTACATTATGAAGAAATGACATTCTGATGTAGTTGAGGATTGGTAAGATAAGACTGATGAATGAGACATCTGATAGTGTATACAGAAAGAAATAAGGATCAACATTACAAACTGAGTTTCACTTTTAAAAAAAAAATCACACAAGATGGGAATCAAAATTATTGCCCATTATCTAACTGTCCACTGCATACTCTTCTGGCACCACAGTAACAGAACTGTTGATTTACCTCAAAATATTATGTAAACATGTAAATGACTGTATCAGCAGGACTGGCCCCAAGGTCAAAGGCCTGAAACTGCAAGTGTACAGGGTGAGGATGGCGTGGCCACTTCGGATTATGACATTTAGAACTTTGGGGGAAACCCTGATGACACCCCCC
This sequence comes from Peromyscus eremicus, assembly GCF_949786415.1. Taxonomy (NCBI): domain Eukaryota; kingdom Metazoa; phylum Chordata; class Mammalia; order Rodentia; family Cricetidae; genus Peromyscus; species Peromyscus eremicus. The sequence goes on along the minus strand of NC_081421.1, from coordinate 101,387,312 downwards.
TACCATGAGTTCCAGTGTCACTGAAGGAATTGCTAAGAGGTTGCCCTGTTCTGGTGACCACTCACCCCGAGCATCTCAGCTGCTCAACCCTGCAAATCCATACTATCCTTAAGTGAGCTGGTCTACTCCATACAGAATGGGATCGATCCATTCACATGGAGTTTAAACATTTATGTCTTAAATACATCACATACAATAATGTGGAAATTTTTAATTTATAAAAACCTGAATTCATGTTGACCAAGTCCGAATTTACAACATTTGAAACCTCAGTTACTGGTTGGAAGGTGAACGCAGCAGTGAGAAGGGATCCAGCCGCTCTTGGGTAATCTTGACTCAGTTTCCCACTCTTGCCTTTCCTTTGCTGACTCCTCACTCTTTCCAGACACCTTTTCTGCATGGCTGACAGGCGTGAGGGTGGCACCTGCAGCCATATAGCCACTGTGAATAAGAAAAAAACAAAACAAAAAAAAAACCCTCTTTAGTTCTTTGAATTTTTTACTTCAAGCTTTTGCAAAACCTCATTATTTTGGCATTAAATTTTGTACTAATGCAGTAAAGTAGCTCTTCATATACGGCCGTGATATAAAAAGTGTGAGGGGGTAATAGAGTTCATGAAAGCTGACTTTATGTTCTCTAACTTTCAAGATTGGAAAATTTTAACTCTGCAAAAACTCATTTACACACTTCTTTCATTAATGTATTTTCCATTATGTCTAATTTATTATGGAAATCAAGTCTTTATCAGTATAATTAATCAGATCTAATAGTTTGAGGAACATTCTGGTGCTGTTATGCCTAATGTCCTAGCATACAAAGGTGAGCATTATGTGTGAAATACGACGTTTGGTAGGCACTCAATCAGAAAATCTTTTAAATTGGATGCACTGTTCTCCTAGAGTTGAAAGGGGATCATAATGAAATAATGGCTTTTAACATTAGATTCTCGATGACTCAGGAGGTAATGGGGGCCAGAGCAGAAGCAATAGCACGCAATAGACCATATGACAGATTATGTGGGATTTGAGCTGAAACGCCAGACAGGGGCACTCTCCCAGCATATCTTCTGAAGGTCAGAAGTGGTGGTCCACTATCCCTGTCACCCAAGGTTCTCCTTGGGTGAAAACCCATGCCAGTTCCATGAAACTTTGCCCCCAGTTGCAGTGGGAATTACAAGGTGCTGGGTTCAGCACATTCCTGCCAAGCTATCAAAGCTTCTAGAACTTGATCAAGCTCCACCTACTCCATCAAAACCTCCTTTCCTGGAGTTCCAACACATCTTTCTGTAGCCTTCTCTCAGCTAACACAGCATCCCCTGGTGTGGTTAGGAGTATGCACTCCACAACAACACTCTCAAACTTCATCTCTGTTTCTCTACCAGGTGTGTCTGGTGGTTTGAAGAAAAAACATCCCCTAAAGGGAGTGGTACTATTAGGAGGTGTGTCCTTGTTGGAGTTAGGTGTGGTCTTGTGGGAGGAAGTGCATCATTGTGGAGGCGGGCTTTGAGGTCTCATATATGCTCAAGATACTGTCCAGCGTAGGAGACTGCTTCTGTTGCCTGTAGGTCAAGATGCAGGAATCTCAGTTCCGTCTTCAGCACCATGTCTGCGTGCGTGCCACCGTGTCGCACCATGTTGATAATGGACTATATCTCTGAACTATAAGCCAGCCACCATAATTAAATGTTCTATCTTTACAAGAGTTGTCATGGTCATGGTATCTCCTCACAGCAAAAGAAATCCTAACGAAGTCAGTGTGTGACCCTGGCCAACTACTTAACCTCTTTGTGTTTCTATTTCCTCATCTGGAAAACGACAATAATAGCAGTGCCCAGTTCATAATGTTTCTGTGAACATTAACAGGCGTATCCCATGTAACAGAGTAAGTATCAAGCATATGAAAAGCACTTTGCAAATGCATCTATTACTGAATGGGCTGAACTCAGTGCTCCACACTGTCCCCCAAAACACACACACACACACACACACACACACACACACACACACACACACACACGGGTCCTTTGAACCCAGTCTAAGAAAGCATTTCTTTTTTCTACCCTTGGATGAAATTTTGAACCAACCTAATAACATTTGCATAATTTTCCTGGTGATTCCAATTACTCTCTGTTCCAAGAAATTAACTTGAGTAATTAAAATATTAAGTATACAAGTCAACAAAATATCTAACCTTTATCTAACACAGAGCCTTTTCCCTTCCCCAACCTGAAATCCTTTAGGCCTAGTGTGTGTTGGGAAGGCCAGGCACAGGTAAATGGGTGGTATACAAAGGGTCAGCTTTTGTTCTTTTGTCTACCTTTACCTATTCTCTCCCTGCATCCCATCAGCATTCCTCAACCTTCCGTGGAAACAGTGCATTATGGTAAATCCACAATAATGCTGGTCATGGCTAGTACAGTTGTGGAGTACTCTGAGCTTGGTAGTAGATTAGAGATAGCATTTTCTTTAATCCAATGGTATTGTACTCTTCTCCCTTTGTTTTATAAGTAAAAGGCTGTTTGTTAATTAACAGAATTTTCCCAAGGGCCTGCCCTGAGAAGATTCCTCCCAGAGTCCTGGGGAAAACGCTACATCGGGCATGGGGTTATCTGAGGGAAAAGAATCTATGTACACCATGCTCTTACATCTGTTTACTTTATTTCTCTATGGTTAAATTCTATCTATACAGCTTCAGTTCCATCCTGACCTCAGATCCTCTTTGTCCCTTCTTTTTCTGTCCCCTCCTAGCCCTAGTAATAATTAATCTCCTATGCTTTCAATCTCATCTTCATCCCCTGTTCCTTCATCCTCCATCTTTCCTTCCTAGCTCCTTACTCCTGGCTCTGAGAAAACTCTCCAAAAGATCTGCCTTATCATATATAGAATCTCTGCCTTTCTCTCTTCTCTCCAGCCACATGGCTCTCTCTACCATCTATAGAAACTGCCTTGTTCTTACTTTCCTGGCCACTTGACTCTCTGCCTCTGGAATTCCTTACTGCACCTTGTTATTCAAAAAGCCCTGCTATCCTCAGTCAATCTCTTTGCAATGTTACTAGGCCTGAAGGCAAGGGATGGTCTGAGTTTCATTTGCACAAGAAGCAAAGCTATGCATCTACAGCCCACCTGTCTCCTAGGCTCTGCAGCAGTGTTAGTAACCTAGTGGATCAGCAGTAGGTCTGAGAAGCTTAACTCTTTGCCGTGGCCTGATATATATAGGTGCACAAGAATTTCATAGCAGAAGACAGCTGAATAATAATTTATAATAATAATTTATTAAAAACTGAATAACACCAAGTATTCCTTGATATATGGCTTCCTCTAGAAAAATGCCTTGAATTTTCTAGTTATAGCTTTAAAATACAGCTGAATCTCTATAATATATTCTTGCAGCCAACTAGAGTTAATAATCTTAACTCTAATCCTGTGGGCATTTGGCAGTTATCCCAGACCCTCTTTGTTGGGCCCCTCACCATCCAAAGAGTACTTCAGGCAAGATAATGTTAAGAAGGCCCCAAGGTGAGTCTGCTCCCTCATCCTAAATCCTGATTGGTAACTCCTGCATCCTTGCCTTGCAGCCAGTAAAAGAACAACATGGCTTTCTCCCCTTCAATTTTTTCTACTGATCTCGTAGCTAGAGTTTTCCTGCCTGGCCCACAGTCAGGACAAATCTCTCTCACCTGCCAGCCCCACAGCCCTTCAGACCCAACCAAGTAAACACAGAGACTTATATTGGTTTCAAACTGTATGGCCGTGGCAGGCTTCTTGCTAACTGTTCTTACAGCTTATATTAATCCATTTCCATTCATCTATACCTTGCCACATGGCTCGTGGCTTACCGGCATCTTCACATGTGGCTTGTCATGGTGGCGATTGGCAGTGTCTCTCTCTCTCAGCCTTCCACTTCCCAGCTTTATTCTCCTCCTTGCCCCGCCTATACTTCCTGCCTAGCCAACGGACAATCAGTGTTTTATTGATTAATTAGCAACACATTTGCCATACATCCCACAGCAGAGGCTTGTGTATTTAGTCATGCATCCTCAACTCCAAGGCATATGTGTCAAGCTTCCAACAAGGCTCCCTGAAGCCTCCCTTATACAACAGAATGTGAATGCTCACAACCTAAACATGCATCCTCCAAAAAAGTCTCAATAAATGATCTTCTCTCTTCTCTCCCAATTTCTTTAACCTCTTCCAGGTAGTACTCCCTAAGCAGGCACACACAATACCACCTGTGGTGTGTGGAGTGATTCATGTGCATCGTTTAATGAGCAATTTTTGGCTATTTAACCCAAAGTATGATCAGAAGTTGCTATAGTTTGAGTGCCATGTTGAAGATGTTTTCCCCTTACCCATGATGCCACAGCATCTAGTAGGAGGAAGTTAGATTCTCAGGGCCTGCCCTTGAACTGTCTAGGAAATCCCATCCCTTCATCTTTCTATTTCCTGGCTGCCACAAGACGACCTGCTTTTTCTACTATGTATTCACCATGCACATGTACTACTATGTACACAACCATATTGTACTGACTCACCACAGACCCAAAAGCAATGAGTGCACTGACCACATACTGAAATCTTCAAAAGTATGGATTAATGTATTTCTCCTCCTCCTCCTCCTCCTCCTCCTCCTCCTCCTCCTTCTCCTCCCCATCCCACCCCATATCCTCTTTTTTTATGAGCAGGGTCTCTCTATGTATCAAGGCTCCCCTGGAACTTGAGAGCTCCCTACTTCTGCCTCCCAAGGATTTCAGGTATATGCCACCGCACCCAGATATCCTTTCCTCTGTGTAAGCTGATTATCACAGGTATTTTGTTATAGTAACAGAAAGCTCACTAGCATAGAAGTATCCCTCCTTGTCTTTCTTATACATATTTTTAATAATTTCTCACTTCCAAGCTTCTCTTCACATTTGTTGGGGTCTTTGATAGATATATTAGTCTCCATATATACCTGGAAGTCTATTCCAGTGGATGGATTTATGCAAATTTAATTGTACATAACTGTAGAACAAAAGATGTGAGTAGTAAAAGGAAAAAATATGAATTTAAAGCTGGGCTTTAGTAATTACAACCATATGTAATCTCTAACTGGTACATGATCTTTTCTTCCTCCTCTTCCTCCTCCTTCTCCTTCTTATCCTCCTCTTCCTTTTCCTCTTTATCCATTTATTTTCTGTCAATGTGTATATGGAGGACACATATGCCACCATGTATGTGGAGGTCAGAGGACAACTTGCAGGACTCATTTCTCTCCAACCACCATGGACATCGGAGGGAGTGAACTCAGGTCATCACTCTTGAAGGCGGGTACCTGTACTACTGAGGATCTGCATGATCTACTACTTCTATAGACATATTCTATTTTTTAACATGTTTCGATTGCTGAAATGCTTTCAAACTATGTGGTTCTCACCTCACTTCGTATGTGTCTATTATTTAAACATCTGTGGTTTAGATGCAAATGGCCCTTAAGTTCAAGTGTACATGTTGTTCCTAACGGAGAAATGCTGATTTTTTTTTATACTGAGAGAGTTTGGATGACTGAAATAAGCTTATTTAAAAGAGAGAGAGGAAAAGAAAATAGGTTGACAAAAAAACATCTTGATTTGCTCAGGCATTCCTTGTTTTAACATTAAAATTTCCATATCCTAGGAGATTCCTTGATCTCAAGCAAACCGAAATGGTTGGTTTTCCCATTCATAGAGCCAAGTGTGGTACTTTATATTTGTCCTAGTTATCTTTAACTGTCAACTTGACACAGCCTAGGGTCACCTTAGAAGAAGTCTTAATTGAGGGACCAGATTGGTTTGTTGACATATCTGAAGGGGATTGTCTTGACGGTGAATTGGCCACTGTGAGCAGCGCCATTCCCGGGAAGGTGACTCTGGAGTTTATAAGAAAGCTAGCTGGTCACAAGCTTACAGATGAGCTAGTAGGAAGCATTCCTCCACTGAGGTATTCAAGTTCCTTCTCCAGCTTCCCTCAATGATAGACTGTGACATGTAAGCTGAGATAAACCTGTTACTCCCATAATTTGCTTTTGGTCAGAGTATTTTAACACAGCAATAGAGATGAAACCAGGACAATATTTTATTTCAGCTTGAAAGGGTTAGAGGCAGCCCAGATACCTGGCAAAATATTTCTCAATGATTTTGTAAAGTTTTCTGTAGGAAATTAACATTTGAGTCAGTAGACTAAACAAGGGGATGTATCCTCATCCATGGAAGTAGGCCTGGGCATTGTCCACTCCACTGAGAGCCCAAAAGCCAACAGAATGGAAAGTAGATGAATTTTCCCTTTCTGAGCTAGGACTTCCACCTTGTGGCCTTACACATCATAGCTGTGGCTCTTGGGGACTCCCACCAGCACCCTCTCCAGGTCTTTCCCCTGGGACCATGAGTTACTTCACTGGCTCCTCTGGTTCTCACTCAGCCCACCCTACACCACCAGCTTTCTTGGATCTTTCTTGCACATTGTGGGAGCTCTTGGTCTCCATAAGCCAATTTCCACAGTTCTTTCTTTTTCTTTCTTTCTTGTTTTTTTTTTGGGGGGGGGGTGAGACAAGGTCTCTATGTATAGTTCTGGCTGTCCTGGGACTCACTGGTAGACCAAGCTAGCCTTGAACTCACAAAGATCTGTCTGCCTCTCCCTTCCAAGTGTTGGGATTCAAGGTATGCACCCCCACAGAGAGTTCTTGATCTATGATGGCTCAACTTATAATTTTGTAGCTTAAGGATGGTGCTAAATTCACACTCAGCAGAAACTGTACTTTAGATTGTGAACTTTTGATCTTTTTCCCTGCTAACAATTTGTGGTACCACTCTCTGTTGTGATGCTGAGGTATGGCAATGACTTGCATCTCCCAGTTAGCCCCACACTCATTTTGAAACAAGCAGGACTCTACAGTACAATGTGCAGCTAAGCTGTGATATTCCATGCACTATGTATATTAAATGTATTGTCAGCTTCATAATGTTTTTGATTTATGATATGCTAACAGGCTCCAGGTCATTGTGACCTAAGGAGCATCTGCATCTATGCACATCATATTGACTGTTTTTTGGGGGAAGCCTGACTGATGTGGTCCAGGCATCAGAAGGAGTGGCATCCTTCAGAGAGTGAGAAGCAGTGTCTGAGCACCACATCGCTCAAGCTCCCATTCTCTGCTTCACCATTTCTTCCTAGGTCCTTCTTGCCTTTCTCTTTGCTTTTCCCTACATCAAAGAAAAAGAAAAAAACACCAGGTGAGTCTCTAGCCAAAGTACTGGAAAGCTGGGTGGGTGTTTTATGCAAATTTTAAAGGGGAGTCCTAGAACATTTCATTGCATGCTTCTCAAAGGCTCTTTTATCCACAAGAGGGAAACGATCCATGAACAGCACAGTGACCCACTCTAAGCCACACAGCAAGTATGAGGGAAATCTGCCATTTCTTGATTTTGGCTTAGCCTACCAAGTCATTTTTCTTGGTAAATCTTGACCTCAGTTTTGTTTTGTTTTAAATATCTCTCTCTCTCTCTCTCTCTCTCTCTCTCTCTGAAATGGGGATTCCTGTTGTTTTGGTTTTTGCTAACTCACTGGCTAGTGATCTAGTGATGAGGACTGAATAAGGAAAATTTGACAACATGTATAAGAAACCTCTCCTGACTCCTCTTTCCTCTAACTCTCTAGGATACTCCTATTGCCAGCTCATCTTGGCCTAGACAAGAGATGCTTGTATTCTCTGAGCTAACCATTAAAACTTGCCTGTCCAAGAATATTCATCATCTGTTTCATTGTGGGTGCCAAAAGAAAACCAAGAAATATGAACAGAAACATAAGTCTTGACTAATGGGAAAAAGTAAATGAGTCTCACTCTTTCTCCACTTCACATTGTGGGCTTCTTTCTGGGATATTAAAATTGTGTGTTGGGGGGGTGAGTGTATGCAAAAGAAACTGCAAGGGAAATACCACTCTTCACCTACACTGGACCCAGACCCAGAGGACCAGAAGATGCCATAGTAGAGTGCAGGGGTCCGTCCAGGAAAGGACTTAAAACCTCCTCTTGCCCACACCCCAGAAACGCAGTGAACATGGAGGCTGCAGAAACCAAGATATTCCTCCACACACCACACCAAGTAGAGCCTGCTAGCGCCAGAAGGATTTGACAACCTCACCTTTCAACTCAATGCTGCACCAGCAATTCACTCTACAAGCAGTGTGTGACTAGCTGAGTGACAGCTGAATGTAATAAGGTGACACAAGATACAAAAGAAAAATTCAACACAGAGATAGACAATCTGAAATGTAGGAATTGAAAACCATAGTAAGCCAAATAGAAAGCTCTGTGGAAAATGTCACCAATATAATGGCTCAGGAAAAAAAGCAGAATACATGAGCTTGATCAAAAGGTAGAGGAACTGGAATCATCAAACAAGGGCAAAAATAATAATAAGATATTAGTTGGAAATCTAAGATGTGACTACATGTGACAGTCTACAAAGATCAAATCTATAGATAATAGACAGAAAGAAGAAGAAGAATCTCATCCTAAAAGCATAAAAAATATGTTTTGAAAGATTTAGAACAGAGACTTGCCAAGAGATAAGGAAAGAGATGCTAATCCAGATTATGTTAAGATTCCCAAACAGGATTACCATTTCATAATTGGTTACTACAGCTAGCACAGTGGAGACCCTGGCAGCAAAAGTAGCTACCACAGTTAGTTAATCTTTCATTCTATTGGGCATGATAAATTTAATTCAATAGTTATATACAGTTCAATTGGCTTTGAAAATTATAAATTTATAAACTCAAGATCCATTTGCTTTTGGGATGCCATCTTACAAGGACTCCAATTTGCAATAAGGCTCGTTAAGGAAGGGAATAGAGCCAGGCAGTGGTGGTGCACGCCTTTAATCCCAGCACTCGGGAGGCAGAGCCAGGCGGATCTTTGTGAGTTTGAGGCCAGCCTGGTCTACAGAGCGAGATCCAGGAAAGGCGCAAAGCTACACAGAGAAACCCTGTCTCGAAAAACAAAACAAAACAAAACAAAACAAAACAAAAAAAAAAAAAAAAAGGAAGGGAATGGCTCAGTTGCCTTTAACCTACTGGCTATGGGTGGGTTAGGACTTCTGTTGGTCTTTTCTGTGTCAAACACACAGATTGCAAGCCCAGCGCCACTTTGAGATCTTTGGCAGCAGTTAACTCTGCAGCTCACTCACAATTGAGCCTGTATGATAATGAGTATTCAAACACGGGTAATGCCTGGGGGGCACTCACCAACCTAAGACAGAGCGCCTGTGTGGCCTGGGCAGGCGTCTCCATGATGGGTAAGGTGACCTGCTGATATCCCATGCAACCTAAATCAGAAGCTCATTTTCTAGTAAAAGGGGGACCTGTAGGGTCCTGGCCCCCGTTTTGGGTAACTGTTGCCTTGATTGCTGACCTTGACCTTGATATCCTCCCTATGCTAATTCCCTGCTGGGTTCCACCCTCCTGAATGCTTAAAGGAAGTTCCTTGTCTGTGTATCCTGCATAATGGGTGTTAACAGCTTAGATGCAAGATTGTAAAACATCAGTAGCGAACTTCTACCCTCTGGGGTTCTCCCATTGTGCTGTAAGCCTGTATTTAAGACCTCCTCCCTCCTTCAATAAATGGCATTTGGCAAAATAAAATAAAATAAAATAAAATAAAATAAAATAAAATAAATAATAAATAAATAAATCGAGGGGAAAAAAAAAGATTCCCAAACAGACAAGACCAGAAAAGAACCACCCTCTTCAAGTTGTAAATAACACCCTAAATACACAGAACAAAGCATATTGAAAGCAACAGGAGAAAAACATCAGGTCACATAGAAATATATCTAATTATCCATCAAAATAATAGCAGACTATTCAATTGAATTTTTAAAGGCCAGAAGAGCTTGGACAGATGTATTTCAAGTTCTAAAAAAACAACAACTGTCAACCCAGAACTCCTACACCCATGCAAAGCTATTTGTCATAATCAAAAGGAAAATAAAAGCTTTTCATGATTAGTAAATGAAATCATGACTATACTGAAAATACTTGAAGAGATCCTTAGACTAAAGAAAGAAAGAAAAAAAAAACTCATCCACACAGGAAAGAATAAGCCATGCTAGACTACTACTAAGAAAGGAAGAGGAAAAAACCTAAGCATAAAATCAACAAAATGACAGGATTCAATATGTACATTCCTACTATAACTCTGAATATTAATGGTCTCAATTCCCCAATCAAAAGACACAGACTGGTAGACTGGATTAAAAGGTAGAAATCATCTATTTGCTGCTTCCAAGAAATGCACATCACCACAAAAAATACAATAGGGTGAAAGGATGAAAAAAGATATTTTAGGTAAATGGACCTAGGAAACTAGCAAGTGTCAGAGTTCTTATATTCGATAAAATAGACTTAAAACCAAAACTAATGAGAACAGATGAAGTTTCATCATACTATAACAGTCCATCAAGATGATAGTATGATTCTAAACATACACTTCCCAAACACGGGTACACCCAATTTCATAAAACAAATACTATTTGATATAAAGTCACAGACTAAGCCTCACATAATAGTAATAACTTCAATATCCCACTCTCACCAGTTGGCAATCATCTTGATAAGTGTAAAGAAACATGTGCCGGGCGGTGGTGGCGCACGCCTTTAATCCCAGCACTCGGGAGGCAGAGCCAGGCGGATCTCTGTGAGTTCAAGGCCAGCCTGGTCTCCAAAGCGAGTTCCAGGAAAGGCGCAAAGCTACACAGAGAAACCCTGTCTCGAAAAACCCAAAAAAAAAAAAAAAAAAAAAAAAAAAAAGAAACATGTTCACTAAAATGTAACACAGTTCAGGATTGAACCAAGAGGTGAGTGACTCTTCTCCTACCCAGAGAGTCCTGCCGCTAGAACATAGACCCTGAGGCACAACCTGTGCCCCCCATCCCCACCCATCACTGCCCCAGTTGCAGGCCAGCAGGGAAGACTCCTGTGGGCAGGCTTCCCCACCAACACCCCCCATGGGACCCTGCAATCTACAAGACCCACTCCCTACCCCAAACCCCCCTATTCCCCTACGACCTCAGCAGCTTGCTGAGACACAGAATCTGCCAGCTCTGATTGGGCCAAGAGTGGCTCCATGAGACACAGAATCCACCAACCCCAATTAGACTAAGAGCTATGATTGGACCAAGAGTGGCCACCTGAGACACAGACACAGCAAGCACAGATTAGACCAAGAGTAGCTCCCTCAGACACAGACACCTCTTGCACCTGTTGGAGGAAGAGATAGGTAGACACCAGTGCAAAAATGCATAAAGCAATCTACAGATACAATGCAATCCCCATCAAAATCCCAACACAATTCTTCACAGACCTGGAGAGAACAATACTCAACTTCATATGGAAAAACAAAAAACCCAGGATAGCTAAAACAATCCTGTACAATAAAACAGCCTCTGGAGGCATCACAATCCCTGACCTCAAGTTCTACTATAGAGCTACAGTAGTAAAAACAGCTTGGTATTGGCATAAAAACAGACACATGGGCCAATGGAATCGAATTGAAGACACTGACATTAATCCACATACCTATGAACATATGATTTTTGACAAAGAAGCCAAAACTATACAATGAAAAAAAGAAGTATCTTCAACAAATGGTGCTGACATAACAGGATGTCAACACTTAGAAGATTGCAAATAGATCCATATCTACCACCATGCACAAAACTAAAGTCCAAGTAGATGAAAGACCTCAACATAAATCTAGCTACACTGAACCTGATAGAAGAGAAAGTAGGAAGTAGCCTTGAATGCACTGGCACAGGAGACCACTTCCTAAATATAACACCAGTAGCACAGACACTGAGCGCAACAGTTAATAAATGAGACCTCCTGAAACTGAGAAGCTTTTGTAGGACAAAGGATATGGTCAATAAGACAAAATGACAGCCTATAGAATGGGAAAAGATCTTCACCAACCCCATATCTGACAGAGGGCTGATCTCCAAAATATATAAAGAATTCAAGAAACTAGATCAAAATACCTAACAATCCGATTAAAAAATGGGCCATGGAGCTAAACAGAGAATTCTCAACAGAAGAATCCCAAATGACTGGAAGACATTTAAGGAATTGCTCAACATTCTTAGTCATCTGGGAAATGCAAATCAGAACGATTCTGAAATACCATCTTACACCCGTCAGAACGGCTAAGATCAAAAACAATGATGATAGCTTATGTTGGAGAGGATATGGAGCAAGGGGAATACTCCTACACTGTGGGTGGGAGTGAAAACTTGTACAGCCACTTTGGAAATCAAAAAATTGGCAATCAATCTACCTCAAGACCCAGCTATACCACTCTTAGGCATATACCCAAGGAATGCTCAATCATACCACAAGGACACTTGCTCAACTATGTTCATAGTAGCATTATTCATAATAGCCAGAACCTGGAAACAACTAGATACCCCTCAACTGAAGAATGGATAAAGAAAATGTGGTAAATATACACAATGGAGTACTACTCAGCAGAGAAAAACAATGACATCATGAAATTTGCAGGCAAATGGATGGAACTAGAAAATATCATCCTGAGTGAGGTAACCCAGTTTGTCAGAAGGACAAACATGGTATGCACTCACTCATAAGTGGATATTAGATGTAAAGCAAAGGATAACCAGACTAAAACCTACAGCTCCAAAGAAGCTAGCTAACAAGGAGGACCCAAAGAAGGATGCATGGATCACCCTGGGAAGGGGAAATAGATGAGATCTCCGGGAGTAAACTGGGGATGAGCAAGGGGGCAATAGAGGGTAGGAGTTATGGCATGAGAACATAAAGGAACAGGGTGGTCGAGCTGGAACAGGATCAGAGTGGGAGAGCAATAAAGAGATACCATGATAGAGGGAGACATCATGGGGATAGGGTGCTAGGAAGTTCCCAGAAATCCACAGGGATGACCCCAGCTTAGACTACTAGCAATAGTGGAGAAGGTGCCTGAACTGGCTTACCCCAGTAATCAGATTGGTGAATATCCTAACTGTCATCATAGAGCCTTTCTCCAGTAACTGATGGAAGCAGATGCAGAGATCCACAGCCAAACACCAGGCCGAGCTCCAGGAGTCCAGTCAAAGAGAGAAAAGATGGATTCTATAAGCAACGGGCATCAAGATGATGATGGAGAAACTTACAGAGACAACCAAAACAAGCCAGTGGGAACTCATAAACTTTAAATCAACAGCTGTGGAGCCCCCATGGGACTGGACTAGGCCCTCTGCATAAGCAAGACAATTGTGTAGCTTGATCTGCTTAAGGGGCCTCCTGGCAGTAGGATCAGGATCCATCCCTGGTGTATGAGCTGGCTTTCTGGAGCCCACTGACACCTTGCACAGCCTTGAAGCAGGGGGAGGAGCTTGGGCCTGCCTCAAATGAATGTACCTATACCGGGCTCTGCTGACTCGCCATGGGAGGCCTTAACTGGTCGGAGGAAGGAATGGGAGTGGGTTGAGGGGGAAGGCTGAGGAGGGGGGGTGGGCAAGGGAAGAGAGGAGAATCTGTGGTTGGTATATAAAGTGAATAAAAAAAAAGTCTTAATAAAAAAATTCTCAAAAAATGTATCATAGTTCAAATGGACTTAACAGATATCTACAGAACATTTCCAAGCACTACAGAATACGTTTTTTATTCAACAGCCCATGAAATGTTCTCTAAGACAAACAGGAAAGTTGAAATAATTCCATGTATTCTGTCTGATCACAGTGGAATAGGGCTACAAGGCAACAACAAGAGAAATTCTAGAACGTGCAAACTCGTTCATGGAGATGAAAGAACACACTATCAAATGATGAACAGAAGAAATAACAGAAGTAAATCTAAAAATTCTTACATTCAAATGAAAATGAAAACACAACACTCCCTGGGAACCCATCTGCCACGCCAGCCAGGGAATCAGGTAGGCTATCTTCAGACCTTGGCTCTCCCTCTTCTCCTCCAAATCCAATCCCTCAGTGTCATCCCCACCTCTGTAGCAGACCTCCTGCTTTGGTACCCCCTTCCTCTATGCCCCCATCTACCAAGGACCATACAGAACTTCTCCTCCAGCCTTCCTCACCCCATCCCTTTGTCTCTGCTGCCAACTCCCTCAGGTACTCCCTGGGAACCCACCAGCCACCAGCCATGGAAGCAAGTAAGTCAGGGAAGTGGTAGGTGATCCTCAGATCCTCACTCCCTCTCCTCTCCTCTAAATCCAATCCCCCAGTCTCAACTCCAGCTCTGTAGCAGACTGCCTGCTGTGGCCTCTCCCCTCTCTCTGTCCCTATTCCTAGGGGACTAAACAGATCCTGGTGGCACACCATGCTTTCCTCCCTCCTGTGGATACCTTCATCAATGAAAAGAAACTCTAAGCTGGACCAAGATAAGATGATTTCAGCAAATACTGCAATATACTTTGAAAAGGACATTAGTATTTGATGCATTTCACCAGCTAGAACAATCAATACTCAGCCCCTGCATCTCTTATCATTGTAGAGACATAATAAAGAAAACAAAAAAAGAGTTTATTTTTAAGTTTTGTGATAGGCATTTAGAAACCAGTTCAGAGCCGGGCGGTGGTGGCGCACGCCTTTAATCCCAGCACTCGGGAGGCAGAGCCAGGCGGATCTCTGTGAGTTCGAGGCCAGCCTGGGCTACCAAGTGAGTCCCAGGAAAGGCGCAAAGCTACACAGAGAAACCCTGTCTCGAAAAACCAAAAAAAAAAAAAAAAAAAAAAAAAAAGAAACCAGTTCAGAATGTCTCCTCCTAGAGACCTTATTCTGAGGAGAGAGCAAGGTTTTGTCAAAGAGCCCAGGCTTGATATCTTAAGACAAGATAGCTGAAGGCAGATGGGTTGGTGCAATCAGTCAGACACCACCTACTAAGTGTTCCATACTGGCCATATTCTGTCTTTTTGACGTGGGAGGCAGGGACGAACAGGTGACTAGGGATGAGAAGGAACTGGAAGGAACTAGCTGTATGAAGGAGTGAGATGTTGTGAATGATACAGAATGGCAAATGGCTCTGAAAGGGCGAAGAGGTCAGTGTATTAGGGCAGCGTAAGGAGAAAGACCTGGAAACAGTACAGCACAGACTGGGAAGATTCACCCAGGGTTTGCCCCTGAAACATGTAGGACAACTTTAAAAGGTCTGCCCTTTGTAATTAAGAGGACAAGTCTTCTTTCATTTTTCAGTTAAAATTTTATTAGTCGTTCTTGTAATACTATTTTTGTTTGTTGTTTGTTGTTTGTTTGTTTTTAAGCCCAGATCCATGGGCTTTGACCCTGAGCTTCTCTTACACACTGTTCTAACATTCACCGAAGCTTTTCCTTCGGAATGAAAGTGCTAACTGTAGATGAATTTCTAAATGGTCTTATTAGATTAAAAAAAAAAAAACACGGAGCCAAATATAGGGGTGAAAGCCTTAGATCAGGGAAATAGGAATAGCCACCAGCCAACCTTACCTCACCAGCTCTGCAGCTTCCAAATGCGAGCTACTTCCTGTCTTACCCACGCCTTTATTGCCTTGCTGTTCTGCCTTTTCATTGGGTCTTAGCCCAGCTATCTCACTTCCTTGTCACTGTCTGTCTGCACAGACCTCCAGGTCTCTATGGTTGGTACTGGTATTAAAGGCATATGTCACCACACTTGGCTCTGTTCCCTAGTGTGGCCTTGAACACACAGAGACCCTGTCTGCTAAGTGATCAGATTAAGAGCATGTGCTACCACTGCCTAGATGGCCTGGAATTCCATCTGTAGACCAGACTAGACTTGAACTCACAAATATCTGCCTGCCTCTGCCTCCTGAGAGCTGGAATTAAATGTGTGAGCCACCACACCTAGACTGATTTTATCTTATCTTATTACATGTGTGTATGTATATGGCTATGTTCACATGAGTGCAAGTCCTCATGTAGGCCCGAAGAGGGCACTGTGTGTGCCGAAGCTGAAGTTACAGGTGGTTATGAACTACCCAACATGGACACTGGGAACTGAACTAGGGTCTTCTGCAAGAGCAGTATGTGCTCTTAACCACTGAGCTAACTCTCTGTTCTTTTTCTTTTTTCTTTTTCTCTCTTCCTTTTGTTTTTGTTAACATCCCTTCAGGACAAAAAAATATATATATATCATATAGAAAAGACAACTCCATCCTACACCTAGGCAGAACAATCCCAGTTTGAATTTCCATGTTCTGTCCACTTAAACATATTTCAGAGACTATACATAGAAATAACTCCAAAGAAATCCCAAAAGGACTCGCAGCCCAGGTAAGTATTCAAATATTCAGGTGCATGCATTCTTATTTTCGTCTATGCCATTAACAGAGATTCTTTCTCTGTGTGCTCACAGTGAATGACTGTTCTGCAGGACGGAAACCGGTCTCTCATGCCATTCTTTTCCTAAACACCTGGTTTTCCAGTTTTAACAGGGTGACTGGTTGCCACAATAATTGAGCTATGTTTCCACTTGGTTGAGTCCCCCTGGACCTTAAAATAAAGATCGATATCCTTTCCTACTAGCATTTTAGGAGTCACCTACAGCAAACCACTGATTTAGGGGTGATCCTATTAGTAACGCAAACACAGTCTCCTGCTCTTTTTTCTTTGCTTCTGCTAGATACGCCAAAGCAGGACTACTCTGTTCTGCCTCAATCCACATTCACTGAGTTGTAAGCGCAGGTAGAGCTCTCGCATCTGTTATTGGCTCTTCTCCTGGTTTACTGTGTATGTGAAACAACCACAGAGTGAACGCTTTTCCAGGGTTGTTGTTTGTTTGTTATAGGATTAGACTAATGGTTTCCATTTAACTTTCAGACCAAAGCTCTGCCGAATATAACTTTCTAAAAGGTTGTTCTGTGGTACAGTTATCTTCCAAATGCTGCAGAAACAGAGAGGAGAAATGGCTTCCAGGTTGAAATGCTGGGTTTCATGTTATAGGCAGCAGCAAGGAGTTTATCTGGTTCTTACCGATGTTGCTTTTCCTTTGAGAGCAGATGGGCTACAAACACCAGGTAAGTAATTGCCAGCTTTAGCCGCTCTTAATTAAATGGTAACTTAGAAGTTTACCACAAACTCCTCCTCTCTCTCTGGTTATAGAGGAACACAATATGTTCTGGGTTTTGTTTGGTTGGGTTTTGCTTTCATTTTTGTTCTTGTTGTTTTCTTGTTTGTTGTTTGGGGTTATGTTTGTATGATTGGTTGGTGGGTCGGTTTGGTTTTGGGGGGAGGGGTTATTTGGGGGGAGGATTTGGGGTGACTTTTTGTTTGGTTTTTGATTTCTTTCAAGACAGGACCTCCTATGTAGCTTTGGCTGGCCTTGAACTCAAGATGTCCTCCTGCCTCAGCCTACGGAGTGTTATGGCCAAAGGTGTGTACCACCACACCCAACCTCACAAGGTATTTTAAGGAATAAGTGTATTGTTTGAGAGCCTCTGCCTCCCAAGTGTTGGAATTAAAAACATTCTCCCAAGACATTTTTACATGATCATAATATTTAGGTGTATAAAATTCATATACAAGCTAGAAAGATGACTCAGCAGGTAGGAGTGCTTTTTACTACCCTTCCAGAATACCCGAGTTCAGTTCCTAGCACCCACGTCAGGCAGTCCACCATCACCTGCGACTCCAGCTCCAAGGAATCTGACACCCTCTTCTGACCCCAGGCACCTGAACATATTCACACAGAAACACACATACAAATAAAAGCAAATGTTAAAGAAAATATTTTTAAAATAAATATATAAAATTGGTACATAAACCAAATATTTATGCATCATAACTCATAAAAATTATTTTAACAGCCGGGCGGTGGTGGCGCACGCCTTTAATCCCAGCACTCGGGAGGCAGAGCCAGGCGGATCTCTGTGAGTTCGAGGCCAGCCTGGGCTACCAAGTGAGTTCCAGGAAAGGCGCAAAGCTATACAGAGAAACCCTGTCTCGAAAAAACCAAAAAAAAAAAAAAAAAAAAAATTATTTTAACATAGTTCTTTGGTATAAATAATAATTTCATTTTTAACACAAAAGAGAATTTGCATACTAACGAGATGGATTTGTTGTTGTTTTTTTTACATAAAGTATTAAACCTTGTCTGAATATTTAAAAGTGCAGGACATAGAATATCGTACGTGTTTTTCAGGGTTGATCAGTGTTTGACTTTATAATCTTCGGGGCTGAGAATGCCACTTCACATGGCCATGCAGTATAACATGGTAGAAATGTGTTTAGAGCTAGCTCAGAAATTATTGGAAATTCTGTCCTAATCCCAACCCAAAGCTCATGTAATCATCTTTTTTATTAAAAGATTGAAGTCCACAAGCCAAACATCAACTTTTAAAACTGAACCTTCTAACATGATACAGTCTAAAGGTACATTAACAGGACACTTACACATGGAGGAATAGCAGTAGAAGCTGTTTGTTTCCCATAATTAAAATAAAGCATTTGCTTTCCATAATTAAACCATGATGGATTTCTGTTGTTGTTTTTATTTATTTAGGTTTATTTATTTTATTTTACATGTCTGGGTGTTTTGCCTGACTGTAGGCCTGTGCACCAAGGGTTCGTGCCTGGTGCTTGGGAGGGGGTCAGAAGAGGGTGTCAGATCCCCTGGAGTATTAATGTAGTTACATATGGTGGTGAGCAGCCATATGTGCTGGGAGTCAGATCCAGGTCCTCGGCAAGAGCACATTCTCTTAACCACTGAGCAGCGCCCATCATATTTTTTATAAGAGCAGAAAACTTTGCACATACAGTAAAAACACTAGCTCACAAGACAGTTTTGAATCTGAGTCGAGGTGTATCAGGAACACTAGCTGGCATGTGGCGTGATGGCAGAGAGGGAGGATACATTCAGAACCAAGGCCACGGTGAAGTCAGGTGATGTAACATGGACCAGCATTGCTAGAAACACTGGGATTTATTATGCAAATGACTTTGAGTTTATTTTTGGTGGCTTACTAATGCCCAGTTTTTCACA
This sequence comes from Peromyscus eremicus, assembly GCF_949786415.1. Classification (NCBI taxonomy): domain Eukaryota; kingdom Metazoa; phylum Chordata; class Mammalia; order Rodentia; family Cricetidae; genus Peromyscus; species Peromyscus eremicus. The sequence goes on along the minus strand of NC_081421.1, from coordinate 101,368,302 downwards.
ATCTCCACATTCTGGGACATGACCCACAGTTTAAGAGACTGGGATACACAGGGCCCTTCTTTGCCCCCACCCTATCCTTCCTCATGCCCCAAGTAGACTGCTGTACAAGGAAGCGGTGCCCACAGTGTGTGCCTGGTCCCTTCTGGACCACTTTCTAAATCCCAAGTCTCAGAATCCTTTGTTCAAGTAGAGTTCTAGAGTTTTTAGACCTACAGATGCCCAAGGAACGGCCTTCAGTCAGTGTAGAGCGGTTGGAGTGTTCACAAACGTGCACAGGAAGCTCTTACAGCATGACACAAAACCAGCAATGGGAGGAGAAGGGCCTGGCTCCCTTCACACCCCCATGCCCTCACAGGCAACTCCAGGTTCAGGGGAAGAACATCGTCTACTGCACAGTTAGCTCTCTTGACTTATGTCGTATCTAGACAGACCTCTATTTGTATTCTTGTCCCCAAATCTCGGGATTACAAAGGGTGAGACACTGAATTCAGGGAATCAGAGACTAGCGGTGGATGGAGAAAACTGTCTATTCTTTTCTAAACATAAATCATTTGAACTGTAACACAACAGACGCGACAGAGAAGGGGGGTAGAGCTCCACCATTAAGATCAAACAGCCCCTTCAATCTCTTAAGTTGTGCTCTTTGTTCAAAAAGCACAAGGAGCCAGCTAGGACATTCTTCTCTTTGCCACAAGAATTCCATCTGCAAAGCAGTGGCTCCCAGGCTGCCAGCTGCTCCCTGCTCCTCTGCGGTAAGAATGCAGCTGAGGTTGAAAACTTGTCACCACGTCGGAGCCAATACCCACCTGTCCCTCTTGTCAGTCTCCTTCTGCAAAAATCTTCCTGGGATTTAAAAACTTAAGCCATAAAAATGGGATTTGCCTTCGCTCTTTCTACAACAGCTAGATACACCCATGCATCATATATGCCAGGATGATGCCGTCTCTTTAAAACTGTGATTAAACAAAATAACAGGTGGGCAGTGTATCAACAGCCATTGCAGTTAGTCTCGGGAATTATCTGCTTATTTAAATGGCCCCTAGATTTTGTTTTTCTTTTTTAATATTGACTTATTTTATTTTATATGTGTATGTTGTGTGTGCACACACATGCACCATATTAACGCAAGAACCCAGAGAGATCAGAAGACATGTCAGAACACATGGAAATGGAGTTACAGTTGTGAGCTACCATATAGATGCCGGGAACCTAACCCAGGTCCCCTGAAAGAGCAGCCCATGCTCTTAACCACTGAACCATCTTCTCCAGCCTAGATTTTATTTTTCAATCAAACATAAAAGAGAGAAAGTGATAAAAGGAGAGAGATCTTCACAGCTATAATTTGCATAAAATCATATCAATAAATTAAGTCTATTTCCCATAAATGGAAAGTTAATGTGTATATTTACATATGTTTTCTTACATCATGAGTCTAACCTTCTAAACTGGGAAAGAAAACATTGCTGTGTGATATGCATCTAATATACCATTATTTTAATACCTGTTTTTTAAATATATGTATTAACCGGTTTGCTTCAACTTTGAAATCTGTAAGCATGTCTATCTTTTCATCAGATCATGAATAGGAAGAAATGATTATGACATACGTAAAACAAAAAACTTTAATGCAAAGAAGTATAATAAAGATACTTTACCTTCTCAAACCTTCAGTATAAATCTTAAGATGGTTCCAGATGTGGATGAGCAGGCAGTACCATGTTAAGACTGATGTGAATAGGGGAATTCTCAGTTCCAACTAGATTAGGGATAAGGATGTCAAGAGGCATGAAGCGTTAATCTAATTAATCTTATGAATGAAAAATTGGGAGTCAGGTAAAAACCTGAAAGATCAGAGAATCAGGGGAGCAGTCACAGTCACTTCCTACCTCTACCCTTCCTCCGTCCAAAAGGGGCTGCAAGATCCTCCCTCAGCCCTGCCTTACCACTTCCTGTCTCCTCTCTGTCTACAGTTCTCCAAACCTCTATGGTCAGCTAGTGGCTAGCTGTGCCTTCTGACTCCAAGCAAGCTTTATTTGTCAGAACACAATTAAAATATCACACAACAGGGATACTTTCCTTGTTCCTTATTTTCTTGTCTTACAAACAAAAGCAATCTGTTTGTTTGCCTGTTTTTGATGGCTTCTTTTGCAAACAATTTCTGCTCAGTTTTCCCCCCAGTGGCTAAGGGGGGGGGGGGACTGGGGCTGCTGCTCAGGGCTAGAGTTCTTGCCTAGCAGGTGGAGTCGGGGATTCATGCAAGAGAGAGAGAGATGGGAAAGAAAACTGACTTCTCTCCTTCCCTCGGGCACAGGGCTCTTATTAGGAAGAGAAAGGCATTAAGTTAACCATAATAGATTCTAACTTTATAAATTATGATTATACAGAAACAGATTCCCTTAGGAGGCGTCCTTTCTACAGCGATTAACAACATTTAATCCACACTTAATGAGTATCATGTGCCATGCCATGGGCATTATTAAAGCATAAGAGAACAGTAAGTGCTAAGAGCTAGACTAAAGCAAGATGAGGCGCACACCGGCACAGAATGGATGCTGCATGGTTAGCGGGGAGCACATGGCTCGCCTGGCCCCGTCAGACTCTCCCTCAGAGTAAACTCTTCAAAGATGGAGCCCAACAGACAGACTCTGACTAAGCTAAAGAAGGTGACCAGGTAGTGATGAAAGTGACCAGGTAGTGACAGTTATCCATTCTGTTCATGTATTCATCTTCAAGTATCTTCCTAGCTTTAACGTTTAAGAAAACATATATGTCTATATGTTGAGAAGAGGATGTACCTTTGGAACATCACAGTGTTGATGCAGCATCTCCCAAATATACATCGTTTGTTCTACTGACATGGAGAGCAGCACAGAATAAGGGAAGTCAACCACTTTAATTAAACCTGGAGTCAAGCTGTTCCAGAGACAGTCTCTGGATGAGATTACCCATGAGAGTCGCTTCTCAGTTCTCAACGTTTCAGTCATGGTCACATGACGCAAATGTCACAGGCTCTGATTTTCTAGATCTTGAATCTTGTTTTCTTTCCTTCAGGCACACCACTGTTTCCTTTGGAGAAGAGGCAGAGGTGGGAAGCCAGCAGCTGAAGCTTAGCGCCACCCAGCCCCTCCTCCGCATTTCATCGTCTCCTTCACCATCAATACCAAAGTCCCAACACATGCCGGGGAGTCAGGGAGGGCTCTGAAGCAAAGCTTGGATTTAACAAAACCTAAACCAGCCATAGTCCTTCCTAAATCAAAACTCTTGCCTCCACCTGGCAAGACACCAGAACTCCTTTTAAAATACACACTGGAGCCAGGTATTCTGTGAGTGCTCAGACCACATGTACGAGTTAAATAGTAACAGCTTATACATTTGCTTACCATAACCTCTAGATGTGTTCACATAATACATATTACTAAAATATCACCACATGTCTGCTTTTTCTGCCACCTCCACTGAACAGAAAGCTCATTCAAACGTAAGACTCAACGCATTAGAACATGTTTATTTATAAGATTATTTCCCAGCTCGGGTGGGAAGCCAATTCACACACGTTCGATAATTTCAAGAAATAACTAGACTGTATCCTTCTTTTAATTATTGTATTATTTATTTATTATTTTATAGTTGGCCAAGCCGTCATCCCCACTGACCATGCCACATGTTCGCATACGAGTGAATTTGTACAGATACAAATGTAAGAGGCAGATCGCCGCAGACACTAAATGCTTGCCGTGTGCCAAGCCATGTGATAATCGCCCTACTCATTTGTTTGACAAAAATGTGTTCAACACCTGGGTTATACAGCTACTTCCTCCAAGTTCAAACATTCCTTCCTGGAAGGATGGGAAAAAAAAAAAAAAAAAAAAAAAAGGTTCCTAAGACCCAGGATGCTCACAAAACTAACAAGGCTGCGGAGGCTCAGAAAGTTACAAGAAGCACAATGATCCCACCCCCACCCCACCCCCACCCCACCCCCACCCCACCCCCACCCCACCCCCCCATCCCACCCCCACCCCACCCCCACCCCACCCCCCCATCCCACCCCCACCCCACCCCCACCCCACCTTCATCCCACCCCCAACCCCACCCCCACCCCACCCTCATCCCAACCCCAACCCCAGCCCCAGCCCCACCCCCAACCCCAACCCCAGAGTTATAAAAGCAGTATCTAACTACTGGGGGAGCGGTGACTCTTTGGTAGAGCTGACTCCAGATTGAACTGGAAGCTCCGAAGACGCAGCTTTCCTCACCACGAAGCTGGAGGTGGGAGGAGCTTGAGTCAAGGAAACCGCCTCTGAGTCACCCATACTCCCGTAATAACCCCAATAAGCTTACAGTTCCCTAAGCTAAACTGGGGTAGAAACATCTCTTTCATCTATCAACAGAGACTTATCTGAGGTGAACAGATATCTGTTCACATTTCCCCTGGAAGAGCCACACTGCTACCTCTGATGTGTCAGGCACTGGACTGGGCACTAGATATAGAAGAGTTAAAAAGGCAAGCATGGCCCTGGTTCACTTGAAATGTAACATCTTATACAGAAGACAAATACTTCCTTAAAACTCTAGCAAGGAATTGAAACAGTCCTAAGTTGTTATCATCCACACCTCTGCATTTCAGGAGACCACTCTTATCTCTGTCTGAAACGAGGAATGGATATGGAGACCAAATCCCAAGCCAACTTGAGCTCCAGAATCAATGATCTGTTCCGATGTGCAGATATGGGGAGGAGAAAAGGAGACAGCCTGGCTATGACTCGGATCTGCAATGCCACTCAGAGACTCGTTTTAGAGGTCGGCTCCCTGGTTGGTGACAGTGTTCAGAGCCGATTAGATCACTAGGGCATTAACTTCTTCAAGGGATTCATACACTGATGAGTTTATAGCTGGATTAGCTACTAGGTGATGGGGCCCGGTTGGAAAAAGTGAGTCATATGGGGTGCATGTCTTTGAAGAGCATAATCATGTTTCCAAGATTCCCCACACACTCTGTAACAATGCTCTACCTCAGCAGCAACAATCCAGCTAGCTGGTGATGTACTAAAACCATGAGCCACAATTAACCTTCATACTATAGGTTGTTTTTCCTCAAGTATTTTGTCACAAAGTGGGGACAAAAAAAAAAACAAAAAACAAAACAGACTAACAGAGTCTTCAGGAAAAATGTTTACTACTGTGCCAACTACAATAGCCATGATACAGAAACAGCTTAGATGTCTATCAACAGATGACCAAATAAAGAAAATGTAGTACATACATACATTTATTCATTGGTAAAGTAAAGCAGACACGGAAGTAGGGGGCCAGGTAAGGTTTATTAAGGAATAAAATCTGTAAAGTACACTCACGACACAGAACAGACCTGAGATGCCACCGCTGATTCAGCGGCTGCTGTGCTGCCCTTCTGCCCAAGGATGATGGGGGACCAGCCCAGGAGAGAGAGCATGCGACCCTTCTCCACAGTTTCTAAGAGGTCCCGTATCTTCAGAGAAGACCATGCCCATAATGCCAAAATACTCCATTCAACTGGTCAATGGACCAAATGGCAGAATTCCCAGAAAAGTAAAATTATGACATTCACAGGAAAATGGATGGAACTAGAGGTCATTCTGTTAAGTGAAATAAGATTCAGAAGGACAAATACCAACCATGTTGCCTCTCATATTCAGAATCTAGATTTAAATATTGTCTTTAGGGTTTCTATCGCTGTGATGAAACACCACAAGCAGAGCAACTTGTGGAGAAAAGGGTTTGTTTGGCTTAAGCTTCCATTATTGTTGTTCATCATCGGAGGAAGTCAGGACAGAAACTCAAGCAGGACAGGAATCTGGAGGCAGGCAGGAGCTGATGTAGAGGCTTGAGGGGGGGGGTGTTGCTTACTGGCTTGCTCTTCATGGCTTGCTCAGCCTGCTTTCTTATAGAACCCAGGACCACCAACCCAGGGATGGCACTGCCCACCATGGGCTGGGCCCTCCCACATCAATCACTAATTAAGAAAATGTCTCACAGGCTTGCCTACAGGCCCCACTTTATGGAGGCATTTTCTTTTTTTTTTTTTAATTTTTATTTTTATATGCATCGATGTTTGACCTGCATGTCTTTGTGAGGGAGTTGGATCCCCTGGAACTGGAATTACAAACAGTTGTGAGCTGTCATGTGGGTGCTGGGAATTGAACCAGAGTCCTCTTGAAGAGCAGCCAGTGCTCTTAACCACTAAGCCATCTCTCCAGCCCTGGAGCCATTTTCTTAATTGAAGTTGTCTCCTCTCAGATGACTTCAGCCTGTGTCAAGTTGACATAAAACTAGCCAACACAATGTGTGTGTGTGTGTGTGTGTGTGTGTGTATACACATATATATGTGTATGTATACATGTAGATGTATATGTGAAAAAAGAAAGGAAACGGTAAGAGGAGAGGGAGCCTCCCTTCTGAAGGGAACAGGGAACAAGAAAGGAAATGGCATGTATATGAACACTGAAGGAAGAGCTATTTGTGAAGAGTAGGGGACCAGGAAGAGGGAAGCAGTCGGGGAGGAGGTGGAGGTGTGGATAGTGCAGCATGATGACGTGTGCATAGAAATATCATAATGTGACTCGTTTCTTTTTATGCTAACCAAAACCAACTAGTTTAAAATAAAACCATGGGGCTGGAGAGATGGCTCATTAGTTAAGAGCACTGGTTGCTCTTCCAGATGGTCTGTGGTTTGATTCCTAGAACCACATGGTGGCTCACAACCATCTCTAACTCCAGTTCCAAAGGACCTGATGCCCTGTTCTGGCTGTCACAGGCACCGGGTACACAAGCAGTACACAGACATACACGCAGGAAAAACGCTCATACACATGAAAATAAAAATAAACTGGGCAGTGGTGGTACACACCTTTAATCCCAGCACTCGGGAGCCAGAGGCCGGAGAATCTCTCTGAGTTCAAGGCCAGCCTGGTCTGCAGAGTGAGTTCCAGGACAGCCCAGGCTACATAGAGAAACCCTGTCTTGAAAAACATAATAATGATAATAATAATAATTGTTTAAAACCCTAGGTCTGGAGATGGGGAGAGAGGTGGAGAGGTAGCTGGGGAGGGAGAGAGAGAAAATGAGAATATGGTGCTGCCATCAGGACTCAGGCTTTGATTGAACTGAGGAGGAGACATGTGGGAGGGAAAGGAAACCAGGTCTCAACAACTGTCTGAAAGGTACCAGGGTCATAAGGGCCATGCAGGTTATCCTTCCTAGAACACTGTTAAGTCCTCCATCCAGTACTGACACTGAGGAAGAATCAAAGAAGTTTTCAATCAGTGACCAGGAGCCATCTTCATGTCACACGTGGAAGAAAGCGTGATTGACAGGAAACACCTATTTGGACCTCTTTCCTTCACATCATTTGAATGAGACCCAATCTCCAAATGAGGGTGTTTTGTAAACATCCTACTGTATCACTGATATTGTCTTGCTTTGCTCCTGAGATTTATTGGATTCTGTGTATTTGTGTTTATTTCCAAGTGCCTAGGAAATATGAAATTTTACAGTCTGCAGAGCAGACTCTCAAAAACTCATTTAGTTGCTTAGTGATCATGGCCAGGACATCATAAAGCTAGAATTGATGAGAGGCCAATGGAGCCTATTTCAAAATATTAATCCTGCAAAAGTGGGAAGAGATCAGTATAAAAGGGGAAAGCAGGCATGTTACCACCAAGAACACTTACTATGATGAAAATACTGCCTCAGCTGAGATGGCTAGAAGCTCCTATAAGTCAGCTATGCATATAGATCAGCTATGCCTATAGATCAGCTATACCTATAATCATATATGCCTACAGATGATCAAATATGCATATAGATGATCAGATATGCCTACAGATGATCAGCTGTACCTATAGATCATCTATACCTATAGATGAGCTATGCCTAGAGATGATCATCTCTGCCTAGAGATCAGCTATGCCTAGAAATCAGACATAAACTATGCAAAAGAGCTAATAGCTTGTGTAGCAACAACTAGACTGTCTCTGAAAATAAACATAAGTTCACCCTGAAGAAGGCCTGTTTGTATCTATCACCAACTCTAATGATATGATATGGTTATATGAACCTATTTACTTGTGGAGCCTACCCAAAACAAAACCCTTACCTACTTTCTTTTAGAGAAAAAGATGCATATCAATTAGGGGCATCCAGAGAGCATATTCTTCATTCTACAAATAAATCCCACAAACAATGCTATTTAGAGTTGCTTGTGCTGTTATAGAGTTATTTACTCAGTGAAAAATAATAATAAAGTTGGGACAATGTCTTCCAAATGTCACTCACAGGTCAGGCAAACTAGTTAAGAAGTTATTCTAAGAGAACACATAAAAAATGAATTTTCTTTCACGAATGGTGGCTCAATCCTTTAATCTCAGCACTCAAGAGGAAGAGGCAGGCAGAGTTCTGTAAGTCTGCATCCAACCTGGCCTATATAGTGAATTCTAGAACAGCCAGGACTATGGAGATTCTATCTTTAAAATAAATAAATAAATAAATAAATAAATAAATAAATAAATAAATAAATAAATAAAAACTCTATTTAAAAAAATGGATTTTCTTCTAATTGTAGCTGAGCTGGAAGCTTCCTCTATGCCTGCTAGATTCCACGGTTCCAAACCTTCTCTGGGGAGAAACAGCATCAACTGTCTCATCCAGCTGTGAACTCCATGAACAATGAGATCGACACACCAGTCAAAATGTGCCCACTTGAAAACAGCAGCTCTACTGTCATGGGTAATCAACTGCTTCCTGTTGGATTTGAAGACCACCCCACTGGCAGGAATCCATATGATAGGTTAACCCCAGTCAAAAAAACCCATGGCCCTAGTGGGGGGTTGAACCCTGTTGTTTAAATAAATTAGCTTGGCATTCAAGTGCCCTCTGAACATTTATGTTCATTCTCACAGACAAATCTACTCTCAACCTTAGAGAATTCTTTCTCCAGTGAATGGTGGTGAATGCAGTGGTTACACAAGGTGCTGAGAATAGGTGACTGTTGGTTGCTCAGTCCTAAAGAAGACATTTATACCTTCCCTCTAAGGAACATTGTGGAAGAGTGGGTAGATAGAACACACGAGACAGAACACATGGGAAAGACTGAGAAATGCCATCTCCAAGGCAAGACATAGCCGTTGAAATCTCAAACTCTTATATTTTTGGTTGTGAGGCTAGCCTTTAATGGCTGAGCCATGTCTCCAGCCCAAAGAGGGATTATATGTATGAGCAAGAGGGTCAAGATCATGATGGGGAAATCTACAGAGACAACTGAACCAAGCCCAAAGGAACTCACCCACTTTAGACCTACAGCTGTGGAACCTGCATGAGACTAGACTAGACCCTCTGCATACGGGAGACAGTTGTGTAGCTGAGTCTATTTGAGGGGCCCCTGGCAGTGTGATCAGGATCTATCCCTGGTGCATAAGCTGGCTTTCTGGATCCCATTACCTATGATCAGACACCTTGCTCACCCTTGATGCAGGCCAGAAGGGCTTGGTCCTGCCTCAACTGAATGTACCAGGCTTAACTGTCTCCCCATGGGAGAACTTACCCTGTTGGAGGAGGAGGGGGGAAGGTGGGTGGGAGCTCCTAATAAATTTCTTACCAAAAAAAAAAAAAAAAAGGAAATCTCAAACTCACAATAGCTGTGGATGCCTGAACTGGGTCTACATAGAGTAGGTTTGTCAACAGCCAAGTATGGACAGAGGAGAGCCTCGGGAGGCACCACATTTTTTTATTCATTTGCTACCGATAGATTGGGGGTAGAGGGTATCTTCAGTTGTGTACCCAGTGGTGACCCTATTAGGCTCCAATCAATACTTCCAGTCTGATGCTCACACAGATGGCCATGTTTAAACTAACTGGATCACAAATCAAACCCAAAAGTCCTGAATCTGTGAGGCAGACTTGTCGTGATGAGGGAGTAGGGACTTTATAGGGATGGGAAGGAGATAAGAGATAAAGAGTGGGGACAATAATCAGGATCTGCTGTATACATGTGAGGAATTATCAAAGAACAAAATTAATAAATTGAAAAAATAAAAACAATAATAATGTCAAAAAACAGCTTTTCTAAGAAATCTATTACATGGGCAAGAACAGTTGATCCTCAAAGCTGACTGAACTAAGTAATAGGATATAGATTTAACTTGTTATAGTATTTAGCTCAAATGTACATAGACACAAAAAGCTGCATGTTCTAAGTGCTGTGAGATACTGCAGTCCTAAATGCATTTCTGGGTTGTCTGCTTCCTAACAGAAAGCTCTTTTACAGAAGCAGCCATGTGCTACTTTTTCTGGGGACCAGCTCAGAGAAGATGGGGGTCCTTTTTCCGTGGGTAGAGTGTGTTGGCATCCAGGCAAGCAGGAAGGACTGTCTAATCAGCAGGGATGGCGGGGCTCACAGACTGTCCTCCTTCGGGGAATCCACAGAATCTCTTTGTCTTTCCAGGGAAAAATAATGTGAAGTTTCTTTCTTTCTTAAGACTTGAACTCTGAGTCTCAATCCACCATAAGTCACGTTCCAAATAATTTCAACATTGATGAGTGAATCCACCAAGGACTTGATATAATTGGAGTCCTAGCAGAACAGCAGGAAAGGTCATGATGTCATCTGTTTCCAGGTGAGAGGGGGAGGGGAAAGGATGGGAAAAACTGGAAGGGGGCAGAAAAGCAGAGCATATGAGCAATC